>NC_044323.1:142285105-142924311 GCF_007399415.2 Gopherus evgoodei
TAATGGCTGCTTTCAGAGACAGGACACTGCGCTGAATGGACCATTAATCTGATCAGGTGTAGCCATTCCACTGTTCCTACATCAGTATTGAGTAACTGCCATAATGTTCAGTTTTAAAGCAGGAACTAGTCTAAATAATTAAATTAGTTTTCTCTGTCTTTTTCCAATGGTCCACTCAGTACTTCTCCCTGACAGAGGCAGTGAATTGATAAAGTATTTAAAATGTTTCCATGGCAGGGAAATTCAGAAACTTTCCCTTTCCCCCTTTTCTACTACTTCTTTGCATTTCTGAAATCCCAGCATTTCCCTCTGTTACCTCTGAGTCAGACAGACCTATATGAAGCTTTGACAGGTAATATTTCTTTGTTCTCCAAAGTATTGCCAGTTATACCTGTACTGTATGTATAACATTTATTTTTAATGACATGAATAACATTTGATGCACAAATATTAAGGTACATGGGGATATGAATTTCAAATGTATGAGAGGTATAGGTTTACTAGGTTGGCTAATGGTTAGAATTGGGAATTTTATAATGTGGGGTACATGCAACAACTCTTAATATAAGCACTATATTACTATAACTGTATTTCCCTTTATATGGCATGTTGAAGTGAACTTGTTTTTTTTTACCTGTTTTTTTAATTACTCTGGAGTCTGGGAGAATAATAGATTCACAATGAGTTCACTAGAACAAATGCCTTATTTCAGGACAAATTCGCAAACCAAAAATGCTCCTTACTTACCAATAAATCTAAATGTTTAAGCTTTGCTTAAGCACAGCCTATTAAGAGATCTCCATGCTGCAACACCATTTCTGCATGCCTTTCAAATTCTCTGAAATCAGATTACAGTTCTGCTGGCCTATATTTTTTCCTAATTCACTCAAGAAAATGTACTTCCCCCATACAAAGGTAAGGTCAGAGGTCACAGGTTTAGGATATACACATAATCAGATGACTCCTTCAGTTTAAGTGCATAGGCACTTTATTTTATTTCCTGTTCTACCTTCAGCCTTTAGGGATATTCCTTTGGCTCAGTTTGGGATAACTACAACTGATATATTTTTTTTCAGCTGAAGCAAGTTTTAATAACACACACACACACATATATATATATATATATATATATATAAAGTCCTACCTTCTACGTTACTGGTATGTATAGTTTATTGAGTAATCATTGCTGAATAATGCATAAGGGAAAACATGGTCCCTGCCTCTGTAACATACATTCTAAAACAGATAAACAATACAATACTGTAGTAAAGTGCACCAGGGGTCCAGATCCACAGCCTATTTAAGTCAATGGACAGACTTCGGTGAATCAGATGCCAGATGATCAAACAATAGGCTTTTTTCCAAAGGATGAAACAAACCTAGGAGAATTAACTTTGACAGGGAAAGAGGTGTGCTATACAGAAGCATGTGAATGAAGAGGGGGATGCTTGCTTGATGCCCCATGAGAAGGAGGGAGTTCCTAACATTGGAGGGCAGACTAAAAGAAGAGCATGGGAGAAGACAACCAGGGGAGTGATTAGGCAGGGAGGCTTGGGCAGATTGAGAGGAGAGATGGATCAGGCAGGTGAATTCATGCAGAGCCTTCCATTACTGATATCACCTCAACCTTAACTGCATTCTAATATAGTTTTTTGTCTGGGAATTAAAATAACCATTATACTCTCCTCCACACAAAGAGGAAAGGTATGCTTTCTCCTTGACTATCCTCAACTTGATCTTATTAAGTAAACAACAAAACAAAGAACAAGAGAAAGGTCTCTGTGTGAGAGCACCAACTCTCTCTCTCTCTCCACTGTAGCACCCACAGACAAAATGGCAGCTATTTCTGCAGCAAGGAGGTACTTTTCTCCATTTAAAAGTTCAGTACACATACGAGACACAAACTACAGTAGTTACATCACAGTTATCAATTGTTTAATCACAATAGTTCCAGTAAAATGTATGTTCTAATATCATCCTTTAACTCCAACCTCTTTCTGATAAAATTTCCATTGACTTTAGTGGGAACTGTGCTTGCTTAAGGAGTACAGGATCAAACCTGACTATATGTGAGTATTTGAATATGATACTTAGCTTTACCAAACTGAAACATTTATGCATCCTTAAATCATTTCATCCTATAAACATTTTATAGGAGGCTCACATCTGAGAATTGTATTTTGAGAGATACCACTTTAGTATCTTAATTCAATTCATGCCATACTTACTAACTTTACTTGCAATTATAGAGAAATTGTACTGTGCGGTGCTTTCTCTGTCCAGTAATTCATTAGTTGCAATGGTTCCTTCAGATCCATCTATTGTAAAGTAGCTCTCTGAATCACTCTTCCGATCTATGAAGTACCTGCATATGAAAAAAGTAGATGCAAGTGTGCAATGATGATACTAGCTTGATTATACCAGGCTAGCTTGATGTGTTTTGTTCCCCCACCCCATCCCCCATAAACAATGATTTCTTTGCTTCAAGGTAAAGGGGAAATGGGAAATAATGAAAGATTTAGTACTACTAAAGTTCATATTATTTTAAGCCCTTGATACCTACAAACTCATCACATACTACCCAGCTTCAATGACCTCTGATCACTACCGCAAATCACTGCTGAAAGTATCAGAGAGACTTATAGGGGGAAAGGAAGAAGGGATGTGAAACAGCATTAAAGGGCTGGATTCTCTAATCAGATATGGGCGCTTTTCACCATCAGGAGGTACTAAAATGCCAGAAACTGGCGGCAACTAGCCTGGAGTGAATTCCCCTGTTGGAGATGAACTCCCTGAAGGCACGAGTGTACTAACTTCACACTGGGTGCCTATCAGTCCCCTCGTTCTTGGCTTAGGTGGCATATCAAGGGAAGGAGGGGTCATGTTGGGGGGAGACGGGTGGGAAGTGGGTGTGTTATAACTCCACTGCACTACATCTCTCCTCCACTGGTGTAGAGCTCATCGAGGACCCTGTATCAATATATCAAATTAGAGCAGCCCATAAGCAATCCTGACTTTTGTCAGGTCCCGGAATCAGAGAGCTGTAACTGTCTTCCTGTCACTTCCTTTGAGCCCCTCTGTGCCAAGCGAAGCTCCTGGAACAGCAGAGAATCAAGCTCTGTGTGTTTTTCTTCTAGGAAGGACTTAATAGAAGAAGTAAATGTGCTTGTCTGTGAACTGTTCTGTTTACAATCTGATAATTTGTTCCAAAACCATTCCCCTTGAATTCAAATTAATTTCTCGTCTAATTTCTCATCTGATGGTACTGTTTGCAATTATAAAATAATAATAATTTTTTTCTGATGCAGTGCCCTGAGCTATTAATTCCTTTTTCTTTTTCATTATCAGGTAACAACAGCTGCACATCTAGCTGCCATTGCTTGAATAGTAGGCGGGGTGGAATAGACACAGTCATTTGCAAAAAGTAGACAATAAGGATAAAACTGATCATAACTGTAGGTGAATTTAATAAAATATAAATATCAGAGGACTGTGGACTTCGCACATCTTGTGATTTTATGCTCCCTCCACTCTCTTGTGAACCAGTGAGAGTGATTTATAGGAAGAAAATATATGTACTGTAAAGGCAAGCAGTAGAATACCAGACTTTTCCTCACTGCTAAATGAAGTGATGAGTAAAAGCGGTACTTGACATATCGCAGAGTAAATCAGTTGAAGTAAAACTCAAGAACTTCAACTGGAGAAGAGTTAAATTAAATTTCATGACTGAGATGAAGTATTCCTTGGGAGATGTTTGCTTTCATTACAAATATACATGCGCGCCAAGAAAATCCAAGAAAATCCTATATATATATCTATATCTATTTCTATAGATAGATAGATAGATATAGATATAGATATATAGAGATATAGATATAGATATATATAAGCAGAGTGAAAATGAAGATGAGCTCTACCCTGACATCTGGTGGTGAATTGTGGCAAGCGGTGGAAAAGAACTTCAGAGGCTGATCTTGTTTGCATAGGCACACCTACCGCACCTAGCATGAGCCTAAATGGTCACTTTGTTTGCTGTGGGATTCTCAGTTTCTCTGTTATTGGGGCAGGAAGAATAAAGTATTGTTACCCTGATTATGTCAATCAAGGACAATGAAAGTGTTTTATGACAGAGGGATTCACCATCAACTAAGTAGCACTCACTAGACAAGAGACATGGGTTCCAAAACCCAGTGAATTGAGAGATGCTGGGGATAGACATTTGTACCTGATGGCATGGGCTGCTTTTGAGGGCCTGAAATACCAATTGTACCCCTTTCTCTCTCTACTATGGAATATCAGAACTAATTTTAATTCCATTAGGAGTCTAGTTACAGGCTGCTGAGTAGAATTCATATTGGGCCACTGGTGCACCAGCACTGAGGCTTCCCTACTACAAGCTGAAATCACTAAAGAGCTAAAATTACTGAGAGCTGAAATCACTGAGTGCTGTGGGGGAGCCTGAAGCTATGTTTCTGAGCAGCTGGCAGAGCAGTTTGTGGAACGACTGAAGCGGCCTTGCGGGACAGCTGGTGGAGCGGAGTGGCTGGTGGAGTGGAGCAGAGCAGTTTGCGGAGTGGCTGGTGGAGAAGCTCATGGTGAAGGCTTCCGCGGAACCCCATGGAGAGGCAGGGCAGTTGGCCTTGGAGCACATAAGGTGCCCCTTAACACTGCTGTGCCCGCCCCTCCCCAGGGCTGGGAGGTAAAACTCTGCAGATAAACTTTTGATCTCGGAGGCTGCACTGACCAGGGACAGAGACTTTTGGGTTGTTGGACTTTTGGGTGATTTTGGGGTTGCTGGATTCAAGAGACTTTTGGGGTGTTGGACTTTTGGGACTTTGGGTGATTTTTGGGGGTTGGTGGACTTAAGACCCTGAGGGGAAAAGGATACTGCCAAACTTACTTGAAGGAAGTGGGTCTTTTGCTCATGGTTTGTGTTATGAATCCTATTTATGGTAATTCCCCAACATAATGCCACTTTGTTTCCCTCCTTTATTAAAAGCATTTTGCTACACTCAGACTCTGTGCTTGTGAGAGGGGAAGTACTGCCTCTTAGAGGGGCTTGAGGGATGGTCTTTGGATGGGGGCTTGAGCTGGTTTTGCATTGTGTTGTTGAAATGGAACCCCTAGATACTGAACCTAGCCCTTGTTGCTGCCAACTCAGACGGGCAGAAGGGTTACATATACGTGAAATATATTATTGATTAGCAGCCAGCTTTGCCAGTCCACATCTTAATTTTAAAACCTTGTAAATGATTAGCTAAAGGCATGGTGTATAGTTGTATACAACTGTATTGCAATGATCTGATGTAGGTGACCGACATTAGCCAACCATTTTTGAAAATGTGAGCGTCAATGTTAAAAGTAAGTTGTTAAATAACATTTATCAGAACGGTATATAGGTAATGTGCTGTTTGTAGCGTTGTTGGTCCCAGGATATGAGAGACAAAAGGTGAGTGGGGTAATATCTTTTATTGGACTAACCTATGTTGGTGAAAGAGACAATCTTGCAAGCTTCATAGTGACTTGAAGAAGAGCTCTGTGAAGTTTCAACACTTATTTCACTCACAAACAGAAGTTGGTTTAGTAAAAGGTCACTCACTTTGTCTTTCTCATAGGTGAAATGTGGCAGTATGCTTTCAGAAGTTTCTTGTTTAATAAAGTGTGTCTGCTGCATGTTTTAATTTGCAATCATTGCTGAAATATACTAGAGACAATCATGAGAAGGCAGCTTCGTTTATCTTCCCTTCTTTGGTGCCTGTGTCAGTTATGTTTGGTTAAATATCTTTGCATGAGTCAGAGAAGATGAGTCAGGATCTGACTCATAGCCCTTTGAAATCAGCGGGAGTTTTCTATTGACTTCAGGTCCTTGGATCCAGGAGGCTACAGTTTAAGGTACCAATCCTACAAACACTTATGTCTGTGATTAATTTTAAGCGAGTGAATTGTTCTGCTGAAGTCAACAGGATTCATCTTGTGTTTATAATTAAGCAGATGCATAAATGTTTGCAGGCCTTGGGACTCCAGCCTGCAAACCCTAATGCATGTCATTAACTTGATGAATATGAGTCCAATAACACTACTCATATGCATATCGTTTACAGGATCCAGGATTAACCAATTAATTCCCACACAGTGGACCTAACACTGCTCTTTCTGAATCCATGACAAAATTCCTACTGACTTCACTGGGATTGAAAATAATTTGAGATGAGAACAATTGGCCATACTTATGAAAACAGCATGGACTATTTATGCTAGTAGTGCTGGCAATAGTCTGAAAAAGGAGTGGAATCACCATCATCAAATTCAATGAACAATTGTGTCCAGTGGTTGCAGCATTTAATCATTTTCTCGATTGCTGTTACTTTACTCATAGCATATTGAACCATACTTCTAAGGAAGAAAAATATTCCAATACCCTTTTTTTCACACAACACAGAGTCAACCAGAAGAACTCCCTGCCAGAAGATGTTGTGAAGGCCCATACTATAACAGGGATTAAAAAAAGAACTAGATAAATTAATGGAGGATAGGTCCATCAATGGCTATTAGCCAGAATGGGTAGGGATGGTGTCCCTAGTCTCTGTTTGCCAGAAGCTGAGAATGGGCAACAGGATGGATCACTTGATGATTACCTGTTCTGTCCATTCCTTCTGGGGCACCTCGCTTTGGCCACTGTCAGAAGACAGGCTACTGGGCTAGATGGACCTTTGGTCTGACCCAGTATGGCCGTTCTTATTTTCTAATGAACGCCATTCAGGTTAGGGAAATAATACATAGGGACCTAAAGAGCTGGAAGAAAATAAAATAAGATTGATTTTTTTTTAAATATCCCAATTAGGGACACTGTATAATTATACATGTAATTACCAGGGGAAAAGAAGCAACAATGAGGACAGGTGGTGGTGGACTGAAAGAAAGCAAATTAAACTTGAGTTTAAGATATGGCTGCACAAAAGTCTACAAAAGGCATTATGTAATGTAGCAGGGAGCTAATAGACCCTGTTTCTGGTAAATGATACCAAGAAAACTGAATTTTGTCTTGGGCACCACATGGCAAATAAGATATCAGCAAATAGGAGGGAGTTCAGAGAACAGTATTAAAAATAATTCTGGGTCTTGAAACAGTGAATTTTGAGGAAAGATTAAAAGATCTACAATATGTTTACCTTGTATAAGGGATGACAGGAGAGATATGACAATGGTCTACAAATAGTGGAAGGTTTTAAATACCAAAAATGAGAAGACTATTATTTAGTATTATATAGGGGATATAACAAGAATACGGGATGAAATTAAGAAAGAAATTTAGGTTCAATAACAAAATCTTCCTGGCAGTGACACATATGAAGCTGCAGAGTAGTTTCCTGAGAGAAATGACAAAAGTCCTATCACTGGACATTTTAAAAACTAATTTGGGCAAAATCATAATATATTTATTGTATGGAAGAATACTGCATTGTCAGGAAGATGTATTGGGTGATTTCTTAGGTCTTTGCAATCTCTGATATCTGATTATAAAGACATAGATATTTCACACTAAGAATCTAATTACATATAGTAATACTCACAGATAAAGTTTTCATTAAATTGGAATTAAAATTGAGTACATAAAAACAAATTAAAGACTTAGAAAAAACATTGCAGTTCTTTAAAAAAACAAAAATACAAGAAGAAATTGACAACATTTGGCTCTAAAGTTATGCCCAAAAGAAATCCAAATGTTTTAAAGTAATGAAGTTAAAAAGGTGCAACTCTGTCCTCAGCCTCCTATCTCAATTTCTTTGGTTCTTTCATATCCACTTTATAGGATGAGTTATTCTTGGATTACAAACTTTTTTTAAAGGTATAAAGAACATAAATTTGGGAGAAAACACCTTGTGTCTAGAGCATCAAAAATGTGCACCATGTAATACTGGTTCATACATACATATCTTGTTCACTGAGATGTTTTGTTATCATACCAACCTTTGTCCTTCTTGTGGAAATTGCATAATTTCTTGATGTGGACATAGGAGATTTACACAGGTAGGTAAACTGGGGTCTGTGTCTAATAACACCTCAATAATTGGCAACACATGGAATTCTAATCAAGAGTGATGAATGATTGCCTTCAGTTTGCTATTTATTCAGTCACAAGCTTGTATTACAAGTATGTCTTCCTCAGAGAGTTCTTCATGGCTGTTAAGGGCAGCTGGAACTGGTATAATCAACACATCAGAAATAAGGCATTTTGGTTTCTGTGGTCAGTGATGCTGTTAAACTTCTTACTATGGCTAGACAGGATTTTTCACAGGGCCTTCATATTTGGGACAATATTAAGATTATTTGGGATCCTTATCTGTACTTACAAAGGTTTGAGTTTAGTTGAATCTTCTTTTGTGTTCTAAGGTCTTGCAGGAGGATGGATTTGAATATGCCTTTTCTGTGTTTTAACTAATATGATCCTATGAAATAGCTGTATCAAAGATGAAATATGTTTTCATAAGCACAGAAGACAAAAGTCTTCACAGATGTGGACCACATAAAATTCAAGTTGTTCTGTGCTAGCAGTCCCCAAATCCTTTCTGCATGATTTTTCAACTCCTCAGTACTCTGTACTATCCAGTGCCCATAGCATTTTATATATACATTAGGCTGACTATGCTGTATCAGGTATCTTTCAATAAAATCAAATAAAACTACTATTTTCTTAGTTAAATCATATTTATTTTGAAGTTAAGTGAAGGTTAACATATTTTAACCTATTAAAAACCTACAGGGCAAATCACACCACTGATTTATGCCAGTTCTAATATTGGGATTTTTTCATAATGAAGCATTCCTACTTAAATGATAAAAATCCTGTGAATATCAACAGAAATCAATTAGTAGGTTTAACCACCACAATGCAGGAAATGTGGTCTTATATAGGAATGGCTAATAATGTTTTGGTTTTTTGGTTTTTTTAAACCTAATACTGTTTCTCATAATATCCAGCCAACATTGAATTTTCTCTCTATCTTGTATTTATTCTGAGCAAAGAAACAGGAAGGATTGGTAACAGAGCTCAAAAGAGGCTAATATATTCCCCCCCAAGTTTTTTTCCTCTTTAAATAATTTAGTGAGGCTAGCTCATCTTCTCTTAATGGGGGCATGAACTCCCTATACCTATGCTAAGGATTTTCAAAGCCTTGTTATTTCATTAAAGGTCAACCAAATAAAATCCTAATGGAGTTGCTGTCCGCTCTTATCTTATCCTCCATGTAACCCTATGGGTACCAGCTTGATCCCTAAAGAAACCAATCTATGTTAATATCATAGAATCATAGATTATTATGTCCCAAACAATTTATAGCATCACTGCATAAATGCTTGCAGGAGAATATTAGCCAAGCAAAATACAAACAAAATGGCAGAAATGTCAAAGATAACAAACAGAGACTTCTTAGGCAGTCTGGGTTACAAACTCACTTCACTAAACCCTTACTTAGCATCCAGTATTTTGCCCATATGCTCCCTTAAATGTCTTTACTAGCACCCAAAGTATACAATATGTGTACAAGAACAGTGAGGTATGGAATGGTGTAGAGGTCTATTAGCATGAATTTGAAATGGTTGCATTATTCACCCGTGGAAAAGTCAACAGTGAGTTGGGTAGGTTATGTCTAACAAATGACAAAAAACCAACCCCTTTCATTTTGCACCTCACTGGATAAGCATTATAAATGTGCCATATATTTTCCATGAAATTAGTTTTACAGATATTGTAAAGTGTTTGTAAAATGTGCAATGGGATTACTTTTTTTTGTACCCTTCCACCTGTAAAACCAAGTATCTTCGTTACTGTGAGGTTTTCAGAAGTATTGGCCTAACTCTTCTCCTATGCAAGTCAACTCTCATTGACTTCATAGCCACAGTTGGGCACTTTTAAAAATCCCATCCATAAATGAAACTGTATAAACCTCTGAGGGAGAGTAACACTAACTTACCTAACCCCCCTGTATAAATGACTCACAATGGCTTTTCTAGATATAGAAATGTTTTGACTTTGAAGTGTTATAAAGCTTTGATGTTTTGTGAGACCTCAGACCCTAAACTTTTCACGATGCTAGACAGAATTTTGCATGTTATGGCATTGGGTAGTTGTGACTTCAGGAGGGTGGAGGGAGAATTCTACATTTGGAGACAAGAAGAAGAAAACATTTCTCTTCACCTTATGACATGGCCAGCTCTTTCACACATGAATTAGATATAAAACATATGAAGAAATTCAACACTGCCACTGACTAGAATTCTTTGCACACTATAATATATGACTTGAAGTCTTGCTCACAGCAAGCTACAATCTCGCTCCATTTCTAAATAATGAGGGTGAAAGATTAATGCTTTTCAGCAGCTAGCAGGCCACCTGATGTGGTGCAGGTAATGTCAATACAGACAAATCACACTTTGCTCTTAGCTTCTGATAAGAATAGTGAATGTTTATTTGGCATGATGCAGAACTAATTTACATGAAGGCAATGGCCTTGGAAACACTCACTGATTCTGATGACTACATCAGATTTATCTGAAAGAAGCTGTTAAACTTTTCATAAGCCCTATAAATTTTACATATGAATTTTAGTAAAACACACTAGACAAAATGGGGAACAAAATCTGCTGCACTTCAATTATCAACACTTCCAAAGTGCCAATTTCATCGCTTCCTCACCCTCCCCATCTAAAATGCTGTTCATATACTCATCAAAATCTTCAGTCAGCTCTATTGTCTGCTTTGCATTTCTCACAATGAGATGCATATCTTAGCAAAAGCTGTTGTCATTTGGAAAATGCATTGTTTTTATTTTTACTAGTACTCTGAGCAGGCAGCGCTGCAAGACCGAGAGAGGATGAAAAGCCATAACTTGTATTTCAGGCTTATATGTTTGGGGTAAAATGTACATCTTCAGAAATCTTGCATTTAACCCCTTCAATACAAGCTTACAATGCACAACATCTCTCCAGTGCTGGTACAACTGTGGTGAACCTACAGAACAAAATTAGGTTAAGGACAAAGCCTCAGAACCTCATTCTGCTTGATACTGTACTGGATCATGAAATGCTTCTTTATATATTGCTGAGGTTTGGGGCAGACCTGAATGGTGGAGGCCATCCTGCATGTGCACTCTCTCGCTCTCTCTCTAACCTGTCCAAAATGAGGGAAGGATGGTACCATCTGAGTCTACTGGTCCAGCATTGGTGGGAGAGCTATTTGCTACAGGCTGATTTATTTCCACTGCCTTCAGATGGGGAGATCAGAGTATGTGAAAGGGTTCCTTCTCTGCCAGCTTTCCATGGGGGAAGACGTGGACATTAAAGAACATCCTAGAATCTCTGGTGATAGGAGGGGCATTTGAGGATGGTTTGGGGATGTATAAGTTTAAAAGAAAAAAAAACATTGTGAGCAGATAGGGAGCTGGTTGTGGCTCCCTCTTTCTCAGCTGCCTGTCTCCAGGCAGCTTTAATTTACACCCACGCATAAGGTTCTCAGGGTCTTAACACTAACCAAGAATCAAGGGGAGCAGAGCCTCACTATACCATATCCCTTTTGATTTCTGTCATTCTCCTGACACACCCAGCTCCTCTCCTTACATCAGGAAGCAAATTTCCACTTCAGAAAATGGTGGTACAAGCATATGTGACAGCAGATCTGGTAGAGGAGGCCACAGAGCTTCATACTAGTAATATTTGTCTCACCCAGCAGAAATTGCCTGCTTTGAGTATACTTACCAGTGTGTAAATATTTGGTGTTCAATAGCCTATCTTAGTCTTTGAGATGTGTTAACTCAGTAGCTATTTGCATTGCATAAAGTCTATCCCTTATCTCATACAACTAGGAGGGACCCCAAAGGGTCAGCAAGTCCAGCCCCCGCCTTAACTAGCAAGATAAAGTACTGATTTTACCCCAGATCCCTAAGTGGTCCCCTCAAGGATTGAACTCACAACCCTGGGTTTAGCCAGCCAATGCTCAAATCACTGAGCTAGCCTTCCCCTCTCGTGCAAGCAGAACCATAATGAAGCCAAGGAAGCCAAAGAGAGAAAGGGGGTCATACTGAAGACCAATGGTGATAAAATTACACGAATGGGAGCTGTGGCCACACAGTGAGATGATTGTTACCTACTCTGGCCTGTATGGGAGCCTCACAAACCCTGCAGTGAGGGTGTCATGGTATAATTCCCCACTCTGAACCTTAGCGCCCAGAAGATGGGGTACCAGCATGAATTCCTCTAAGCTTAATTACCAGCTTAGAACCTATAACGCTGCCACCAACCAGGAATTCCAGTGCCTGGTACACTCTGGTCCCCCCAAAACCTTGCCCGAGGACCCCCAAGACCCAGTCCCTCTGGATCTTAACAAAAGGAAAGTAAACCCTTTCCCTCACTGTTGCCTCTTCCAGGCTTCCCCTCCCTGGGTTACCCTGGAAGATCACTGTGATTCAAACTCCTCGAATCTTGAAACAGAGAGGAAAATCCGCCTTCTCCCCTCCTTCTCTCTCCCCCTCCCTGACTCTCTCTGAGAGAGAAAGTAATCCTAACACAGAGAGAAAATAACCTTTCTCTCCCCCCTTCCCTCCTTTCTCCCCACCAATTCCCTGGTGGATCCAGACCCAGACCCCTGAGGTCTCACTAGAATAAAAAAAACAATCAGGTCCTTAAACAAGAAAAGCTTTTAATTAAAGAAAGAAAAAAACAGTAAAAATTATCTTTGCAAATTTAAGATGGAATATGTTACAGGGTCTTTCAGCTATAGACACTGGGAATACTCTCCCAGCCTAAGTATACAAGTACAAATTAAAATCCTTTCAGCAAAATACAAATTTGAACTCCTTCCAGCCAAATACACATTTGCAAATAAAGAAAACAAACATAGGCCTAACTCGCCTTATCTACCTAGTACTCACTAACTCACTATTCTGGACATATAAGAGACTGTATCAAAGAGATTGGAGAGAAGCCTGGTTGCACGTCAGGTCACTCTCAGAACCCAGAGAGAACAACAACCAAACACTAACAGCACACACAAAAACTTCCCTCCCTGAAGATTTGAAAGTCTCCTATCCCCTGACTGGTCCTCTGGTCAGGTGACAGTCAGGCTTACTGATCTTGTTAACCCTTTACAGGCAAAAGAGAGATGAAATACTTCTGTTCTATTAACTCTTATTTATCTGTTTATGACAGAGTGGTTTGGTACAGGTACATTGTGGGGGATCCTGTGGTGCTGTGCAGCCCATAGCCGTGAGGAGGTGGCCATAAATTGGAATAGTCCCAAGGCTGCTCTGGTTTACACTGAAAGTTGTTCAAACCCCACAGAAACCCAGAATCTGGAAGGTGGTTGTTGGCACCCCTTGACTTCCTCTTGGGCTGTGACCTCTGAGGACATATCTAAGGGGATTAAGGCCTAAATAAGTTTGTTAATATCAGGCTGCAGATTGTGAATGTAAGATCCAGATGGATGTGAATAGCGCCATCCCATTTTATGTTGGCTTTTTCATGTCATCCATATACAAAGAGGTGGTCTCAGCAGTTTATTTGCTACTGTCCTATGTGTAGTTCCATTTCTCTTAGAAGTCTAAGGACATCCCAGGCTGAAATTGTACTCTAAGCATGTGACCAAATATATGGGACTGTCAATAAATCCTAGCTTAAAACTACATTAATGATGCTGCAAGGAAACAATTGCTCAAAATATAAGAACCTCTCTAAATGAAATGGAACAACTGTTTAGACATATACACCAACAAACTACACAACAGGTTGGACAGGAAGTTAGCACTAACATATCCAATTTAATTAAAAGGGAAATTTAGATAGAATGTATTTGGAGTTCAGCCAGGATTCAAGAGCTAAAACCACTATTCTTGTGAAAAGTGCAGTAATCTCTTTAATTACCACAAGTCATCCGGGATGTAGTTTTATGTGGTGGGGAACTATTTCAGTTTTGACTAAGGGAAGGGAACTACTTTACAGAATGACCAACACTATTCCCTGTAGCACCTGAGTTTCTTTAGAGGTTAGTCTAAGTAATGACCTAAGGAAGATTAAGATACATTTTGAGCCATGACAAGATCACTGTTTGAGATGATATGGCTGTAGCCCATGAAATCACTGTTTCTAATCCAGTCATTGCATTTTATAGTGTTTGAGGAATCCATTGCTGCAGAGACTTGGAATGAGGACCTTTCATCCAAAAGCAGCAGTTCTACTACATGAGCTAGACTACAATTGCAATAGAATGCATATTCTTTGCAGAATCTAGCCACTAGAAGTCAAAAGTATAATATGCTGCTGCTCCACTAAACTACAAGTGGGTAGTCATAGAATCATAGACTTTAAGGTCAGAAGGGACCATTATGATCATCTAGTCTGACCAGCTGCACAATGCAGGCCACAGAATCTCACCCACTCACTCCTGTATTAAACCTGTGTCTGAGCCACTGAAGTCCTCAAATCAGGGTTTAAAGACTTCAAGGTGCGGGGAATCTTCCAACAAGTGACCCTTGCCCCACGCTGCAGAGGAAGGCGAAAAAAACCCAGGTCCACTGCCAATCTGCCCTGCAGGAAAATTCCTTCCGGACCTCAAATATGGTGATCAGCTAAACCCTGAGCATGTGGGTAAGACTCACCAGCCACACACCCAGCAAAGAATTCTCTGTAGTAACTCTGATCCCACCCTATCTAACATCCCATCACAAGCCATGGTCAGATCGTTATGCACTGCTGAGCGCTTACCTCCCCCATTCCTGCTTCCTGGCTGGTCCTAACCAAATTTAGGAGCCTTCTATGCCAATTCTTCCCCTTTTCCTCAGTTCTAAACACTCTTCTGAGCTACCAGCACACATTTTCTGACCAAACTGTTCATTCAGACAAAGCTTGATAAACTAATGGAGGGGCTGGTATGATGAAGTTGCCTACAATGTTATATGGCCCACCCATGACTGCTATTAACAAATATATGGAGATGGGATACTTGATGGGAGAACTCTGAGTTTCTATAGAGAATTCTTTTCTAGGTGTCTGGCGGGTGGTCTCTCCCCTTGGCTCAGGGTCTAACTGATCATATTTGTGGTTGGGAAGGAATCTTCCTCCAGGTCAGATTGGCTGATCCCCTTGGGATCCTCTGCAGCATGGGACCCGGGTCACTTATTGGTTTGAACTCAAGTAAATGGTTGATTCTCTGTAACTTGAAATCTTTAAATCACGATTTGAGGACTTCAGTAACTCAGCCAGAAGTTATGGGCCTATTACAGGGTGACTGGGCTAGATGAACTGTCAGAGCATGGCAGGGCCCCTTGGCTCTTTCCTCTGCTATGTCCACAAAGTCATTCTAAGACCCTGGGGTTAGTATCTACTGGTGCAGTTTATTCACAGGCTTGTTCCCACCACCATTTCACCATATACAGTTGGCCTATAACAGTGTTCAGGCAGGCAGAAGGGGCTACCTCCCTGCTTCCACTCTCTGCCTTTTCACTTTCTTTCTGCTCTTCCCTGGCGTTTTTCCCCTGAGGCTTTTATACAGCCCCAGGCTAATTAGGTGGCAGCTGTTTCTGCTTCTCCAATTAGGGCCAGGTTATCTCCAGCCAGCTCTCATTTATTCTCCTAAATGAGAGCTGGCCTGACAGAGGACTGAATCAGCAACCCTTCTCCCCGCACCGTCACATGGACCTTTGGTCTGACCCAGTATGGTCTTTCTTATGTTCTTAACAGTACAGAAGGATGTAGGTAGGAGGGTTTATATCCTAGTTCCAGAGTTCTGGATCTGAGCAGGATGAATGCACAGCTCCTAGGACTTTTTTGCTTTAAATGGTTCTGTGGCTCATGAGGTAGGGCATGTGAGTCAAGCAAGGAGGTTCTGCAGGGCAGTGTCATGGAGGAGAATATCAAACTAATTTTAATTGAAGTCACATTGGTAGTTCAGACCAAAGGTAAAAATCCTTTATCCAGTAAGATACATCATCTCCTAAGAAATTTGACATCTTCAAAGGTGCCACTTGAAATGTGGCTTAATCTCACATAGTGTTAGAGAAGAAATCTCTATACTCCAGATATCATTGTATGTAATTGTGATTTCCCTACCATCTACTTATGCTGGCATTTTTGTTCATCACTTAGCTTTGTCCCTAAGATGTCACATTGGTCTCAATCTATATAGAGTATGTGCAGATGTAAGCACGATTTTAATAAAAAAAGCCTGATGCTATCTCCCACCAAAATAAATTAATTTTAATTGATACCAACGTTTTCTGATTTATAAATGACATAAATTCTAGGTGTTTGTCTGAATACAGATGCTCGTCTGTCCTGGAGGGCTTGTAACTGTCATGGGCTAGAGGAATCTGATAAGAACATGTGAGAATATTTTCTTTCTTTTTCTTTGAGAAGTGCTTTGGGATCTTTAATGGCCACAAAGTAGAGGGGACTTCATCTTAACATTTATGCCAAGCATTTCTTGCTATGGTATGAAGGAAATGGAAATGGACAGAATATCTCTCCCACGAGTACTAAAATCTAAATTTAACACAGTTTGAAAATCAGGTCCACTAGGGCAATGTTCTGAAACTGTGTCACAGTGAGTCATCTTTGCAGATGCTGACTAACTAAGGAAGCTTCTTTTCTCTGTGTGTTCCTATTTCTCTTTCTCTGAATGTGTGTTCTGAGCCTCTTCATTTCCATATTTCTGTCAACTTCCATCCCCACAATCCACACTTATTCAAACTCTGAACTTCTCAGAAACCTCAACAGCCCTAATTCCATCTACTGGAGAATTTTCAGTGATTTCCAGCGACATAGTCTCCTCTTCCCCTTTCCCCCCTACAAATCCCCTCAGCCCTAAATTCAGTCTCCACTATTATTAAGCTACTATCTCCCCCTCCCCATACATTCAAAACAGACTTAACATTTTTGCCTGATAAAGTGGATTAAGTTGCTGCGACTAGTGTTGCATTCTTTAATGTGAGCTGTTTTACACCGCTTTGTTCTGTTGAGTTATAACTTCTGCTGCATACAGTGCAGATTTGTCTTTTATTCTAGTTTCCATTGTTTTGCAGATTGTTGTTGTAATAGGCATCATAATGGCTAAACTGCTCTAGGAAAACATCTCTGGGAACATGAATTAATTTGTAAAGAAACTGTACCATCCAGCACATTATATTGCCTATTACCTCAGAGAACATTTCTTGCCATTCTGTGTCTACTTAGAGGGTCTCTTTATTTGGAAGCAGTGTTACACTACTTAAGCTTCTTCTTTAAAATATTGTAAAACTGACAGACCACTCCTACAAGGTAATCTACATTTTAAATAGCTAAGAGACCATAATTGCTGTGAGACCCGTTTGAAAGTTGTAATCACATGCAGCTCTTTGTAACTAATTCAGGCTTTTGCTAACTTTTCTTTATTGACTCTTACTTTCAGTTAGAGGACATAAACCTTATGGAGTATTGAATTCTAATATGTAAGTAATTAACAATTGCATCTATGTTCTTTCACTTGAACTAATCAATATGTGAACACAGACAGGTTAAATAGTAATCAATGAACATCTTATCCCCACTCCCCAAATATGGGAGTTCTTTAACAGGTAATTTCCATAATTCTAAGGGACTGATCCAAAGCTCAATGAAGCAAATAAGAGTTTTTACGTTGACTTAAGGAGCTTTGTGCCAAGGCCCAAAGGTATTTGGATGGGAAGTTATAAGGGGAGAAGAGATAAGTATGTGTTTTCAGGACCAAAATCATGATGGCTTGGCTGAAAGAAATTATCTTTCAGAGTCAAACGGAGAGAGATGTACTGCTTCTACAGTACCTAGAAGTTGTTTTTCTTTTTGTTGTCCCAGTGTGTCTATTGGCCTTCTGACACTGCCTCACTTATCTGTCCTTAAAGCACAAGAGTCCTACACTCTGGGCCTGATCCAGAGCTCACTGAACTGTATAGGAATCTTTCCACTGACTTGAATGGGCTTTGGATCAGGCCCTATGAGCCCAATTTTCAAATCTGGGAAGCTAACTCAGAGTACCTAATCCCTCATTTGGATTCTCAGACTGCCACTGGGACACCTAAGGGCATAGACAACTTGTGACTCCTCATATGAGGCGAGGTGGGGAGGGAGAGAGGCAGTGCACAATCTAAAGGGGAGGACATGTGACCTCCCAGCCAGGGTCTCTCAGGCAAAAGTGGTTCCATTCAGCTCCCTTCCCAGCTGCCAGGGACAGTGGTTGAGTGTGTTGGGTGGGGAAGAGCAGGGAGAGAAGGACAGAGCCCTTTCTCCTTCCCAGCCCCCAGCAGGTCAATCTGGGGGTGGGGAGCACCTGCCCCCCCCATGCCTCCCCTACAAGTCACCTCTTGACTGGGCATATGTGGAAATGAGCACCTCAACCTAAAATAGGCCCCAGTACTGCAATGAGCTCTGCATGGGTGGGCTCTAAAGGATTGTTAAATCAGTTATTGTGTTTGCCATAGTTTTAATTTAATGTTTTAACTAAGTAAGGAAGCTCAGAAAGAGATCCAAGAAAGGGATCCAAGAAAGGGAAGATGCACTATAGTGTAAATCCTCCAGGAAACTAAGAGATGCCATTCTTCATGCAGTCTTTAGTTTCCTGGGACACACTTCCTTCTGGAGCAGAAACAAAGTATCCCAGAACACGGCAGTCATGGGCTACAGCTACACAGAGTAGCAGACAGTTTGTTACTTCATTTCTATATATATAGCTTCTATACATAATAAAAGGTTTATCTTGACACCACTCTGCTCACTATAAAAATATCACAGGCTACTGCACCCACAAGAAGTCCCACGGACTTAACCAGCGGTTCCTTCAGGCAGATCCAGTTGCAGGATCAGGGCCTAAGACACTCAAGCATGAAAACTGGTCTCTCTCAGGGCCAGATTATCAGCCAGTTTCTCTCACTGGAGAACAATTACTTATTCAAGAGATTAACACTGGACCTTTTGAGTGAGAAACTGCTCAGAAACATGAATAAGGGGCTCACTCTCTGGCCCCATGAGAGAGTCCAATTTTCAAGATAACACTGGTTTTGATGGGACTACTTTTGTAAGCTCACTGAAGGGGTTCACAACCCGGCCCTTTGTTAGTGGCGGGGGGCAGGGGAGGGAATGTAACATATGCCCCCCTGTCTATATGAAACTACACCATCTTGTGGTGGAAAAGAATGCAAGACGAGCAGGCACAAGAGCTACCTATGGGAATGAAATCACCTTTCCCATTACTATGTCAGCTATCCTGGACTCCAGCGATATTTGCATTCTTGTCCTAGGCACCTCTGAAAAGACTGGCATTTTTGTTGAATTGTGTTGTAGTTTTGGAGATCTACTGGGCAATGGTTACTAAGGACAATTACAAGCTTAACAATTTATTTTCACATGTTAAATGTAATCTCCACCAACATATGAACTCAAGTGTCAAGACTAGAGTAGAGTAAATTATTTTTAACGTATCAACTACATGTGGTATTTTAGGAGAATCAAATTTCATTCAATCATTAATGTGCCTTTTCTAAATCAGAACCATTAATTCTGTTTACATAAAGTATATTTATCATTAGCATCAGGGTTTTTTTTCTGGAAGTCTGAGGCAGTTTTAGAAAGAGTGAGACTTGTCACACTTTATAGTGAAGTTCCATTTTTTAAATAAAGGTTTAATAAATTATTCATGTTATAGACATGAATACCATACATAATAAATGGTTGTGAGCACATCATTAGAAGGTGTTAATGATGGATTGTTATATGCAGCTTATTTACCTCTTTGACACTAATAATCTATAACAATTGATTAATCCTTTATTACTCTTTATAAACTATTTATGAATGGAACCTTAATATAAAGCATGACAAAAAGACTATTGTTTGGGAAAGGTGTAGCACTGATATCCCTCCATTTATGCATAATATAGATGTACTATGTCCAAAGCATTGCCAATTCCCCCACCCTGCCTTTCCACATTTGCCCCCAATGTACTTCTAAACAGTTTTTGATGGACTCCATCTCGGTATGACACAAGTCTCCATACCTGTTCAGTACCCAGAACCTCTGCTGAGGTCAAGGGTGTTAGTTAATGCCAACTGGTATGGTGCTTTTTGTGATATGGATTCCTGTTCTCCAGTATCTACTATATATAGACCAACTCATTTCATATATGCCACCCAATGCAGCATGTACTTTTTTGATAATTACTTTCAGCAACAATTACCTGGGATTTTGACTTTCATGTGAAATGGTTCATATATCATATATTCATATATTCTCCTGATCCATTCAATCTCATTCTCAGACTGAATTTAGAAAGAAAAAGAACATAAGAACAGTCATACTGGGTCAGACCAATGTTCCATCTAGCCCAGGATCCTGCCTTCTGACAGTGGCTAGTGCCAGATGCTATGAACAGAACAGTGCAATTGCTGAGTGATCCATCCCTTGTCGTCCACTCCCAGCCTCTTGCAGACAGAAGCTTATGGAAACCCAGAGCATGGGGCTGTGTTGTGGACTATCTAGCTAATAATCATTGATGGACCTATCCTCTGCAAACTTTATATAATTCTCTTTTTGAACTTTTCTGAGTTTGATTTTTATGAAAGGTATGTAAGAAGGAAAATGTTTTCTTACCTAACAGAACTGCTGCCAACATCAAGGTCCTGTGCAGTTACAGCACCTATAATGGTCCCCACAGGAGTATCCTCATAAACCTCCATGGTGTACATAGGCTTGCTGAAAACTGGAGGTTCATCCACATCCAACACATTGATCTTCACAGTGGCTGTATCTTTGAATGGACCCACAGAGTGGAATCGATGATCAAGATGAACATTGGAGGCCTCTACTTTAAAGGTATATGCCTTTTTTGTTTCAAAGTCTAATGGCTGTGGTAAGGACAGACAAAAAACATCATCAGATCTGGCAAAATCACTTTGTAAAAGTCTCTGCAGACTGTACAGTTTAACCTGCTATTGATGTATCAGAGATTGGCAAGCTTAGTTCCGAAATGCTCTCAGTAGATTTGAGATCCCTCCAAATAGTTGGATTACAATATTTATTATTAGCATTATGGTGGCTCCCAACCAAGCCCAAGTTCACACAGAAAGGGTTAGGGTAGAGCTGGGAATTGAACCAGAATCTTCTGTATCCCATTCTAGTAGAGTAAACCCAAGCCCCATTTTTCCTTTCACCACAAGGAACAAAAGAAAGAACACTCTTGATGGAAATGGGTCCAACCCAAAATCCTGCTGTGTAGAGATGGGTTCAAAGCAAACTTTAGGGTTTGGCTTAGACCTGAATTCTTCTTTCCATTATGAAGAAAAAGCCAGGAACACCCAACAAACCTAAAGAATTTGAGTAGGGATGTAGTCCTAATCCAGATTTTTATTTTGCAGATTGGCAACAGCTCTAACCTATAGTGCATTGAATACAACATAGTAGTTTGGGTACAGCAAGCTGTAGTTGCTTGACAGACATACATACTGAAATGAGACTACTTTGATTTGAATTTCTTTCATTATAAAATAATCTAGTGTTCTTGGTTTTAGTAAAGTGACCAGGGATATCTCTTCTGTGCATTATTGCAGTGATATTCTGTACATTAACAACAAGGAGTCCAGTGGCACCTTAAAGACTAACTGATTTATTTGGGCATAAGGTTTCTTGGGAAAAAAAACCTCAGTTCTTCAGATGCATCCACGAAAGCCTGTGCCTAAATAAATCTTTTAGTCTTTAAGGGGCCACCGGACTCCTTGTTGTTTTTGTGGATACAGACTAACACAGCTATCCCCTGATTCTGTACATTACTGTACTCATCTAGTCAGAAAGATACAAAAGCTTTACGATCAATACAGCCTTTTCCTGATGTTTAGATAATACTGACATCTAGTGGCTTTTAGGTATAATAGCCAAGTTAGAACATTTCAGTTTAAAAGGATATGGTATTTGAAGAAAAACACTAGGTTACAACTGTAGGATTGCAGCAAGAATAGTTTGATGTTTATTTCATTTCCATCATCATAACCATTGCAACATTGTCTCCCAATCAGTTTTCATTTCTAGCATGGGTTTAAACTCTGCTATTTCTGCCCTTGTCGCAACAAGACTGGAATTGGCCAGAGGCTGGGCTGGCATAAATAGGAGTAGTTCCATTAAAGTTAATGGAGTTATGCTGATTTATACCAGCTAAACACACTGTATAATTGTTTTAAATCCTTGTGAAAGGCTCTATTTTTTAACAGACTATATGGCCAAGCTTTTCAAGCTGGGGACTTAATGTTAAGCATTTTCAGTCATGTAAATAATCAAGTTTGAAAACTTTGACTATGATGTGCATCTAATATCAAACTGAGCTGTCTTCATTCAGGAAAAAAAAAACAACGCTATTGAGTCAGTGTGAATTTCTTCTGGTTAAGGACTGCAGAACTGGGCTGAGAGGGATCAATTGTAAAGCATGTGCCTAAAATATATATTCAGAGGTTTTACTTTAGGCATGGCCTTATGATTTGTGAGACTCCAGGTTACCAGCAGGGGCAAGGGGAGGGGAGTAGATAGCCTCCAAGGTTATGATTACATGGTGTTTCAAAATCTGTAGCCACATGTCTCTGAGCACAGGTCTACAGATATGGGCTTGTGCTATGGTGCTAAAAAAGGCTGTGTAGAGATTGTGGCTACGGCCACAAGTGCTGAAGCCCATCTCCCCTCCCCAAGCTTCAGAACCTCAGCTGTAGTCCCAAATGTCTACACAGATATTCTGGCACAGCAGTGCAAGCCCAAAGCAGTAGGACAAGGGTCTAAGACTCACTACCATGTGTTTTAACATAGTGTAGTCATAACCCTAAGTCGCCTTCCCCTCCAGTGCCACCTCAACAACCCCATATTCCAGGTTGAATGAAATGTTTCGCTCAAACCCAAATGAAACATTTAGTTTTGATTTTGAGATTTTTTTTAATGTTTCTAATTTTCTTAAAATATATTTGAAGGAAATTGCAAAATAAAATAGTTTTGAACCAAAAAAATGGCAAAATGTTTGTGTGGCTGAATCTGCATTTAGCATTGGAAAAAAAAAAGTTGTGGACAAACAATTTCACCTAGCACTAGACAGGAATGATGTTCGGACCCAAAGAAGGTACTTCTGTTACAGATGGCCCAGTCTGACTGGATGTCTGATTCACCTTCTCTCCCTGGCATAGTGAGTCTGTAATATGGACTGCCCAGAAACATAAACTGTACTGAACTGAAAGAGTCAAAATAATACATTCTATAATATTAATAAATACAGAAGTGTTGAGTGCACTATTTCAGACAAAATACAAATGGCCCAAAAGATGACATCTTCCACTATCTAGTCATGGAAAGACTGCATTTTCAAGACTGTCTGCCAAATGAATGTAAATGGGATTTATATAGACCAAAAACAAAGTATGTCTGTAGATGCCAACTGACTCAAATTTTAGGGTTTTTCCACTCTCCCCTCTCCCTCAATAAATATCATTTTGGACAAGAAAGAAACAAGTGAAATAAAGTGTAGAAGCTCTTAAGCGTCATTAGCTGTTCCCTGTCCTCATTCCTCTTCATCTAGCTGCTTGCCTACCCAAAGTGCTCTCAGATATTTCATTCCATTTCATTCAACTCCAGAAAGGGCATTGGAAATATTTGCTTTACAACCTGTAGCTGAATGTAAATGAGATTTCTTGCAGACCTTAACCCTGCAGATAATTAGTGCAAGTCTTTCTATACACCTCAAAACCTGGCATCCAGTTGGAGTATTGGGCATCTGTCAGAAAATTTGATGTTTGAATATCCTGGAGCTGCCTAGCTCTCTGCCTAGATTTCTATAAACTTCTCAAGTTTTACAAGGTCTGGAATGTAGTCCTTTGTATTGTTTTTGGGGATGCTTCTCACATCACAAAAGAAGCTATATAGTGCCCTACTCCTGACAGTTAACTGTAGTATGTTAACATGGTCTAGCTGGCAAAAAAAAAATTCCCATCTGTGCTGCCACCTGGTGTCTGATCTATGTAACTAAACCCTATTATGCACATAAAGTTCTTAGTGCTAGTAAACTAGTAAGTTTGATGTTCAAGGATTCCGAGCACAGCAGAATTTGTACTTGATAAATATTCGGTTCCTCAGATAGCTTTACCTAAAAGATTCCCCAGTCAAATCTCTCTTTCTAACGTAATGATTAAAATGCTTTAAAATTAATGAAAGAAGTTAATAGACACAAAAAAATGAGGTTCTATTAAAAAGCAAGGGTCTATGAAAGTTCTGCTAAAAACCTATAGAGTTGAATATGTAATAAGCTCCTTTCCACAGTTTTTTTTAAACCTATTGAAAATTCTTATACTATAGACTTCTATTAAATTTAAATAGACAGATACAAAAAATCTGCCATAAAGAAAGACAATCATTTTGTTACCTTTCATAGGGTTTTTCCCATAAGAGAATGACAGTTCTGCTAGCACCAATGTGGCTATTTTTTCAACCTTGTAGCTATAGAGCTGTTATGGGAGCATTTTGTAACGATGTCCTGTCAGTCCCATAACAGGAGTTTGGCTCCCTTGGCAAGCCCTGTCTTTCTTCTCTCTCTTTTGGCTATTAGCTACTGTACATAGATGCCTAGTAATACATTATCAGTGTATGCAGACCTGTGTATCGCAATGTCACTGTGTAAATAGTAAAATGAACGAACACATAATGACAAACCACATTATTTAGTCTCATAGGAGTTACTAGGAACTGGTTTATTTAGTGTGAACAGGAAAGCACATCAACCCCTCTGGTTTGAAAGTAAAGGTATTTTGAAATATTACCGCTTCCTTTACCCCATATGGAAGTGAAGGGATACTGAGAAATAATACTCTAATGTAAACATTGTGTAAGTAAAATGCAATAGAAATTTTCCCTCTCCAAATAGAAGGTTGTCTAAAATTCTAAAGTTGCAAAACATGCCATAGATTGAAAGTGGCTGAATGAGTTATCCTGATAAGGATGACATAGGTGGGAAAATAACTGTATGTATCCATCTCATTCTCACAATGAGAAAAAGAAGAGCTCACAAAAAGTGCTGGACAGGCAGCCTCATGACCACCAATATTTATCCACAGAACAATACAGCATGACACAGGCAGTACGAGCTTCCCCCAAGCTGCCACATCCATATTTCACAATTCTGTCAAGGAGGGACTTGGGGATGGGATGGTTGGCCAAGGTTTGAATGAACACAAAATGTGATCTGTTGAGACTGCCAAAAAGGAAGTCAATGAGTGCTCATTGGGATGATATGTTTTCGTAATGTTTCAACATCTGATCCACAGAAATGGGTTGAGACCACCAACTTTAACACAGGCTTCTGAAATATCTGTCGGATGGTAACTGTTTTGTATTTTTTCAGTAACTACTGGCCCGCGTTGGATTTGAAATAGTAGAACTAAAGATAAAAGTGACAGGACATGCTGGTTTGTTAAGGAAGGCTCCAGCTCCAACAGTGTCCTATGCTCCTGATGTGTGCTGAACAAGCAGTATGCTAGGAGCTCTGGTCCAAGGTACAGCTAGGAAATGTTAGCAGTTACCTCCAGGATTGATGAGAAGGAACAAGATGTACATATGAGCTCCATTCCCTCACAACAGGGAGAGAAGAAACAGCAGGAGGAGTTCTTGGTCTAGGGTGGCAGCCTGAGAAGGATCTAAAGCCACAAGACCAGGGTAAAGCATCCTAGAGACAGGGATGCTTTCAGCAACCCATGGGAAGCCAAGAAAAAGAAGGGGTTAGGGCTTACTGTTTACATTGCAGTTTTGTGGCTTCGATCTTTTTCTTAAGACTCCAGAAAATGTCAAGGACTGTAGACAGAGGTGAAGGAAGTGTCCTTGAGCAGAAGAAACAGTTTGATATCTGGACTAGGTGCCGGCTTCCTTTTAGTGGCTGGAATGGGACAGAAGCTCTGCTTCACTCAGTTCACCAAGGTGAACATAGATGCTCAGGAAAAAGCCTGTGGCCCAGGCAAAGAATGGGAAAAGGGGGGTTGATTTTGTACTTTGGTATTTTTGGACTATCGTTATTCCAGAAAGGTGTGGCCTAGTTAATGTGGAGATCTAATCCAATTTGCCAGTGAGAGCAAGTGAGGAAATGGCTGAATTCCCATGACTATAAGGCGAGATCTCGTGACAACGTGGCACATCAATGCTTGTTTTTGCAGGCAGTGTGCTAAGAATGGAGTTAATCAGCCTTGTAATAATGAATTACGAGCAAAATGTATACAGACAGTACACAATAACAGCTAGAATGTTTAAAGTAAACTGGTGTTGATAGATGTCTAAGCAAAGGATAAATTTCCCACTCATCTATAGGGAGCTCCAAAAATGTTGCTAGCCTATACAAACTCCTGCAGTGTTTCAGTTCTTGAACTGCTACCAAAAAAAAGCCTCAACCAAACAAACAAAAAAACCTGGCAACGCTGGCTGATCTGGTCTTCAGGGACTCAAGACCTTCACTTCTGTTTTCGATCACTTCATTAGCTTTGTACTTTTTTGATGACCATCATCATCTTTCTGATAGCATTCTTTGCTTTATTGTGGGTATGTACTTATGCCAAAGGCTTGGTATGTCTACTCCTCCTTGTTAAAATGTGAAGTCTCCCCATACTTCACACACATGAAACATCCTCTCTGACAATTTACTGTCTGTCCTATTCTGGGTATCGGTGTCTGCAAAAACCCTTGACATTCTCTTGGGTCACCATAGTTTATAGGTTTTACTGCTCTTGTAATATATCCTGCGGCATGTACAAGTGTCCTGTCATTAACGTTATTGGCTAATGAAACTTTTGCTTTTTTGTTACTGTGAGAATTTTTAAAAAGGAAAATACTCCTTTAAAGTGCAGGGAAGTACTCAGGGCCGGCTCCAGGCACCAGCTGACCAAGTACGTGTTTGGGGTGGCACCTTGGGGCAGGGCGGCGCTTGGGGTTTTGGTTTTTTTTTTGGCTCCTCAGGGCAGCGCTGGAGGGGTTTTTTTTTGTTTCTGTGACCCAGCGCTCAGGGGGGAGCTTTGGGTGGTGCGGCGCTTGGGCAGTGCGGGGTGCTCGGGGGGCAGAACTTTGGGGGGCGCTCAGAGGAACAGGGGCTTGGCGTGGCACTGGGAGGCGGAGGCTTGGGTGTCACTCAGAAGGAGGGCGGGGGCTTGGAGCAGCGCTCGGAGGAGGCGGGGGCTTAGACCAGTGCGTCGCTCAGACAGGGGGCGGGGGCTTGGCGTGTCGCTCGGAGGGGGCAGGGGCTTAGAGCAGTGCAGCACTCGGGGAGGGCGGGGGCTTGGCATGGCGCAGTGCTCGGGTGGCGTGATGCTTGGGGGCAGGGCTTCGGGCGGTGTGATGCTTGGGGGAGGGCTTCGATGGTGTGGCGCTCACAGGGGGAGTAGGGCGGGGTGACGCTCTTCTTTTTTGCTTGGGGCGGCAAAAAAGTTAGAGACGGCCCTGGAAGTACTGTATTCCCCAAATCGCCTTACAGAAGCTGTGATAGTGAAATAATGTCTGATTTGGTAGTTCCAAATTTCTGGTTGTTTTATAATCACTTTGTAAGCATCCATTTTTCATATATGGTCTGGTTTCATATGCCCAGTGATATGTTATGGCTTACTGGAAGAAGGTTGAGATACCCTGGGAGCTCAGATGCAAATTCCATAGGTCTGACTCAATATTCATCATAGAATATCAGGGTTGGAAGGGCCCTCAGAAGGTCATCTAGTCCAACCTCCTGCTCAAAGCAGGACCAATCCCCAGACAGATTTTTGCCCCAGATTCCTAAACAGCCCCCTCAAGGATTGATCTCACAACTCTGGGTTTAGCAGGCCAATGCTCAAACCACTGAACTAAATAAACTTAGTGTCAAACAGTTTACTGTGCTTGGTTCTCGCTGTTTGGTGTGTTCCATTCTAGTAAGATGAGGGCGATGTGTTGATATCATGGGGAACTATTTTCTCCTCCCACACTGGAATGCAGTATTCTGCACAGTAGTAACCTGCTACCCAAAGGCATTGGCTCTTTCTATTACTGAACTTGTTTGTTTCTGCAGCAGTTTGTGAAGCCCTTTGGGATGAAATAAGCTATATAAATCTTTAAAAAAGGGTTTATGTAGTGATGTTGTATCTGTGTTGGTCCCAGGATATTAGAGAGACAAAGTGGGTGAGATAATATTTTTTTATTGGGTCAACTTCTGTTGATGAGAGAGGCAAGCTTGGGAGCTTACACAGAACACTTTTTCATCTCTGGGAAATGTACTCAGGGTGTCACGGCTAAATACAAGGTGGAACAGATTGTTCAGCAGAAATAGTTAACACATATTTCAAGAGCCCATTGTAGGTGAAGTGGCCCATTATCATCCCTCCAGTCATAGGAGGGAAAGGAAGGGGCAGAGCAGCTGGGGCGGGGTGGGGGGGCAGGGATTGTTAGAAGCAAGTTCCCTAAAGACAAGGACACACTCACTCAAATCAACACCAGACCCTGCTAGAACAACAGATGCAAAACCTACAGACATATTTCCATTGCTATGATGATCAGCAGTCCCACACCTTTCAAGAAGCATGGGTCCTACACATGCCTATTACATGTGATGTACCTCATCCAGTGCACTAAATGCCCCAATAACAACTATGTTGGTGAAACCAAACAGTCACTGCACTCTTGAAAGAGCTCAGATAGAAAAAAAAAATTCTCTCACCAGTGGACAAATGCTTTAATCATCATTGTATCTGATCTCTCAATCCACATACTGCACAACATCTTCAAAAGATGAGCCTGAGAGCTTAAATTCATAACTGCTAGACACTAAATATCATGGACTGAATAGAGACACTGAATTGATGCTTATTACAACAATTGATACACCACCAACAGCACCCCCATGCCCCAGCTGCTTTTTTTCCTCCTCGTTTCCTTTCCTCTCAGGACTAGAGGTGTGTTTTATGGACCATTTCATCTTGAATCTGCCCTCTGGTGTCCATGCCTTGTTGTGGCAGGACAGCTTGCATGCTCTAACAATCACCAGAGTCTGTGTCGGTGGGGGCTTTTTGCTCCTGGTAGGTTCAACCATGCTGGATTGTTCTGTGGGGGAAGGGCTAAAGAAAAAAGACATCTTGGTCCTCCAGGTTGGGGGTTAGGCACAGGGCTAACAACCCTGTCCCGTAAAAAACAAAATATGTTACAGGAACAGCGATGGAGAAATCCACCATTACTGTGTGTGATGGCCTTCAGGAGTCAATGACCCATATGACTGCCAGTGGTGAAAGCCGAAAGGAAGCCACTGGCATGAAGACTGAAGTTCTCAACACCAAGACAAAAACCAAACTTGTTTTTTGTAATGTACGGACAATGTACGAAACAGGGAATCTAGCTCAGGTCACAGCAGAGATGAGACATTACAGCTTACGTATACTGGGTATCAGCGAGAGCAGATGGACGAGATCAGGAAGATTAACAACAGCCTTGGGAGAAACTTTGCTGTATTCTGGACGGGATGATGGACAACACCATGAGGGTGTTGCCAATATTTTGAAGAAAGGAGTGGAGCATTCCCTACTCGACTGAAAGTCCATCAGCAGAAGACTTATGAGAGCCAGACTGAAAGGGAAACATCATAATATCACACTGATTCATTGCTATTCTCCGACAAATGGAAGTGATGGAGAAGTAAAGGACAAATTCTATCTTACATTACAGGCGAAGTTAGAGACACCACCATACCATGACCTAACTATTGTCATGGGAGGCCTGAATGACAAGGTCGGTTTGGATAACACAAACAAAGACAGAGCAATGGGAAGACATGGGCGGAGTATCATGAATGAAAAAAGAGATAGGCTTGTTGATTTATGTAATATGAATGACCTAGTCATTGGCGGAACCCTATTTTAACATCGTGAAATTCACAAACTGACACAGTGTTCTCCAAATGGCAGAGATAAGAACCAGATTGACCATATCCTGATCAATGGCAAATGCAACGTTCACTGACAGATGGGAAAGTGAGAAGGGGTGCAGATGTTGTCAGCGACTACACCTTGTGACAGACTCCATCAAGCTAAAACTGAGAAGTGTGGTTCACCAAACAAAGGGCATAGACGTTATGACATTGACAAGCTAAAGTCCCCTGAGATACAGAAAGCCTTCCTTCTATAGTGAAAGAACAGGTTTCATGCACTTGCAGACCTTGATGAAGAGGAGGGGAATGAAGATGAGGAGATCAACAAGAAGTGGGACAAATAATAACTTACACACAGAGCAGTGAAGCCTGTCTAGGATACAAGCTGAAGAGAAGGAAAAACCAGACGAACCATGAAGAAAAAAGTTTTAAACACAGAATCCCAGAAGCTAAAGGACAAATACTGTATGCAGTATAGCAAGGCGCACTGGGAGATCAAATGCCTTCAGAGAGCAGACAAACAACATTATATGGATAATTTGGCAATACAAACAGAGGATGCAGCTGCTCATGGTGAACAAGAAACAGTCTATAAAATGACATGGCTTATCAGTGGTAAAGAACAGACACCAAGACACTCTCATTGGGGACAAACAGGGCCACCTACTAACAAGAGAAAAAGAACAAGAAATGCGCTGGACAGAGCATTTCAAAGAATTGCTGACCAAGGAGCCACTTAAAGAGGAAACAAACATCCAGGAGGCAGAAGAAGATCTTGATATCAACACAGACACCCCAACTAAGGAAGAGATCGTTCAAGCCATCAAATCCTTTAAAAATGGGAAAGCTCCTGGCAAGGATAACTTGAATGCAGAATTGTTCAAGGTAAATCTTGAGTTAGCAGCATCTATCCTGGTCCCTCTATTTACATCAGTCTGGGAAAGGGGAAAAGTGCCAGGTAAGTGGACCAATGGTGTTATAGTGAAGATACCAAAGAAAGGAAATCTCAGTGATAACTGGCGTGGTATCACACTTCTATCTGTGCCAAGCAAAGTATTGTGTAAAATCACTGAAGGCTTTTGATAGCATTCACAGGACCAGCTTTTATTTCAACTTTATATGCAATGTTGATCACAGTAAGCTCAGTTTTGAAGTGAAAACAGGAGTACGTCAGGGTTGTGTCATATCTGCAATTCTCTTCAACATTGCCATCAACTGGGTAATGCAATGTACAACAGAAGACATGTCAAGAGGCATTAAATGGACATCCTTCTCATCCTTTGAAGACCTGGACTCTGCTGATGATCTCGCTCTCCTATCACATACCCAATGCCATATACAAGAAAAAAACAACTTGACTCAACTCATTAAGCCAGCAAATTGGATTGAAAATTAACCACAATAAGATAGATATCATGACCTTTAATATTGCTTCACCATCCCCGGTATGGATAGAGGATTATGTTCTCACCAATGTAAAAACATTCACATACTTGGGCAGCACCATCAGCCAGGATGGTGGAACAAGCCAGGATATCCGGAAAGAATCAATAAAGCCAGGAACACCTTCAGGAGCTTAAATACAGTCTGGAAATCATCGACATAAAAAACCAAAACCAAAAACAAGATTTATCAGAACTTTAATGTACTTTAAACATTACTTTATCATGCACAATGTTGGAGAAGGAGAAAGTATGACATGTCATACTATCTTCACTCCATAAAACCTGCCTCAGAAAAATCCTCCATATCTTTTGGCCGACACAAGGAGCGTAGTGTGTACGTGTAAAACCAATTCAGTCACTGTGGTGGATGTACAATGATATAACTTAAGTCACCTTAATTTTGTAGTGTATACTTGCCCTCAATACATTTCCCAGAGCTGAAGAAGATCTCTGTGTAAGTTTGAAAGCTTGTCTCTCTCACCAACAGCAGTTGGTCCAATAAAACATATTAGCTTGCCCACCTTATTTCTCTATAAAATGATAGTCACTGTCTATGAAACAAAGATACATTTATGTGCATAAAAATGAGTAATTATATGTCTAACTACTAATATTTGTGAATTTGAAAAACAAATTGATTAGAATGTTGTTTTTAAACCATAAGGAATTCCCCTCTACACACAGTTTTTACTTCATTGCTTTCATTTTCCTTGAAGCTATTCTTATACCAACCACACAGTGGTGCTAAATGCCAGTAGGAGCCTCTGACTTGCAGAATGTAACATAATCTGTTTCTTGTTCATAGAGTGATCATTGTAATAACTAAGCTTATACACTGGATCTTACCTTGAAACTAAATGGTCAGCAACTCCATTCTGAAATTTAAGATGTGCACCTATTCCATATGAAAAGCATTGGCTTACAAAATCCATCTAGTGCCAGAGAAGCACAAAACTCCCTCTCCTTGTCAATTCACTTGGAATACTGAAGAGAAAAACCTGGCATGTCATTTCTGCCAGCAAATATAGCTTTTTACCCAAACAAATTTACAAAGACATGTTCAGCATGACATGTTTCGTTTTCATATAGAAATTGAACCATTCAAAAGAAAAAGCTTTATGTGGTGAATAAGAGGGTCTACCACTGGGAACTTTTCATGGCAAATAAAAGCAAGCCTTACAAATAGCTTGACTTTGATTTGATACAGCTCAGCGCTGAGCTACAGCAGTGTTCCATAGATGTTAATAGTCTGTGATACAGGAAGCAGAGAGGGGAAAGCAAACTGACTTTGCAAGCAGACAATAACTGTTTGTTTGGTTAAATGGTGGTACTGAGAAAATTGTGATTTTTAGTCAAATAGTTACTGGAGTTGTTGGGTCTAAACTTTTGGTGAACTTTGGGGAGCCAAAACACACCCAGACTGGCCGTCTCTGCATAATCCTTTCTGAACCCTTTATCGAACAAAGCACTGACCTGCAAACTACTCATGACACCCCCTTTCTCAAGTAGCCATTAGCCTTTATCTCTATGCATTTACTTGTTAAACTTGCTTTTCCTGTAAAATCTTGATTGATTATGCATGACCATTATCTTTTGTTAATCACTTTGTTTACTTCTGTGTATAAATATTGATGCTCACCCCTAATAAAGGGGCCACACTTAATCTAAAGCTTTGAGAGCTAAGGATAGTGTGAGCCCGTTGATCAACGCATTGGTGTCTGGTCTCTGACAGAATTGTGTGCCCATACCAACTCCGCACGAACTCGGGTGCTGGAGAGGTGAGTGAGGACTTGCTTTATTACCTAACAATTTGGGGGCTCGTCCGGGATTTCTTCTGGTGCGGTACCTCTGTCCAGTGGTCAGACCACTCATATATGAATTGGCAAGGCGCCACAGGAGATTTCTCCCAGCCAATTCAATATTGAGGGGTCGTGTATTGGACAGCAGGGTAAACGCCAGTTGGAGGGCTCCTGTCAGACACCATGGGTCAAGGGACTAGCGTGCCTCTTGAGAGTCCGTTGGGGATTGTAAATAAGTTATGGAACGAAGGGAAACTCCCAGTACAGACAGGAATGTCTAGGAAGAAGTTGTACACACTATGTGTAAGGAATTGGACTGGGTATACCGCGGTATTGGCCGACCCAGAGATGAGGTGGCCTTCGTATGGCTCTTTCGAACAGGCTGCCTTAAGAGGAGTAAAGAGCCAGATCGAAAAAGACCATCCGGGACAGTTATGTTACTGGTTTTGTTGGGACACAGCAGCAGAGCTGTGGAAATCTTTAAAAATTATGGCAGTCAGGTACTCTCCCGAGAGTGAACCCCCTCCAGGTTATTTCGATGAAGGGTGTAGACCACGGCGTGTTTTGACTCGTCAGCTGGTCCCCTCTGCACCTGCCCCTATTCCTCCGCAGGGGGACTCTCTCCTTGTAGCAGAGGGGAATCTGCAGGATACCAGATTGGAATTTCTGCAGAAGGATGAGGAGGAAATGGAGGGGCAAACCTCGGGAGGAGTAGTTACTAGGCTAATGTCCAAGCAGGTACGGCAGGGTGCATGCCCCCGCCCTGAGGATAGCCCAGAGGATGTCCTCGTCAAATCTCTTGCGAGTAATAAAAGTATAGTTAGAGAGATGCCTTTACAGGTGCACGATCAACCTTATATGGGCAATGATGGACGGTTACAACATGCTAATATTGTGGAATATAAAGGATGGCTAGAATGGGACTTGAAAGAGTGGGGACAGTTGTCAGGGTCTTTTGGGGAAAATCCCCGAAAGATCATAGAACTTCTAGAAAGATTGTTTTTAAGTTATAATCCTACTTATACGGATGTGGATCAGTTGTTAAGTAGAGTTTTGACCGGAGAGGAACGTAGTAGATTGTGGATGGCAGAAAGGACATGGGGAGATAGCAATGCAGTTAATCGTACTTGGATGGATAGGCGGGATCTGGCCGCTGGCTGGAATCCCCTAGACTGGACTCAGCCAAGGCTGACCCAGCTGCGAACAGATCGAGAGCGATTATTAGAAAGACTCAAGGAAATGGCTCGCCGCTCGCCTAATCAGGCTAAGTTCATGCAGATTCGGCAGGAATCTGATGAGCCGCCCAGAAAGTTCTGGTCGAGGCTATTGGAGGGGGCCCGAATGTTCACTCAGATGGATCCTGAGAGAGAAGCAGACCACCCTACTCTTATTTCATTTTTTGTGAATCAGTCGGTGCCCCCTGTAAGGGATTACTTCTTAAAGTTTCGCCCTGGTTGGGGAGGTGAGTCAGTCACTTCAGTGTTGGACGTAGCTGATTTTGCCTGGGAGAAAGAAAGGGAAAGTAGTAAAAAGAAAGAGAAAAAGGAAGAATATAAGCTGATGGCTTTAGCTTTTCACGGCGGTGTTCGAGGCAAAGGCCGTGGCCGTGGCAGGGGATTCCAGGGTGCTCGGGGAAGAGGGTCCTGGCAACCCCAGCCATCAGGAAATTGTTTTCAGTGCGGACAGCCTGGTCACTTTAAACGTGAATGCCCCTGGGGACGCCCAGAGGGTCTGGTTGCATCCGCAGATGCTTACACAAGTGAGGAATACACCCCTGCACCACCAGCTCAGCCCATTCCCCAGGCCTGGATCAACTACGGGAAACAGCAGCAGCCGCAGCAAACTCAGCCTCCTCAATGACGGTACCCCGGGGGCGAAGGCAAACAATGTGATGGTCTTATTTCCTTAATGTCTTTAGCCGGCTCCTTTCTCACTTTCTCCCCTCCCAGCAAAGAGCCTCGTTTAACCCTTTCAGTCCAGGGACTGCCTGTCTCTTTCCTCATAGATACTGGGGCTACTTTCTCTCTTTTAAATCATGCCCCCTCTCCCTGGCTATCCTCTGAGGTTAAAACTGCGACTGGGGTGGAGGGCAACCCACAGTCTCTGGAACTCACTTTGCCTTTGAATGTTGTTTATGCTGATAAATGTTTTCCTCACCGTTTTCTTTTTTCCCCAGCTTGTCCGATCCCTTTGATGGGCCGGGATTTACTCTGTAAGCTTGAGGCTACTTTAACCTGCACTCCTGAAGGGGTAGGATTATTGATGACAGTGTTAGGAGATTCGGCCCCTACTCAGGGTAATTGGGAAACACCCCCCTCTCTCTCCCCTGACCTCACTGACTTGCCTTCAACCCTCTGGGGAATTTCTGACACTGATGTTGGCCTGCTCCTTTCGGCAGAGCCCGTAAGGATTCAGGTGAAGCCTTCCTTAACCCCCCCATCAGTCCCTCAATACCCCCTGTCGCTGAAAGCCCGGGAGGGCATCCGCCCCATTATCGAGGGATTCATTGCACAAAAGCTAGTCCGCCCTCAGCGCACTCCCTGTAACACCCCTATACTGCCTGTCAAAAAGCCTCCTAAAAAGGACGGAGACCCTGTTCGTTGGCGCTTTGTACAGGATCTACGAGTTGTTAATCAGTATGTGGTCCCTCTTCATGCAGTAGTTCCTGACCCAGCTACTATCATCAGCCAAATCCCCTGGGATGCTGAGTGGTTCACTGTTATTGACTTAAAATCAGCTTTTTTCAGCATTCCTGTGCACCCAGACTCTCAGTATCTCTTTGGTTTCACCTGGGAGGGACAAAGTTATGTCTGGCAACGACTTCCTCAAGGCTACAGAGACAGCCCCACGATTTTCAGCCAGTGCCTCCGCCACGACTTGGAAGGCTTCACCAGTCCGCAGGGATCCACATTGGTCCTATACGTAGATGACATCCTATTAGGTAATCGCGAAGAAGCTGCCCTCCGCATCGATGGTAAGGCACTTTTATTATACCTACACACCAGAGGCCACAAGGTAGACCCTAAAAAGATTCAGTGGGTCTCACAAAAGGTCCGATATCTGGGCTTCCTGTTAACCCCAGAGGGAAGACAGACGGACCCAGCCCGCATAAAGACTATTCAAAACTGCCCTCTACCGAACAGCAAGAAACAACTTCGAGGTTTCTTAGGATTAATTGGCTTCTGTCGCCCCTGGTTGCCGTCCTGCGGGGAGTTAAGCAAACCGCTCCACCGACTCACTGCTAACCTTGCTCCTGACCCTTTGCAGTGGTCCACGGACACTATTCAAGCCTTTCAGTTACTCAAGGACAGTGTGGCCTCCTCCATGTCTCTCCGCCCCCCCAATTACAGCAAACCCTTTCACCTTTTTGTCCACGAGAGGGGCGGAATTGCTAGTGGTGTCCTTACCCAGCTGAGCGGGCCCCACCATTTCCCGCTTGCTTTTTACTCTCAGCAAATCGACCCTGTTGCTCAGGGAACCCCATCCTGCACCCGGACTCTGGCAGCAGCTGCTCTGATGATCACAAAGGCAAAGAGCCTAACCCTGGGTCATTTTACCACGGTTTGGACCTCTCATGCCTTGTCAGCCCTTCTGCGTAGGGGCACAACCCAAGTCTTTTCGGCCCATCGTCAGCAACAGCTAGAGGCCGAACTCTTAGAAGACACTAACCTAATTTTTGAAAGGTGTGGACCCCTTAATCCAGCTACCTTGCTTCCTGACCTGCCAGTCCTCCAGGATCAGCACGACTGTGTGAAAGTAGTTTCCAGCATCTTACAGATAAGGGACAACCTGTTTGACGTGCCACTGGACAATCCCGATTGCATCCTGTTCTCGGACGGAAGCTCCTTCTATGTTGATGGCAAGCGTTTCACAGGTTATGCTGTCACCTCTGAATGGGATATTCAAGAGGCCGCCTCACTGCCAGGCAACTGGGGAGCCCAAGCCGCTGAACTCTATGCCCTGGCCCGAGCTTGCCAGTTGGCCGCTGGTAAGACCGTTACCATTTTTACTGATAGCAAATATGCTTTTGGAGTTGTGCATTGTCATATCCACCTCTGGAAGTTTCGAGGTTTCCAGACAGCTGCCGGTAAACCCATTCAGCACCTCCCGCTCATCCACAAGCTTTTGGACGCCCTCCAAAAACCCTCTGTCCTGGCTGTAGTTCACTGCCGGGCCCATACTAAAGATAGTAGCCCCGTTACCCGTGGGAATGCCCTGGCTGACGCCTCCGCCAAGAAGGCTGCCACCTTACCTTTAGCCATGCCCACATTGGCTATTGCAACCTCCTCCTTTACTCCACCGCACCCCGTACCAGTACCCGCTGCTGAACTACAATCGTGGGAAAGCCTCGGGGCCACACTGGTCAAAGGGACCTGGCTTATGCCAGATGGCCGAGCCTGCCTCCCTCGCTCCACATACCCCGTGGCAGTTCGCTGGCACCATGATAAAGGGGGTCACTACGGCACGCACGCCCTCGTGGACACTATCGCTCGCTTTTGGTATGCTCCAGGCATTCAACCCTATTGCCTATCAATAGTGAAAGCATGCAGCACATGTCAGCGTAATGGACCTGCTCCGCCTCTTAACAAAATTAAGGGTGGAAGACCTCTGCCTGCTGCTCCATTTCAACATCTTCAAATTGACTTTGCAGATATGCCAAAGGCTTTTGGGAAAAAGCACCTCCTTGTTTTGGTTTGCCCTCTGACTTCCAGGGTCGAAGCTTTTCCTACTGCTAATTGTACTGCTGCCACAGTGGCGAAGATTCTCCTTAGAGACATTGTACCCCGTTTTGGCATCCCTCTTGTGCTCGACTCAGATCGCGGACCTCACTTTACTGGTCATGTCCTTGGCCGTTTAGAACAAGGACTGGGCATTTCACACTCCTTTCATACACCCTACCACCCCCAGTCTAGCGGGAAAGTTGAGCGTATGAATAGGGAACTTAAGTTTACATTGGCTAAATACTGTCAGGAAACAGGATTAAAGTGGCCTCAGGTACTTCCCTTGGTCCTGTTTCACCTTCGTACTCGCCCAACCCGCGCACTGGGATTATCCCCCTTTGAACTGCTCTATGGACACCCCCCTTTCAAAGGCGGGGCGCTACCACGTGCTGATGTTTCACTATTGGGAGGGGATCATATGACCGCGTGTCAGTTTCTCTCCCTACAGGCTCGCCTCCGTACCCTTTGGAAAGCCTCGCAGTTTTCCCAGACCGTGCCGCTGGAGGAACAAATCCACCCGTTCCAACCAGGGGACTTCGTCTGGGCCAAAAAGTTCGTTCGTGACGACACCCTCCAGCCAAGGTTTACTGGACCCCACCAGGTTCTTTTGACAACCCAGACTGCAGTGTTCCTGGAAGGACGCAAATCTTGGATCCACCACTCCCACGTCAAGCCAGCCGTAGTGGACCACAGTGATGGACCAGCAGCTCTTGTCACCACTGAGGACACTGCCTTCGACCAGTGGACCAGCTTACCTCTCTCAGACATTAGACTTAAATTGACTCGAAAAAAATGAAAGGACCCTTTATTCTGACAACTGTATGGTTTTTTTTATGCTTTTTTAGTTTATTTTCTGCTTATGAAGATAATGCTTTTATTAGATATTCCCACGAGGTTAAAACTCGTATTTTAGGAAATAGAAGTGATTGCTGGGTATGTACTCAATTTCCAGTAAATGCAGCACAGGGACTCCCCTTCACACCCATTCCCCTAACCACTGCTAATATGACTTGGATGCCACCGACTAGAATAAAAGATCCAGTCCAACCCAATCTTACATGGGACAAAACAGGAGTGCCAATTAACAAATATCTCAGGGTAACCAATCAAACAGGATCACTGTGTTTTGTTAAAGAAAAAGGGTCAACTTTTGTGGGAACAAGTAAATGCAACATATATTTTAATGGCACCGCCTTTAGTAAAAATCTAGGCTTCAAGCCTTGCGCATCCCACTTATCCCATATGTGGATCCCTCACCCCGATCCAACCTTTTCAACTTTTTCATGGAGGGGCAGGTTTTCAGAGTCAGTTTTTAAAAAGCCCTGCTCAGATCTCGAGGGTGTCCAACTAATTGTTAAAGGATACACAATTGCCTTCTACAACTGCTCAAGCAGTACTACACTGCCCTTTGAGGACAACACTACCAAATTGTGCCTCTGCAGTTCACACAACGACCCCTCTGCGTTACCAGGGGAACAGTGGTACAACGGGTGATGGGTTACCTCCTACTTTGAGAAATGGAATACCCAAAATGCATTATATGGAACATACTGGGTGTGCGGGCCCAAGGCTTATTATTTTCTCTCCCCTGATTGGGCAGGGTCATGTTATTTGGCATGGCTAGCACCGCCTTCTCGCATCTCCCTCACTCCCCCTCATTTTCCCCACGTTCGTAACATCCGTGAAACTGACAGAGATATTAATCTCCGTGATGGTTTGTCCTGGCAGCGGTGGGCTGGTCACACTAGCTTGAAGGGTGCTATCATCCGTCTACAGGGACTATTAGAATCTTTGACCAATGAAACTGCAACCCTATTTGAAAATCAGGCCGGGGAAATGTCCCAGCTGCGCCAGTTAGCTTTGCAAAACAGAATGGCTTTAGATATGATGTTAGCAGCCCAGGGAGAAACTTGCGCCCTCATAAATGAAGAATGCTGTGTTTTTGTAAATGACACCTACTCTGACACTTTTCAACGTACCAAACACCTAAGGGAAATGGCTAAAAACTACTCCTCTGGCCAGCCACCTTATGATTGGTGGGGAGCCTTATGGAATTGGCTGCCCGGACTTGGGTGGGTTAAAAACCTCTTGGTGGGTGTTGTTGGGGCCATAGTAGTCCTTATAATACTGTGTTGCTGTATTCAGTGTGTCCCCTCCCTCATAAACTCATGTAAGTCAGTTTATTCTTTTCCCACTTCAGCTAAAAGCCTTACTCTCTTCGAATTGGCCCAGGCTGAAATTGCCAAGCGGCCCTTGAGATCTTGAAATAGGGTGTAGCTTTTTGATTAATAGTTATCTCAAAGCTACAAATGGAGGAATGTTGGGTCTAAACTTTTGGTGAACTTTGGGGAGCCAAAACACACCCAGATTGGCCGTCTCTGCATAATCCTTTCTGAACCCTTTATCGAACAAAGCACTGACCTGCAAACTACTCATGACACCCCCTTTCTCAAGTAGCCATTAGCCTTTATCTCTATGCATTTACTTGTTAAACTTGCTTTTCCTGTAAAATCTTGATTGATTATGCATGACCATTATCTTTTGTTAATCACTTTGTTTACTTCTGTGTATAAATATTGATGCTCACCCCTAATAAAGGGGCCACACTTAATCTAAAGCTTTGAGAGCTAAGGATAGTGTGAGCCCGTTGATCAACGCATTGGTGTCTGGTCTCTGACAGAATTGTGTGCCCATACCAACTCCGCACGAACTCGGGTGCTGGAGAGGTGAGTGAGGACTTGCTTTATTACCTAACAGAGTCTTAAAGATGAACCTTCACATTAATAGGTCCAAATTTAGCAAAGTACTTAAGCATATGCCTAACTTTAAGCATTTTAAGTAGTCCTGTTGAGCCTAAGAATGTACTTTGAACAGTTTTTATGTTGAACTTCACAACAACTAGGCCCGTGTGAGTAGTACCATTGACTATATGTGTAGTGAGCATAATCCACATTGTAGCAAATATCTAAGGGAGTTGTGAATGCTCAGCACCTCTGAAAATCATGACCTAGATCAGAATCCAGCAAAACAGTTGAAATTATGCTTAATTTTAAGCATGCAGGTATTCCATGGAAGTCCACCAAATAAGTGTCTTGATTTAAAATACATAAATAAATAAAGTTCATGAATAATTTTAGAGGCTATGTGATGGTCCTTTTAAAAATATGTTCCTTAGTGTAAAGACTAACTAGTATGAAAGGCTAGTGTGTTTGCCAGGGATTTCATTGTGCATAAAACAATACAGTAACTACTGGTATCCTAGACAGGCAATGCAGGTTTGTTGCTTGGCTTGTACTGAGCATGCTCAGTAACATCTGCTGGAGCTGCTCCCTCCTTCTCTCCCCTCGCCCACTCTCAGCAGGTAGGAGTCTGCATAAAAAATGCAGCTGAAGAGCCTAATTGCTGTATTTTATAGGAACAATGCAAAGCCAAACTTCAACATTGAATATATTAGCACCCTTTTACTGGGACAATATTCCAGTTAAAATACTCATTCCTGAACCTAAATAGAGGGTGTATCTTACTGCCTGATCACACCATATGTGTGCACTTATTATAACAGACGACTAAGGGAGCAGGAGGTTTTCTGCACCTCTGAAAATCATGTTACTTTTATTTATGACTCCCTCCAGTAAAGTGTCTACATCGGTGCACAACTTTAACCTTGTGAATCTTTAAGCACCCAAGCCATTGAAGTCGGAAGGGATAAATCAATGGGAATGTTACTTGAGCAAAATCATTCAAGGGCAAAATGCAGGATCAGGGCCTATGTAAAGGCATCCTTCAGTGGAGGGCCCTGCACTCTGGAATTATTTCTTTTGCATTACTTCATACTACAAAGCAAGAATTCTTGACCTTCAAAGCCTCTCTCTAACTGCAGGCTTTTTCTGGTTGACGACTGAGAGGGGATTATGGGTGGGTTTTTTTAGTTTGTTTATTTTTTTCCTATTCAGTGCCGGAGTTCTGTTGCTTGCATTAGGTAAGGTTGATTGGCCAATATATTATAGTAGGGATGTTTTATTGTTGTAAATGCATTCAGAAGATAACAGGTAAAGGTTGACAATGCAAAAGCTAAAATAAGTAAATACAGCAAAAATAGTGTTAAGACCCCAAAATAGTCAGACTGAGGATTTACCTGTGTCCATGAGTTTTTATGAGTGGCTCAGTGAGATATTAACCTCTTCCTCACAAGCCAAAAAGTGGGGTCTGTGGGAAAATTTTTTTGTTTTTGAAATTTGTCTGTTTCATATTAGAATTAATCTGTTTTTTTTTTTTAAATCCTGTGAACCAAAAATCCCCCCAACACACAATTCTGTTTTGGAAACACCAACAGATGGTGTTTCTGAAATGAAATCTGCTCCCTGGGAACCTGAGAGTGGCTGAATGAAATTGGCATTCTTGTTAATTTCAGGGCTACCCCAGAACCCTAGCCTCTAGGCTCTAACAACCCTGAGAGCTTTATCTAGAGCTAGGGTTCTCAGGGCTTTCAGGCTCCCTGCTGTGGAGCTGGAAGCCAACCCCTAGTAAGAGCTTAGGCTCCTATGACTTTCAGAAGTGATGGTAGAGACAGGCTTCTCTGTCCCAGGGCAGGGGGAATGTGAGGGGGCTGAGTGCCTGGCTCTTTGCCTTTGCAGTCTTCCAGGAAAGATTTTGTCAATTTCACCACAAAAGTGAAATTTACAAGAGCCATACAGAAGGGCAGTCAGTTAGCCATCCTTCTTGACCTCACCCCCCCAAAAAAACAAAACAAAACAAAACAAAACAGAAAAATGAATTGTTTGGTCAAACTGAAATTCTCTCACATTAAAAATTAGTTTTGTGAAAAGGGGTATTTTTCATCAAAAAATCATTGCAACAGAAAATATGTTGACCACCTCTACATGGAAGCCACTTAAGATGGCCTTTTTTGTTTTGTTTTGTTTTGTTTTTTTTGCACTAGTGTAGTTGCATCAGTGCAAACCCTTGCACGCATGTGTTGTTCCAGTGCGGGAAAAATTTTCAAATAGTGCAGCCTATCCCTTCTTCAAACTTTTTTGCACAAGTGCAGTGTGTATACACTGTAGGGCAGCTGCATTGCTGAAGCGACACCGTTGTGAAAACCTCTCTCCCTCTCCTCACACACAGCATAATAGAGGCTTAAGAGAAAACCCAAGGCCAGGGAGAATTTAATCTTATCTGAAGCCTACTATGCCTGCTCAAATTTGTTTTTTCAATCAATCATTTATACTCATTATTGGTTCAAACCCGGCGTCTGGTGTCCCTTGCTTTGTTTTTACAAGTGTGACAGTTAAAAATGTAGCTGTTTTTGAAGTATCTGCTCAGGCAAATGGGTAATCAGAATTTTCCTAAAGTAAGAGATGTAATTTTTCAAATAATTCATCAGTTAAAAATGACAAGAGAGATTATATCCAAACTTTTGCAAATGAAGAAGGAAAAAAAGGCTGTCCTGGAAATGATGAGGTATGGAAATGAAAGCTTGAAGTCAGGTATTGGGTGATAAACTGCAGGTGACCTTGTCCTATGATTAAAGGTCAACAAAAGATTATAACGGAAAAGAGACCAGCAGGGAGCAAACCGTCATGGTTGAAGTACCTGAAAGGAACCTCTCCACACCAGGTAGGTGGAAGACCTACTTGGAGAAACATGTGGCATAGGCAGGGGTAGAAACCTTACTGAGAAGAGGCTATAAAATTCATCTTGAATAAATTAATAAAATAAAACAATGTCAAAATCTTAGTAAAATGTTATGATTGACCTGGAATTACATATTTTCCAAAATTTTATAGTGTGGGAAATTTTGGCTTTTTGTTCTGAATTAGAACATATTTTTTAAAATGTCCAAATATCCTGAAGTATGGAAATCTTGGTTCCTGATCAGCTCTAATAATTAGTATATAAATAAAACTCATGTGCCATAGGTCATTGTTGATTGTGTGTGACACGAGGTGAAGTTCTGGCTTCACTGATGTCCATGAGAGCTTTGCCATGGATTTCAATGGTACTAAGATTTCACCCTATATGACACGTCATGACTCATTTTCAAATTTCAGCCACTAGATTTGTAGTAAATGAATACCTTTTTCAGTTTGATGACCCCTTCCTGGGTGTTCTCATCTGTAGTGATGTCAAATAAATTCCCTCCATCTCCTGGGACAATGTTGTATTCAATTTCTGCATTTTCCCCTAGGTCAGGATCCACAGCTCTGATTCTTCCAATGGCTGAACCAACAAGTGAGGACTCGGGTACTTTCAAATGGAAGATACCTGAGAGAAAGTGTTAAACAATATTTTTTGGGAGTTAACACAATATATTTGATCAGGAAAAAGCATCCTGTATCAAACTAAACCAGACTTTGTAAAGATGATGTGCTCACAGCAAGATCGAGTTAGAAAAAGACATGTCATGTGACAAGTTAAACATGGTACAGTTAAATTCCCAGAGCCTCCAAATATGGGTTTATGAACCCTGGAGAGCTTAATTGTATGTTTTAAAAGTCTGTCTATATAGTTGACCCTTTTTGATTTGTAGTTAGTGCATGTTTATGAGCATTACTACATAGTCTATTGAAAATGTTTTAATTAATGTAAGTCCTGTGGCCTGAAGACTTAGACTGAAAGGAGGTCACTACAATCGTCTGTTGGTGAAATGGGAGTGTCCCAGAAGTGCTTAAGAGCTGGGACTCCACTGGCAAGCGAGTTGGAGAGCTGGCATCTGTTGGAGAGCAAAGAGAGTAGACGGAAAGGGCCAGGCCTCATTTTACATTTCAGTTTTGTGATGGTTTGGCACATTGTGGTTGAAATTCAGTTATATTTTGAGTATGGGGGACAACAAAATGGAATCGACATTGCTGGGAAATGCAAGGCCAAAACACTGATATTAAATATGCCTGGGCTTTCCCTAACTGACACTGCTGTCAGGCACTATTGGGTCAGGGAACCTGGACAAAGCAGAGGAAGAGAGAAAGGGAGAGGGAAAGGGAGAGGGAAAGGGAAAAGACTATTTTCCAATACTGGGAGACCCTCTCTAATGGTAAGGGCTTTGTCAAGGTCCTAGATATCAATGATCTCTCTCTAAGAGCTGAGCCAAGCCTGCTGTATTGTGGAGTGTGCAGACTGGTGGAAACTTCAAGGCAGTAGCAGCAGGTTGGTGGCAACAGATGGTATAGGGCAGTAGTGGCAATGGCTGCACGGTGATGAATGGTGCCAAGTGGCAGCAGCAGTTGTTCTATGGTGACAGATGGCTCAGAGTGGTGGTGGCACCTTCGAGGGATAGACAGCATGGAGCAGCAGCAGGGATAGGCAGCCTGGTCTGAAACTTCAGAAAAAGCAGTAGCCTACCCAAGTGATTCTGGGGTGGGCTCCCTACCTAGCAATTAAAATAGAAATCATCTCCAGCTGAGTTAGTTAGTTCGGCCTCTAACCAGCCCCACAGCACTGACCAGCTAGAATCCTTTAACTTCTCCAATCCAGGGCAGCTAACCATGAGTGGGAGCTGGGGAGCAGTTCCAGCACATGTATGACATCTAAAAGACATCAGCCACTCTCAATGGCCAAAGGAAGACTGAGGTTGGGATTAGTGTTCAGATACTTTATAAAATGGAATCTGGAGCTGTTTACTTCTGCCAACACCTGGAAGAATATTTAACATAATGTTGCAAAAGCTAAATTTAGTTTTGTTTGGAAAACTGGATAGAGTTTATCCATCCATTTCACAGTGATGGCTAATGAAAAAATATAACTGCAGTAAGATTTGACCCTGTCACTTTAAATACCAGTGGAGTACTATATCCAGTAAATAGGACATCAGATTTGTTACAGATTTTCTTCTGTTTCTCCATGACATTTTTGTCTGTCCGTGACTCACCCCATAGCAACATATGCTTTTTGGTCCCTTACCCATGGTGCTCAGCCTAGCTTTCCACTCTGGGCATTATGACCTGGTGCACCAGGTCATACTACCACTCAGGTTTGGCCTGGCCTCTTTTTGTCATGACAGGGAGGGATGGGGGGGCAGATCAAACCTGAGCCCGCACACCTGTTAGATTCAATGTCTGGAACAAAGACCTGGGCCCAACCCCATAGGAGGTAAGAGTGACTCCAGCTGTTCCCTACCATCATGTTCGGGCTGGGATTGGGGTTGTGGTCCCAGTAGCAGAGAGTGCTGAGTATAATGGTTGTTGCCCCCATGATGAGATGAGTAAGAGGACATTCCTTATTAAAATCAGACAGCTGTTCCAGCACATGTATGACTCTTACTAAATTTACTGTTAGTGCTCTGGGATTTTTGATAAAATTCAACCCTACCAATAAGTTATGCAATTTCTATAGCAAAACACATAAAGCTTTCAGGTATTAACATATTAGCCACCAGAGGGTGTTCTTACTAAAATTTTAAGGCCAGACTTCTAAAGCTCCAATTGTGCACACCAGGGTTTTTAATGTTTTTTTTTTCATTTGAAAAACCAGACAACCATGAATGAAACTTCAATATTCATTCATAATTACACCCACTTTTGTATGCCTATGCAAATTTTGCTATCACATAAAAAGGCGGCTTGGAACTGAGGCCAAAAATCATAATTAATATAACTTTCATAAAAGGGCTTCTGAATGCATTAATTCCACCCTAAAAAATAACCTAATCCTGCTTCCCTTGAAAGCAATGGGAGTTTGGACATTGACTTCAACAGAAGTAGGCCAGTAATTAGGACTATGAGGCTTACCTTGAGGTATTACTGCTTGACTGAAGAGGAAGACAAATGTCTATAACATTAAGCTTTAGCTTTTCTGCATTACTATTATTAATTATTATTATTATTATTATTATTATTATTATTATTGACATTTCAACAAAACCAAAATAAGTTTTGGCTTTTGTGTTTATTACGATAGTATTAAAAAGCATGAAAATGACAGCAGCCTAAGGGCCACTATAGCTATCCTAGGCACTGCACAAACACAGAGTAGTAGATGGTCCCTGCCCTGAGGAACTTACAATCTATATATACCATCCAGACCCAGAGTGGGGGAGAGGGTATAACATATAGAGTGAACTATGAGATGGTGACAAATGCCCTGTTAATGAAATGATTTTTTTTTTTATTTTGGGTATGAGGAGGAGAGTTTAGGAAGGAGACCAGCTAAATTAAAAGAAAAAGGAAGGGAAGAAAAGAGTGACAGATTGGCCAGGGGAGAAGAGGGGAAAGTGTGGAGTGAAGCTCAGGTGTAGAGAGACCATTGGGGAGGGTAAGGAAGAAGGTGGGAGCAAACAGCCAATCAGCACAGGGCAGATAAAGTCCACTTAAAACTTTTGATAGTTTTCTGAATAATGTCTTAAGGTCCCTGTTCTGGCTGCTTGTGATCCTACCAGTTGTAGTCTCAGGATGGCTTCTCTCTGCAATTTTTCCACAGGGATGCATGGCTGGGGCATTGCTTCTAGACTGGTGGAGGGGTACCCTGCATAATTCTGGGTCCAGGAGAATGCTGGAGAGTTGGGGATCCTAATGTTAATACATTTTAGTGAAGCCAAGCTCCTCTCTCTGCATTAAGAATACAGTCTCAGAGCTCTTTTGAGTTGGTGGCACTAAGATTCAATCATATATCATGATACTACAATATGTCTGCTGAAACTAATTTGCAACTTTAGGAGTTCAGTTCAGCAGGCCCATATTGGCCTGGTTCACTTTATCACTGTCATAAACAGATAGCTAAGGGTTAATGTCTCTTTCACCTGAAGCACCTGACCAGAGGACCAATCAGGAAACCGGATTTTTTTCAACTCTGGGTGGAGGGAAGTTTGTGTCTGAGTCTTCTGTCTGTCTGCCTGTTTTCTCTGAGCTTTTGGAGAATTAGTTTCTGCTTTCTAAACTTCTGTTTCTAAGTGTAAGGACAAAGAGATCAGATAGTAAGTTATATGGTTTCATTTCTTTGGTATTTGCATGGATATAAGTGCTGGAGTGCTTTGATTTGTATTCTTTTTGAATAAGGCTGTTTATTCAATATTCTTTTAAGCAATTGACCCTGTATTTTGTCACCTTAATACAGAGAGACCATTTGTATGTATTTCTTCTTTCTTTTTATATAAAGCTTTCTTTTAAGACCTGTTGGAGATTTTCTTTACTTCAGGGAAATTGAGTCTGTACTCACCAGGGAATTGGTGGGAGGAAGAAATCAGGAGGAGATCTGTGTGTGTTGGATTTGCTAGCCTGATTTTGCATTCCCTCTGGGTGAAAAGGAAGGTGCTTTTGTTTCCAGGACTGGAAACGGAGAGGGGGAGTCACTCTGTTTGGATTCACAGAGCTTGTGTCTGTGTATCTCTCCAGGAGCACCTGGAGGGGGGAAGGGAAAAAGGATTATTTCCCTTTGTTGTGAGACTCAAGGGATTTGGGTCTTGGGGTCCCCAGGGAAGGTTTTTCAGGGGGACCAGAGTGCCCCAAAACACTCTAATTTTTTGGGTGGTGGCAGCAAGTACCAGGTCCAAGCTGGTAACTAAGCTTGGAGGTTTTCATGCTAACCCCCATATTTTGGACGCTAAGGTCCAAATCTGGGACTAAAGTTATGACAATCACTCCCTTGATGCTCAACCGAACAGGGAAGCTGCTGGACTCTAGTGGCACTGAATCACCGTCTTGCAGCTCTCTCGCTGTTTTTCCTTTGGCTTATCAAAATTTTTCATATATTGCTCTTTACATATGCAGATAGGTTAGACCAAACCTATACAAGTTTTAATTAAAAAAAGGAAGTGCCAACATAGGCAGCTTTGACTATATATGATAGAGACCTACAGAAGACTTCACCAAGGCAGTGGTTCAGTCACTCTTGACTGGTAAGGGCTGAGTGAATTTATAGCCCACCTAAAGGCAGGACAGGAGACATTCACAGTATTGAGAGAAGTTGGAGGGCTTCCTGCTTGGGGATGCAGAAGAGCCACCTCCTTGTTGGTTTTTAACTGCACAGTACATTTGGTGTCAACTTATTCAGCTTCACAAAGTTTTGCAAAGAGAAACTCTCTCAAGAGATTCCATCAGCGCTAGATTAAGAACAAACCTTTGCTCTCTTGTGAGTTAGCAACACACCAGCAATTATTCATATCCGTACTGTGGTACATGCATTATTTGCTTGCCTAGTTGAGGGGGTACTGTGTAATTACACACTGCCTGCCTTCTCCCTCCCTTTCAGGAGGTGTGGATGCGAGGACACAGTCTGGCTTCCATGATTAATAGAGAATCCCCAAGTGTAAAAAATTAGTTGGGTCAGCATCCTCATTTGGTACATTACCTGTATGGCTTTGTAGTATGCATGCACTAAGCAGTAAAAGATTGCACAGATACTTTTTCACTATTTTTTCCCTTTTGATGTAACATGCTGAGATCTGTTTTTCAGCAGGAAAACAAAATAATGAGGCAAATAATAAGAAATATCAAGTCAGACTAGGCTCAGCTATTTCTTAGTGGTACCTCACTGATTTAGATTAAGAAGTAAATTTTGTGAGTGGTGTATGGGAGGTACAATCACAAATCTTATTATTAGTTAATGAGATTTGAGCTCCACATGGAAAGTTATTGCTAAAAGAAAAGAGAAACTTGACGTCAACCAACAGGGTTTTATTTACTGTGCCTCCACTTAGCTTTAACTCTGTTGTCTGAGTTTTCTCCAAATATTTATGGGGAATATCACAAAAATCATTGTTGCAGCATTGCTCTGTACAGCCACAAGTTTAACAACCATAAAGCAAAGGAACACAAGAGACTGAATTTCCTCCTTCTTTCGCTAGTAGATATATTCTTAGTGAGCCGAAAAGCACTCAGATTCATTAAGAACAAAACATTTCTTGATAAAATATTGTGCCTGGTTGTGAGGTGCATGGGACTTATATGGAGTCAAAGAAACTATACATTACTCATTTCAGATTGTTCAGGCTACATCCGTTTATTTTCAGTGACCTGACATTTTATCAGTTCCAGAAGTATAACAGCAGTAAAGCTAGGGTCATTCAGATTAATTTGAAATCGGAAGCGATCTTCAACTCTATCAGAATCAGATCCCTGAAGATGTACTATGTAACCACGCTGCCATCATGCGCCCATAATAGTACCTTCATAGCATGTGGAAGTGCTTAATGGTGATACCTTGAGAATATACTTGTAAAGTAAAAACAATGAACACAAATAATATACATTTCTGGCAAGACAGGAGAAAAAAAGCATCAACAGAGTATGAAAACAAACTTATGAAAACAAAACTTTTTTTTCTCAAAAATGCTTCTTTGTAAAGAAAAATGTGAATAAATACAGATAATAAGGACTGCTTGTGAAAAAGGCCAGAATGACCATTCAGGGAGAGATCTGACCTGTCTTTAGATTATAATGTTCCACTGTAATGGATTTGAAGTGACACCTTTCTTTTGGTAAATTGTTATATTCAGTACTGCCTGTATACAGTCCTGCATGTATTCATTGCACCACTATATTGAAATCAACCTGGAGTAGCAGTCTGTTCAGCCTATTCCCTTACACTCTGGAGACCTTCTGTGGTCCTCCAGAGCCAAAATGAAACATGGGACAAGCAGGACAAACAAGTTTATGTAGAAACTAGTTACACTGCAGAAGCATTTGTCACAAATAGGCAGTCTCCCAGGGCCATGGAGAATAGGGACTGACAGGAGAAATATGCTGATTTCAGAGCAATCTGTTTTCCTGTTTTCTTTTTAACAGTAGCAGTGTGGGTGGGAGAAGGTGAATGTCTGGGTCTTGTTGGGAGAGTGGCAGTGCAGAAATTTAGCACATGCCTGTTCTATAAAGTGGTTAAACATATAGATTTAGCAAGAAATCCTTTTGTATAAGACTTGGTACATGTAATCAGAAATAGATGCTGACTTTTGTAAAGGGCAGGTGATTATGGGGAACTACCAGAGATACAGCAGATCAATCCCTTTCTGTTCTTAATCAGCACTAGGTCAGTTTTTAGCTATTTCTTCATTTGGTCACATTTAGGCAAGTATAGCTGTGAAGCGGTATGATTTAGCCACAGGACGAGTCCTGTGTAGTAAGGCCAGTGAGAGTTCAGGCTTCACCATAGCACCCTATCAACATCCCTCAACCCTAACCTGGCTGAAACTTGTAAAACTGGTGTGAGATCCATTATATTAAATGTTGGTGGACCTTGCAAATCAAAGTTAGTGTGTCTAATCACAGAGGTATATAAACTGTCAATCTCAGCTGAGTTTGCCTGAAACTCAGCCTATACCCCACAGAAGTAGGTAGCCAAAAACCCCTCCCCAAAACCAGTGATTCTCTAGTTACAATGCAAGGAGGTTTGTTTTTTTAAAATTGGAGATTATCAATCTCCTAGACCTGGAAGGGACCTTGAAAGATCATGGGGTCCAGCCCCCTGCCTTCACTAGCAGGACCAAGTACTGATTTTTGCCCCACATCCCTAAGTGGCCCTGTAAAGGATTGAACTCACAACCCTGGCTTTAGCAGGTCAATGCTCAAACCACTGAGCTATCCCTCCCCCCAGGATTGTCTTATGCTGTAGGCACAAAGAGAGGCAAATGGTTTTCTACATCACAGCTGTCAGAGCACAAATTGGCAACCTACCCAGTTCTTAGTCTATGTTGTGAGTATGCAGGAGAATGGCAGATTGAGGAGGTATTTGCAGTGTTCATGGAAAAAGGGGGGGTCGGGGCAATCTTGATACCACTGAAGATCTCAGGTCTAAAGGCTAATGAAGAATCTCAGCTGGCCCCCAAAGACACTGACAAGGCCAAGGTGAGGGATGGGAATACAACCACATGCTACATCCCACCCAGAAAGCTTCAAAAGCACAGGATGGGATCCCAGATATTTTTGGGAGAGGGGCAGGGTTGTGTGAGTGAGGAGAGAACAGTGATATTTGACTGAAACTCAGCCCAGGTGTGCAACACTTTTGGCTCAGTTGGGTTAAGCTTCACTTTCTGAGGCCTGAAACTAGCTGAGCTCTGATGTGTTTTGTTTTCCACAACAAATATTTTTCTGTACCTGGAGTTATTGGATGTGTCTCCATTGATTTCTAGTTTGGACTTGGATCAGAGCCTTTATGCCCAGTCAACCCTTGGTATGCCGGCTAGAAAAGTTGTCAGCTATGATAAGAACAATGACCTGAGATCACCATTTCATTTCACAAAGACCAGCAAACAGCCATTAGATGGTATCATAGCCAAGTCACTAACAACGGGGGCAGGATTCATACTGTCTTTCAGCATAATGGCCAGGGTCAGCTCTAGGCATTTCACTGCCCCAAGCATGGCGGCACGCCGTGGGGGACGCTCTGCCACTCGCCGGTCCCGTGGCTCCGGTGGATCTCCCGCAGGCGTTCCTGCAGAGGGTTTGCTGGTCCTGCGGCTCTGGTGGACGTCCCGCAGGCGTGCCTGCGGATGCTCCACCAGAGCTGCGGGACCAGCGGACCCTCCACAGGAACGCCGGCAGGAGGTCCATCGGAGCCGCCTGCCGCCCTCCAGGCAACTGGCAGAGCGCCCCCCGCAGCATGCCGCCCCAAGCACGCGTTTGGTGCGCTGTGGCCTGGAGCTGGCCCTGATAATGGCTATAAATCTCATTAACAAACCTCTGGGCCTCTAGACATCCACAAAAGTGTTTTTATGTTTGTAAAATTATCCTTTCCTGCTGTTTCTTCAGCTATATTTATTTTAGCTTTTTTAAAAAAAAGTAGTATCCAAAGCACTGTTTGAACACTATTAATGCCATGTAATAGACAACCTAACAATAAATCATTCCTACTGTAGCATTCTCTTTGATCTAGATCTCATTTGTTGTTGTGGGAGGAAGGTTGTATGTTTGTTTGGCAGAATTTTCAATTTATTATGAACCTTGAAATGCTAATGTTCAAAAGTAACCTAATTGAAAAGAGAACCATGCCTCGAAAAATAAAATGAAAACAAATATTGTGTTTCTTCTTAGCTTAACCCACCAAAACATCTCAATTATACAATCCACAATGGCATCAGAGATGTTTGGGCAAGTTTTTTGAGGTGATATTTGCCTGATTTAAGGAGAATCCAAGAAGGATGGTCAGTGTTTGATGGTTACTTGCCTATAGTCTAATATAATTTGTTCTAGTACTGACAAATGTAAAAGGTAAAATAAAATAATTACTTGGCACTTACATAGTGGGCACAATTCACATTTTTTAATCAGTTGTGATAATATTGTTTAAGTAGCTATTCCTGGTACTTATGGGAATAGCTGCTCAATACTATTACAATCTCCTCTTCAAAGGACTTTGTCTTTCAGAGCTTTCTTGCGGGGAGGGAGGAGGGAACCCATCAATTGCAGTTCATGAGAATTTTGCTGGAACCAGGACTGCAGGATCTAGAAGACCGATCAACTACTGGGGCTCCTTACGTGCTGAAAGATAGACACAGGCCTTTACACCTTTCTTAACTGGTGCCTTACTACATTTCCCCTGGGGATATTGAGGTATCTTTGAAATAAAAAAGTCAGAAGACAAAGACAAGAGTGGTATTGAGGTCACCAAACTTTTGTCAGCCTGGTTTTAGTTTTACAAAGCCAAATTCAATGTTCAGATTCAAGGCCCATTATCTAAACTTCCATGAGGTCGGCAGACGGGCGGGGAAGGAAAGGCCTGCAGGAGGAAGGCTGAGGCCTGAAACTATGGAAGTAGTCTTATCTGGCCTGCTGGTATCATTACCTTTGTGTGAGCTATTGCTGAATGGCTTCAGGGACTACCTGGAGAGGATAGGAAGGGAGTGCTGTTCTGCTTGGGAGCCATTACACTAATGTTATGAAAAGAGGAACATGTGTGTATATATATAGTTATTTAATACCAAAGGCACCATTTACTAACACACATGAACAATACAACATATTCTCACATTAGTAAGTTCAATTAAGTTGTTGTTACGCATTGAAAATTGATTCTAAAGTACAGCTTTTAAAAGAACAGGTGAGAAGCAGTTTCCCCAAATTATTGTGGATCTGTGCTGACTGAGAGGAGGACAAATTAACTACTTACAACTGGACTATTGCCTTAAATGATATAGGAGAGCTGGCTGAGCATATGGGTAACTACTTGGTGTCCTGTGCAATTACCTGATTTCTACACAGGTTTTTCAGGCATGATTTTGAAAACTGTTTTTTGAAAATCTGGTCAATATTTTTGCCTATAGCAAAATATTACTCTGGTAAGGCAAGCCATATGGGACAGTGGTCTAATGGACAATGGGAACTCCTGAAATCAATTCTTTGTTCTGTACTATGTGGCACAGACCACAGTTAATCACCGTGTGTCAGTTTCCTCACTTGGAAAATGGAGGTAATTCAGAGGAAAAAACAATCGTGATTTTAAACTAAGTTCACTACCTAACTTTGGAGTTAATAACCTGTTTATACCAAATAACATTATAGGATAAAAAAGCAAAGCATTTAAATTATGCAAATAAACAGGTAAGGGAAAAGGGATAAAAAACACATAGTCCGCATAATCTCTTAAATAAGTGTACACTAAGAACAGCAGTAATGATTACCTGATTCAGAAGGGTCATAGGAGGATAATGTTAATTAATACTTGTTTAGCACTTTGAAAGAGTCCACTGAAGTCTACAGAAAACTCTCACTGACTTCAATGGGCTTTGGATCAGTCCCTTTTTTATTTTATTTTTTTAGTTTCTTGTTTGTTTGTTTTTCACAATCTGAAATAAAAGCCATCTAGACTTAAAAAAAATGTATTTTCTTTCTTAAATGGGAAAACATAATGTCTTCCATTAACATAGATTACACCAGAGATTTTGAAACATAAGAACATAAGAACGGCCATACTGGGTCAGACGAAAGGTCCATCCAGCCCGGTATCCTGTCTACCGACAGTGGCCAATGCCAGGTGTCCCAGAGGGAGTGAACCTAACAGGTAATGATCAAGTGATGTCTCTCCTGCCATCCATCTCCCTCTGACAAACAGAAGCTAGGGACGCCATGCATATGGACATTAAGCACAAATGTGAACAATATGGTAAGATTTGTTTTCTGTTAATTCTAAAGGTTTTAATCAAACATTTCTATGTAAGTATTTCTATAATATGTATAAAGCACCATAAAGATGTATGGTGCTTCATAGGCACAAAAAAGATTATGCTCAAAAGTAACCAACCTTGTTTCAAACATTTTCATGAAAAATTGGAAAAATAGTTTTGTTCCTGGGGAGCCACTATACTATCATGGGGGAATAACACAACTTTGTGTATTCCTTCTATAGAACTTAAACAGTATGGTATATGAGACCACCAAAGTGATAAAAATATATTGCCTGGAATGGAACATGGAGTTTGTGCTGCTCTGATTAATATTTCAGTACATTGCTTCTTAACATCTTGTGGAAGCATTTTTCATACTTTCTCCATCACTACAGAACCACAAATAACAAAATTTTATTAACCAATCATCTCTTAATATTCTTTTCCTGATATCCCACACTTATATTGCTCACAAGTATGTTTATTATGGAACCATAACTTGCACATCCCATTACAAACAATTCTACAGTCAGATTCTACTATGGAGAAATGTCCACTTCTTTTCAGCAAATTGTGTGCACAGGGTCTGAAACAGAAAATAAGATTTAAGATGTATCCAGATGTAATTATCCATATATATGTGATTACAAATACGAAATGTAGTTAACTCTGCTTAAGTTATGACTTTTCTGTATGCAGTTTCTTTAGGCTAATTTTCTCTGCAGATTTTCACTTTAAAAGTGAGATGTAGTCAGAAAAATAACTCTAAAATTGGGGTGGTGGGATTTTCACATTTGTTCATTCTGACTTCTGTAACAAATTTAATCAGTTTACTGACAATGACAAAAAAATTTCAAACTTGTGTGCCTAAAAGGTGAGTTTCTGCAACTCCCACTGAAGCCAATGAGAGCTGTAGGGGCTCAGCCTTTTCATAATCAAAGCACCTATTTAGGTGTCTAAATATGGATTTAAACATCTTCCTTTGAAAATATTGTCCATCACCTTTTGTATACTGTACAAACTTGCTGTGTAAGTCACCGAAAGAGAAAAAAAGTTACCTATCTTTCTGTAACTGTTGTTCTTCAGGGTGTGTTGCACATGTCCATTCCATTGTAGGTGTACAGTTGTTGGAGAAATGTTTCCGTCAGTGGTACCCTGTCAGGGCAGCTTCAATACCCTTTGCTGTTGTGTGCCATCACATGCAGGTATGAGGGGATGAAGCTGCACTCGTCAATCTTCTCTGTCCCTTCTGACAGGAAGGGAGGGATTGCAAGTCATGGATTGGACATGTGCAACACATCTCGAAGAACAACAATCAAGGAAAAGTAGGTAGCTGTTTTTTCTTCAGTGATTGAACATATTCATTCCACTGTAGGTGACTCTCGAGTAGATTACCATGGAGGTGGGCTTGTAGTCTATCTGAACAGTGATTGTAGAACAACCAGGACCGGTGCTAGGGGTTTGAGCGCTCTAGGTGGACGGCAATTTCACAGCCCCGCGCGCTGGTCACGTGTCTCCAATGGAGCTGCCGCAGTGGTGCCTGTGGAGGGTCCAGCGTGCTGCGGCTCCGGTGGAGCTGCCGCAGTGGTGCCTACAGGCAGTCCACTGGAGCCGCACGAGCAGCCGACTGTCCGCAGGCACGACTGCGGCAGCTCCACCGGAACCGCCTGCCTCCCCTCCAGCAAAATGGCGCCCACCAATTATTCTGGCTCCCTAGGCGATTGCCTAGGCTGCCTAAATGGTAGCGCTGGCCCTGAGAACAACACATCCAAGACTGGCAGTGTTCCTGAACTGATGGGAAATGGAATAATGAACAGCAAAAGTGTAAACTGATGACCAAGTCACAGCTTGGCAAATATTTCAAATAGATACTTGTTTGAAGAAAGCTGCTAAAGCTGCTTGTGCTCTTGTTGAACGGGCCAACACTCTCTAAGACAAGGATCGTCAGCCTTTGGCATGCGGCCTGTTAAGGAAATCTGCTGGCGAGCTGGGATGGTTTGTTTACCTGCAGCATCCGCAGGTTCGGCTGATTGTAGCCCCCACTGGCTGTGGTTCATCATTCCAGACCAATGGGGGCTGTGGGAAATGGCACCCAGCATATCCCTCAGCCCATGCGGCTTCCCGCAGTTCCCATTGGCCTGGAACGGTGAATCGTGGCCAGTGAGAGTCACGATCGGCCAAACCTGTGGACACTGCAGGTAAACACACCATCCCAGCTCGCCAGTGGATTTCCTTAATGTGCCGTGTGCCAAAGGCTGCAAATCCCTGCTCTCAGAGGTGGCATGACATGAACTAACTGGTAGCTCAAACTCAAGAAGAAATCCAGGAGGAAACCCTCTGAGTAGAAACTGGTTGGCCTTTCACCCTGCTTCAACTCTGACATATAACTGAGATGAGGGTCTAAAAAAGACCTGGTCTTGTCCAAGTAGAAGACTAAAGCTCTTCCCACATCCAATTAATATGTGTGAGGATTCAGGAAGAAAGCTGGCAAATACATTGCCTGGTTAATGTGGAAACTGGAAGCCACCTTTGTCAAGAATGTTGAGTGAGGGCAGAGGTAAACATTATCCTCATGGAAAACTGTAGAAGGCAGCTCTGAAACAAATCTCTCAACTCACTCACATCCATAGAGAGGTGCAGTAGGGAGCAAGCAGCAAGAGATTTAAATGGTGACCCCATTAATGTTGTTAGTACCAGGCTGAGATCACATGGGGAAACAAGTTTTGCATCTGTGGCTATAACAAATTTAACACTTTTAGAAATCTGATAGTTATGGGATTGGGAAAAAAGGGTGGAAAGCTGAAATACCTGCCAAATGTACATAAATAGAACTAACTGTCAGACCTTGATGTTGATGGAAGCTTGCACTGGAGAGGCATATTTTTGTTGAAACCAAATAGAAAAAAAAAGTTTCCATTTGTCCAGGAGTTAGCTGTCTCCCTACCTGGGGGAAAGGATCACTAGCCTGCCAACTACGGCAGCCATCTGGGAGTAAGAGCCTGGGACCACAACAAGATGCCACTGAAGATGGGACTCTACAGGAAGGAAGCCACCCAGCAAACTGGAATAGAGAGGCCCAGTAGTGCTGGAACTAGGGTTGTTGCCGCACACCCTGATTTGGAATAGTAATAACAAACACCAAATACATGGTTTCCATGATTAGCACACCTACTATAAAAATTGTTCCAGCACCCATGGAGGGCCACACCTCAGACTGAAAAGATAGGTAGGGAGTAACCCAGGGCAGCAGATTCTGACTCCTTGCTTGGAGTTCCTGCTGGTCAGGTGCTGATGTACACAGGGCCCTCAGCTGAGACCCAGTGGAAAGGGAGGGCCTGGGTCTCCATACGCCCCTGGCCTTAAAGACTGAATCTCCTCAACCATGCCAGGGCTGAGACCCAAGCCCTCTAACCACTAGGCTACCCATTCCTCCAAACCATCTATTACATTCCCTCTAGAAGGTGAGATTGGACTGACCACTGAAGAATGGTGTCATAAGAGTAGTCCCTGAAGAGGGACATGGAAGGGCATGCGAAGGAAAAAGAAAAACAAATTTAGGGCATATCTCAGATCCACTGTGGTTAGGACCCATCGATCCAATCTGATGTCAGTCCAAGCACAGAGGAATTGAGATAGACAATTGAAAAACATTTGGGTAGGAACAGAGGGGTCTGTAGGAATTGGTATTGCTCTTGACAAACATGTTTAGTTTGGGCTGCTGGTTTAGAGGAACCTTCTATTGAAGAGGAGGAGGAGATGGGAGGTGGTCACCTCCTAACATTCCTGCCCCTTTTTCTTGACAAGGTATAAGCAAAGGTATAAAGTTCTGATATCTGTGAGCCTGCTGGCGCTGGAATAACTTCCTCTTTGTCCCTGATGTATAGATTCCAGGTGACTTCAGAGTTGCCCTGGAACCTTACAGGCAAGTAGCCAATCATCCATCTTTTCCAGAAAGAAGGAGGGACCTTCAAAGGACAGATCTTGGATGGTCTGCTGTACTTCGAAAGGGAGATTGGAAGACTACAACTATGAACATCTCCCCATAGATATGGCAGACAACATGGATTGAACTCCTGAGTCTGCCATGTCCAAACTGTCCTGGCCACTAGCTAGCCCTCTTCCACCATCATACTAAATTCCTGATAGAGACTTCCAGTAACTTGTCTTTAAACTTCATGATGTTTTTACACAAAGTGAAGTCATCATGAATAAGAGTTTGCTGGTTAGCAATTTTAAGTTGCAGCCATGCCCCTGAATAAAATTTACAACCAAACAAGTGAAGTCTATTTGACTCCTTCCCCTTCAGTGTCGATGCTTGGTACCCCTGCCTCTCCTGCTTGTTAGCTGCTGCCACCACCAAAGAACCTGGGGGCTGGGGGACGGTAGAGTAGAGGTATTCAAAACCCTTAGAAGGGACAGAGTATCTCCTCTCTAACCATTTTGCTGTAGGAAGGAGGGATCTGCCAGGATGTTTTGATCAGCTCCAGAATTGCTTCATTAATCAGAAGTGCTACACTGGAGGGCCCTGTTGAAGCTAATATGCCCACTAGCATGTGAGATTTCTTGCAGATCTCATCCACCTGAACAGGTGCGGCTCTATGTATTTTGCCACTCCAAGCACAGCAGTCAGGTGGCTTTCGGCGGCACACCTGCGGGAGGTCTGCTGTTAACGCGGATTGGGTGGGAGGTCTGCTGGTCCCACACCTTTGGTGTACCTGCCACCAAATTGCCGCCGAAACAGCAGAACTGGCGGACCTCCTACAGGCATGCCGCTGAAGGCTGCCTGACTGCTGCCCTCATGGCGACCGGCAGGCCACCTGCCGCGGCTTGCCAGCCCAGTCACGCGCTTGGTGAGCTGGTGTTTGGAGCCGCCCCTCCACCTGAATGTGTAACATTGAGGCCACCCTTTTACACAGTTCTAGGTGAGTTCTTGTAATCCTCTGGTGGCAGTGAATCGCTCACCATCTCTCCAGTCTCATCTGGTGATAAGGATGAAGACACACCAAGATGTTGAGGATAATGTTGTCTGTGATGCTGATAATCTTGGTTCATCCTTGAGGAAGTAAACTCAAGTGGGTGAGAGGAAGTTCTAGCGGGGAAGGGTCACTCTAATGTGTCCACAAGGGTCACTGACATGTTGGTGGTGGGCCCCATGCTTGCGCAGACCATTGTCCCTTATTTATTTATCTATCTAGTATTTGCATATTTGCTGAACCCAGCAATAGTGTTTTTAGTGGCCAAATGGAGCTCTGAGAGACAGCCATTGAATTTGGTTAGTGGGCACTCCTCGACAATGTGTATCATTATTTGATCTGTGCCATGGGTGCCGCTTGGATTGTCTCAAAGACCCCGATGGTGCTGGTTGGCTTCACAGAGGCCTGGCCCAGTCTGGAATCCTTTATAAAGGGCCCACTGATTATATGGAAGGTTGAAACTGGGTGATATTGAGATCTCACTCCTGGGACTGACCCCAAGGCTGTGATGGAGGGTATGCATCCCATCTCACATGGAACACACAAGACCCCATCTCCAAGTCCAAAGAAGATAACTCAGAGTAGTGTGATAATAGTGGAGCAGATCCTGTGTGGACAGGAAAGAGCTAAGTCTGTGGTTTGCCTCTGAATTTTACCAGCCAGTTTGATACCAGAAGTGCTGAGGGTATTGATACCATATGCTCTGAGGAACTAGTATAGGAAACACAGTCATTAGTATTGGCTGAAACCCTTCCTGCTCCCATGAGGACACTGGTACCAAAAAGTTGAGTAGTTGTCCAGCAGCTGCATATGCTTCCATTGTTGTGAGTACCCAGAATTGGGTTTTGAGTTTGATGTCTTTGCATAGGAACTTCAGGTGTCAGCCTCAATGCCCTGGCACAGGTTCTGGAGTCAAGGATTCCCCCACCCCGCTTCCTAGAATTGGCATGCTCTGGTGAACATTTTTCCTCAAGAGTCTTTACCTCTAGGTGGCTTTGGTACCAATGATCTTGCTAAATGGGAGACTGACTCCTTGGAAGATCCGTGTCTTTTCTTCAGTACTGGAGCCATACAATGAAGTGCCAAAGGGAGTAAGCGCTGAACCCGATGGCTCTGGTGGAGGGCAGAGTGCTGCCTCCATAAGGAAATACTTAAATCTCACTGCTCTGTCTTTTTTAGAGCAAGGCTTAAATTCTTTATAATTGTGACACTTGTCACTGATGTGGGACTCCCCCAAACATTCTAGGCAGCTGAGTTGTGAATTCCTGACTGACATCAGCTGGCAAACAATTGGCAGGACTGAAGCCCCAGAGCAAGGCATGGCTCCAGTCCCGGTATCAAGATTCAAATTTGGTCCAAAATCTGAAATCTAACATTCAGTATACTTTATACCTAACTAGCTACTGAAAGAACATATGATCTATATGCAAAGAGTGAGGGAAAAATTTTCAGTATCAAGATGGGAAGCACTTCAACAACAATCATTGAAGGTAAGAAGGAACTGAGGAGTTCGGGGAAGGTGTGCAGTGGCAGAAGGCACTTGAGACATCCCTACAGGCACTGCTGAGGGAAAAAGTTCTCTGATAACTGTGCACTCCTCAGGCACATACCTACAGTGGAACGGACATGTGCAATCACTCAAAGAACAAATAAGAATTTGCAGAGAATTCAATACAAAATGCTGAAGGGATCACTTGCAGTGTTTTTCTGCCCTCTGGTCTTCTCTTGTGGCTTTCTTTGAGAGGTAGCCTGAAACAATATACTTGGAGCCAGATTTCCATAACTGCTTAGTTCTCATGTAGACAAATAAATAAGTGGCCAGATTTTCAAAATTGATCAGTAGAACTCGTTGAAAAAAAACAACCAACCTTGCATTATGCTTTTTTCCACTGAGAAATGTCATTTTGTCAGCACCCAGAATGTTCTGAGTAAATGTATCAGTTTTGAAGAACATTTCTCAGGTCAGGTCAAGATGGGGGAAGTACTAAGAAACACCCTAGAACAGCCCAGTGGCTTGGCCAGTCAGCTGGTATGTAGGAGACCTGGGGTCAAGTTTCTATTGTTCCTGCTTCAAAGCATAGCCAATATTGCAGTGGCTAGGGGATTCACTTTGGCTTATGATATGTGTCTAACTTGGGTAATTTTCATTCCATCTCCCTAAATACACCAGAATAATTTCCTCATATCTCCTCACAAAAACCGAGCTGGGTAGAATGGCTGCTATGTTTCCACTCAGAGGTTGCTGAATTTCTATGAAACACTTTTGTATATACCTTTCATCCAGAAAACAACAGACATAAGGTATGATTATTAATGAAGACAATCTCCTGCAATGATTAACCTACACATTCTACTGTTAACGGCCAGCCAGCACTTAAAGCTGGCGGTAGGTTAAAATAACCCTATTTCATTAACTGAATAAGAATAGACTAATAACACCATCTTTACAACATACAAGTAATATTTATCTTCTAACCACTATTTGGTAAATAATTGTCATTTTTGTTCTGGGAATACAATGTGTACTGTACCACAGTACTATATTTTATCTATTGACAAATTCTCTAAATACTATAGTTATTCATTGCATAATGCCGAGCACCATTCATTTTTTGTTTACCTGCTTTGATGTTGTTGATGGCTCAATCTGTCTTGTTTGAGTATTGTAACAGAGGCTTTTATTTCATTCAATCAATATTCTGAACAGCCTTTCAGAAAGTTTCATCTGAATTACGTATTTTTGTGAGAGCTAAAAATAAAGTCAATTCAGTAAGAACATGGCAGACAAAAAAGCGGTAAATGTTAAACATTTTGAGATGATGTATTACCTGAAAGTTTGTCTCTCCAGATTTCTGAAAGTATTCCTCCCATTTTTTTTCCAGTTTATGTTTTAAAGGCGTCCTTGCATTCTTCAGTTTAAATAGAACTTTTCATTTTTCCAGATTCTTCATGACCAGGAACATACAATGTTGATAGCTGACTATCAAAGATAAACAACTATCTAAGCCTTAGGAGTCTTCTGGGAGGACTGAATCGACTGTTGAAGAACTAAGCTGCTCTCAGTGAAAGCTTATGAGAAGTTCTGCTATGATAGGGTGGGTATTCTATGCTATTAAAAAGAATTAGCTTAAAGTTAAATGGAAAACTGAATAGAGATTTAGCTACTTTTATTTATTTATATATCCTGGATTAGATGATTTTTTAAAATGTTATTTTTTTAAACAAGTAGGTACATCCATAACTGTGAAATCATAGTGCTGCATTTGACTGATGGACAATGTGGCCTTGGTACTGAGGCAGGAGACCAAGGTTCTAGTCTCAATGTTGCTACTGACTGGACATGCTGTACAGTCTTGGGAAAAATCACATACCTGAGCTGGGTCTCAATTAGTCTCATTTTACACATGGGGAGAAAACTATAATACTGTTGTTACCTATTCCAAGTTGTGCGGGGAATGCTAATTTGTTAGTTTGTAATAAAATCAGTAAGTGTCATATAATAATTATTGCATAACTTCATAAAATGCTAAGCCCAAAGGTTTTAGGCAAGGTTGGAGCTGTGCTTAGATGTTGCACAAATATGTAGGAAGACATAGTCCCTCTGCAATGAGTTTAAAAACTAAAGCTCTGGTCCTGCAAACTTTGATAGATATTAGGTGCTTAATTTTACCACTGTGAGTAGTCTAGCTGAACAAAAAGTTAAGCATGTGTGGGTTTGCAGGATCAGGGCCAAAAGGGAGGAAAGGAGAAATAGAATAATCTATAAACATTTTAGAGACAGTGGAGCTGTTGGAAAAAATGGAAAAAATAACTTAAATAACTTTGAAATATCTAAAGCGGTTTCCATTTTACAGGGTTCAAAATGGACTCATTTTTGTTTTTAAAAATTGCAGCTTATTATTTTATTTTATTTACTGAACTGGATTTTAAGGTAACTGAAAAACTTCTATAACCATGTTGATAAAAGTGAACACAAAAATAGGCAAATAGTTTTGGTAATGTTGAGAAAATATTACAAATGTTTTTGGTTTTGAAAAAAAATCATTTCAGATTTTGACTAGTTCTAATGTACACATGGACATTTGCAATTTTCTCTCTTGATAATTAAAAATACTCTGTGTAAGATAAGTGTCAACTGTTGCCATCTGCCTTCACCCCCATTACTAACGGGATCATTTTTTAGAAGCCTCATGGCAGAGGTGAGCCTGGAGAGGCTAGGGGCCCTACAGAACGGTTCAGTCCCCAAACGGCAACATGGAAGAACGCATGAAGGTGTCTGTGTGAATAGCTGACAAACAGAAGCCTGAAGCTGAAGTAATTGATGATAGGACAGAGAAGGTAAGGGAGGGGCAGGGTAATAAGAGAAGAGAAGAAGAGTTGACGAGGTGCAGCTGCACAGGGCTTGGAAGATGAGGACAAGAAGCTTGAATTTAATGTGATGAAATGGGGGAAGCCAATGGAAGATCTGGTCAGAACTAAGGGTAAATGAAATTATCTTAGCAGCATTTTGAGAGAGAAGGGCATTAAGGGAGGCAGAGAGTACAGCAGTGGCATGAGAGGCAGGTGTGGTCAATGTGTGGGTTTTCTTTTTTTTGTTTTGTTTTTGAGGCTAGAGGTGAGAGACCAAGGCATATTTTGGAGGAAATATGGAGGAGGAAGGAGAGAGATGGAATCTGAGAGTGATGAGGGATGTTAGTAGACCAGAAGAAATGTGGCTTAGGGGTGGCAAAATTAGGACGCATACAAGAAAATTGTCCTACAATTCTGCTCCATGGTTCATGTGGGAATATTGTAACAGTATAAAGTATTGATTTGTGAATATTTATCCATGCCTCCAAACACCTCTTGATTTTACTACAGTTGTGCTGGTAGAGGGAACAGTGAGTGAAATCTGGACATAGGCACACAGCCATAGCCATTAAATTAAGGCCATTTGAATCTTTGGTTATAGAGGATGAAATTGCAAGGTCCCTGCATGGTTTCCTTATTCAGTCTTAAAAATGTTTTGGCCAGCCCCTCTCTTCCCTAACCCTTTCTTCCAGCATATAGCTTCAGGATACTTCTTTGACTCAAGGTATCTTCAGTGGGGTATGGGGAAGATATCCCTTGTTCCTTTCTCCTGAAGTCTTTGAAGGCAGATGACTGACACACTGGACTCAACTAAGACTCTTCTATATTGCTTTGCTGGCCCATCACCCTCATCAACAACCTTTCGAAAATGACAACATACCTCCAATTCAAGAACGTTTCTTGACCGCCTTGATCTAAAGCTGTGGAATGGAAAACTCGTTGCTATACTTTGTGGAGTGGCATGCACCCTGGCCCCTCAACATCAGGACTGAAAATTCCAAATTGGAATGAGAAAGCAGCAAAACTATATGAAGGGAACCTGCATCATTTGTTTTATTGAAATGGCTGAAACAAAACCCTGGCCTTCTACTAAACTCATAGCTAAATCTTGCATGTGATTTTTATGAGGCACCATGCTTTCCAAAGATAATTGAATCCATAAAAACAATGACCATTATCAGAAACAGGCAATATTGCTTGTAAATCCCATTCTATTATCATTTGACAGGTTTTAAGACAAATGTGTTTCCTTTCTATACAAAGAGAACAGGCAACTGGAATATGTTAAAAATACATATAGGCCTCAAAAGAACATAAGAACAGCCATACTGGGTCAGACCAAAGATCCATTGAGCCCAATATCTTGTCTACTGACAGTGGCCAATGCCAGGTGCCTCAGAGGGAGTGAACATAACGGGTAATGATCAAGTGATCTCTCTCCTGCCATCCTTACCCACCGTCTGACAAACAGAGCCTAGGATTCCTTACCCATCCTGGCTAATAGACATTAATGGACTTAACTTCCATGAATTTATCTAGTTCTCTTTTAAACCTTGTTATAGTCCTAGCCTTCACAACCTCCTCAGGCAAGGAGTTCCACAGGTTGACTGTGCACTGTGTAAATAAGAACTTCCTTTTATTTGTTTTAAACCTGCTGTCCATTAATTTCATTTGGTGGCCCCTAGTTCTTATATTACGGGAACAAGTAAATAACTTTTCCTTATTCACTTTCTCCACACCACACATGATTTTATATACGTCTATCATATCCTCCCTTAGTCTCCTCTCTTCCAAGCTGAAAAGTCCTAGCCTCTTCAATCTCTTCTCATATGGGACCCGTTCCAAACCCCTAAGCGTCTTAGTTTCCCTTCTGTGAACATTTTCTAATGCCAGTATATCTTTTTTGAGATGAGGAGACCACATCTGTATGCAGTGTTCATGATGTGGGCATACCATGGATTTATATAAGGGCAAGATATTCTCCGTCTTGTTCTCTATCCCTTTTTTAATGATTCCTAACATCCTGTTTGCTTTGTTGACTGCCTCTGCACACTGCGTGGACATCTTCAGAGAATTATCCACGATGACGCCAAGATCTTTTTCCTGACTCGTTGTAGCTAAATTAGCAGCCAACATATTGTATGTATAGTTGGGATTATTTTTTCCAATGTGCATTACTTTACATTTACCCACATTAAATTTCATTTGCCATTTTGTTGCCCAATCACTTAGTTTTGTGAGATCTTTTTGAAGTTCTTCACAGTCTGCTTTGGTCTTAACTATCTTGAGCAGTTTAGTATAATCTGCAAACTTTGCCACCTCACTGTTTATCCCTTTCTTCAGATCATTTATTAATAAATTGAATAGGATTGGTCCTAGGACTGACCCTTGGGGAACACCACTAGTTACCCCTCTCCATTCTGAGAATTTACCATTTATTTGTACCCTTTGTTCCCTGTTTTTTAACCAGTTCTCAATCCATGAAAGGATCTTCCCTCTTATCCCATGACAACTTAATTTACGCAAGAGCCTTTCTTGATGGACCTTGTCAAAGGCTTTCTGGAAATCTAAGTACACTATGTTCACTGGATCACCCAACATGTTTGTCGACCCCTTCAAAGAACTGTAATAGATTAGTAAGACATGATTTCCCTTTACAGAAAACATGTTGACTTTTGCCCAACAAGTTACGTTCTTCTATTTATCTGACAATTTTATTCTTTACCATTGTTTCAACTAATTTGCCCGGTACTGATGTTAGACTTACTGGTCTATAATTGCTGGGATCACCTCTAGAGCCCTTTTTAAATATTTGCATTACATTAGCTATCTTCCAGTCATTGGGTACAGAAGCTGATTTAAAGGACAGATTACAAACCATAGTTAATAGTTCCGCAATTTCATATTTGAGTTCTTTCAGAACTCTTGGGTTAATGCCATCTGGTCCTGGTGAGTTGTTACTGTTAAGTTTATCAATTAATTCCAAAACATCCTCTAGTGACAATTCAATCTGTGACAATTCCTCAGATTTTTCACCTACAAAGGATGGCTTAGGTTTGAAAATCTCCCTAACATTGTCAGCCGTGAAGACTGAAGCAAATAATTCATTTTGTTTCTCTGCAATGACTTTATCATATGTAAGTGCTTCTTTTGTATCTTGATCGTCCAGGGACCCCACTGGTTGTTTAGCAGGCTTCCTGCTTCTGATGTACTTAAAAAAACATTTTATTATTACCTTTTAAGTTTTTGGCTAGCTGTTCTTCAAATTCCTTTTTGGCATTTCTTATTACATTTTTAGACTTAATTTTGCAGTGTTCATGCTCCTTTCTATTTACCTTACTAGGATTTGACTTCCACTTTTTAAAAGATGCCTTTTTATCTCTCACTGCTTCTTTTACATGATTGTTAAGCCACGGTGGCTCTTTTTTAGTTCTTTTATTGTGTTTTTAAATTTGGGGTATACATTTAAGTTGAGCCTCTATAATGGTGTCTTTGAAAAGTGTCCATGCAGCTTGCAGGGATTTCACTCTAGTCACTGTACCTTTTAATTTCTGTTTAACTAATCTCATTTTTTCATAGTTCCCCTTTCTGAAATTAAATGACATAGTGTTGGGCTGTTGAGGTGTTCTTCCCACCACAGAAATGTTAGATATTATTCTATTACATTACAGTACATTACATCCATATATAACATTGACGGTATCTTTAGTAGTAGTATTACACATTGTAATATTGCTGAAGTCAACATGCATATAATGTTCAGTAGTGATAGCGTGACAGCTTCAATTAGATTTAACTTATCCCATTTTTAATAGATTCTATTCAACTTCCTTGGAAAACATTGTACTGTTGATGTGAGGGGCAGCAGGCACACCTCAACAAAAAGGTTATATCTGAATCACTAAAGCAGCCAATGATTGACTGATTAATACAGAAGATAGGGGGTAAAGAAATGAGGCTTCCTAGTGGGACAATTTGTATTTTAAAAGAAGCCATTCGAATTGGATATTTGTGGAGAACAATGTAAGGTTTTTTTGTTTGTTTGTTTTGTTTTTTTTTCCTAGACAAAACTGTATGTTGTTATAGTGCCTAATCTGTGAGAAGGCTCCTACTGCCTTCAACAGGTTTTGGATCTGGCTCACAGTGCATTATTTACAGGAGGATATAAACCTAGATGCTAACTAACTTCAAAAATCTAGAACCAAATTTGGTTTGTATTTACTCTGGTGTAAATTCAAGTAGCTCCACTTATTTCAGAGATGTGATGGAGAGCAGGGGATGAACAGTTCAGTTTCCATTCTATCCTTGGCCTCTCAATGTTACAAAAGTTAAAAATGTGCCAGTGGGCCTTTGTCATCCCTCCTTATGGAAGTAGATTTGTGGAGTTTCACTAGCAGTGACTGTGGAATCAGTAAGGTGGGCAAGAGTGAGCCCTTTGGGATATGGTTTCTTGTCCCCTAGTAAGTGCTTCAACACATTCCAAACACAGCAACCAATCAATATTGAGGTGATACCTTTTGGTGACCAAAAGGTGAAAAGCTCTGTGTCACTTTAATATTTCCTTAACCATCCACCACTCAAGTAATTTTGCTATTATGCAAACAGCTTCAAATCCTACTATTATGCAAACAACTTCACAGTTAAAGCACCCAGGAGTATATTCAGTCACATGTTCTTTAGTGACTTGCGAGTTATGTGACAAAACTCTTTATCTGAATAGGGTTTTTTTCAGTAAAAGGTGAATTAAGAGGGTGTCAGGATTTAAAGAAATAACTAATCTGACTTCCAAGAGGGACATTTTACGGTAGTCTCATGTTTTCTAGCATAGGAATGAAAACAATATAATTTTAAAGTATTGATTCTTTTTCTGTATGAGGTGGGGAACGTTATCTTCTAAAAGGATATTTATCTTATTAAAATAATATAAACAAGTGTTTCCTTGAACCAGACTGTTTCTATGAGCATTTATTGTATTATATAAAACATTTTATTTCTCTATATTGCTTTCACGTTCACTCTGTCATCACTGAGCAGAAAAAAAAGGCAGGGCAGCTAAAACACAATAACATTGCAAATTATGAATTAACCACTTCACTTAATTGGTTTGATTCCATAATGTATAATTTATACCAGCTAATTATACAGCTATTGTCATTTAAATGTTGAAGCAAATGCTTCCCATCAAATTCTTCTGAAGCTTATTTTAACAATTGGAAATCAGCCACAACCATCCTAGAGCCTAGCTCAGAATAGTCTAACGCCAACATGTTAAGGGTTAGCACATTAGCTTCAAGAAATAATGTTCTGAATTGTCTTTTTTACTTAAACACTTCTCCTTATGCATTACTAGCTGAGAGAGAGAAGACCCATTAGATGAAACACACCTGAATGTGAATTGCATTAATCCAGGCTTGGTCTACACTAGAAAATTAGGTCAACATAAATACTTTTCTCAGGGATGTGAAAAATACTTACCCTTGAGCACTATAGGTAAAACAACCTTAATCCCCATCAACTAGGGCATGTCCACACTATGAATTTAGGTCAATTTTATAGAAGTTGATCTTTAGCAACCTTTTTTATACAATCAATCATGCACGTCCCCACTAAGTGCATTAGGTTGCCGGAGTGCATCCTCAATACAGTGGCTACCATTGACTCATGGAGTGGTGCACTGAGGGTAGCTATCCCACAGTCCCCGTTGCTCATTGGAATTTTGGATTAAGCTGTCAATGCCTGATGGGGCAAAAACATTGCCACGGGTGGTTTTGGATACATGTTGTCAGTCTCTCCTCTCTCCAAGAAAGCAGTGGCAAACAATTGTTTCGCATCTTTTTTCCTGGGTTATCCATGCATCCGCCATAGCACAGCAAGCATGGAGCCTACTCAGCAGCACACTGCTTTTGTGAGCATTGTAAACTCTTCACGCATTATCCTGCAGCATGTGCAGAGCTAGCTAGGAGCTGCCAGCACGAGGAAGATTGTGAGGAGGACATAGACACAGATGTTCCTGAAAGTAAGAGATGTGGCAATTGGGATATCATGGTGGCATTGGGGCATGTTGATACAGTGAAATGCCAATTCTGGGCCTGGCAAACAAGCACAGACTGGTGGGACTGCATAATGTTGCAGGTATGGGATGATTCACAGTAGCTGCGAAACTTTCACATGCACAAGGCCACTTTCATGGGACTTTGTTTGTTGCTTTCCCCCAGCCTGAAGCAGAGGAATACCAAGATGAGACCTGCCCTGACAGTTTGGGGGGGAGAGGGATAGCTCAGTGGTTTGAGCATTGGCTTACTAAACCTAGAGTTGTGAGTTCAGGACTTGAAGGATCCACATAGGGAGCTGGGGCAAAATCAGTATTTGGCCCTACTATTAAAGTTAGGGGGATGTGAATTCAATGACCTTCCAGTCTATGAGATAGGTATATCTCCATATTACAAGCAAGTGGCAATAGCTTCCAAAGCCTGATTGCTTCCAGTCAGTCAGGAATAAATTCAGAGTGGGCAAATCTATTGTGGGGGCTGCTGTGATCCAAGTAGCCAAGGCAATCAGTAACCTTCTGCTAACAAAGGTAACAACTCTAGGAAACATGCAGGTCATAGTGGATGGCTTTGCTGCAATAGGATTCCCTAACTGTGGTGGGGTGATAGAACTCATATCCCTATCTTGGCACCAGACCACCTTGCCAAACAGCACATAAACAACAAGGGGTACTTCTCAATGGTGCTGCAAGCACTAGTGGATCACAAGGGCCATTTCACCAACATCAATGTGGGACAGTTGGGAAAGGTGCATGACATTCACATCTTTTGGAAATCTGGGCTGTTCAAAAAGCTGCAAGAAGGGACTTTCTTCCAAGACCATAAAATTACCATTGGGGATGTTGAAATGCCAATAGATATTCTTGGGGACTCAGCCTACCCCTTGCTCCCTGGCTCATGAAACTATACACAGGCAGCCTGGGCAGCAGTAAGGAGCAGTTCAACTATAGGCTGAGCAAGTGCAGAATGGTGGTAGAATGTGCCTTTGGATGTTTAAAAGGGTGCTGGTGCTGTTTGCTGAGTAGGTTAGACCTCAGTGAAAGCAATATTCCCACTATTATTGCTCCTTGCTGTGTGCTCCATAATATCTGTGAGACTAAGAGGGAGATGTTTATGGTGGGGTGGGAGGTTGAAGCAAATCGCCTAGTAACCAATTTTGAACAGCCAGACAACAAGGCAATTAGACAAGCACATCAAGGTGTGCTGTGCATCAAAGAGGCTTTGAAAAGCAGTTTCATAACTGACCAGGCTATGGTGTGACAGTTGTGTGTGTCTGTCCTTTCCCTCTTTGGTGAATGTACTTCCCTGAAAGCCAATCTCCCTCCTTATCTTCGACCACAGCTGACACAAGAAATAAAGTCCCTATTGTTCTGAATCCATTCATTCTTTATTTATTTAAAAAAAAAAGTGAGATCATTGACAACACTGATTAGTAAAAGGTAGGCCGGGAGGGGTAGGGAAGAGGGAAGAACAAGGCCACATTGCTTATTGTAGCCACACTATGAATCAAAGCTGTTTGAATGACATTCTTGCTTGGGCCATCCCTGGAGTTGAGTGGCTGGGTGCCCAGAGCCTCCTCCCTGCCACGTTCTTGGGCATTTGCGTGAAGAGGATATGGAACTTGGTGGGGAGGGCAGGCGGTTACACAATGGATGCAGCAGGGCTCTGTATTCTAGTTGCCTTTCCTGAAGATCCACCAGATGCCTCATCATGTCCATTTGATTTTCCATTAGCCTCAGCGTCTCCTCCTGCATGTTCCAATCATGCTCACTCTATGCTTTCCTGGCCTCTGCCACCGAATGCCTCCATGCATTCAGCTGTGCCCAATCAGTGCTGATGGACTGCATGAGATCTGAAAACGTGTCACTGCGAGTGTGTTTTTTTCGCCTTCTAATCTGCGATAACCTCAGAGACAGAGTTAATACAGAGAGCACAGAAACATTTGCCGCTGCAGTGGAGGGAGGTAAGAGTAGAAATTAAGAAGATACATTTCTGAGAACAAAAGGGAGACTCTTTCACAGTGAATCAAGCAATTCACAGTAGACAGCACATGTGTTTTAGGTACCAGGTCACTTTTTGCCCTTCCTACAGAGTGTCTGCCGGTATGGTGACATATCACACACACACACATTCAGTTTCCAAGCAGCCATGGTAAGACAAAGGGTATGCAAGGTTGGCTTCTTCCGTGTTCATAACATGTGGCAATGGTTTAATACTGCAGTGCCCTCCTTCCCCGTAGCAACCAATGCTGGTTGGGTTTGCTATTTAAAAGGAGGGACTGTGGTTTTGGGGCGGAAATGAAGCACACCCCCCCGCTCTCCATGTGGCTATTCTCCAGGATGATCCCTTTTAGCCAAACGCAAACAGCCTAGCATGACCGGAGTCTAATATGCCAGGGATCATCAAACAGAGGTGATTACTGTTCCCTTACAAATATTCCTCTATTTCAACCAGGTGACCATGAATGTTATCACTCTCCTGAGGCTGACATAGAAAGATAAAGACCAAATGTTGCATGAATGCGACTAAAATCCAGGACCATTCGCTTCCATGCCTTGTGCTGCAATGATTCCAGACTACTTTCTACTGGCTTGGCGTGGTAAAGTGTTCTACCATGGAGGATGAAATACAGCAGCCCTCTCCAGAAACCTTCTGCAAAGGCTTTCAGAGTATCTCCAGTAGAGCTTCATGGAGATGTCCCTGGAGGATTCCCGCTTCATCCCCAGACACGTTAACAGACTTTTCTAGTAGCTGTACCGGCCGCAAATGCATCCCAATTGTTCAGGGCAAATCAAACATTAAACACATTTGTTTTTAGCCCCTGCAGTGTAGTTACAAATGTGCACTCACCAGAGGTGTCTTCTCCGCCTTCAGGTCTGGGAACAATTCACCTTGGGAGGGTATTGGCTCCAGGGTGAGGAAAAGGTCCTGGCTGCTGGGGAGAACTGATTCTCCATTTTCCTGCTGCATATTCTCCTCCTCCTCCTCTTCCTCATCCACAAAATCCTCCTCTGTGTTGCATGAGCCTGCCACCTTGTAGGTGTCCATGGACAGTATTGAGTAGTGGTAGGGTCCCCCTCTAGAAACGCATGAAGCTGATTGTAGAAGCAGCATGTTTGGGGCTCTGACCTGGAGTAACAGTTTGCCTCCTTTATCTTTTGGTAGGCTTGCCTGAGCTCCTTAATTTTCATGTGGCACTGCTGTGTGTCCCTGGTTTAGCCTCTCTCCATCAAGCCCTGTGCAAGTTTGGCATATATATCAACATATCTTATGCTGGATCAGAGTTTTGCCTGCACAGATTCTTCTCCCCGTACTGCAATCAGAGCCAGTGTCTCCAGTTCCCTCCATGCTGTTCCTCCCACCTGTTCTGCTAAGCTCACCATGCTGACCAAAGAGGAAATAAGATTCAAAAGTTCCTGGTACTTTTCCTGTGTGCCTGGCTAGTGCATCAGAGCTGAAAGTGCTCTCCAGAGCAGTTACATTGGAGCATTCTGGGATAGCTCCTGGAGGCCAATACCATCGAATTGCACAGCACTTTATCTACAGTACCCCAAATTCGATCCAGGTAGGTTGATTTTAGCAATACTCACTTCGTCAGGGAGGAGTACAGCAGCTGATTTTAAGAGCCCTTTAGGTCAGCGGAACAGGGTTGGTTGTGTAGACGCATTCCTTATAAATTCAACCTAATGCGGCTAAATTCGACCTAACCTCATAGTGTAGTCCAGGCTTAAAATACCATATCTCAGGGAGGTGGATTACCTACCTCCCGATGAGGGAACCCCTCCCATTGACATAGTTAATGTCTACGTTGAAGTGCTACAGAGGCTCAGCTGTGCAATGGTAGCATTTTTAAAGTGTTTTTAAGACCCTCAGTCTTCTCTATCCAAAGTCTTGTCCTTTCTTTCCCTGAGGATGTATTACTTCACATTCTTGATTAAATTGTTCCAGACATCAGCATTATTCCACTGAAGATGCACACATTTTCAATTCCTCGCCTCTTTGGTAATATAAAGAACCTTTGGATCTGAGAAGATGGTCTCCATGTTTACAAATGTATTCTGTCTTTATCTACAAATCATGCTCAGTAACTTAGAATGGCAGCTTGGTCAGAAGAGTTAGTCATAATAGCAAAGGCGTGCGCAGCACATTTAATTAGGATGTGCACCCAGGGAGCCCTACCCAAGCCCCACCCCCGCCCCGATTCACTCCCTCCCACTTCTCACCCCCTGACTGCCCCCCTCAGAACCTCCAAACTCCCCTGCTCCTTGTCCCCTGACTGCCCCCTCCTGGGACCCTCCCCCAACTCTCCCCCAGGACCCCACTCTCTACTTGTCCCCTGACTGCCCTGACCCTTAGCCACCCCCCTCACCCCAGACAGACCCCCGGGACTCCCATGCCTATCCAACCGCTCTCTGCTCCCTGACAGGATCCCCAGAACTCCCAACCCATCCAACCCCCCCTGCTCCTTGTCCCCTGACCGCCCCCTTCCAGAGACTCCCTTGCCCCCTAATCACCCCCCAGGACTCCACCAACTATCCAATCCCCCTTTCCCCTGACTGCCCCAACCTCTAGCCTAGGCTGACCAGACAGCAAGTGTGAAAAATCAGGACGGGGGTGTGTGTAATAGGAGCCTATAGAAGAAAAAGCCCCAAATATCTGGACTGTCCCTATAAAATCAGGACATCTGGTCACCCTACCTAGACACATACCCACCCCCGACAGGTCCTCTGGGACTTCCACACCCTATCAAATGCCCCCATTCCCTGTACCCTGGCTGCCACCGAGACCCTCTGGTCCATATCCAAACCCCCTAGCCCGGCCCAGCCACGTTACCATTCCGCTGCTCAGAACAGAGTCCCCACCAAACCCCACCCCTTGGACATACCCCTGAACAATGATGTGATGGCACTTACAGGCAGGTGCAGAGAGCGCCAACCAAGCTGGAGCGTAATGGTGGAAGACCACTATGACTGATGTAAGTCAAAGGTCACATGTAGCACCGAGGAGGCAGTGATTGGCTGGGCATGCCCAGGCGGGGGGGTTAGGGGGAGTCATGGTAGCAGTGTGGGTTTCACTGTGTGACACAATAACAACAACTTTGTGCAGCTGCTGGGGAAGTTTGTACAGGCAATAAATACACCCTGCACGGGTGGGACCCTGTCACCCCAACTCATAGGTGCTGATTTTTGGTTTTACCAGTGGGTGCCCCATCCTGGCTCCACCCCTTTATCCAAGGCTCTGCCTCCCACTCCACTTCTTCCTGCCCCATCCCCCTATACCCCCCCTGAACACCACCTTCTTGACAATTCCCTCCCCATAATGCCTCCCACCAGCTGCTCACTCCTTTCTGCCCCCTCCTGCCTTCAGGGCGAGGTGTGGGTGCTGGAGGGGTACTCTGCCAGTTTTGAGGGGAGGCTATTTTCAACTTTCATTCTAATTATTGAAAGTGTGTCTATTATTGGTATCTCCCCTTTCTGATGTTTCCCAGTTCTTGCTCTCCACCTGTATCCCTTTTCTCATCTCTCTCTGCTCCCCACTTCCTGGTAGCTCTGTTTAGCACCTGCTCCCACCCACGTACTCTAAGCAGCTCTTGTCTCCCCCAAACCCCAATCCCTGCAGCCAGCTTAGAAACTACACATCCTGTTACAGAGAGAAATTTAATTCAAAATCTCAGCACAGAAATGGCCCATTCATCCATCCTGCTGTGTGGTTGCTGTGTTGCTCCAGCTCTTCTCAATCCCAGGGCTGCAGCCCACCCCCACTTTGACTCCTTCACACACTCTACAACTTTTGTGTGAGGGGAGCCCCTGATGGGACCATGGCCAAAGGCAGAGGAGTGGGGGCTAGTTGCCTCCTCCACTAGGCTGCAGCAGCCCAGCACCCTGAAGCAAGAGGAGCTCAGGTGTCACAAGGTGAAGTAGGGCAGCATCTCCTTGAAGCTGATACAGGGGGATGGATGCAAGGGAAGGAATTCCCCGGGAACTGTTGGTGGAGAGGGGAATCCAGGGGAAAGGAATCAATCCTTCCTTACACTGGGAGGAGGGGATGCTGATCTGCAGGGGAGGGGATACATTTCATCTCTTGGAGGAAAAGCCCTTCAAGTAGGCTTGATCTGGGCATGGGGGAGGGGGAGACAGCTTTAAGCTGGGCAAACATACTTTCCCAGGCATGAGAGAAGAACAGGGGCTGGGAAGCTCCCAGAGCCTGCGTGGGAGGGGTCTGGGCAACATCCAGACTTGGGGAGGCAGTTCATTTGAAGCTGGGGTTGGGGCTTCAGTGAAGCCCCTCTGGATGGGTAAAGAAAGGGGAGGGGATGAGCTGCGGGCCCCAGCCCAATTTCACTCATCAGACATAAGGGAGAACTTTTCTTAAAGGAGCCATGTCCTTTGGTTTGTCGTCCTGCCCAGCACTAAGATGGTCTGCAGCTGGTTTGTCCTGGCTGACGGGGGAGCACAGGTCCTGGGGGAAACATCAGAGTGGGCTGAGATTGGCTGGCTCGGTCCTTGAGAAAGCCCCCAGCCCATACTCCCCCCAGCAGACCCCTGGAGCCAGCTGAGAAACTGCCCACCCATCTCCCTCAGTCCCCTGCCAAGAGGCTGCTCACCTCATTTCCCCACCCCTCCATAGCTAGCCCAGAAACTGTCGTGGCCTGGCTACTGTTCCCCCTAGCCCAGCTCCCTCTACCCTGAAAATCAGAAAGACTCACCTCTGCCTGAAGTCTCTGAGCTTCAGCAGCGGCAGAAGAAAGAGCTGATAGGCGAGGACTTCGCTCCAAACAGCTGATTGGCTGCAGCCAGCCAAAGAGCTAATGAGGGCTGCTGCAGCATGCTAAATAGCTGATTGGCAGTTGCCAACAGCTGATCTCCCCGAGGGATGCTAAGCAGCCTCCTCCTCTTCCTCCTCACCCCTCCAAGCCTCCAGCAGGGGAGGGGGGAGGAGCAGCCTTAGCAGCCTTCCAAGACAGAGCTCGGGCAAGATTAGGGTGTGCTTGGGCACACCCAGCACACCCCGTGCACACACCTATGCATAAAGACATGTGTAACCCCTATGGAAACATATTCCTAGGGTATGTCTACACTACAGGATTATACTGATTTTACAGAAACCGTTTTTTAAAAACAGATTGTATAAAGTCAAGTGCATGCGGCCACACTGAGCACCTTAATTTGGTGGTGTGCATTCATGTACCAAGGCTGGTGTCGATTTCCGGAGTGTTGCACTGTGGGTAGCTATCCCATAGCTATCCCATAGTTTCCACAGTCTCCCCCGCCCTTGGAATTCTGGGTTGAGATCCCAGTGCCTGATGGGGCAAAAAACATTGTCACGGGTGGTTCTGGGTACAACCTCACCCCTCCCTCTGTGAAAGCAGCAGTCAACCATTTCGCTTTTTTCCTGGGTGAACTGTGCAAACGCCATAGCACAGCAAGCATGGACCCTGCTCAGCTCAAGACAGCAATCATGGACATTGTGAACACCTCGTGCATTATCGTGCAGTCTATGCTGAACCAGGACCTGCAAAACCAGGCGAGGAGGAGGCAGCTACGGCAGAGCGGTGACGAGAGTGATGAGGACATGGACACAGAATTCTCTCAAACCGCGGGCCCTTGTGCTTTGGAGATCCTGCTGGTAATGGGGCAGGTTCTAGCCATTGAACGCCGATTTTGGGCCCAGGAAACAAGCACAGACTGGTGGGACCGCATAGTTTTGCAGGTTTGGGATGATTCGCAGTGGCTGCGAAACTTTCGCATGCGTAAGGGCACTTTCATGGAACTTTGTGACTTGCTTTCCCCTGCCCTGAAATGCCAGAATACCAAGATGAGAGCAACCCTCACAGTTGAGAAGCGAGTGGCAATAGCCCTCTGGGAGCTTGCAACGCCAGACAGCTACCGGTCAGTTGGGAATCAATTTGGAGTGGGAATATCTACTGTGGGGGCTGCTGTGATGCAAGTAGCCAAAGCAATCATTATGCTGCTGCTACGAAAGGTTGTGACTCTGGGAAACGTGCAGGTCATAGTGGATGGCTTTGCTGCAATGGGATTCCCTAACTGTGGTGGGGCAATAGATGGAACCCATACCCCTATCTTGTCACCAGAGCACCAGGGCACCCAGTACGTAAACCGCAAGGGGTACTTTTCAATGGTGCTGCAAGCACTGGTGGATCACAAGGGACGTTTCATCAACATCCACGTGAAATGGCCAGGAAGGGTTCATGACACTTGCGTCTTCAGGAACACTACTCTGTTTAAATGGCTGCAGCAAGGGAATTACTTCCCAAACCAGAAAATAACAGTTGGGGACGTTGAAATGCCTGTAGTTATCGTGGGTGACCCCTTGATGCCATGGCTCATGAAGCCATGCACAGGCAGCCTGGACAGTAGTCAGGAGTTGTTCAACTACAGGCTGAGCAAGTGCAGAATGGTGGTAGAATGTGCAATTGGCCGTTTAAAGGCACGCTGGTGCACATTACTGACTTGATCAGACCTCAGCCAAACCAATGTCCCCTTTGTTATTGCTGCTTGTTGTGTGCTCCACAATCTCTCTTTATGGCGGGTTGGGAGGCTGAGGCAAATCACCTCGCCGCTGATTATGTGCAGCCAGACACCAGGGTGATTAGAAGAGCACACCAGGAAGTGGTGTGCATCAGAGAAGCTTTGAAAACAAGTTTCATCACGGGTCAGGATACGGTGTGACTGCTGTGTTTGTTTCCCCTTGATGAACACCCCCCTCCTTGATTGACTCATTCCCTGTAAACAACCCACCCTCCCTCTTCATGTACATTTTACTTAAGGAAATAAAGTCACTATCATTTAAAAATCATGTATTCTTTATTAATTCATTATAAAAAGAGGGAAAGAACTGACAAGGTAGCCCGGGTGTGGTTTGGGAGGAGGATAGGAGGGAAGGAAAAGGCCACTAAAAAAATTTCAAAGTAATGACAGCCTTTTGGTTGGGCTGTCCACGGGGGTGGAGTGGGCGGGTGCACAGAGCCTCCCCTACGCGTTCTTACACATCGGGGTGAGGAGGATCTGGAACATGGTGAGGGGTGAGGGTGGTTATACAGGGGCTGCAGTGGCACTCTGTGATCCTGCTGCTGTTCCTGAAGCTCCACCAGACACCAGAGCATGTCAGTTTGATCACGCAGCAGCCCCACAGTTGCATCCCGCCACCGCTGATCTTCCTGCCTACACCTCTGATCTTCCTGCCACCACCACTCATCTCGAGCATCCCTCCTGTCCTCACGTTCACTGGCATCTTTCCTGTAATTTGATACCACATCCTTCCACTCATTCAGATGAGCTCTTTCATTGCGGGTCACTTCCATGATTTCTGAGAACATTTCATCTAGCGACTTTTTTTTTTGCCGCCTTATCTGAGATAGCCTTCGGGATGGAGTAGAGACGCTTGAAAAATTTGCAGCTGCATGAGGGAGGGAAAAAAGGGAGATAAGTATTTAAAAAGTTACATTTTACAGAACAATGTTTATACTCTTTCACGGTGAACAACACTATTCACCTTACATAGCACATGTGATTTGACTACAAGGTCGCATTTTGCATCTTAATATTGAGTGCCTGCGACTCTGGTGTTAGAAATCACAGACGCAGGTCCGGGCAGCAGAATTCGGCTTGCATGCAGCCATGGTAAGCCATTGTCTTCTGCAGCCTTCATATATCCAGTGCCCTCCTTTACCAAATAGCAAGCAAAGCCTGGTCAGTGCTGCTTCTTTCCTGTTAACATGCAGCAGCAGAAACCACCCCCCCATCCAAATGTCTGGGATGATCGCTTTACCCCTCCTCCCACCTTGTGGCTGGTATCATGGAAGATCATTGCTAAACACTTCCCCCCACACTGCATGGCTGGTAGCAGGGAAGATCCCTGCTACCCAAACGTGAAAAAGCTCAGCGCCAATCCCGCCCCCCTTCCCCTGCTTGGTTACCTGCAAGGAAGGATTTCTTTTAAGCAGCAGGCAAACAGCCCGGTAGGAATGGCCATCTCTGTCCTCTTAATTAAATTCCAGAATTTCAGCCAAGTTACCATGAACTATATCACTCTCCTGCAGATAACATAGCGAGATAAAGAACAGATGTTGCTTGAATGCCAGCAAACACAGGGATCATACGCAGCTAGGCTTTGTCATGCAATGCTATCAGATTACTTGCAACATGCATGGCATGGTCAAGTGTCCTACCATGGAGGACGGAATAAGGCTGCCCTGCCCAGAAACCTTCTCCAAAGGCTTTTAGAGTTTCGCCAGGAGAGTTTCATGGAGATGTCCCTGGAGGATTTCTGCTCCATCCCCAGACATGTTAACAGACTTTTCCAGTAACTGTACTGGCTGCGAATGCATCCCAAGTCCTCAGGGCAAATTAATCATTAAAAAACATTTGCTTTTAAACCATGTTTTATATTTACAAAGGTACACTCACCAGAGGTCCCTTCCATGGCTTCATTGTCTGGGATAGTGGCTTGGGAGGGCTGAGAGGGTAATTCCGTCAGGGTGAGAAAAAGCTCCTGGCTGTTTGGGAGAATGGAGTGCTGTGTGCTTTCTGCAAGCTTGTCCTCCTCTTCCTTCTCCTCATCTTCCCTGTCCTCAGAATCCTCAGCCATGGCTGAGATTACCACCCCCACCTCAGAATCCATGGACAGGGGTAGGGTAGTAGAGGCGAAACCTCCGAGAATTGCATGCAGCTCAGCGTAGAGGTGGCATGTTTTCAGCCCTGCCCCGGATTTTTTGTTTGCTTCTTTGGTTTTCTGGTAGGCTTGTCTGAGCTCCTTAACTTTCACACGACACTGTACTGAGTCCCTGGTGTGACCTCTCTGCATCAAGGCCTTGGAAATTTTTTCAAATGGTTTTTTCATTTCGTCTTTTGGAACAGAGTTCTGTTAGCATGGAATCCTCTCCCCATACAGCGATCAGATCCAGTACCTCCTGTGCGATCCATGCTGGAGCTCTTTTTCGATTCTCAGGAGACTGCATTGCTACCTGTGCTGATGAGCTCTGCGTGGTCACCTGTGCTGGTGAGCTCTCCACGCTGGCCAAACAGGAAATGAAATTCAAAAGTTCGCGGGGCTTTTCCTGTCTACCTGGCCAGTGCATCCGAGTTCAGATGGCTTTCCAGAGCGGTCACAACGGTGCACTGTGGGATACTGCCCAGAAGCCAATACCGTCAAATTGCTGCCACACTAATCCTAATCCGACATGGCAATACCGATTTCAGGGCTACTCCTCTCGTTGGGGAGGAGTACAGAAATCGGTTTTAAGAGCCCTTTATATCAATATAAAGGGCTTCGTTATGTGGATGGGTGCAGGGTTAAATCGGTTTAACTCTGCTAAATTCGGTATAAACGCGTAGTGTAGACCAGGCCCTACTAATGTAAACTTAAAACCATTCATCATTCCAGTTATATGAAAGTCTGTGGAAGCAGGTTACCTTGCTTTCCAAAATGTGGGTCAAGAGTTACCTGCAGCTCAAAAAGCTCAATCACAGATGCATAATGCTTCAAGGTTTTCCTGTTTTCTCACTGGTCCACCTTCATTACATAAAAATACACAAGATGGAACTTTTCTGTTGAATAGTTTCAAAAGTGTATTTCCTAAATAAAAATGCCATGTTCAGCAAGACAGTCAATGATCTTTGATCTCTAGAATCTGCTATTCTGTCTAAACCCACCTGGCTCTTTTAAGGAGCCTCCGTGAAATGAATGTGGTGGTGTGGGCTTGAAATTTCTTTGGCAAGCTTAAAATCCATTATTTATCAGTGTATAGTTCCTTCCTAGTACTAATAACATATGCTGTCTCACTTTTGTTGGGAAAAAAGTCCTAACTGAATTCGGAAAATAAGCCTAAACCTTATTCTATCATAATGAATAGTTTCTCACTCTATACAATAGTGTGCTGCGTAGGCGGCAGGTTTGTATAATGTTTGGTGGTGCCCAAAATGGTGGTGCCCCTCCCCCCTGCTCCCACCCTGTAAGCCGATATAAAATGAAGTTACAATGCTTCGGCACCACAAGATTACAAAGGTCAATTAAAAGTGGAAAGTTAGAAGCAGCACTTGCCTGCTTCAATATATAGTATTATATTTTGTTGCACCTGTTGTGACAAAGTGTGAATGTTCTTAATGTTTTCTCTGAACACTGTGTGGGTGCCTCAGTTTCCCCTGCAAGGTGCCAACTGAAAGTGTTGGGGACAAAGAGATCAGGTGGCCTCCTTTTCCCAAAGATTCACAAAAGCTAGAGGAGAGAGTGCCAGTTTGGAGCTGGCTGGGGAAATGGGGAGAGGCCCAGAACTTGAGTCTAGGCTCCCCACCCTCCAAGATGGACCTGACTGAGGGGTTCTGTTTTCTGTACCTACAAGCTCTGTTTTAGACCGTGATCCTGTTGTCTAATAAACCTTCTGTTTTACCGGCTGGCTGAGAGTCACGTCTGACTGCAGAGTTGGGGTGCAGGTACCTCTGGTTGCCCCAGGGCCTGCCTGGGCAGACTTGCTGCAGAAAGTGTATGGTGTGGAAGGGAATGCTGAATGCTCTGAGGTCAGACCCAGGAAGGTGTAAGCTTCTTGCCCTGGAGACAGTCTGCTCAGAGAGAGAAGGCTCCCCCAGAGTCCTGACTGGCTTTATATAGAGTAGTTCCAAAGCATCCCAGCATCCCCTCCCACACCATGAGCTTCCCGGAAGTTCGCACAGGCATTGACACTCTCTCGTCTGGCCTTTGTCTCTTTTCCAAGCATTAGGAGGCCACCTAATCTCTTTGTTCTTCAACACTTTCAGTTGGCACCTTGCTGGAGAGCAGCCCAGGCCATCAGTTGCCTGGTGACAGGGTTTCGGCCATTCTCTGTGCAGACGGTATCACACTGGCACTCTAGGGCTCTACAACAATCATGCCCCCTTATCCCACTATCTAGATCCTTGAGAAATGCATAGGGGAAACTGAAGCACCCACACAGTATTCAGAGAAAACATTAAGAACATTCCCACTTTGTAACACCTGTATACGACTAGTTATATACTTTAAAGGGTGTAAAATAATCAAGTATTGTGCTAAACACAATGATATTCCAAACTGACCACCAAATTTAAGTTGCAAGGTTTTCCCCTCAGGTGAGGGCTCTGGGGTGGGGCTGGGGATGAGGGGCTCACAGTGCAGGAGGGTGCTCAGGATTGAGGTGCTAGGGGTGCAGGCTCTGGGGTGGGGCTGAGGATCAGGGACTTGGGATGCAGACAGGCTTCCCCAGGGCTAGGGCCAGAGAGGACTCCCCCTCGCTTACTGGCAGCAGCAAGCTCCAGGGGAGGAACCCCTCATCTCCCCTCTCCCCGCAGCACACTAATTCTGCACCATGGTCACTGCACATGCTCCTAGGGACTCTCACAGGTCCAGAAAGCCTACTCGCCTCCCTTATGGTGGGGGCAAGGGGAGGTTGCAATCATTTATGGCCTCCCCTGCTGCTGCCCCTCACCATAGCCTCTCTGGGGATGGGGGATGGGACTGTCCCTTGCCCAGCATGGGGCAGGAGTGGGGGCTGCAGGGGGAGGGGGTGGATCACAGGGTCAAACCTCACAGAAGCCCCAGCAGCTGCTCAGGTGAGTGAGGTCCACCCCGATGTCCATCTCCTGGCTGGAAGTCCTCTTGGTGTGTTCTCCATGTGGGTGCCGGAGGGTGTGGGAGAGAGCTCCCAAGCACATGTGTGCCTCCCCCTCCCCTGTCCCTCTTCCCCTCCCCCGGTGCTCCAAGAGGCTGCCAGCTGCTGATCTCTATAGCCTTAGGCAGAAGCAGCACAAGCAAAGGAGAGAGGCATCGGCTGTTTTCTTTCAGGCAGGGAAGCTTCGAGGTGGGGGAGGGCCAGCTCCAGGCAGGGCCAGGGGAGAAACCCAGCTCCAAATATTGGTGGAGCACAGCCCCCAGCCTTGAATATTCCTGGTGCTCGAGCACGTTGAGCCCATATAACCTGCCGCCCCTGGTGTGGTGTGCAGCATCTTTGGCGACAAGAGTAGTTGCCCCATTAATGGACCCAATTTTGCATGGTCCTGAGCAACTTTGGTGAGATGTCAAATGCCTCAATTGCCATGGATCATGGACTCCATAAAGACACTTGTTTTGTGTCTCATTACAACAATCTGTAACCCACTAACCCTCCTTTGTCCTACCTATGACTGCAAAGGTGTTAATTGCCCACTTCATTTTGAATGTTTTTTTGCAACTTGTTAACTCCTTATGTTTAGCAATCTCTTCCATCTTGTATTTAGCTGTGACATTCTGATTACCTTCCCAGACCTGAAGAGCTCTGTGGAGTTTGAAATCTTGTCTCTTTCACCAACAGAAGTTGGTCCAATAAAAGATACTATTTCACCCACCTTCTATCTCTCAATTCCAATGAAATAGATGAGGGCATTTGGGGCCTTGAAGGCCTGGGCCTAATATGGAAGCTTAACACCAAACTAAAAATATACACTAAAAATACATTAATTGTGACAAGCCAGGGTAGGATTCACAAAGGTACTTAGGTGCCTAACTCATTGATTTCAATAGAAGTGATGCACCTAAGTACTTTGTTAGTGAGGAATCCATCTCAAGTGGGTGTCCAGATCGAGGGCAGGTCCACACTACAAAATTACTCTGGTATAACTATGTCATCCAGGAATGTGAAAAATGCACACCCTTGAATAATGTAGTTAGAATGACCTAAGCGCTGGTGTAGACAGCGTTATGTCAGTGGGAGAGATTCTCACACTAATGCTAATCCACCTCTGTGAGAGGCCATAGCTATTATGCCAATGGGAGAGTCCCCATTAAGCAGAGCTTTTGGCTATTACTGTTCTGAAAAAGCAGTAATTACTTTTCCTTAAACTAAATCTGTTCCTTCTGTGACACACCCATTAAAGACTGTTTCAGTGACGTGGTTACCCCTGAATATGCAAGTCCTTACTGGAAAGGAATACCCCATATCATTTTCTCACATTTTAGCCTTTGGCCATAATAAATATATGTTACTTTCATTACACACTGTGCATCTCAGATATTATTCCCTTCTGTTTCATCAAGAGCTATTGTTATTAATTAACTTCTGACATTTGATATAATAAGAGAAAACGTTTACAACTCTCAATATGCAGAGGAGAGGAGAAACATGATCTGTTGATATTTTAGCCACTGCACACAGCCTTGACTGGACTAAAAAGTCATCACTACAGTACACACATGAAATAAGACCTTTAAAGCTATCTTCCTGGAAGTCTGAAAAATAACCTCCTGGTATCTTTATTTTTTTTAAAGTATATTTTTTTCCTTTGTACTTTGAAATGTTTCAGTCTATTAAGCCAAATGGTCACATTATAAAGTAATTTGGGGGGCTGACTGAAGCCCATAGCAGCAGAGTCAAAGGTACACCTGAAAATCTGCTGGAAGAAGGGCTTTGTGAACTGAGATTGCTCCAGAAATGCAGTGAATTCCATTCTTGAAGGTGAGAAGAACAAATGTTTGAGAAAAAAACAACAGTCTCATGAAGACATAGGTGTGATCTGGAGCCTATGTCACCAAAAAGCCAGTTTTATGTAATTACAGTATGTTATGCATTCCTCAATGTGTAGGAATGTAATCAAAACAAGGTAGAACCATATAAATAGTGGTAAAACCAACATTCTTGTGCCATCTCTAAATTGTTCATTCAAATATTCTAATCTAATAGAAGTTTGTCTTGTTGACTATCATTTCGCGACTAAGGACAGGATTCACCAAAGTAATTAGATTTCTATCTCCCATTGAAACCAGTAAGAGTTGGGTGCCTAAATACGTTTGTGAATCCCACCCTAATAGTTTGTCATGACTATTGAAGTTTACAATTGCAACATGTTTGCAAAGTTTCTTGTTTTGAATAAATACCAAAGACTCAATTTTCAGATTCCCTGAGCACTGACAACTCCAATAATCTTCAAAAAGATCTGCATGTGCTAGTGCTTCTGAAAATCACCGCCCTATCAAACAACCTTTTTTAAAATGAGCACATTTCTTAAAAGCCTGATTTCAACTAATTTATATAAACATCTTTGGTACATGATCTCTATTCTGATTCCATAAATATTTTCCAGTACAGACTTAACGTCAATGGGCCCAGCTGGCACAACAGAGTTGCACCTGCTTATGACAACAATTATTCTGACTCGTAGTACTTTTACCAAATATTGTTTCTTAGTTTTTCTTTTGAGAAATTCCACCTTATACCTTTAATAAAAAGGTCAGAAATGTGTGAACCACCCTCAAATGTAATAAGTTTATAAGCAGGAGTCATCTGAAGAGTAACATCAGCTTTCCCTGGATAAAATATATGCCCCAAACTTATGTAATAAAAAAATATAACTGCTACCAGCTATGGGCCTGATCTTGCAAGATCCTGCATATCCTCATTTCCCATTGGATGTTTGGCACCTTGCAAGATTGGACCTTGTGTTCTTTAAAACAGTTCTTGTCTTAGCAAAGATCCATTCCATACTTTTCCATCATGCATTAGGGTTCCCTTCTGTCTGACCTCCAACCCAAGAAATCATTTAAGGGAGTCTTCACATTGATGTTATAAATGACACTCCTTTTGAAATTAATGTATGTAAAATAAAACATACTCTTGGGAAATCTGGGTGGGTTGTCATTGACATCGGTGAGAGTTATGTTTACAGTGGTAGTTCCAGCTAAACCTCCCAGCTGTCCTCCCATATCCTTGGCTTGGATGAGGACTTGATATTGTTCTTTGACCTCTCTGTCCATGTTTGGCAAAGCTGTTCTTATTACACCTTGGAGGAAAAAAAGAAAAGAGAAACACAATACATGTAAACCAAAGCCTTGGCAAAGGTTCTGTTTACAGAATAACATTCTTTCCTACGTACGCTGATGGTCAGATTCCCCAAAGAGTTCATCAATTGGCAGTTCCCATTTAGACACTTAAATGAAGTGCTCAGATTTCTAAAAGAGCCCAGGAGTCAGCAGCTTCCATAGAGAGACTCACGTTGATTTCAATGGGTGACCAGAAGGAAGCTTGATTACACAGTAGTATTTCAGGGCCTGTCTCCCCTGCCCCACTTTAAATAAACAACATTTTGGATGGAGAATTAAGACTGACAAGTGAATTTTGACTAGGGATGTGAATGAGAAGAGAGTGAATGTCTCCACATCAGAATGGAAAAGGCAGAAGGGGCAGTGTGGATAAAAGCACAGAGACGTGAGTGGGAGAAGAAGGAGTGAAGGGTGAACAAAAAAAAAGAAGTAGAAAGAGGTGAGTAGACTTCACTACTTCCCAGACTGTCTCTATGAATCTCCTGCATTTGAAACAGAACATCCACTATCACCACCAATGTAATGAGGTTTCATTGGATAAGACAACGTCCCTTATGTACAAACAATGGTGTTTCGTTACAAAATGTATCACTGATCACCTGATACAGCGATTGCTGAAAATGCTCAGGCACTTTTTGAATAGGGTATGGTAAATATCTTACATTCAGTTGCAAACACACAGTTAGTCATTAATCAGTTATGTTTTAATCTTGAGTGACTTTGAACAGTTGGCATCTAACGACACCTTCTGTAGCATTCTTTCTGTTATATTAAAAATGTAGGATCCTGTGACCAAATTCATGGGAAAAGGTATGTTACTTTGTCATAAGCCAACACCGTATAATGCAATATAATTAAACAATATCTCTCAGAAATGGTTCAGTGCAGGCAGTTTAATGCAGACAGCCAGTATAGTTACAAAATAAACCAGTTGGAGAGGGATTATTATTATTTCAGAAATTATTATCTATGAACATTAGGCTGGTTGGTTTTAAAATCTGTCTTTTTCCCTTTTGTTACAATGTACACAGAGTGATAAGAAAAAACTTCTCTCTTGGGATGCTTGTTATTTCTTTGCAATTAACTCGTGTGTCAACCAGTAAGAATGGAATCAATTAGTTGATAACGCTTGTTAGGAGTCCAAAAATAACTTTGGCTTGGATTCACCACCAGTTCAACATATCAAAAAATTCTTATAAATTGATTGTATAAAAATAAAGTTTTCTTTCATTTGTAACATTGATGACAATAGTAACAATTATTGAAAATAATGTACTGACTTCTTCCTCACATGGCAGTTAAAGCATTAAATAATAACTAACGTCTGAAACAATTAAGCACATGTGTACATAGTCTTGAAACAAAGGTTGTGATTCTTTTATTTTCAAAAACTCGATGCTATTCAAAAGGCTCTACTTTTCAAGGTAGAACTCCTGCACATTAAAGCTCCAGGATTATAAAAATAACTGAATATACATATTTTAAAAGTGAATAAAATACTAAAAAGCCCTACTAGCATCATTAAAAATGGGAGTCATTGGAGACTGAAAACAGAAAGGGAAGTATTTTCAACTTTTTTTTTTTAAGCGGCAAAAGTTCTTTTGTAAATTGGAACAAAACTATCAGTTTTCCACTGAAACCTCTTCCCTGTTCCATGACTTAACATCCTGAAATGTTTTACAATGTATTTTTTATATCCAAGTCCAGAGAGTAAACAGATATGGAAATTAATTGTTCCCCTTATTATGGTAACAGAAGAGACCAAAATAATAATAGTTAAATAAATAAATTAAATAAAATTGAGGTGTTCAGCACTCCATGGAAGAGGCAGAGAATATTTCACAAACAAGAGGTGCAGTTCACCTTAATTTTTACATTATTTTTAAGATAACAATGGTTAGCTTTAAACCTATTAAAAATCTTCCTAATAGATTAAAGTACATAAACAATTGGCTGTCACTCTAGCAGTGAAGTGCCTAATCACCTACTGCTTTTCCTGTTTGGAAGTTGGAAGCATCTATAGCTTTTCCCATAAGAGATCTCTGTCTCCAATAAAAATCAATGAAAATAATTTAAATGTCAAAAATAGTCGAATGGCAATATTTTCCCTTCACTTTGTACTCTATATTAAAAGACTAAATAAAAATGAAAAACAACTTTTTCTATAAAAAGGCATGTGTTTATATGGATGTTTCAGAGAGCACATTTAAGAATCTTGGTAGAGCAAATGATTATATGGAGTAATGATTAACAGGAAAGAAGCCATTGCATTTCTTCTTTCTCTTCACAAAAAATATTAGAATTTTGAAATCAAGGCTTATTGTAATGAACAGATATACATGGATTCAGTACTGCACTAAACGTTCCCAGCTTTTACTATTTTAAATATTTTAGTGTTAACCAAGAGGGCCACAGAATTGAATAATATTTAAAGATTTTTTTGTTCATTTGGTTGGTTGGTTGGGTGTTTTGCAACAAATACAGATAATGAATGTGAACTGATATACAACGTTCATGAGGCTGCCAAAAGACTGACAAGTATAAGCTCCTGTCATGAGTTCTATGCAGATAGGCCGTGCACCTGGACTGCCCTACAGTGGTATTAATGGAGAGTCAGGGGTCTGCCCACATGAAGGATCTGAGCCCCTGCACCTGATCTTGTAAGGAAGTTCATGAGTTAATACTAATTTGAGCAGTTCCCTTGGTGTGAATATAACCCTTCTAGTGGCTTGCATATACCCTTGTATATTGCAAGTTAATGTTGCTCAGAGTAGCATTAATCTATATGCTCATTTCTGATATAAGTTCCACTTGAGTAGCATGTTCAGAGGGGTTGATGGTGGATGTGTGATATATCAGGTTTCCCCTCTGCATGACTTTCAAGGTCTCTTCTTGTGTAAGCTTTGCCCATCTGCTCCACTCAATACTGAGTAATAAAAGACAGCATATATCCCAAAGAGCTAAAACAATGCAGGGAATGCTGGTGGGGATATCATCAAGTGTTACATGAGAAATATAGACACCTGTATTCAACTTGTGGCTGGTTAAAGCTTTTCAGTTCACTTTTAAATTCCTCTCCATTTCCCCACAAGATTTAATCCAAAAAGAAGCATTAAGGTTAAGATTTTTTCCAGGTGTCTGAAAAAGTCAGATTTTGATTTTCAAAGTAGAGTCATTGAGCCAGCCTGCAATATGATCTACTGCTAAATGGAGCATGTGACAGGGGAACGTGACCTTTGGAGATTCTGCACTAACAGTGTCGTATCTCCCATCTTCAATTATTGATTAATCTGTGAGAAAGTCTTTAACATGCCATCTGACATTCAAGTACAGCTTCACTGGGAGAAGAAATTCCATTTGTTGAAAGAGGCATATGGGTGACTATTCCTGTACACATTCAATCGTTTGTAGCATTTAGTGCGTACATTCTTGGTTCTTTCACTGAATTATTAAATATAGAAACAGGAATGGCATTTAAAATATAGAAAACAATAAAATATTGCAGTCTCCCTTTCTTCTCTGCCAACACATCTAACAACCTCAGACCAATATCCTGTGCCCCAGCAAAAGAAGAGGGAGGGTCCAATCAGCTGTCCACATTCTCTAATTAAGAACATGCAGCACAAGAATCACTGCTAAAGTATTCTTCATTCTAGGAAAGCAGACTTCAAATTGAGTCAACAGGATGAAGACTTGAGATTTGGAGTCAAAACATCCAAGAAAAAACAAGAGAGAACACACAAACTGAGCAGTACTTCAAGACAGAAGCAATCTTAACAATGTGGAAGTAAGTGTGCATCAGGAAAGACCTCTTCAACACATACATACTTTAGACATTCCAAACTATACGGCAGATTGCAATTTATTCAAAACCCAATCTGCGCACAAAGCAAATATATGATTATGTATTGGCCTTTGGGTGTATCACAGCATCAGGTATTTATTTCTATACACCCCAATAATGCTGCCGCCCATCTGTTTAATCAAAATGTAAATGTTTGAAAGCAAAATGATAATATTGTTGCTGATGAAACATTTACCTGTCTTAGGATCAATGGAGAAGTATGGTTGCCCCTGAAGAATGCTATAAACCACTCTGGCACTGTTTCCATATGTTGGATCGTCAGCATCTGTAGCTTTAACCTGAAGCACGTATGCTCCTAGAAAAAAAAATACAGATGTTTTAATTTCCAAAAGAAAACAAAGATCAGGAATATTGCTGACATATTATATAGCTTAGCCCCTTTAGATGAAGGCATTTGCTGTAGCTCCTGCTTCTTTGGAAACAGGAAAAGAACAATGTAACGTTTCAGCACCACACTGACATAAATGTAAGTAGCAGTTGCAGCAAATGGGGAAGAGAAGGCAAGGTGGGCAGGCACCCACTCTTCAGAAGACACTTACCAGCAAGTTGGAGGTGAGGGGTGATGTGCGGGAAAGCAAGCCAATTGCCCACCCTTGGAAATGTAAATAGGTGTGGGAGTAACAGGATAATCAATTTCCCCTTTAAGAGATGTCTAAAGGCAAGGGGGAGCCCGCCTACACCCTGTTGGAAGGAGGGAGCTAGAGAGGAGGGTAATTCTTGTGTGCTTTGACAGTTTTAACAACACTCACTTGGGACCACACAATTACCAGTCTGGCTTTGAGCATTTGGATTTGCAAAGACACCAAACTCCAAGTGCAGCTTGGGAGTCCCCACACTTTGTAAACCAAGATCATCAGCAGGGTTTGCTGACATTCATGTGAGTGCTCAGCACCACTGAAAAACAAGCTACATATTTAGGTGTCTACATTTGGATATAGGTGCTTAATTTTAGACAAGATTGTGTATTTGGACCTCTTTGTTCACAGGTTTAGTAACACAGCCACAAATATTGCTTGCTTTTGTATATCAGCTCACCATGGAAACTCTGGTTTCCAACTTAGTGGAGTTATCAAGCACTTTAGTGTCATCTGTCTCCCTTGTCCTAATAACAGGGATTCTACAGTTATGTTTACAAATAATATTGGTTCTAAAGACCTCACTTACAATAATAATAATAAGAAGATTTCTCCAAGATTTCTCCAGGGGCCTGATCCTGCTCCTGCCATGGGCATTTTGCCATTACCAATAGCATCAGACCTTTGAAGAGATTTAGCTATTTATTTACAAACACCTTCCCTTCACATATGAAATGGACACTGGTGAAAATATAGTGCCAGATTTAGAATGTGGGTGCCTAAAGTGCATGTTGAAAGATAGATACAGCTCAAGACATGTTCAAAACCAACATTTTTGCACCTAACTAGCATTTGCTAAGTAAAATGTATAAACTGGCACTGAAATCAGTACTTAGGCAGGCAACCACCTGATCTGCCTGCAGGCAGACCACAAAATACCATGAGAATTATAGCGTGGCCTCCTAGAAGAAAACTTTTGAGTGCTAGAATACAAGTCCAAAAACGAGTGTGTACATTTTAAAATTAACAAAGTATTTTATTCACTAAGTTGAGTTTGAAATCAAGGCTTGAGTTTTGTTTCATCTACCTGCTTTGGTCAGCTTCAGATAGGAATACTGCAGAAATAGAGTACTGACACTTATATCAGATGTGTTTACAGTAAGATAGTCTGCCTTGTGTCCATACATATAGGAGTACTCAGAGAGTAAGTTTACTCCATTTCCCCTCTGTGTCATATTGAGAAGTAGTTGTAAAATGGTGGTCTGAAGAGAACTTCAGGGTGGTCTGCAGAGAGCAAACTGGCTATCCCTCCATGTTTCTGATGCAAAACTATATTACTTTCATATTATTTCTCCATGTAATTAATTGTGGTAGTTGCCAAAATGATTTTAAACAATCACTTATACAGAGGGGAGTGAATGGGAAGGAAGGTCATATGACACGATGGTCTATCACACAATCTTTCTGTTAGTATGGAGTGCATATTACACACCTGGCATTCCCCAGGGAATATTGCAAATGCTGAAAAATTATTAGCTATAAAGGTAACTGGAAAGTTTTTAAGCATCATCATTGTACTAGAACTAACAGTGATTTGCATGTCAATGTTTATTTTATTTTTCAAAAAAATAAACAGCTGTTTTGATAGTGAAAGATAATCCAATATAGTCAAAGGAAAAGTTTGAGGTGATTTTTTTAAACTCTCCTACACATCTCTACTTATGATTGCCAGCACCGGTGGAGGAATTGGAAGTGGAACTGATAGTGAAAATAAATTGACCGCTTGTTGAATAGTATTGTAGAGTTGCTACAGTTACAGATGGTCATTGGCCAAAGTAAAAATGTTAAAGTGCCACAGGAGATTTTTTTTTTACTCCACTGATGATCATGGGGAAGCATGAGAGTTAATGAAAAGCAATTTGATTAGCAAGACCAGTTTTAAAATAATGCTGTTCATGTTTACAAGGTGACGGCACGTTAATTAGAGTCAACTTTCAATGAAAGGAAAGATTAGGGATGCAGTAAATAAAATAATACTACAGAGATCATCCGGACTCATTTCAGAAGAAGCTTGAGGTTAGTCTTTGATTTTCTGAAGGATGGGAAATGTCACATTTTAGAGGCTATGAGGTGCAACAGAAGACCAAAGTCATAGTTCAACATAATGATTATGGAAGCACTGTATATTCAGACATTTATGCCTAAACTTCTCATCTAATACAGAATCAAGATAACAAAATGTGTACTATGTAACTCTACTGGGGGGCAGGGGAGAGGCATTGGGTATGGAGGTTCTCTCTCTTGGCCAGGATAAGGATCAGCATGTTTTACAATACATACAAAACTTTCCATGGACTCTTACCACAGGGGGACAAAGACAGAGGGGTCTATGTAGCAGGGTATCTGCCAGTCCCAACCCTGTCAGCACTTGCTGGAATACAAGGAACCCCAACAAAGCTGAATTCTCTACTAGGGAAGGGGAATGCATAGGGATTGCATGATATATGCCTCCTAAATCGTGCCCCTCAACTCTCACCTTGAAAAGTAGAACATCATTGGTTCTTCTGCTAAGGGACCACTAGCATTTCAGAGGAAAAGGCAAGATTTTCCCCTTACTGCTTAATTACACTAACAGGAGTGCCATATATAACATAACCCAGGTTACTCACAATACACTAGAACATTAATTCACACCCTCAATCCAGCCACATTCATAAATCTTGATACCAAACCAGGGCATAACCCTATGGGATAAATATATACTATGTATTAAGTTGCAGTGATTGAGGACTTCATGGGATTGGGTAAAAAGGCTGTGCATTTGGGTTCCACAGGAACCTCAATAAACAGAAATATTTAGATAAGCTTGGGCATGTCAGTATTTCAATTAGAGTTTACAGTTTTTGTGGGCTTTTTGAGGTGGCGGGATGCTCAGGAATTCATTTATAGGGCTAGTAAAAGTGTGATCTGTATGACTTTAGGTATTCCCTGATCCATTAAAGAAGCTAGTAAAATGCAAACCCCAACTACTTATACAAATAAACACAAATACAAGTAACTACAACCCACATACAGCCCTAATTGCCAATGGAATATGGAGACATTTATCTTGAAAAATGCCCTTATGTCTATCTATCCATCCACATATCCTTCCCACCTCACAGTATCTTACTATCTTTCCACCATAAAACTCCAGTTTATTCCATTCTTTGACTGAGGGAATGTTTCTTTGTGTCATTTTCCTCCTTGTCCTACCCTGCTACTTTCTTTCCTCATATAGCTGGTTTTTGTTTCCAGCTCAAACACTAAACCCAAATATCTGATTCCTTGAATCCTGAGATTTGAATTAGAGTTGGGTGATTTAGAGGTTTGATTTAAATAATCATCCCAAAATTTGTATTCCCACTAAAAGCCTGGCTGGTCCTTCAGGCTCTTTCTCCCCAAACAGATCTCCTCCTTTGAATCCATTCCCTCCAAACTGCCCCTTAAATTTTAGGTTGGCTGCTGTTGTGAGGGGAAGAGAAAAGGAGTTGGGAAGCCCATATCAGACCTCAATAGCAGGTTTTAAGAGAAGTAGGAGACTATCTACCCCATTTAGGAAGCAAGAGCATATGAGTAACAGAACAAAGCTCTTTCCCAACATTAACAAAACAGCAGGGAGGCTACCTTGAATTTGTACCCCAGAGTGAAAAGCTTTCTCCTCCTACTCCAGATGGAGAGGTACACCCAATTTTTCAAAAGATGGTGAATTACACTGGGGCTTCTGAATGTGTGTCAGCTGATTTTCAAAAGTGTTGGGCACTAAGTAGGTCTCATTGAAATCAACCAAGATTTTTAGCTTAACTTTAGGCTCCTGTTTTTGAAAATCTTGGCCACAATGGCCCTCTCATATGTATTATCAGAAGGGTTTGAACACAAGGGGCTTTCAAGCACTATGGCATAGCCCTCCAATAGTTGAGTTAAAAGAATAACTCCTTTATTGATATAGTTGGCCGGCTACCAGAAGGGGATGAAATGCACATTTTTCCAGTGTATTACATAGATAAGATTTTTTGATTGCTTCATGCATTCTGGAGCTCAAAATACCAGAAATGTAATGTCTTGCATTTGAAAATACACCTGAAGCTCTATTATGGATTAATATTTAGAAACTCAGGTTCAATACAGCTCACATACACCTTGAAAATAGTACATAACATTGATCCATTCCCCAGGATTTTTCTTCCCTTTAGCTGAAATTATAATACTGTATTGAGCTTGCAATTTAAAATCAATCCTAGCTGATACACTGTAGCTGCACAGAGGAAAAATAAATAATAAATCTGATTTTACTTCAAGACATTTCATCAAAAAAAAATTACTAGTGCTGATTTAGTTAATCAGTAACACTTCATTTCTAGCCTTTACAACTACAGCACAGCATCTATAATTATCACCATCTCTGGTATTATTTTTAATCATTAGGTGCTCAGTTCATAAGATAGATTTAATTATAGTGTACTTTATAGTACAGCTTCGAATATGCCAGTTTTTCTCAGTTTATACTCATAAAAAGCAAGGCAGACTGTGATCAGGTACATTCATAGAATCATAGGAATGTAAGGCTGAAAGGGACCTCAAAAGGTCATTGACTTCAGCCTCACCTGCACTGAGGCAGGACCAAATATATCTAGACTGTCCCTGGCAGATGTTTGTCCAACATGTTTTTTTAAAAACCTCCAATGACAAGGATTCCACAATTTCCCTTGGAAGCTTATCCCAGAGCTTAATTACCCCTATAGTTAGAATATTTTTTCCTAATACCTAACCTAAATCTCCCATACTGCAGATTAAGTCTATTACATCATGTCACAGCTTCAGTGGACATGGCGAACAATTGATCCTCTTTATAACAGTCCTTAACATATCTGAAGACTGTACTCAGAGCCTCCCTCTGTCCTTTTTTCTCAAGACTAAACAAACCCAGGGTTTTCTTAACCTTCCCTCTTATGTCAGGTTTTCTAAACCTTTTATCATTTTTGTTGCTCTGCCCTGGACTCTCTCCATTGTGTCCACATCTTTCTGAAAGTATGGTACCCAAAACTGGACAAAATACTCCAGATAAGAGCTCATCAATGTCTAGTAGAGTGGGACAACAACCTTCTGGGTCTTATGTATGACACTCCTACTAATACACACCTGAATGACGTTGGCCTTTTTCACAATTGCATCACACTGTTGGCTCATCTTCAATTTGTGATCCAGTGTAACCCCCAGATCCTTCTCTGCAGCATTACTGCCTAGCCAGCTCTTCCCCATTTTATATTTGTGCATTTGATGTTGCCTTCCTAAATGAAGTGCTTTGCACTCGCCTTTCTTGAATTTCACCTTGTTGATTTCAGACCAATTCTCTTATTTGTCAAGGTCATTTCGAATTGTAATCCTATTCTCCAAACTGCCACCGCTTTGGTGTTATTCTCAAATTGTATACACATACTGTCCACTCCATTAGCTAAGTCATTAATGAACATGTTGAATAGTTACAGATCTAGGACAGACCTCTGTGGGACCTCACTATTATATGGGACAAGTCTTGCAGTCTTTACATTGGTCTTACTTAGGCAAAACTTGTGCAGCTTTCATGAGCCTTTTGCTTGAGTAAGAATTTGGTCTTGTATTTGTTGGATTACACACAAAATGTTGTCTCATTCATATTCTATGCATGTAAGTTAATAGAGTGCCACCAAGGATGATTAGGGCCCATTATCCTTATACAACATTACAGTTGTGATATAAACTCATAAAAAATAAATAAATTTGGAGTTAATAGAGTGCAAACTCTGCCTTTAACTCAATCCATTATGCCTAGCTATTACAGCACACACAGCATGGTATTTAATTTCACTCAGTGATCTGAAAGAAAAGAAAGTCCAGCACAAAAGAGTCATAAGATTCACTAGGATACAGCAGTATAACATTGTTTAAGGGCTCAGTCCAATGCCCACTGAAGCAAATGGGAATCTGATTGGAACCTCACTATATATTCCCAGAAAACAAACAAACAAAAACAAAAACAATCACCCCCCCAAAACCTATGTTATGGTGGATTGAAGTTTGAACATATGTATCAGTAACACTGAAGGATAAAAACATTACTGCGATATTGCAATTCTCAGCAAATTAAACAGTAAAAACCCAAGAAATTTAGCAGTTGCAATTAAAATAAATCCAAACATGCTTTGGTAAGAAATGCCCTATTAAAACAAAAAATAATCTTAATGTTGTCCTGCAGTGATGTCATGAATTAACCATACAATGATGATTGCATTTCAGTGTTTGCAGTCCCAAATTAGATTAAACAGATTTTATTGGGCACAGCTGGTTATTTTCATATTTTTTTCTCTTACTATCACTACGGACTAAAAAAGGTGGCCATGCCATTTGACCTGCTCATTTATCTTTGCTGCATGCATGAGGCTTTATAGACATAAGTATTAAATAAAAAGAGACCAGAGTGAACCCAGCTGAAATTAGATTTGGTTCCTGGAGGTCCCAATCTTTAACATTGCTAACAGGTGTATCATGTTAAACAAAAGCTTTCTGCTGGAAAAATATTTGAGACTGTTAGAAAACTGGCCTTGCTTGTGAAATTGTGATAGGAGTGCTGATAAAGGAAGCACCAATAAAAATAGTTTCCCCTGGAAAAGAACCTGTTTCTGGAACCTGTTCTATCTTGAAGGGATTAAGGCCAATGTTTTCAAAGGTGGGTGCCCAAAATTAGGCCCCTAAATTCATACCCATGTTTAGGAATCTAAATAAAAGTACCATGAGTTTCAAAGGAAATGGAAGTTGCAGGTAATCATAACCTCTGAAAAATCATGCAGCTTAATTTGGTGCCCAAGTATCAATGTAGATGTTTAATTTTAGATGCCTATATATGTTACCTTAAATTCCTTCTCACATACTCTCTACATACACACACCAGCTAAATTATTCAAAATAAGGTAGAACTGGTCAATAGTAAACTGTTTTATTAAGGCAAACACTTAGTCTTGTTTTCCTCAGGCAAGTAGATGGAGGTAGGCTTGAGAATCCCAACAGTAATGTGTGTTGGTTTTGAAAAATAATATCTAGATATTATTAATTCACCTTCCAACTCCCCAAAAAACAAACTGGAAAACATGGATAGTGTGTGTTTTTCAGAGAGGTCATTTCTTGCTTAGTTTTTTCTTATGTGGCTTCATTGGTTCTTCAACGACTCACATACATGTCCAGTAACAGGTTTTTTTTAAACGTGTTTCTCATCTTTTCAATGTTATTAAGCATTGTCCATTCTGCCTGACTAACAAATGAACTGTTTTATAGTAAAGCATAAAAAACAATTATAAAATCAGCCTTTATAACTTAGTTATTTCTCCACTAAATAATACAGTGCAATATAGCAGTGAATATTCATTGTCTACTAAGCACTGATAGAGGGTTAAATTTATTACCTCCCCAGGGATTTTAATAAAAAATATCATTTTATTTTTATGTCTTTATTAATAAACAAACATAATAAAAGGGCCAAAATAAACAAACTATAATTTCTTCCACTGTAGACATATCGGACTATATTCAGAATAAAATGAAGTTTTATATCATTAATATTTGATCTATAATTTGGAAATCTTTGTTTTAGAGATTGTAAAATACAGCAAAACAGACTGATATGTTTAAGCCCTTGCTCTTTCTTTTTAAGGGTGGGAAAAGGCTAAATTTAAATGCTCTGAAATGCCAAAGAACTTTAAAGGCTTAAGAAAATGGACATTCTAATGGTTCATCAGGAGTATTTTTATTTTAAAGTGACAGCAAATGACAGTGGAGGACTAGTGTATTTCAGATGGTTGCTTCAGACATGTTGATTCCAAATGGAACAGGATCATTACCAATGACTTAAACCACCCTGACCAAAGATAGAGAAAAGTATTGTAAACGTTCAAAGGGGTGATATTAGGATGGCTAAGAGAACTTCTACATAGAAAGCCAAGGGTTGTGTATTGTAAAGTGGATGCTCTTAGAAATAAGGACCTTGAAACAGAAGCTAAAATCAAGATTACTGCAAGTAAAGTAGGTGCTCGGAGAAGTATCTCACACAGTTTGGATCAGCAGCATTTCCAGTCCTTGGCCCACCCAGTGAACAGGATGCTGATACTATCTGATATTATGGCCACAAATAATTCTAAATGTTCAGTTTTACAAGTACTAGGGGATTACTCATATGCTTAAAGTGAAGTATGTTTTAAAATGATTCACTAGATCAAGCCAGACTGCCCAACACCTGTAAGTATTGAGCCATAAACACACAGAAACTTGTGCCCTAAATGACAATTAATCCAAAGTCTCCAGAAGTGAATTCACTAGTTCACTAACCCTTGGTACAATCTAGTTCACTACAGTACTACTGTAGCCATGTGTGTCACAAATCTCATTGTGGAAATATCATGGACATTTCTGGATCTGGAAAAGCATTACATTGTAGCAAATACTTGTATACAATAATGAGAAGCATTCACAACACAGCATAAAACTGGAGTGGTTTACGTTTTGTGTGATTTTTTTTTCTTTTTTTTTTTAAACATACAGCTAACCACCAGAAAATAGCTGTTGAGCTTTTTATTTGCTGGACATTATTCCAAAAAAATGAAAAGGGATTACCGAAAAATCATAAGGCCACAGCACTGAGAAGTCAGTTCACTGGGAGCAGAAAAAAATATTTATTTTAGGGGGAAAAATGAGGACACATGACTAATAAAGTTTTCATATCTACTATTATTTAAAGTTATACAATTCCCACAGAAATAAGTCTCTAAAATAAAAAATAAAAACTGCATAAAAAAGGGCTAATCACCAAGCCTTTTCTCACCAGTAGCTTCTACATGAGCCCACAGCATCTCTGTGGACATCTCAGGCTGCTTCTCTCAATACGGTTTTGTTCACACAGCTCACCTCTAACACGTTGAAGTCCACAGGACTTTAGGAGCCCCAATTAGTGAGGTGGGTCAAACTCTCTGTGCCTTGCAGCACAAAAGGATCCTCTCCATGACCAGAGGACAGACATCCACTCTTTTCCTGTTGGTCCTTTATGCAACGCCTGAAACTGCTGACCATAAGATATTGCTGTCTCACTTGAGAGAGGTGGAAAGGGTTCAGAGTAATGCACTACAATTGCTCAAATCCATTTCTGAGAGATACATCCAACAATCAGTGATATGAAAATACATCTCCACCACAAGACCCCTCAGTTGTGATGTTCCAGAAGCATCAATTCTCTGTCCAGTCCTTTTCAACATATATATGCAGCCTTTAGATAAACTGGTCAGACAACATGGACTCAAGTGCCCTGAACATGCACTTTAATACAAACTCTACCAACCTTTTAATACAAACAACCACACCACTAGCACCAAGATGGCCAACTGCTTAGATGAGGGCAGCTTATGGATGAAAAAAGCTGGCTGAAGCTGGGCCTAAGCAAGTCGAGGCAATACTAGTGGGGAAGCATTTTGAAGAGTTTGCAGCAGCAGCGCAGTCTCCTTTGGTTGACTGTACACATCCAAAATTGATCAATTCAGTCTGCAGTCTAGGAGTAGTCTCAGCTTCTTAGCAGACACTAAGATCTTGCATAGCAGCATCCATAACTAATACTTTCTATCATCTCCAGTTGGCTAGAAGACTGCATCCCATTCTACAGGATGAGGATATGGCCTCATTTATTCGTGCCTTCATCACTTAACTGGACTAGAGCAATGTGATATACTTGGGCATGAAGCCTTCAGCACTTAGGAAACTCTGGCTAGTACAGAACGCTGTAATGAATCTACTTAGTAACACAGGCTACCATGAGCACATCAAACTTGTCCTTCACTCTCTACACTGGCTTCATATAGAATTTTGAATGAGGTTCAGGGTCTGAGTCCTTATATCCAAAGCATTCATGGCCTGGGCTCAGAGTATCTAAAAGGCTGCTTAAAAATCTTGGATGAAGACCATGGTCAACAACTTCATTCCTTTAGCACAATGGATCTCTCTACAATAAAGGTAAAGTTACTCTGTGCAGAAGCCAAAATTTTCTTTTGGGCTGCTCTGAGATGGTGGATTGAATCCTCCAAGGTCTAGGGACCACCACAAACCTCAATACCTTCCACTGAAAGTTCATGGCACATTTCTTTTACCTGCCCTTCTCCTAATATAAATGCAAAGCAACATATATACAAACAAACCTAAAACCCCAAGAAAACAAGACTCTCCACTGTACATGCTTCTCCCTTGGGAGAATATTCTAACAAACACTATGTAGCAGATGTGAAGTCACATTGTTTAGTGCACTTCTGGAAGGAGCTCACATAATATGGTGGTAATTATACCTGTAGTTTCTTAGGGCTTGTTTGTGCAATCGTAGCTCATGGGGGTAATGCTTACTGTTAGCCAATATATGCTAGGTCTAGTATACGCCACATTAATAGGCATTATGTGCATAGTATTAACACAACATGCATTTATATACACACACACACACACACTAGGGCTGTAAAATGACTAAAAAAAAATAATCGCAAGTAATCGCGCTGTTAAACCAATAATAGAATATTATTTACCGGTAGTTAAATATTTTTGGGACTGTACCTTCAGTTGTCAGCTATTTATATATGCTTGCTTTTTGTTTTTGTTTTGTTTTTTTCAGTTGCAACTGGCTGTACTGAAGGTTTAAAAGATATGCCATCGTCTCATTTGTAAAAACTGTTCCTTTCTATGTTTATACATTTTGTGTGTTTGTCACAGTGCTGGGAACTGAGGTGCTCAGCACCTTTGAAAAATCAAGCCAATCGTACATTACTTTTTAAGTTTTATATTTTTCATAAGGGCACTGGGAGAGAAAGGAAACGGTAGCCCAGAAACCTCACACTTGCAACAACATTCCTCATCAATATTTCTCAAAATAGCTGCCTGACATCCAAAACAATGTTCATCTTCATTTCTGAACTCAAACAAGACCTAATCAACATCTGCCTACCTTGTTTTTTTTTCTTGTTTAGAATACGTGGAGAGCAGATTATGACTCACTGCAGCACTACATTGCAATTCAGATCAGGAGGCCCCCAGTCTCAAAACACATTCCCCTGACCTACCATTGACAGTTTTAGCAAAGCTCCAGCATCGTGTGAGCGTTTGCATCTGTAAAGAGAGATGCTGACATTGCCCTTGTGGAGTTTATCTTTTATAGGAAAAAATTATCAATAATATGTTCTGAAGATATACTCTGGAAGCTGACTCCTACATAAGTAATATGAGAAAGAAATATTTTACTTAGAGATGCCTGTTTCTAGCTTATGCATTCACGGCTGTGCTGCCCTGATAATAATACCACCTTGCTGGCTCCATCAATATCTTGAATACTAGACAATTGGGAAGGCATACTCTTGTCCTGTTTTGCATTTCAGACAGTACACTGAATATAATATTTTTTTTCACTCTTAGCTGTCAGAAGTAGCCATGTCCACAAAAGCTATGCTGCCATACCCGATTATGACTGATGAAGAGTGGCAGCCTTTTGCTAATACCTTCAGTGCACCCGCAGCTAGCGGCAATTGGCCCAAGTTTCAGTGTTTAGTGCATGACTAAATCTATTTCTAATACCTCCAGAATAACACAAGTTGATTTATACTGCTGACAGAGTGGGGAATATGAAGGCTGGAGTTCACAACAGGTTTAGTTAGGTTGCAGCATAAGTACACTCTGATTGCATCTACAAAATATTCAGTGCACACAAACCAACATTTCAAGGCAAAACTTGAAGAAATGCCCCAAGTAGTATAAAGGGTAAATCAATCATGACTGAACACTCAAGAGTCAACCCATTACCTCATTGGCAGAAATATAAATTTATAACATGACCTTTGCATTGCAAATTGTTGAGGCCAATTCCCCTTTTCCCCTTGGATGCTGGTAGCTGGGACGGAGGTGTGAGTGGAGGGTGGAAAAATATAACAGTAGGATCTTTGTTTTCAGAAAATTGTATTGTTTAGAGACCAGTTAGGCATTCATTTTTTCTCTTCCATTGTGATCAGTCAAATATAAGCCACTAAAAATGTGTCTAAGTTACGGGTGACTCTGTCTGCTTGAATAATTATTTAATTTAATTATTTTTTATTAAATACAATTATTTGTTTATTTATAAAGCAATCTAGCTGTATACACAGTCCCAGGGCTCCCATAACATTTACATCCATTGCACACCTGAAGAAAGCAAGGAGCTCAAAATAGCAGTTAATAAGCTGTACCCAAAAATGCACATGAAGAAGCAGTTGGGTATAAATAACTGCAAGAAATAATGCACTGGGAGAGAAGCACAAGTTCCAGTTAGGAAATACTAGGTTTGCTACCCAGCCATTTAAAATATATGCCTTTTTAGAGTGATTTGTCCCCTCCATTCTCAACTCTGTGAACTACGGCACTGTCACTCATGTAATTTAAATGTGTGAAAAGCCAAAACTACTCCAACTGCCACTGTGACTGGTGTTTCAAAAAGAATAGAATTTAAGGACTAGAGAAACCTATATTTGACATGTTGTTTGTTTTTATCATCATGACCACAGTGGCACCGCATTAAGCCCAGATTTCACAAGTGGCTTAACTACGTGCCTAGCTTTAAACAGGAGTTGTCCCGTTAATTTCAATGGGGCCACATACATGCTAAAAGTTTGGAAAATTGTAGTGTTAGAACCATAAAGGGACTTAGACTCATCATTGCAATGCCTAATGCCATCATTGCAATGCCTGATGCATAGTGGCTGTCACAAATTCTTGTTAGAAGCCCAGGCTCCCTGTGCAATACAGGGAGTGAGATGGGTACCTAAAAAAAAAGGTGCTGGCGATACCCCATCACTCAATAGCTCTGTGATTACAGGACAGTGATGATCTACATTATTATGCTCACCACTTTTAGAAAACTATGATTAATCTTGTATAAAGTATGCCTTGTGAGGCATCATTTGAAAACTCATAATCTGTTGAACATTATTGTCCTGGTAAAATATGTGCATCAACACCGAATGTAAAGTTAAAAGATTCTGCTGCATAGTATTGCTGTAATATGTTCCACATTTAGGAAAAGCAGGCCCAAGCCAGTTTTTCAGAGTCAGACACACTAGCACCCCCAGGCAAGTGTTAAAGAGCTATCACCTGTTTAAGTGCCATTCTCCAGCAAGAGGAGGATGTAGACAAAAAATGACATTTCATCACAGGGATGGTGCAAATGTTACATCCACAACTGTTTGTGTGTCACTATGACTCAGCAAAGATGTTTCTAGCACAATAAATTGAATTATGAAGATGCGAGGAAATCGCTGGATTGTTCTCTACTCCTTCATCCTTGCTCATGACATCAATGACTCTCAAAGAACTGAGCTAACGGGGACCCAGCCTGTGATATTTACTGCAATGTACGGTGAGACAAAAGCTTTTGCTTTTAAGTTCACTTAGATTAAGTTTGGTATTATTATTTACTCTTATTTTCTTTTGTAACCAATCCTGACTTCTATGTACCATCATTTGTAATCACTTAAGTTTATCATACTGTTTTATCTTAACCAGTGTGTTTGGATTAAAGTGTGTGGGAAACTCCATTTGGGATAACGAGGCTGGTGCATATATTATTTTCCTTCAATGAAATGACAGACTTTCTATAAGCTTGCATTGTTCAGTAATGAGCTGGATAGTACAAGGTGCACATTTTGGGGGGAACAAGGGTGGTATTAAGAATTTGTAACAAGGGTGGTTGTTGCTCTATATGTAATTCATGAGTGACTGGTCAGAGTGCTCATATATTTAACTGGGAATGAATTTGCATGTTGAAGGGCGTGTAAACAGGCCAGGAGTGGATGATATGACAGCAAACAGTGTAAAGTGCACCCCACACTCAAGGTTCCCTCTAATTTTTTATGTCCATGTGTGGAATGAATTTTGTTATGTGCACCAATATGGCGGTGATGTGTCACACATATTGGTACACATAACAAAATTAATGTGGTCGGAGTGGGGCCAAAGAGTTCAGAGTGTGGGAGGAGGCTCAAGGCTGGGGCAGAGGGCTAGGGGGGGTGAGGGCTCTGGCTTCAGGGGAAGGCTCTGAAGTGGGGCTGTGGATGAGGGATTTGGGGTGTGAGAGGGAGCTCTGGGCTGGGGCAGAGGTTTGGGGTGTGGGAGTGTGCAGGCTCTGAGGTTGAGCCGGGGATAAGGGGTTTGGTGTGCAGGCTGCCCAGGAACTACAATGACTCCCCACACCCCCAACTCAGAGAGGACTCCTCCCACTCGAGCCCTCTTTCATCACAGCAGTTTGGGGCCCGGGGAGAGGTTCCTCGCCCACGGTTGTGGCAGCTCCAGTAGGACTGGGCTGGGCTGAGGGAGGGGCTCCTGTCTCCTGGCCACAGCAAGTCCGAGGAAGATCTATGTTGGGGCCGGGGGCAAGGGTGTCTCTCTCCACCGTGGCAAATACTGGGCAGCTCCACATTGGGGCTGGGGAGAGGGGCGTCTCTGCTCCAGCCACGGCAAGGCCACAGCAAGTTTGGGGCAGGTCCGCGATGTGGCTGGCAGGGAAGGGCACCTCTCCCTGCTGTGGCAGCATTGTGCTGGGCCCCTAATCCCTTGCACAGGGCTTAATAGGTAGCTGTGAGGCTACACAGCTTAGAGGGAACCTAACCCATGCTGCAGAATTCAGGGGACACAGTTGTTCAGAAGTCCAGATTATACCCTGGGTAATGTTACAACGACTCAGCCAGGACATGGGATACCCAGGTTCAAATCTCTACTGATTCAGAGCAGAGTCTGGGTGTCCCAACAGAGTGCTCTAACCCAGTGGTTTTCAAAGCCGGTCTGTCGCTTGTTCAGAGAAAGCCCCAGGTGGGCCGGGCTGGTTTGTTTACTGGCCGCATCTGCAGGTTTGGCCAATCGCAGCACCCACTGGCTCCAGGCCAATGGGGGCTGCGAGAAGGGCAGCCAGCACATTCCTTGGCCCGCGCCTCTTCCCGCAGCCCTCGTCTCCCTGGAGCAGCGAACCGCGGCCATTGGGAGCTGCGATCAGCCAAACTTGCGGACGCGGCAGGTAAACAAACTGGCCCGGCCCACCAGGGATTTTCCCTACACAAGCAGCGGACCGGCTTTGAGAACTACCGCTCTAACCAGTGGACCATGGGATAGTGTAGGTTGGGCTTCTGATGATGTCTTCTGCTGAAGCTTTTCCACTTTGTATACAATATTTAAATAATCATTGGGCCAGAGAGAGAGAAAAATGGCACTATAGTCTCATGGTTAGAACACTGTCCTGGGAGACGCAGGGTCCAGTCCCTGCTCTGATACATATTTAAATATGGCGGGGAGGGGGGGACACTACCTCCTCCTCAGCAATGCTTTCTGTGATTTAGGTGTGCCCTAAGAGTGTCTACCAGAATGGGCCCTGCAAGCTAGATAGCTCATGGTGGAGACTCTGAGTTTGAGAACCTTGCTGGGATTTAGGTACTGAGCTGTTTGGTGCAGAAACTTAGGTGCCTACAGCAGTGGTGGGCAACCTGCGGCCCATCAGGGTAATCAACTGGCGGGCCGCGAGACCGTTTGTTTACACTGACTATCTGCAGGCATGGCTTCCTGCAGCTCCCAGTGGCTGCGGTTCACCGTTCCCAGCAGATGGGAGCCGCGGGAAGTGGTGGCCAGCACGTCCCTGAGGCCCGCGCTGCTTCCTGCAGCTCCCATTGGCAAACCGTGGCCACTGGGAGCTGCGGGTGGCCGTGGCTGTGAGCAGTCAATGTAAACAAACTGTTTCATGGCCCGCCAGTGGATTACCCTGACACATCATGTGCGGCCCACAAGTTGCCCACCACTGGCCTACAGGGTTAAACAGCAACTCAGCAGGGGTTTTAAGGATCTAAATTTTGGACTTAAGGAACCTAAAGTGGCAGTTAGGATCCTAAATCTCTTCATGGATTTAGTTTTTGGTATTTTGGGGTGAAAATATGCATCACAGAATAAAACTAAAGGCACAATCCACCTCCATAAAGCAGTATCAGCCTCACCATGATCAAAACATGCTTCTTAGCAAGCTTGAACAGAGGTTGTGTGATTACCACATTTAGTCTGTTCAGTGGAGACTGTAATATACTGGAATTGATACCTGGCATTTGAAAATTAATGTGACTAGATGGTTGTAATGACATTGAGATGCACAACATTCATTATTATATGCTGAATGCCTTTCAAATTCCATGCCATCCTCCAAGTACCAGCTGAAACAGTACCAATGGATGAAATATTTTAAAACCATTTAGGCACCAGCACGCACTTTTCCCATCCAGTAGCTCCCTGGAGACCTTGAAGGTGTGACAAAGGCCTATAAATTGTGACAAACAGACCTAAATTGATGGACTTGACACAGAGCACAGGAGGAAGCTTAGCATAACGTTCATTTCTTTAATACGTAAAGTTGTTCATGAGCTGAGTTTCACACCCCAGCATTTCAAATGTCAAATAATTTACACAGTACTTAATAGAAAGATAACCACAGATTTACACAGGACAGAAAGAAATATGGGTCTGAAATAAATGTTATCCACAGTGTGTGGCAGTTCAGAGGACTTTGTCTTTATTTGTGATTTGCATTTGATACAAGCATTGTGCATGAAGGCTTGGTTGTTTGAACTGTTTAGTCCAAATTTTGAAAGTGATTACAAATAAATGCATGTATCAACCACTCAGGAGTCCCAGATAAATAACGCTTGCAATTCTGGGGTAGAGTTGAAAAAAAACCTCATTGGTTCCATGTCACAGGAGTTTACTAGACCCTTTTTGCTAATTTTGTTTGCTTAGACCAATATTTCCAAACCTAGCACATAAGCGTGGGTGCCCAAGCAGGACATCTTATGGGACCTAGCTTTTAAGAGTATGGGGGCTTAGCACATTCTGAAAATCAGATCAAAGGGGTTTTGCCTGCTTTCTGTTTCCTTATGAAAGCTTCATACTGTGATGTTTCCCTCTGGTGTTATCGGGACCGATAATGTGCTAGGTCACTCCAATCCTTGACTTTGGGATCCAGCCTTACTCTGCTTTGCTGTGAGAACCCTCACACCTGGGCTGTTCACACATAGCCTATGGCATGTAAGCTGCTCATTTGATTGTGAAACTGAATGACACTAGCCAGTATCTCTCATCCCAGAAACAACCCTAAGAACCTCCATCTTGCAGTGTCAAGTTATGCTCGCTGGACACTCCAAGCTTATATGAGTTCATCAATTTAACACAGAAATTGATACGTACCAAGCTTGTTATCTCAAGGGGAGTCTCTGACATGCTTCAAACCAAACACACTGCTTTAAGTACAATAAATAAGCAGATTTATTAACTACAAAGATAGATTTTAAGTGATTATAAGTGATAGGCAAAAAGTCAGAGTGGTTGCTAAAAGAAAAGGTAATATAAGCACACAGTCTAAATTTTCAACCCTATTAGACTGGACAGCAACTAGATTAAGTAGTTTTTCCTCACCTCTCTGATATTGCAGTCAATAATATACAGGTTTGTTCCTTAAACCTGGGCCAATCTCCTGTGTTGGAGTCTTGTCTTCTTCTCAGCATCTTGGGTGCTTGCAGCATAGGTGGGAGCAGGAGAAGGGCCCAGTATGTGTCCACTCTGTCTGTCTGTTTTATACCCTCAGTCCATGTGCTTGGGGAGCAAAAGTCCAGGCATGTCTTGGGGGCATTGCTGAGTCTCTCCAAGCAAGGTTGAGCAATTCCCCTGGTGTGGCCTCATGCAGGTGAATTATTGCATTGAGGCTCCCTTGCTGGACAATGGCTGGTGATGGCTTGTTTGACACCCCACCCTGGCGTTGGTTAATTTCCTTGCTGTTGCTTCTCGGGAGCTAAGATCTGGCTGATTCCCCAAGTTACAGCATGTTTTAGTGACCATCATACAACACAATTCTCATAACTTCATATGCATTAATGATACACATATATGGATAGAGAAATTACTTTCAGCAGATCATAACCTTTCCCCTGATACCTTACAAGGTATGCTTTATATGTAAGATCACTATTACATGAAAATGAGGAATATGGAGGTTACAGCAGCAAAGAGTCCTGTGGCACCTTATAGACTAACAGACGTTTTGGAGCATGAGCTTTCGTGGGTGAATACCCACTTCGTCAGATGCATGCATGCATCTGACGAAGTGGGTATTCACCCACGAAAGCTCATGCTCCAAAACGTCTGTTAGTCTATAAGGTGCCACAGGACTCTTTGCTGATTTTTCAGATCCAGACTAACACGGCTACCCCTCTGATACATGGGGGTTACAGTACGCTTCCCCAAGGTATAGAATGTCACACATACATCTTTAGTCAGGGGCTCACACAGTTTCATGGCCGGCCAGAAGAGATTCATATGCAGATTTGTTGCTGAATATAAGTCAACTAGCTGCTTGTTTCTTAAAAATTACATGGTATATTCTCCCCTCCATATTGTTATGTTTGTGCCAAAATACTATGAACAACCACACCTGAGATCAAAATCTTTTAGCTCATAGCAAGTGCTGAAATGAAAGCTGGGCTCACCCCTGGTTTGGCACCTCGTCCTGGTCACTGTGGTGATTAGCTCTCAAGGTTAATGCCTCCATCTGCAATTTGCATGCCATCACTCTGACTCTAGTCTGCAGCCCCTCTCACTCCAAGACCTGCAGCACCCTCTTTCTGAGTTAGCCCTCCAGCTAGGTCACTCAGTACTTCTCCTTCCAGGGTTCAGTCCACCAACAGTCCTAGGCATTTTTTCCCCATTTACTGCCTCCATGCCATTCCCTCAAAGGCTGATAGGGGAACCCAGGCCTGGCGTCTTCTCCAGGTCCCAGTCCAGGGCCCTTAGTTCAGCAGTTATAGGCCTCCTCTCTCTAACCTCACTGCTCCTTCCCTGGACTGCTTCCTCCTCTCTGGCTCCCCTTCTCTCTCTGGGTGTCCCAGCTCCAAGAACCCTCTTCACAGAGAATGATAGCCCTTTCTCAGCAGCTATTCCAGAAGTCAGCTTCCTGACTCTATGAGCCCACCTGTTCCTGCACAGGTGAGTCTGTTCCTAGTTAGCTGCCTATAGCCAAAAGCTCCCCTGTTTGAAGCCTAATTAGCTGATTGGGCCCTCCTGGATGAATTCCACTCTTGCAAGGCTAGTGTGAGGATCTCATAATAGTACACTATCATACAGATGATGCTTGATATTTAGATGACTCAGGAATGGATTTCTTATAGAATGGCACAGATTCACTTCTGGTCCCACACCGGCTTCTGCTGCTATACACACTTGTGGCTTTAAATCTGCCAGTCATGAGACTGCTGCAGAATATAAGAAGATGAAATCTCCCCTCCTATGGTCTTTAAGCAGCCAGAATAACCCTAAGTGGTACTGGTTGGGAAGAGGGCTTAGATGCGGTAGCCTTAGAATGGAACACATCACCTCTGCAGTTTCTGTTGAGAAACAACTACAATTTAAAGTCACACTCCCTTGGTAGAAACCCAAGGGAAGAGCAGATAGCAAGACCATCAGACAGAAAAGAAATCAGCTGGTGCAGAGAGGTATAATTTACTCCTCCCTCTGCCAATATGCTTGAGTCAAATGCTATCCATTCACTTTGAAATTCACTTTTTCCTCACAAAAACTTCTTTCCATGTGCCAGAAATTCTCATTTCCATCTTTCATGTGCTCCCCCTTCCTTCCCTCTTCAAGTTAAATTAATGTATAGAAATCTCAAGACATATTAAGCAATATTATTCATGGACTGATACACAGAAGCAAGTTCCTCAGGGATATTGATTCCAAACCTGCTAGTTGTCTTGTTACAAGCTACTTAAAATTTCAAGCTAAATCCTTCATAAAAGATACAGTCAATCTTCCATTTGAGTTTGAAATATGTTCTGATGATTCTGCTTTTGGGTTGTTGGGTCCCATTCTCCCCTCCCTAGCTCCAAATTGCTAAGCCTTCTAAGAGGCAATGATGTTCACGTGATAACAAGCAAAATTATGTTTAGAAAGCAATGCTGACTATTACTTTATATACTGCATGAGATGTATCTAAACATTAGAAAGAAAAATTGCACACTTTTTGCTGATTTGTTATTTTAAATCACTTTTTAAAAAATTATAACTATACATAATTGAGGAGAAAGATTAAATGGAACTTTTTGCATCAACTGTGCTCTCTCTTTTTTATGCACATGCGTGCACACACATCTACACCCAGTTGAAATAGCAAATAAAAGCCTTAAAGAAAGGGACTCAATTCTCATTTTTCACTAACGTCCTTTTACACCGCTGTGGTAGTATAAAGGGCTACAAAATGAGCATAAATATGATTTGCAACCATTTTAAGGCCCTTTTACACTGTCAGAGTGACATAAGGGGGCCCTAATATAAACGAGCATTGAATCCTTGGAGTAAACAATCCAGTGAGATAATTTTGAACATGCACTTGTCACTAGACACAAAACTTGATGCACAAGGGACATCTTTAACAGGATATATGCTGCTAAAGGCCATTAAGAATATTTACATGAAAACATGTCGTGGTAATGGACAAATAAGGGATTTTTATCATTAGCAGTGGTTTTTAGACCTTATTTTCAAACTGATAAAAACTGGAAATGACTTTGAATCAAAGATCAGCTCAAACAAAATTAACCAAGACCCCACAGAAGTACCCATCCAGACTGTGAATTCTGTTAACACCTAGTCTCCAAAATCTGACTATCATACAAGGTTGATCCAATTGTATTTGATGCAGGATATACTGTACACGCGCACACACAACGGATTTGTCAGTCAAAACTCCCGTTGATTTTGAGGTCAATTTTTAACAATGACCAACAGCATTAACTAGATTTTTTTTAAAGAGAAGCCTAAAGATTTTTATTGTTTAAAAAGCTTTTTCTATTGAGCTTGGGAAGCTGAACCATGTCGTAAATTAACTTTAGTGGAACTCTATACTATGCCTTTCTTATTTTAAATTGCTTATGGTTATGACAAGGTTTTTATGTACTGGCAACACAGATCTAAATAGCATTAAATTTGTAAGCATGTTATACAACTGCAAGAGGAATAGTCTGAACCAGTGTTTCGCAACATTTTCAGGACTGCATCTGTTTATTCAAAATCAAATTTTTCCCCAACAGCCTTACTATAAAAGAAATAGTAAAAGTGTATCAGTTATAAGTCTATATAATTTATTTGATTTTTTCTGTATGCATGCATGTGTTTCAAATTGAGGCTAGAGAATACCTGATCTTGCAGGGTAAGGGAGTGAGATTTCCTTTTGCTTTAGGCTATAATACAAATTTCAATTACACATGACACCCTTCTCCCCACTCCTATTTCCTTTCATGACCCACGTGCCCTTTGGGATTCTAACCCATTGGTCAAGAAGCACTAGTCTATAGCATGATTTCTGTTTGCATAAATGTTTCAAAGTATCTCTATCCACAATAGAAACTGCAATCATGCTAACACTATGATAGCTACAACAGTGCTGAAAATGAATGTAGATAGATTCTGTTTGAGTTGGCAGAAGAAGCATGCTAAGTGATTTCCACCTCTGATACTTCTGCTACCACCTGTGGCCTCATGCAGAAATGTTTCCTTCTTCCAGACCAAGATCAGTACAGAAGAAGAAAAAAGAGGGTCCACTGCATAATTGGTTGTAACTCAGGCTGTGGTACAGGCTGACTCCAAGGTCATTCACTATTTGTCTAGTTTAACAAGATAATGTTTTCAATTAACATCAAAGGAACTGTTTAAAATGTTCACCTTATTTCTAGCCTGAATTTGCCTAGCTTCAGCTTCTAGCCACTGGATCTTGTTATGTAACATTGTCCCTGTAATTAGCTAAAGTAGCCCCTCACTTATATTGTTTTAAACAAGAAAAAGTAAACTTGTGATGACTGTAGAATACAATAAAGGTACTTATTTTTGGTCTATTTTATCAATGTGACTGTGACGGAGTGTGATTAATGGGTGACTTTTATAGGGATTGTGGTGTGAAAGACTCAGGAATTCTTCTGACAACATGCCACATACACTAAGTGTTGAATGTAGAAGTCACAGAGGACCTGGGGCAGCTCTCAATTAAAGGGATACAGTGAGTCAAGATAGAGCATATTGAAAACAAATACTCCTCATTAAAATTGCTAATAGAAAATTAGTCCATTGAAATGAAATATTTAATTTTTAAAAAATCTAAATTGACCTTTCATAATTTTTAAATAACTTGTGCACTTGTTCTGCTTCACTCAAGCTTGGCTGCTGGACTAGTCAGGTTCTCTCATCAGTTTCACTGTCTGATTTTTACACACCAGTACAATGTTGCAGTGTTTGGGCTTCCAGCCCCAGAAGAAAACATTCACTGGGCCCAGAGATGGGGCAGAATATACAATACCACTATTTTTTAGAATTGCATAGGAACAATCACCACCGGCAGCAATGTTGTTTATGGTATGTATTACAAATACTACCCAGAGGTAGCTGCATAGTGGTAAATGAAGCAATACCTAACCTAGCACAGAGTCTGTATAGCAGAGCTTTCTCAATGCAAGACACTTCAGACCTGAAGGTTGATAATTAAACTGTATCCTCAGTATAACAAACAATTTGGGGAATTTATGTAGCCCTAACTTGGTACGAGAATGTATTTTCTATAGCGATAATCCCTCTTTCCTGAACATGGAGCCTGGGGTCCTCTCCTAGCTGATGTACTGAGGATTGTCCATGCTGTGAGGTTTGTCAAAGACAGAACAGACGTAACTGGCTTCACAATTACTTGCTTCACTTTTAGCATGGCAGATAGGTGAGGATGGCTGTTGCGTGACACCATATTTGGACTGAAGATGAACCACCTAATCATGAACTAATGTAGTCACATTAAGCATGATACATTGCACTTTCATCCCTTACTATCAAGGGAACTACTCCTGTTCTTTTTATAAAGCTTCAGTAAGCAGCATCAAATGTGCTGAAATGCTGACACTTATTCATCCCTATTCCTCTTCAATAAGGGCCCAAATTCAACTTCCTATTAAGTCAATGGAGAGACACCCAGTGGTGAGCTGGAGCCGGTTCCCACCGGTTCTCAAGAACCGATTGCTAAAATTAGATATCCATGGAGAACCAGTTGTTAAAGGGCCAGGAGGTGGGCAAAGAACTCCGGTCTGTGGGCCGGACCATCCAGTTACTCCCAGGATTTCCAGCTGGGGATGCTGAGGCTCCCCCACTTCCTGCCAGCTGCAGCATGGCCAGCCCCTGGCACCAGCTGGGCAGCTCAGCTGAGCTCTGGAGTCATCCTGCTGCCACTTTTTGAGTGGCCTGGCAAGGTGGGGGTGGGGGGCGCTGCTGCAAGCTCCAGGGCTGGCCAGAGGGGAGGGGAAGGGGCAAGTGGGGCAATTGGCCCAGGCCCTCCAGGGGCCCTGGGCCCCACAAGGATGTCGCCCCCGGGTTCTCCACCACTTCCCCCACCCCACAGAGCCGCAGCATGGCCAGCAGCTGGGCAGCTCAGCTGAGCTCTGGGCTGCCGGCAAGGTAAGAGGGTGGGGGGCTGCGAGCTCCAGGGCTGCAGGGGGGGCAAGTGGGGCAATTTGCCCTGGGCCCCAGCCCCATGAGGATGTCGCCCCCCGGCCTCTCCCCCCCAGAGCTGCAGCATGGCCAGCAGCTGGGCAGCTCAGCCGAGCTTGGGAGTCCTCCTGCTGCCGGCAAGGTAAGGGGGGTCAGGGGGATGCGAGCTCCAGGGCTGCGGGGGGGGGGGAGGCAAGTGGGGCAATTTGCCCCAGGCCCTGCAGGGGCCTCCAGCCCCACGAGTATGTCTCCCCACGCCCTGGCCCCTCACGCACTCCTCCTCCCTCCCTTAAATCAGAACTTTTATAGGGAACTGGTTGATAAGATTTTGGCAGCTCATCACTGGAGATACCCCTGCCCCACTGACTTCAGAGCAAGCTGGATGAAGCCCTGAGACAGCGTACAAGTGACTGACAGAATAACAGACTGGACACTATTATTGTAATCACCTGTTTATGGGGAGGGGAGTAAACTTTTTTGCTCATTTCAATTGGGAAGAATTCCCTTTAGCACTGTTTGTTATAATGAAATTATATGGAATTATTCTAGGAGATACAGGTGAAAATCATCCCCTAGTGCTGCCATTCTCCCATGTGGCTGGTATTCTAGTCTCCATGGGCTGAAATAGCAGCCACAACCCCACTTGAATGGGGTGTTCGGGTGACTGGATATGAGGAAACACACATCCCAGGGCCCCTTCCCTGTTGAATCTCTTTTGATGGCCTTCAACATAAGTTTATGCACAGACTTGTTCCATGGCATCTAGAAGGTGCATAGGCACCCCATATAGTCACTCTACCTGCAATTCACCCTTTTGGTGCCTTTGTGCATGACTTACATGGTTCTGTAAGCTTTACCCTCTGTGCCATGTGTGAATTCCACTGTCTATGCTTTCAGGTAAGTCTGTTGCTAGCAAAAGCAAAAGCAAATCCCTAATATTTTATTTAGAATTCACACATGCCATTTCTTCTTCAAAGCCCTTTACACTCATTAACTATTGAAACAAGTATATCACACCACACCACACACCTTAAATAACTGTGTTTAAAATAAATAAATTACAAGTGTATTTAAAGTTTTAATTTAAAAAGAGCAAAGCAACTGCAGGACATTGATCCAGATTTCATAATTAAATTCACAGAGGAACTTCAATCCACACCTGCATTTACTTTATTTTTATTTTCTCTTTAATCTCTGTATATTTGAATTGAATAAAATTAAATTTAAATTTGAAGTGACACCCTACCAGCATAACTTCAGCCCCTGGCTCTGCTTTCCTCATGTGCTGATGGAGAGACTGTGATTCCTGAAAGTGTGCTCAGATTATTACAGATTATTACATTAAAAGCTGTACACTACTTTGGTTTTCTTTTCTTATTATAAATTTGACTAATTAAAATTCCTTGGGCAATATTCTGTTCTCAGTTTCATGCATGCATCCCCACTGAAGTCACTAATTAACATTTAACCAGATACCCAATAACTTCTCAGGAAAAGAAGGTAAGGAAGGGAGCAGGAGGAGGAAATGAAAGGGCTGGAAACCTCAAATGAAAGGAGGATTAATCAATGCAAATAAATAACATGGGTGTAACTGATGGCTGAATTTGAGCTTTCTTCTTTTTCTAACTTTTATGACTTCACATTCATAATAAGCTTGGCGTTTCTTTTTAAAGGGCAAAATAAAAATGATAAACTGCTTAGTTATGATCTCACTTGAATATTCCACTGTGGTTATTATTGTGGTGCAAGATACTAGGCAGGTGGGTGGTGGAATGTCTGTTAAGTACGTACCCTGGTAAAAAACAATGATCCATAATTCCTTAACATTTGTAACAGTGGAACTGTCATGTAGGTAGGGTACAGGCATTTTTATCTCTGTCCCACCTAGCCTTAAGTCAAGGTAGTTAAAAATACTTACCCCATCTTACAGTACAGATACCACCATTGCTATCACAAGCAAAGCTGTTTTGGTAGAGCATTGCAGATCTGAATTTTGCTAGCGTAGACATAGCTTAATCAAATCATACTTTCACTATGCAAACTATGGCTACACTGCAATCTGAGGTGTCGTGCAGTTTGGGTAGCCATACCCAAGCTAGTTTCTAATCTAGTTACCATGCTAAAAGTAGCAGTGAAGGTGCAGTGACATGGGTTTCAATGCAGGCTGTAAAAGCCCATTTGATCTACATGGGTCTGTACTTGTGATGCTAGTCCATGCTGCTGCTTCTTCACTGTTATTCTTAGTGAACTAGCTAGGTTAAAGCTAGTGCTAGTACACCTACCCAAGCTATAGTTGTACCTTGGCAGTATAGACATAGCCTGACATTATGAGCCCCATGCAAAACATCCGCCATCAAGCTGAGTCCTTCCATTGACTTCAGTGGGCTTTGGATAAGGGCCTATAAGAGCTTTTTACTGTACATGCAGGAAAAGTATTTTTCACATTTTTACTAGCATTAGGAGTACCTCAGAAGGTTCAGAGTTTGGATTTGAATCAGATAAGGCCTCAGGAGTCTGAAAGTTAATCCAAACCTTATCTGACTCTGATGAGTTTTCAAAATCGAGTTTGAAATCTCATGAGAAAAAGGCTCCATCAAGAAGCTTTCCAATACTCTGCTTCCAGTCAGGCTTGGGGATACTGAAAAACACTCTTTGTTAGTGATATTTCAGCATTGTTGTTATTATTATTATTACTATTATTATTATTATTATTTGGCACCAGTCTCAGCTGGAAATGCAGATGAATGTGCAAATATCAGAGAATAAAACTAACCAAATATTTCAGACCTTTCCAAATATTTTGGATTTGTTTCAGGATTTATTTAAAGGATCTTTTACTTTTTGTTTCCTCATGACCTTGTCTGCCTATATCTAATTTGTACTGAATATTTAAGTATCTCTTTATTTTGTATTAAGATTGACTTTACATTAGTTTCAGAGGGGGTAGCCGTGTTAGTCTTTATCAATAAAAACAACGAGGAGTCCTTGTGGCACTTTAGAGACTAATAAATTTATTTGGGCATAAGTTTTTGTGGGCTATAATTCACTTCATCAGATGCATGGAGTGGAAAGTACAGTAAACAGGTATAATAACTATACAGCACATGAAAAGATGGGAGTTCCCCACTTGGTAAAGCAACTCCCGTCTTTTCATGTGCTGTATATTTATACCTGCTTACTCTTTTTACTACTCCATGCATCTGATGAAGTGGGTTATAGCCCATGAAAGCTTATGCCCCAATAAATTTGTTAGCTTCTAAGATGACACAAGGACTCCTCGTTGTTTTTACCTCCGTTTTATACTTATGTCCCATCACTGGGACTCAACAACCCTGTTTTGGCAATTTAGGTGATGGGTGTGTTCCATCTTTAGATTTTATAATTTAATAACAATGACAAATGAATTCTAATATATCCTTTAATGTATGAAATAGAAATAAATTCCCACACTGTAATAGGTTAGCAATTGGCCTGCCTCTTTGACTCAGTGGGAGGTCACTCTGCCTCATTGCATCACTGGGGCACTGCTCAATATCAGGGAACTAGCAAATCAAGTGCCAGGGCTTGAAGTCCTTTTGGCAGGGTAGGGTAGAGCAGCAAATAGTCTAAGGAATTGAGGCTCTCAGGCAGGGCATAGTCATAGGCAGTCTTTCTCCTGGCCTCCTGGCTCAGGCAGATGGCAGATACAGGCCTCTGGGCCTCAGGGGGTAAGTTGCCACACTAGGAGTGGGGCAGACTCAGGAGGTTGGGGAACCAAGGCCTACCCTACTCTACCGGTCCCAGACCAGGGCCCTGACAGTGTCAGAGGGCTCCACCACTAGATCAGTGGAGATCCCACCAAAACATGCCGACTTGGGTTCTGGCAGTTAAACAGGACCAAAGTCAGGTTTCCTTAGATACTTCCTAAAACAGTTTGGACAAGGGGTTGTGTAGTCCATGGGTCGTCTGTCTCATTGGACTGTTTGGTCACTGGCAATCTTAGTCACTATTCTCTGCTCTCAGCTTCCTCTGGGGTCAGGGTGCTTCTTGGTTCAGGACCAGAGCCCAGGGTCTGCAGCAGCCTTGGGACATCTGTCTCCTTTCAGTTTCAGGCTCAAATGAGCTAGAGACCCTGTCTTTTATACTTCCTGTCCCATCCCTTAGCTTCTGGCATGAGGGGCAGGCCACACCTGGCTCCACCCACAGGGGAGCAGAGTGGTCCCTCCCCCTCTGGCTCAGTGCAAGGCCACTCCCCCTCACTATACACACTTATAACTCTGCTATCCATCTGCTTTCCTATTGGTGTGATATGGATAAACACAAGCTTGCTAAGCATTCTACACTTCCATCTGTTAATAATTAACTCGTATACTACTGTCTCTCACACAGTGCCCTTAAAAGTGGCCCACAGCTTCCTGTTAGAAACCTAAATACAGTAACTCCTCACTTAACATTGTAGTTATGTTCCTGAAAAATGTGACTTTAAGTGAAACGATGGTAAGTGAATCCATTTTCCCCATAAGAATGAATGTAAATGGGAGGGGGGAGGGAATTAAGTTCCAGGGAATTTTTTTTCACCAGACAAAAATCTATATTTTATATACACACACACTATAAGTAAACAATTTAATACTGTACACAGCAATGATATTACACAGCAATGATGATTGTGAAGCTTGGTTGAGGTGGTGAAGTCAGAGGGTGGAAGAGGGTGGGATAGTCCCAGGGAATGCCTTACTGCTAAATGATGAACTAGCATTTGGCTGAGCCCTCAAGGGTTAACACGTTGTTAATATAGCCTCATTCTCTACAAGGCAGCACAAATGGAGGGAGGGGAGACAGATTGGCAGACAGAAACAGAGACACATACCCTGTGTGTGTGGGGAAGAGAGAGAGAGAGATGTGCATTGCCCCTTTAAGTACTCTGACACCACTCTAAGTACATTGCCTTTAAAAAGATCAGGAAGTTGAGACAGCAGCTGCGGCCAGCAAGCGCTCTCCATCCTGAATCCTATCATGTCCCCATCCTGCTCTATGTGGAGAAGAGGTAAGCGAGGGGCAGGAGTAGGGGGGAGGAGGACACCCTGACATTAGCCCCCCTTTCTTCTGCCCTTCCCTGCATAGCAAGCAAGAAGCTCCCAGAAGCAACTCCAAGGCATAGGGCAGGAGCAGCACATGGCAGTGGTGGGAGGGACAGCTGAACTACTGGCAATTGATAGCCTGCTGGGTGTCTGCCGCACAGGGAACTTAGGGGAGCGAGGAGCCAACAGGGGGGCTGCCGGTCCACCCTGGTTCCAAGCCCCCACCAGCAAGCTCCAATGAGGTGCTCTTTGTGCAAGCAGTGGACAAAGCAGGCGGCTGCCAAACAACTTATAAGGGAGCATCGCACAACTTTAAATGAGCATGTTCCCTAATTGATCAGCAATGTAACAATGTAACAACAAAACAACGTTAAGCAGGATGACTTTAAGTGAGGAGTTACTATAACTACATGCTCAAAACCACACAGAAATATCAAAATATGGAATCCAATGAAATATATCTCTATAGCCTGGGATTTACTAAACCGGATGTGGCTTGCAAATACCTATTATCATTCAGTCTGTCACAGTTGTTGGCATTTATCGTTATAGATGCATCCATTCTTACTGCTAGGATTGTATTGTATGTTCACTGATTCCACATGAAATCATATTCACTTACTTTCACTAAGTTTGCTTTGAATGTTTGATTGTGACCTACGTGGCAAAGTTGAAATGTAGCTTTCATTTGCAATTTTTTTAGTTTTACAGAATCTCACTGAATTATCTATGGTACCTGTAATAAAGCACTATTGTAAAATTATGTTTAATTAGTGTAGTAGTTATATTCAACAGTAAAATGAAAGCATCACTTGAAGATGTCATATGGTCCGCTTTATTTTCTAACAATCTGGAAATATGGATCAGAAAATAATGTTGCACTACAAATCTGAGATATATTAAGAGAGTTTTCTACTTTAGAGCTTATTCCCTCTCGAAAGAGGTGATGACGTTTGGAGTGGAGAACTAGCGTGGGCACTTTGTCATGAAAACAATCACCTTGGATGCTGAGTGAAACGTTTCAACATTTGCAGTAAATGAAGCATGGAACACATACTCTAAGGCATGACAGCCAAATTACTGGGTAGGTAAATATTCTGTCTTGGTGCCCTTTCGCTGCCATATACTGTTAAGCAGTGAAACTGTGGTTCTGCTGTGAAAAGTAACTATGAAAAATGGCAGCTTCCTGCTTCCTATGTTTTCAGAGTCACGCTTGGTCACCTTACCAACTAGATTAGAGTTCACTCCTGCTTGTTACCTTAATTTGTTCTGTACAGCTAACATAGCTATGGGAGTGAGAGCAGGAGCTTTACATCTCACAGACAGAATTGTTCACTAAGTGTCAGTAGCAGAATCTTAATGGTTGATGCATCCTGAAGAATAAAGATGATGGTATTGAAACTTAATTCACAATTCCATTCATGGTAATAATATCTCAGAAACAATAAATCAATATTATCTTCCTGCTTCTTATACCTTGCCTAGCACTGCAGCATTTTAGCATTTTAGATTAAATCTGCCCTTGATATTACAATGGTTCTTTTCATAATTTAGAGTTTATGAAAAAATAGTCAAAGAACAGCTAGAATAGTTCAAAGCCTGTGCTAAATGTGAGGAAAAAATGGAAACAACATAAGAAGGAAGAGCTATGGGGTTCTAGAAGGAAAAGTTTCTCCAAATACACATCAAGCTGGCAGTGCAGCTGCTTAGTTCCTGCCATCTGGGTGTGTCTAATTAGAAACTACCTAGAATAGGCTCTCACAGAGCTATTAAAGGAAGTTCCACAGCAGATATTGCTTTGAATCCCTGAGGACTCAAAGATAAGGCTGCAAGAACTTGTGGATCACTGAGCATTGGGAATATCATATCACCTATCATGGGGCTGTTGTACAATGCAATGTTCCTAAAAGAGCTAAATATCACTTGTGTTTAGAATTTACATGAAACCCTACAGGGAGTGATGATTACAGAGAAGAGTGAATACAAAGAAAGTGAAACAACATACATACAGCTTCACGCTGCTAATGCAGACGCACCACAGTTTAGGCTGAAGTGTTTTTTTTTCCCCTTCCTTCGAAACCTGATTTTCAGCTTTTAAGATCTCCATTTCAAATCCGATTGAGCTAACACTGAATTCATGTACTTAATTTCAAACCTTTATTTAAAAAAAAAACCACCCTAAAATAATTTTGAAAGGTTAAATAATGTTTAGGTCTGCATCAGGCTAAAAAAGGTTACTTTTTCCTCATTCTCTAGCTAAAAATGGGCTATTTTTTTTATTATTATTAAATGTGCCAAGCTTGTCTGGACTAGTACTTTCATAGTTATTTGGATATAGTGCGTAAGTACTTAGGGCCCCCGGCATGACTATACACGGGGCAGCTACCTCGTCCCACACCCCATGCCACCATGGCTATGTTTCTATTTTTAGCATGACAGCTTGATCAAAGCCGGGGCCTGTATGTCTACCTGATCTAGAGATTACACCTCCAGCTTGAAGTGTAGACATACCCTAAAACTAAGTCTATCCTTGCAGCAGAATGTAGAGTACAGATATTGCATCTGTACTAACTAGGCATGCAAACAGCAGTGTAGATGGTGAGGCACTGCTTAGAAGAGTAGAATACAGACACACCAGCACCCTAGGTTCTCTACATGTCAGAACCCTACATGGCTTTCTACACACCCAAGCAGTGCCTCTCGTGTGAACACTTATTTTTAGAAGTATAGTCTCCCACTGTCTCCTCACTGCCAGAACCTTTCCCTGGCAGATGGGAAAAGCTATGGCCAGGAGTGGGGAACTGCTGCTGTCACTGTATTTTTATTCTCTATTTCTGAAGCCCCAAATAAATTTATATATATATAATTCACAGTTAAAAGGTGGTCTTATTGTGTTTTTTACAGTAGTCTTATGAAAGGCATCCTCAATAATGAGTAATATTATATGACTCAGAAAGCAATATGATTTCTTTCACCAATCTGGCCTGTTCCTCTTAAAATCCAGTACAAGAACTTTTTAATACCACCAGCAGCCATTTACAGGCTCCAGTAATTCGGTGGCAATTACAGACACCTGGAAGTTTAATTGACAGGCCTTTGGACCAATGGCATAGTTAATTGCCACTTCTTAAAAGACCCCAAATTAGCATAATCCACTGTTGTGAGTAAATTTGGAGATGAAATGAGTTTAGGGCCTCAACTTAATCTGCAGAGGAAAGGTGTCCCTAATCACAAATTTGATCAGAGTGTGTTATGATTTTATTAGAGTTAAGCATGATGGAGAGCTTATGTTTAGGATATGCGCAAGATTGAAATAGCATGCTTGTTGCAGGAGGGGACCAGAAAATGTGTTGGCAAAACAGCATGGGAGAGATTGCAATGCACCTATCTTTTGGAATGCTGTTCCTTGCAAATGCTGCAGGGCTGGCCGGAGGGGTGGCGGGTGGGCAAGCGGGGCAATTTGCCCCAGGCCTCAGGGGCCTCACAAGCCCTGGCCTGGTTGTAGTCCAGGTTTTCGGCTGCATTTCGGTGGCGGGGGGGCCTTAGTTACTCTGGGTCTTCGGCAACATTTCGGCGGCGGAAGGCCATTCAGTCGCCTTCAGGGCTGCCAAAGATGCAGAGCGACTGAAGAGCCCCCTGCCACTGAAATGCCGCCAAAGACCCGGACAGCCGCTGGGTGAGTGCAAGCACTGCAGATCCCCCGCTTTGCCCCAGGCCCCCTGAAACCTCTGGGCAGCCCTGAAATGCTGTCAGTTTGGGTAGAGTAGAGCTTTCGGGAGTGAGGCAATTTTCTACTTTTTACTAAAGAAATAAAACTTCCCTCCACGCCACTACCTTATTCTGTCATTTAAAACATTAATAATACTTGGAAATTTTAAGGGAACAACACTGCTAATATAATTTGCATGCCAAATATATTTTAACACTAAAAAAGTTATACATATTATAGTGGGATCAGCAATAGCACATTCCAGTAATGATATGCCCCTACATCTGGGATCGATGGCTGGGAATCCTACACTTGAAAACATTCCTATAAACATGACACATTGTACATGGTCTTTTGCAAGCTCAGTCTCATGTCTGTTCTTTAGAACAATATTGTACCTGCAGAAAAATTTGTCCAACCTTTGTTCTGTGTTATAAGGGAGAGGTAACCATGGGATTAGATTGTTACCACCTATAAATACCCCATAGTACCTTCTCTCTGGAAGCCCCAGTTTCCTATAGCGCAGCTGAAGTGGTATTAGCACTACACACCTTGTTACATCTCAGCACAATGATTGATATCTTTGTGCCACCAAAAGGAGGACTGAAAGAAAGATAAATAGAATTTATGGGCACTTCTGAATGCCAAGAAGCTAATGCCTTGGAAACATTGCAAGACAATCTAGAGGTGTCAGAATGCATATGCTGCAGCATGGATGTGCAGCCTGCAAAAAATAAATGCAGTAGCAGAAATTGGCACCAGAAGGAACAGTGAACAAGGGTGAATGTGACAAAGTTCAGTTCATAAGTAATGCAGCTGCTCCAGGAAATAGGCCAACAGGCAAAGGAAATTATACATACTGGTCACTGCCAGGATATGAGATGACACTTGATGTGGTGAAAAAACAATGAAAAGTTACTGTGAACTTCTGCCTGAAAAACAGTGGCAAATCAGGAAGGCACCTTCAAGGACCCTCTACCCATAGACAGCCAATGGACAGAAGCAGTTTGGCATAGAAGATTGCATGTTACCAAGAGTCATAACTTGTAATTGCCTAGTAGTAAAGCAAAGGTGTGGAGACTGTTCCACTCTAAAGACAGTGAGATCTGGCAACATACTTCTGACACAGCTTCCATTATTTCAATAAAGGAAGGATTGAGGGAGAAATGGTGTAGCTGAGCGCAGATTTTGGTTCAATATTCTTAGTTTAATCAATGTGTCATCAGTTTGGATTCCTTTTATTCTACACTTATTCTGAGGTCTTGATTCAGCACAGCACTTACACAGATGCTTAAATCCCACTGACTTTAGGGGGACTTAGGCATGTAATTAAAATTGAAGTTAAACATGCTTAAGTTCTATTGTGAATAGTGATCAACTTAAATATGTTCTTAAAAGTAAAGTATATGCTTAATTTATTTGCTGAATTGTAGGGATATTTGGGAAAGACTGAAAGTGTGCAAAAGAAGGAATATTTGGTAATGTTTTCAGATATGCTAAGTGATTTAGGCACCTAAATCCCAATGAAACTCAGACACACAGGTAATTTAGGTGCTTTTGAAAATGTTGCCTATTGTCCTGTCAGCACATGGGAAATCTAAGTGTACAACTCCTATTGACTTTACAATAGCTACCTACATAAAATCACCAAATAGAAATGGAAGAATACTCCTTTTATGAAAATATAGAGCTGAGAAATTCTGAAATTTCCCTACCCCCATGGAAAATTTCAATAGCATTTTCAGTGAAAACTTCCATGGACAATATCAACTTTTTGGCAAAAAATTAAACACTGAAAATATTCAGCTGAAAATGTGTGATCTGGAAATGCCACTGTAGTACCTCATGGGACTTATTATTCAGCTGCCTCATGCCTCCATTCTTATCTATGGGCTGTGGTCCCAGGTTGGACTATGTCTCCCATGATGCACCACGGTCTCCCCTCTTGATAAGCTACCATGGTACATAATGGAATTGTAACTCTAGTGCATCATGGGGGATTTAGTCCAGCTAGGGAACCCAGCCCACAGAGACAAATGGGATCATGAGAGTCCAAAAATATGACTCCCCTGGGTCACTATGGCTTAATTGAAACTGTTGGTCAAAACTTTTTGCTTTTCAGCTGTTCATTTTTTTTTCCTAACAAAAAGTCAGAATGAATTTTCTGCAGAAATCATACTTTCCTTGAAAAATTTAATTTAGCTGAAACCCCACATTTCTGTCACAAATCAGTTTAAATGGAAAATATTTGACTAGCCCTATGTAAATAGCTGTGGAATGTCAGAAGCCCAAACACTAAGATGGTGAAATAAGATATAACTCAGGATACCTGAAGAAGAAAGATATCTGCTATGGAGTGAAGCCCGAAGCCCCATATTTGGTATCAGCATATCACATAATGAAATCTCAAATCCAGGTATCAAAAAGTTAAACTTACTACAAAAACACAAATGCACAAGAGCATTTTAGTTTCTATAGTCTAGATTATAATGATGTGATTTAAAAAGCATTCCTATAACTCAAGATTTCTCAAACAGGGGTCGCTGCTTGTGTAGAGAAAGCCCCTGGCGGGCCGCACCGGTGTGTTTACCTGCCCCATCCAGAGGTCTGGCCAATCTCGGCTCCCACTGGCTGTGGATCACTGCTCTGGGCCAATGGCAGCGATCCGCAGCATGTGGGAGCCGCGATTGGCCGGACCTGCGGATGGGGCAGGTAAACACACCGGCCCGGCCCGCCAGGGGCTTTCCCTATACAAGCGGCGACCCCTGTTTGAGAAACCCTTCTATAACTTGTCCAGCCTTCTTCTTGATGATAGAAATACATATATAAAATGTTATGTTTGCTGTTCTCCATCAAAGAAATCTCACGACAGGGAATCAGAATTTTGCTAACAAAACCTGTGAAGAAGAAAAACGGAAGTGTGACCCCTGAAGATCCATGACAGTAAAAAAGAAGTGCTGTCACAGACTTTTATTTGTGTCTGCCTCTTACCATAGGAGAGAAACTGAAACATACTGTGACGCTGACAGAGACGGCTGTTGCTGCAAGACAGAAGAATTTTGGAGCACAGCAACTGTAGGTAATGTTGAAAAACAACCATGATAAGGTGAGATCCTCCAAACCTGCTATCTAGTTACTTATATGGAACTTATCACTGCCAGATCTGAGCCATTCAGCATCTTTAATGGATTTTATTCTCACAACTCCTGTTAGGTAGGGAAGTGAATTGCCCACTTTACAGAGAGGTGACTGAATTCCAGGGTAAATTATGTGATTTTCCCAAAGTCACACAAGAAGTATGTGGCTGAAACCAGATATCCTTCCTACCCTTCTCCAAATAAATTCTATATATAAAGTATAAACTTATACATCCATGGAGTTTGCCTTTATTGGTAGCTCATATAATAACTTAAGCTGATCAAATATAAGCATTTAAGAAGTTCCAGAGGTAATGGTAATATTTTGACATTTGTCTTCATCTCCAATGGAGATGAAATGTCACAATATTAAAGTTTTTTTACTGAATGAAAAATTCCTAAAAAAATATTTTGATTCAAAATGTCTAAATATTTCATTATGAGTCAGTCCGATTTTGAACTACATCTACCTGAGTTACCATGCCTCATGGGAGTTGCAGTTCAGGTGTCTCATTTCCTCATTATCTCCTAAGGGCAAGACTCTCTGGCCAGATTACATTTCCCATGATGAACTGCATTCATAGGACTCCCAGGATGAACTTTGGCAGCTCAGCAAGAAGAGTGAGTAATGGAAAATATAGTCCTGCAGGGAAATCCATCCCATCAGGCATCAGATGACTGATCTACAATCCCTAAGGCGATGAAATGTCAAAGCAGCTCAGGGGGACACAGATTAATGTCAACCCAATCTGAAAAAAAACATTTTGTTTTAATTTTCCCAAATTAAAAAAAAAAAGAAAATTTGCATTTTCCATGGAAAATTTTGAATCAGTGGAAACTAAATTTTCTGTCAAAAAACATTTTGATGGAAAAATTCTTACAAGCCCTAATAACAACAGACCATGAAGTTCAGCCTAAACGTACTTCTGAAGCCTGACTGTTCCTGAAGTTTCCTACAGGACTTCTCTATCTTTGGCCTTTGTTCCTTTTGACCACAGGACCACACCCAACTGTTCTGGTGGTAGGAACAGGTTTGCACTGGACATAATGAGTCAGCAAAACGTTTTGCTATCTTTATGCTGGATTTTAACTAGCTAAAAGGGAGGGTCAACAGAAGAGACTGACATCCCCATACAAGGACCATTTGTTTTGGGTAACCATACTCTTGTTGCCGCATAAAATAAGAACGCATATCTGGCCTCAAGCAAAACATTTAAGTACACTCCTATTCAGAAAATTACTAAGAACATTCTTAAACCCACTGAAATCAATGTGATTTAAGGAATGGACTGTTGAATCAGGTCTTAAAGATTAAATGTGAACAAAAGTCATCAGAATTTATTGTTAGAATGATTTAAAGATGTGTGATTATGTAACAGGTAGTTCTGTCCCCTTTACACTGCTCTTGCCTGTCTTACTTTTGCCTCTTTCTGGCTCTGCTTCCTACTCTCCCTCTACTGACTAAGGGCAGAACATGCAGCTGGGAATTTCTGAGATCAAATCCCAGCTCTGGCACTGATTTCCCCTCTACAGAACTGGGTAAGTCACATATCGGCTTCAGTTTCCCCATCTATGAAATGGAGGCAAAAATACTTATCTACCTCTCAAGGTCATTGTTGTGCTATAGAAGGATGACATTTTTTTTTATTAACAATAATTATTAATATTTGAGAATTCTATAGTGCCTTTCCTACTAGGATTTCAAAGTACTTTACAAACGTTGATGATTGGTTAAGCATCATAACATCTCCATGAGGTTAGCCAGGATACATATTGGTATGCATTTTTTTAAAAAAATACTGCACTCTTCATTTAAGTTTTGTATATAATTTTTTAGGAAAGATAAGCATGTTTTAATATATGCCTTTTGAAAAAGGAATAAGAAAAGACACTGAATACCAAAATCAGTTGGGTTCAAAGGGACACAGAGATGAACTGTAGATGCCTAACTGTCTGTGTCTGTCCACTGGTAAGCTTGCAGCACTCTTCATTCATTATTATTTTAGTATCTTCCATATTACAGGTTACTTTTTGCAGTAACCAGAAGCTTACTGAAAACCATTATTAACTTTTCATACGAAAAGAAAAGGCTCACAGCAAACAGAAGACAATGGCAGTATAGGGCATGCACATAACTCCTACTAATGATGCAGGTGTGAACATTTAAATAGTTGTACTACATACCTTCGTTCTTGAGTAGTTATAACTATGACGGACAGACAATATCTAGATTTGTCTTTTGCACTGTAGAAATTATAATGACAGATAAAAACCCCTCCTTCTTGAAAACCCTCATTCTTATTAGAGCTATACTGTGTGTGCTCTGCAATAATTTTGCCCCCTACTTTGCATTTTTTCCTATTTTGATGATCAAAATCATTCCCCTCTGGAGACCAGATAAAACATTGCTTTAGTTTGCACAGTAGCAAAGGAGAAAAGAAAAGAAAAGAAAAGAAAAGAAAAGAAAAGAAAAGAAGGGGAAAAACAGACTAATGAAAAATAAAGCTCAAATTGTAAAAAAAATAATAAAAAACTTTGCCCAGAGTCTTTGGTTGTCATCCAGGCTGGAGTGTGATTTCACCCTCCTTTAACTTTAGTGATAATTTTATTCTAGTAATTTGTCTTTGTAAGCCAAAAAAGCTCCTTTTATCTTGTTTACATACAGTCACAAATTCTAAAACACATATCATCATCACATGTATTAGTGAGTCTTGATATAAACAAAATATTCAAGTACTGAAATACGGAAGGTGAAAAAAAGACTTTTCTATACTTTCAATAACTCACCTTTTTTCTACATACCTGTGACTATTCCTTAAGTTATACAAACAAATGTCTTTACTTCTTCACTAAATATTTCTTAACGTGTTTTTATATTTCTAATAAAGATGGACCAAAACTGCTAACTTCTAGATCTTGATTTTAAAAGACAATGAACAAACAAAAACCCAGCAGCATCACCACCACCAACAAAAAACAATTTGGGTGTGTGCAGATCCCAGGTTTTACTGAACTATGGGCCAGCTGATAAACTGAGATCTGGGGCCAGATTCTGATTTTCCACTCGCAAGGTTGAAGGGTGCTTAGATCCAGGAGTTATAAAAGCTGATCCATAATCCAGAGAAAATCAAGAGGAATCTTCCTATTAACATCTAAATGTGTTGGATCTTACCCTTAATGTCTGATCCAGGCCCCAGTATAATCAATGGAAGTCTTTACACTGATTTCAATGGCAGCTGGATCAGCCCCCAGTGCAGGCCTGTCTTTAGTATCTACCATGCATTTAGGACCATCTATAAATATGTTACTAAAATTCCACTTACTGATTGTCCAAACTGTATCTCTTTCAACCCCCTTCCCAGATTAAAAGAAAAAAAAATCTGCCGGATCCCATGTTACTGTCTACTATTAATTGGTAATCTCTTGACTGATTACTTAGAACACAGATAGAGGAAATTAAATATCATTCCTCTTGTGAAATGCCAGTACAAGGACAAAAAAGTAAAATAAAATAAAAACAACCAGGCACTTCCTCTGGCACAGATACTTAGTAATAAGAGTTGATTTTTTCCAAACTAAGCTTTCTGCCTGCCCGCGCATTTCCCAGTCCTTTTGGCACTGTATCAAAGAGTGGATAGAAGTCTTTTCTAAAGAAAAGAAAATGATAGTGATGCTGAACTGTTTTTCAGATACTGCAATTTAAGTGTAAGATCAGAGAGCAAAAGAACAGCCACACAAGCAAGACGGGAAGTAAAAATGATATAGAGTAGATGTTCATGGTTAGGAATGTGCTTTATGCTCAGGAAATGATTGGTTATAACGTTTATGTTTGGGTCAATCATTATTTGACTGTTTAATGGCCATAACACCTTTCCTTTGGTGTTCAACTATGGGCTACTGCCTACCTCTTCATTCTACAGTTCCTTTCTTTCACATTTAATTTTGCGATTGCCTCCTGCACCACACACACACACGCACACACAACTTATTTTCTCTCCTGTGGATCTCCTCCAATTCCCTTCCCCACCCATCTTTGCTGCATCATTCTGGATTTATGGATCCAATGAGTGACAAGTGTGCACAAGCATTGTAATGCATACTCTCCCCTGACAACTTAGGTACTTATACCATCCCGATTGTTGTTGTATCTAAGCACTTTTCTGCCTCCAGTGTATCAACAACACCCCCGTGAGGCAGAAAAATACTATCATCCAAGTTTTACAGATAGGGAGCTAACATGCAGGGAAACTGAGTCCCAGATCCACAAAAGTACTTAGGTCCCTAAACCCCAGATTTAGGCACATAAGTACCAGATCTGGCTTCAGTGTGATCCACAAAACTGCTGCTCTAGTCAGTAGGTGCCTACACTCACGTTGGCACTTAAGTTTCCAGGTTATAAGTTTTCTAGGAGCCTAAGTTTCTGTCTCTGAACATGTGCACTGCTGTCTCCCTTTAGGGGTCTGGCTGCCTAACTCCTGCCTAAGCCCCAGAGCAATCTACCTACTGGAGGCAGATATATGTTCAGCTGCCTAAATTGTGTGTAGGGACGGTTCCAGCAGGCATGCTCAGAGGCCGCCTACCAGCTTGGGTCCCATTCAAAATCTGGAGAGAGGAAAAGGTGGTGGTGGTGCCCGCCTCATAACTTTTAGCCCAGTGAAAAGAATGTTCATGCAGAATGTGGGAAAGCCAGGTTTAATTCTCTCCTCTGCCTAAGGAGAACAAAGGATTTGAACAGGGCTCCCCCATAACTCTCAGGAGATGTCTCTAACCACTGAGCTATTCTTATGTGGAGATAACATCAAACTCTCCTGCTGAAGCTGTTTCTCTGTAGATAAATAATGAAACAGTGATTGGAGCAGGGGGACTGGATCTAGGGTCTCCCAACTTCCAGGTGAATGTCCTAACCATTGGACTACTGAGGCAATTCCTACTTTCTTTTTGCCCAATGGCTGTTCCACTGTGGATAAGTTGGACTTAAATTGTCCTTGGGTATGCACGTGCATGAGAGAGAGAGAGAGAGAGAGAGAGAGAGAGAGAGAGATTGAAAGATTCTGTGGTCAGGGCACCCACCTACAAAGTGGGAGACCCAGGATCCAGTGCCCTTGCTCCAACCACTTGTTCATTATTTATCGACAGTGGAGCAGCTTCCACAGGAGAGACTGAGGGACCCTCATATGAGAATATCTTATAGCTCAGTGATTAGAGAACCCTCTTCAGAGGTGTGAGACCGCTGTTCAAATCCATTCTTCCCCTCATCTAAAGAGGAGAATTGAACCTGAGTCTCCCACATTTGTACTGAAAGGTGAATTGTCAGGCTAGAGGGAGGTTACTAGTGGAGTTCCTCAGGCAGGGCCGGTGCAACTATTTAGGCAAACTAGGTGGCCGCTTAGGGCGCCTAGTGGTTGGGGGCGCCTAAAAGCCCCCTCAGGCGAGGAGGTGGAGGTGAACTGGGTGGGGGGGGGCGGAGAGGGTTGCCCACAATAACGAGGGAGAGGCGCACAGGGGAACCGCTCCCTGACCCAGCTCACCTCCGCTCTGCCTCCTTCGCTGAGCACACAGCCCAGCTCTAAGTCTCCTCTAATCAGCGTCGCAAGCCTGGTCGAGGAGGAGAAGTAGAGCAGCATCAACGTGCTCAGTGGAGGAGGTGGAGCCGGGATGAGCTGGGGCAGGCTACTCAGGCAGGCTTAGTTTCCGCAGGAGGTCTCCCCAGGCAAGATTAGCTGCCAGGGGAAGGGGGAAATCTCCCCAGGCAGTGTTAGCTGCCGCGGGGGGGAAGGGAGGAAGTCTCCCCAGGCAGGGTTAGCTGCCGCGGGGGGGGGGGGAAGGAGGGAGGGAGGGAGGCAGGGTTAGCTGCCGGGAGATGGAAGGGGGGGAGTCTCCCCAGGCAGGGTTAGCTGCCGGGTGGAGGAAGTCTCCCCAGGCAGGGTTAGTTGCCATGGGGGGATGTGGGGGAGAGGGGTTAGCTGGGGGAGCTGCAAGGTGGAAGTTTCGCCTAGTGTGCGAAACTTCCCTGCACCGGCCCTGTCCTCAGGGATTGGTTTGGGGACCAATCTTAATTAATCTTTTTATTACTGACCTTGGCACAAAAAGCGGAAATGTGCTAATAAAGTTTGCGGATGACACAAAGCTAGGAGGTATTGCCAACACAGAGAAGTATCGGGATATCATACAGGAAGATCTGGATGACCGTGTAAACTGGAGTAATAGTAATAGGATGAAATTTAATAGTGAAAAGTGCAAGGTCATTCATTTAGGGATTAATAACAAGAATTATTGTCATAAGCTGGGGAGGCATCAGTTGGAAGTAACAGAGGAGGAGAAGGACCTTGGAGTATTGGTTGATCACAGGATGACTATGAGCCGTCAATTTGATATGGCTGTAAGAAAAGCTAATGTGGTCTTGGGATGCATCAGGTGAGGTATTTCCAGTAGAGATAAGGCGGTGTTAGTATCGTTATACAAGGCACTGGTGAAACCTCATCTGGAATACTGTGTGCAGTTATGGTCTCTCATGTTTAAGAAGGATGAATTCAAACTGGAACAGGTACAGAGAAGGGCTACTAGGATGATCTGAGGAATGGAAAACCTGTCATATGAAAGGAGACTCAAAGAGCTTGGCTTCTTTAGCCTAACCAAAAGAAGGCTGAGGGGAGATATGATTGCTCTCTATAAATATAAATATATCAGAGGAATAAATACCAGGGAGGGACAGGAATTATTTAAGCTCAGTACCAATGTGGACACAAGAACAAATGGATATAAACTGACCATCACTAAGTTTAGACTTGAAATTAGACAAAGGTTTCTAACCATCAGAGGAGTGAAGTTCTGGAACAGCCTTCCAAGGGGAGTAGTGTGGGTAAAAGACATATCTGGCTTTAAGACTAAGCTTGATAAGTTTATGGAGGGGATGGTATAATGGGATAGCCTAATTTTGGCAGTTAATTTGTGTTTGACTACTAGTGGTAAATATGCCCAATAGCTTTGTGATGAGATGTTAGATAGGGTAGGATCTGAGTTACTACAGAGAATTCTTTGCTGGGTGTCTGGCTGGTGAGTCTTGCCCACATGCTCAGGGTTTAGCTGATCGCCATATTTGGAGTTGGGAAGGAATTTTCCTCCAGCGCAGATTGGCAGAAGCCCTGGGGGCGGAGGGGGAAGGTTCTCTGCACCTTGAAATCTTTAAACCATGATTTGAGGACTTCAATAGCTCAGACACAGGTTTGATACAGGAGTGGGTGGGTGAGATTCTGTGGGCTGCATTGTGCAGGAGGTCAGACTAGATGATCATAATGGTCCCTTCTGACCTTAAAGTCTATGAGTCTATGGCTGGTGGCTGATTTAACAACTGGGCTAAAAGTTAGAAGGTGGCTGAACTCCCACCTCATTTTATGTGGCGTAAGAAAGGTGCCTAACTCATTCTTGTGAGAAACACCTTAGGCACCTAAACTGAACACACCTTTCTGTCAGCATCTCTCCTATTAGCTAGCTTAGGCAGCTCCCTGCCTAGAATACTGTCTTTTGTGAATTACACTGTTAGGTATTTATCTCTTCTCATTCATTGTACATGGAACCTAGGCACCTAAATCAGGCTTTGTGGTTAGCAGCATTGTTCCTGTGATTGTCTATATGCCATGAAACTCAGCATTGTAATACACAATATCCTTTGGATTCTGCCCAAGTGACTTGCCCAAGATCACACACAAATTCTGCAGCAATGCAGGGAACTGAACCCAGAATGTCTGGGTACAAGGCTAGGGTCCTAACGCTGGACTATCCTTCCCCTTCCCGGACATATGAGCAGAAGTTAAGTCCTGAAGTTACTTGCAGATCCAAGTCTCCAGCACTGTAATATAATCTGCTATGCAATAATTCTAGATTCACAGAATCATTTAGTATTTCTCTAGATTGTAAAATTAACCTACTTGGATATAGATTTTAAAGAAATCTGTCTGAAAAATGGCTCCTGTTAACATGATTTGCTTTGAGCGTGAATGGAGCATAACATTTTAAAAGTGGTGATTGAGGACAGTTTTCAAAACCATTAAAACAAATTGCTGTTCCTTCTGTCTTAATTGCAAACTTCACTATAAGAAACTACTTTTAAGACATAGTTATTTAGAAAAGATTTCTGAACACAGCTGATTGTGAAGTCTCAGCAACTATTATACAATATATGAAGTAACCAGAAGCTCTACTTCATTACACATTTTTAGGTCAAAAAATTCTAATTTGGGTTTCAAAAGTCAGGTATCCAAATAAAATGTGCCTAATATTCACATAGGCATAGCAGATGCCACTTTTGAATAGCTGGTGCTAAAGGTCAGATATTTTAAGGTATTTAAACACCTAAAGATGAAGACAGGCATCTTTAAATCCTAGTGGGATTTTCACAACTGCCCAAAGGCCAAATTTTTAATGATTTGTAGGTATTACTGTGCTCAGCATTGCAATGCCTAACAGACTTAGGAGTCTACATCTCATTTCCAGAAGGGGCTTAGGTACTTAGAAGCCTGAATCTCATTGAGAGTCAATGGGGTTTAGACTCCTAAATGCCTAAATCCCTTTGGAAAATGAGATTGAGGCTTCTAAATCAATTAGGCATTGTGACACTGAGAACCTTTAAAAATCTGAGCCTAAATGCCTGCCTCTCATTGAAATCAATGGTTTTTAGAAACTTTTGAAAATCCTACTTAGGCATCTTTCTGCATCCTTAGGCACCTAAATGCCTTTAAAAATCTGCCCCGGGGTATATCTATGAAGCATTTCAGAATAAGCAGGACCTAGCACCCAGCCTGGATTGACAGATATGGGTTAGTGGGGCTTGTGCTAGCACTCTAAAAATAGCTGTCTAGACAGCTTTGAAATTGCGGGTCAGGCTGGAGCTCTGGCTCTGAAGCCCAGGAAGGATGGCAGGCATCAGAACCTGAATCTCAGCTTCAAAGTGCTGTCTATACCGCTATTGTTAGAGCAGTAGCAAGAGCCCAACTAACCCAGGTCTGTCAACCTAGGCTGGAAGGTTCACTCCACCTCACCTAGACATAAGTGAGGATGCCATGCTGCGGGTGTCAGAATGGGCTGCACAACCCTGTCTGACACCCTGAAGTACATACTCACTTGCAGAGCCTACATTGCAATGTCCTCACTTCTATTTTTAACAAGCTAGCTAGACTACAGCTAGGGAGAATACATCTACAGGAGCTACAAATCACACCAGTGGCTACAGCATATAGAAGTACCCTGTGATGCCTTATTTACACTAGAGATTTAGAGTGTCAGTTAGAACATATTAGCTAAAGCATTCTGTCCTAGTCAAACACACAGAGCTCCATGCATGCAGTGGCCTGGAAGAAAGGATTCTTTTCCCACAATCTTGCAGCTACTCCCCTTGTGCACACCCAGTTTCTTGGGCTATGTTTTGGGGCCAGCATATGGGCCATAAGTAGTTCAACACATCTCTATTATTTTAAGCTGCCCATTTGAGGATTCCGAAACACATCCCTGCATTCACATAACATTCAGTTCACAGTGATAATGGCTAGAATATTAGCTTATTTATTGATTTGATTTAAATAAAAGCTTAACTGATGTAGAAACATCAGCTCATCAGGGCAGCGACTGTCTTTCATTCCATGTCTCTATAGTGCCTACCACCATGAAGTCTCCAGCTTGGTTGAGGTACTTAGGTGCTACTGTAATAAATAATAATAATAATCACTATCATCACAACAAGTAAGTGTATCTGTCATTCTCCATACAGACTTTGGATATGTGGAGCACTGCTCAGATTTTATCAGTTTCTGATATCAAAAATCTTTCCCCTCCCCCCTGACTTGCTTTTAGAGGAAAGAAAGGTTTTCCTACAGCAACAGCAGCTGGAAAAGCTCTGTAAGTCAAGTAAGATCATCCATTATTTGAACAGCAAGGTGTTTTGTCTCACTGGATTATGTTCAGTGATTACTGTTGGTTTAGATCTAAAAAACTGTGAATAGAGGCTTTTGTAAGCATTACATGTGAGCAAAAAGCTGTCTGACAGAGTTAGGTTTTTGTTAGGGATGGCGGATATGGAGTGCAAGTAGCAGGAAAAACTGGATGAGTTTAGAATTATTGAACCAAAGAAGTAGCAAGAGGGGCTGCTAATTTGACCAGCTGTGTCTGTATCATCTCTCACAGGAGTATGAACTGCAATGGTGAGCATTTGAACCTGCTCTTCCAACATGTTTATTTTTTTCTTCTGAATTATTTGGAGTCTGTTGAAAATATTAGTTAACTTATTGCTAAAAAGATGGAGCAGAATATAGCAGGTTCTGAGGCAAGCGATGAAAATAATCAGAGGTCTGGAAAGATTTTCATATTAGGAGAGTTTTAAAAGAGTATTACTGTTTAGTTTTGAGATGAGACAAAGAGTATAAAATAATCAGTATTACAGAGAAGGCAAACTTGCTGTTTCTACTTAACTTTTCTCATAGTACAAGAACAAAGGCACATTCAATTAAATTGATAGATAGCAAATTTAAAAATGATAATAGGAAATAATTTTTAGATAACACATAATTAACCTGTAGAACTCTCTCCCACTAGTGATCACAAGGCCAAGACTTATGGGAAATCAAAAAAAAAAGTATGAGACATCTATAACACTCAGTAGGGTCAAAAAGGGATATAAATTCTTAAGACATATATTAGTAATGGTTGTTTGGATGAAACTCCCTTATTGGCAGATTATTGCATAACTATCTGCTTCAGGGTTTTTGTACATTCCTCTGATGTACTGGCCTCTGCCAGAGAGAGCATACTGCACTACCAATCTGATGTTCCCATGTCATATGAATCCTGGGTATCATATTATGAGATATTTTCAAGTTATTTTGGATACTCTTTTATACCAGATTAAGTGATGAACGCCTCTTTTTTTTTTTTGTTCTAACATAAATAAATCTGCACTGGCTGATGAACTACATGATTCACCGGATCTTTTCCAGTTGTAGAACCCATGATAATATTGTTACCACATCAATATATATGCTTTGTATTTAGACTTATAACTGGATTGCCACCTAATTTGCATCCCAGAAATGATATACCCACTTCACTGGGTCAGTTGCCAGAGAAAAGAGCAACTCCAATGAACACCGTAAACTCAGAAGAATAGTGTAATGGTTTTGTGAATTTAGTTGTGAATGGTCAATTCAATGGTATGCGGAAGGTTGCTTGAAAGCTTATTTCCAGTCAATAACAGGTGTGAATTGGTGTTTGTGTGTCAGACATTTCCCACTCCATGTCCCTTTTTTTACTACATGCTGTTACCCTTCTCCCTTATGGTTGCTATTTGAGTTATCTTGGTTGTTGTTTATTCTTAAAGCAGATTATAAAATAAAAGTAAATATCTCTCAGCAATGGGGACTGGGTGACCCTGAGGACTGGTAATGAGATCTACAGCCATTCCTTTTCTGATTGCCAATTTGAATCGAACACAGACCATTAGTTACTGAAAGTTACTACTGATGGCTTTTCAATGGCTTCTGCGAAGAGAGTTTTGTTTGTCCCAATTAACTATACCTCAATACAGCTATCATCTTGTTCCTCTCTGACTTCAACACTTGTTTCTCCTCTTTCTCTGCTCCCAGCACCCTATCCTTATCCTTAGGGACTTCAACCTTCCTACTGATGAGCTGTCTCACTGCTGCTTCCTGCTCGCTCTTCTACATTTTCACTTTCAATGTGCAACTCTGAACCAGGACCCCCGCTGGGCTCACCAAATATTTCTTTTACACTCTCAACTTCAGCATTCCCTTTCTCTAATCTGTTTTCATACTGCTCATGCAGGGAGTTCTTTCCCCATTATGTGTCTGTATCCTCTTTCCTTTCTCCTTCTGTGACACTGGATGTGGAGAATATTAAAAGAAAAACCTTCCTGAGTGACAGCTGCTTTATATTTGGTTGATAGAATGTTATTAGCATTGAGGACTCTTGGATTAATAAGTAGCCTAGACAGATGGGGATGAATGCTGGGGGGCCAGCAAAGAACAGAAGGGTGATCCTTATGCCTTGTGATACTTTCTTGGCGGTGTCCAGGACTATGTCATCTTGTTACCCTCCTGCCTCCAGAGAAAAAGAGAGAGGGAGACTTGATGGTGCTCAACTGAATGTCAGCTCCCTGACAACATCAGTCTGTTATCCAGTCCAACAATCTCTACTCCTGAGGGAATTCTGTTCCAAAATATTAAAAATTCGGTAACAAAAAAAAATCTGCACACAATATTTTCAAATTCTGCAAAATTCTGCATATTTTATTTGTCAAAATAACACAATATAATCACATCAGTTTCAATTATTTTTGGTGATTTGTTACATAATACTTGTCAGCAGGTATATCTGTAACTATACAGACAACAAAAAAGATTCAGGCAATGTTTTTTTTGTTTGTTTGTTTTGTTTTTTGACAAATAGTCATGTTACTAGGCCTATTAATACAGAACTCTGAGTAATAATCCATTTAAACTACAGAACCATATTTCCCACACCCCTCAGAAGCAGTGCAAAAGCTTGGGGAAGTCAGGGCTAATGGAGGAGCTGAGGGAGAATGAAGTAATTGCTGGGAAGGAACCTGGGTGTGAACTTGGAAGGTTGTTGGATATGGGTGGGAAAAGTATAGAACAGGTTGGGTTTTTTTGGTGTGGGAGGGATTGTTAGGGAGCTTCCCCCATGCAGACCCTGGCTAACCCCTAGTCTCTCCCATTCAGTTAGGCACATTTGACTCTATCCCCATGTGTCCTGCACCCCCATGTGTTCTTGCACCTCCTGCCCACATGTCCCTCCGTACCCACTCAGACACCCACTCTCCCTCTCCCCATGTGGCTCTGAACACCCTGCCCTCATCACCATGTGTTTCTGTGCCCCCACTCAGCCACCTCACTGTCCCTATGTGGTCCTGCAATCCTCCTCCATCAAATCTCAGAGGTTTAATTTGTTAATTGGGGATTCTGAATTAATTAATATAGCCAATATAATCAATATACAATCAATAGATCAAGCAACACATGTGAACCAAGGAAAACAGGTGAATACACATCCTTTGTCTGGCAGAAACCTATTTGTCAACCCTGCCTTAATTTAGACTTTTAGGAACATATTTTCTCTCTCTTTGTGTACACACATACACAGAGAAAGCTTCTTATATGTTATGAGTATATACATTTCACGACAGTATTAATTATCAGTGTCACTTCAGCTTTTACTGCAGACCTCACATGACATTCTTTATGAATACGTACAATGAAAGTAGTGTGATAAGTGTAGTGAGTTTGTCAGGCCTGTTAAGAGTTGCTATTACAGAACAGTGAAGCCTTTGTCAGCTTGTACGAATCCGTCTCAGTGTCACATACCTACATACCTATTGTATATTAGAGAAGAGCCACCTCGAGTAGAAGTAAGACATACAGACAGACAGACAGAGGCAGCTCCAGAGAGGATAAGGAAAGAATATTGAAGTCAGCCTCTAGGTACCACTTTTACAAAACCTTCCTATATTAAATAATTAGCTAATTAACGTATTATAACATACACTTGTCTTAAGTTCCTTTCCATTCTTACTCATAGTTGGGAGAAAAAAAACCGCTTCTTATTCTGAAAATCTTAATAGTGATGGCTCAAATAATAAAATGCTATTTGGGTAAATAATTAGTTGCTTTATTTAATCCTAGAAGTTTGAGATGCTTTCTTAAGGACCTTGCATTGATGAGTTATTTAAACATTTCTGCTGGGTGCACTCTACCCAAGCATAAATTTCAGATCTCATTTTCTTGTATTGTATATCCATAACTTACAGTATTCCCAAAATATCTATTTACACATCTCTCCTGTACATTTTCTCACCCATCTTCCCACTTCCTTCCAAACTATGCCTTATGACTGAAACACCTTTCCTATTTGGGTATGCTAAATAACTACCAGTTAATTCCAATCCCTTTTTAAAATGTGCTTCAATACCAATCCCCTAAATACAGGTCAGCTCCTTCAGTGTGTTGCACCTTGTGCAGTCAGAACACGGCACAGGGTGTGCAAATTGGATCTAAACTGTTGCCATTTTGATTTGGTATTGTTTCAAACCAACTTTTTACTGATGTAAATGACTATATATGATGTAGAGCAAGAGAGAACCAAGCCTTAAGTCTTAATATTCAACTTAAAGAAAATGTGACATTCACACCATTCAGCAACTGTGCCTTCTCCTTGAAATCCAGAGTATTGTGTGTCTCAACTGCATTATCTGTTTCACTTAGATTATAAACTTCTTGGTGCAGTGATTGTATTTTCTTGCAATCAGTAGGTGGGATTGCAGCCCATGTAGACAGATCTGAGGTTGCTTTAACCTAGCAAGGCAGCGGAGGTGGTGGCACAGGCAAGCCCCACTCATCCAGAACCATACATACATACTCAAGGGGCTAGCCATGATGTTCTGACTTCACTGCTATTGTTACTCAAGATGGCACTGTATGTCTATACATGCTGCAATAACAGTTCCTGAATGCTGTATACATGTACCCTATGTTGTGTACAGTGCTAAGAACAGCAGCAGTGCTCAATAAATGATAAATAACAATGGTCTCAAGCCATTTCCTAGTGGGACGATGTGCACATAACAAAAAACATGGCCATCATTGGCAATCTGAGCTGACCAGAAGGTGGAATTTCCATTTTGCAGGAAATTCCGGATTGTTGATGTTTTGATTTCTATCAGAACAAAACATCAACATTGTGGAATTTCCAGCAAAATGGAACTATCCTTCTTGGTGCTCCCCAAATTGCTTGCCAGGCAGTGGGGCAGCTGGCTGGCTTACTGACTGGCCGTGTGCCTGGCTGCCCGGCCAGCCTACCCTTCCACCAGCCAACCAGTTCGGCAACAGGCAAACCAGCCAGTTCCCCCAGCTGGGTGAACTCTCTGGCTCTCTGGCTTCTCAGACAACTGGCTCGTGGGTGGATGGGGTGCCCAGTTCCCCTGCCAGCTTGTCAGGCAGCTGGCAAGCTTGCCAGCCAGATGAGCTACTAGCCAGCCTGTCTGATTTCCTGCCAGCCCAACTGCTCACTAGTTGGCAAGGCAGATGGCTGGCTGGCAGGAAACCAGACAGGTTGTCCAACCAGTCTTCCTTCCTGGTTTCCATCAAAAGTTTACACAGAACTGACATGTTCCTGCTGAATATTTTGATTTAGTTGAAACCATATTTTCCACTAGATTTTCCAGTTGTTCTGCTGGAAATTTTTTGATCAGCTCTGTTGGCAACCTTATTGGCCAAAGGCTGAAGGGGCACAGAGTTTAAACCTTCATCACATCTCTCTCTAGATCAGGACAAGGTGCTTGGGCAGGGCAGCATGAGGGAAATCTTTATTGCTTCTGCCCATGTTGTATTTGATCTGTGGCTCAACAGAGGACTCACAAGCACTAAAGTGCACAGACAGGCACACTTAGGCATGCCGTTTAAACAGATTGTACTGTATTCTGTCACTCCTTTTTATAATATTTTTAATGGATTTTAAAACTTTATTTTACATGTAATTTGTCTAAAAGATTACTTTTATGTCCAACACCTGGACTATATATTGTAAACCCTTACAACCCATAAACAAAGGAGAAATTGTCATTTTCGTCATGTTTGTGATCAGTGATTTTCCTCTTTAAACTCTTATTAATCCAACTACTTGTGATCACTTTCTTGTCACTTTGAGCCTTCCTGGGATTGTAGCTAGTTTGCCACATGGAGTTATTTCTACACCTAGAATTAAAGTCATTAATCATGTATGGTTTGCTGATTCCCATTTGCTTAGCAATCTTGAGAACATTTTGCCTTCTGCTTTGTCCTATTCTAAGGCTGCTCATGCCTCAATTGATTCATGCAATCCATCAGTGTCTGGTCTTTTAGACCAGCTTGCCCTAATGCTGCAGATGGCTCATGTCTGCTTACTCTTTGGTGTTCACTGCAGAATTATACACTCAAAAATGTGGGGGAGGGAGGGAGGCGAGGAGGCAGAGAGAATGAAGATGCGCCTGATGCCTATATATCTATATATAGATATATAGGCTGTATATCTATTATAATCAGTTTAAATCTCAGCTTGTTCTCATTATCCACAATGTCTTTATGAGGGTACCATGACCGGGACATGATTGCTTGTCATAAACTAAAAGCTGAGTTGTGACAATGAGGTCTTGCGCTTGCTTTCTTGTGTGAGAAGTATAAATAGAAGGCAGCTAATAGAAAAAAAAATAGCTCAGTAGCTGGAAAGCAACTTTAAAGAAAAATTATGTCCATAGCCACTCAGCCAGTAACTGGAAAAGCAGTTTTTATAAAACATATTTAATGTTTACAGGCACTTGGTGGCTGGGAGAAGTAATACTTTTAAAATATGTTTAATGTTTAGAACCATTTGGTGACCAAGAGAGCAGATCCTGCTAAAAAGTATATTTAATGTTTAGAGTTGTTGTGTGGTAAGAGAAAAGAAACTTCTTGTTAATTTTTAACATTTACTGTTGATCAGTGGCTACTAAAGCAACTATTGATGCATGTTGTATGTTTAGAGATGCTTTGTGCCTATACAAAAATAATTCCTACACATCTCAAGCCAATACCAATGCATTGCAGTATCTTTACTTCAACAGTAGCTTCAGTGACAAAAGCAACACATACCCGTAACTATCTAATACAACCTCTCCTAGACCTCAGTATGATTATGTGTACCAGTATTCACTCCTCAGCAAGCAACTGATATTCAGTTTATCAAAAGTGCCTAACAGGTCCATTCAGTGTAAAAACAATAGTTGACTCTGAGAGCCAAAATGCTAGCTGGTTAAGTGTACAAATGAGTTTCAAGGTCTGGGTCTGAAGATCCCTGAATTTTGGGGTGATGGGATCCAGTGTATTGGCTGAGCTATTACACTGAGAAGAGCCAGGAGCAAAGTTTGGATCTAGGTTTGGATCTGAACTTCGCCAGTGCTGAGAGGGTCTTCCAAGATGGGATTTTGGCTTGCTACATCTCTAGTTAAACATATCAAAGGCTGTGTCCAAATATAGATGAGATGGCTCACATACCCATAGGAAAAGTACATTTCATAGTGCTGGCAACTATTTGGACGTGTGTTTTTTACTACATATCGCTTTTTGAGTTTTCACATCCTTCAAAACGTTAAGGCTATGAATTAGCAAGAACTGTTTAATCAGTTTTCACCTAGCTTTAGTTTTAGCAATTTCTCACTTACAATCACTGTGCTCTAAGGGGTTTGCAGGACTCAGCCCAGTATGTTTTTCATTTTCATTTCAGATGGGCTCACAGTAGCCAGTATTATTTGTCAACTTTAAGGTCTTTCATAACTTTTAACACTGTATCTATATGTTCTGCTAATCTATCATGACATCAAGCCCTACTCAGTTCAACCAGCATTCCTAGCCTTTGCGCCCTACCTGTCTTCTTCTCCTTTAAACACCTCTATGCTTTCTTCTAGGGCTGCTCCTTGTGCATTGGAAAAATTCCCTGATAAAATCCAAGCAGCCATGACCTCATCTTCCATCAACTCCCTCTTCTGCTATGAAGATTATAAAACCCACCCTGATGATCACGGCTGGGCAGTTGACAGACAGTGACTACTGCTTTTCCTTCCTTTCTTTTCCTCTCTACCTTCACTCCCACTTAAAAAAATGCAATATAAAAAAGCTTTGGCAATTCTATATCAGGTTTACTGTCCTGCATGTTGTATCCTACCCCCTACCCTTAATCTGTTTGGTTTATTAAACCTGTAAGCCTTTAAGAACAGGAACTTTCTCATTTGTATTTGCAGAGCACACAACACAATGGGGCCTGAGTCTGATTGGAATTTTGGGGTGCTACCAGAAAGAATAATATGGGCAGCTGGACTGATGTTTCCCTGGTAAATACTGTTTTGGCTCTCCAGAACTGCTTGGGCACACTGTTCTAAGTGAGCTGACCTTTGATATTTAAAAAGTGATTACTTGTTATTATGGTGACATTATGGCAAGGTGGATCATATAAGTGAGAATGAGCTAAAGGTAAAAACAGAGGAATAATTTTCCTGGGGTAGCAATATGGTGAAGAGACTTTACTTTAATTTAATATGAATGTATAGAATGTCTAGTATATGCCCCTGTAATTTTATCTGTTGGTCCTAACTGAGAAATGTGCATGTTTTCTCACATTCACCTTACTTCCATATATAAACATGGAATCTTCTGCATTTTTTACTAACACTTCACTAATTAGTTTGCTTATTGAACACTGTAATTTATCTGGATGGTCTCTATGTTTCTTCTTGGTAGGCAATTACAACACTACACCCTAGGACCAAGTTAAATGCAAGAAATGAGTTTATGGGCACTATCCATCATACAAAATAGCTGGGAAGCACAGAAAAGGGAGAGATAGATACCATGTCATCCCCCCTGCCCTACTGTATAGTATGGACACCTTCATCTAGAATCTGGCAAATAGAATCAAATTATAATTATTCTTTTGAACAACACACTACACATTCAATTATTTATGTATTTAGTTTTAAATAATATTTTTTAAAAATGCCGATCCAAATCTCTAGAAGCCCTAACACATCATTCATAATACAATCAAATCACAATAGCATTGAACTAATTATTTCAACAGGCATGCAACTAGTCAGCCACTTACAGAAACTCCTTTGCACCCCTCCTTCTTGGTGGGCAACATACCCTCAGACTTCTCCAAAAATCTTATCAAAGAGATGTTTGTTGCAGCAGGAGGATACCAAATTTAAAACATTTATATAGATAACTTTAGTATCATTGTGGTGGGGCAGGTGCCCCACAGAGGGAGAAGAAGGGGTTAAAAAGCAGCACCAGGGAGGCTGCACAGAACCCATGAATCAGGAAAGGGTTTATTGAGCCCACCAATAGGGGGAAGGCTTGCTGGAGCAGCCAGTCATGATCAGCGAGGACCATATATAAAGGGCTGCTCAGCAGAGCACAAGGGAGTCTTTCCCTGGAAGGCAAGGGAGGAGGACTGGCTGCCTGAACAGGGGCAGCGCTATGTATTTTGCCGCCTCAAGCACAGAAGTCAGGCGGCTTTTGGTGGTGTTTCTGTGGAAGGTCTGCTGGTAACATGGATTTGGCAGCATGCCTGCGGGAGGTCCACTGGTCCGGCACCTTCAGCATACCTGCTGCCGAATTCCCGCTGAAGCCGTGTTTCCAGCAGAACTCCTGCAGGCATGCCGCCGAAGGCTTCCTAACTGCCGCCCTCACGGCGACCAGCAGGTCGCCCCCCATGGCTTGCCGCCCCAGGCACATGCTTGGTGCATTGGTGCCTGGAACCGCCCCTGTGCCTGAAGAAGTGTCATAGATAGAACAGTGCTGGGCAGGGGCAGTGGCAGCAGAGTGCGAGGGTGAGGGTGAGCTGCTGGCTGACCACTGCCAGGCTGGGGCCTTGCTACAAGGGCTAAGATGGTGCTAGGACTACGGGGGAAGTGGCCCAGGGAAAATAGGGAATAGGTTGGAGGAGGGCAGTAGGTAGCTGCCAGCTATAGGGTCCCTGGGTAGAGACCTAGAGTAGTGGGTGCACCTGGGTCTCCCACTTGCCAATGAGGAGAGTGGCAAGTATCCAGACTGCAGTTTGCCCATGAGGAGAGGGGCTGGATCTTGGAGTGCAGTTGACCGCTGACGCAAGTGGCAGGACTAAGGACTGCCAGTCCCCTGCAGTGGGGGAGATACCAAAGTAAGGGCACAGCTGGAGGACCATGCCCAGAAGAGGACCCTGCAGTCCAGGGACGATGCAGGTCCAAAGAGTGGAGACAGCAGTGACAGCAGGCATGACACCATTAGCTGAAGGCGGATTGCAAGGGCCGAGAGCTAATTCCCAGAATGGCCAGCAAGATTCACCGCGGTGGTGAGTCCTGCTTTATCACAATCATGATACAGAGTGAGTACTAAAGCTATATCAAATAGAATTTTCAAGTAAAACAATAATATAAATATTTTAGGGCACCCATTTTTAGATACTTATTAATTAAAAGTTGCAGAAACAGAATAATTCCCACTGTCACCTGTATAGGGTGACCAGACAGCAAGTGTGAAAAATCAGGATGGGGATGGGAGGTAATAGGAGTCTATATAAGAAAAAGCCCCAAATATTGGGACTGTCCTTATAAAATCGGGACATCTGGTCACCCTACACCTGTACTTAATTAAAAAAATAAATAAAACCACAAACTTAAAGGACAACACTGGCAATATTTTCTTATAAATGGGCTCAGTTATACACACACATGCCCTGCCTCCAGATATCTTTGCATCCCTTACTTGTACATGTCTGTATGTGTTGGTTCTGTTTTGTTGTGTTTTTGTTTTCTGTTATGTGTGGAACTCTATAACTTAATAATTAAAGTCTTTAAAAACAGAAACTTCTGAAAGTGTTCTACTATTTTAAAGTAAATAAATAAATAAATAGTACTTCTTGCACCTTCCTCTGAAACTTCTAGTACTGACTACTGTTAGAGACTGGATATCAGAGTAGATGGACAACGGGTCTGACCTAGTATGACAATTTATATATTTCTGAAATATTTGTTTTACATTCTAATCTTCTTTCTGTGTAGCTTGTACAACAATTTAGAATACATACTTCGTAGTCCACTACAATTTTGGAGAGGCAATAATATTAGTAATCAAAGAGGAAACAAGAAACTCTGGCACCCTCTGAAAAGTATTTCCCTAAGGAACTCCATGTTATTCCTTTAAGTCTTCAGTTGTCCTTTCTACGAGAACTTCTTCACCATAAAACACTCTATGAATAAACACTTTTAACTTGCTATGTAAATCATCACCTGTCAACACTGAAAACAGATACTGAAATCCATTCATTGCAATGTATTACTGTACATACAAGGGCTATGATGGGAAAGTATCAAGGAAAAAGGAAGTCCTCAATGTGCATAGCAGTTTGTAGAATGTAACTTCCAGCTGAAGAGAATTCCAGGGGAGAAGGCCTGCGAATGAGTGTACTATCCTCATGTCCTCTGCTTCAATGAGCTTACAAGCAGAGTCAAACAAAATGCTTAATCTCTATGCAGTTCAATAGTTGAGTATATAAGATGATAATGGAATCTGTGACCATTGGGGGATTTGTACATGGTATCCAATCTTATTTCACCTAAAAGTGAACCAGTTGCCAGGGCAGAGGTCAAAGGACAAGTGTAGAATCTTCTTGTCTGGGGACTCTACTTAGAAGAGAGGAAGTCACATCCTGCACAGTTGAAACTTCCAAGAGGTCTTCAAGGTTTGTCTCAGGTAGTATCCACAGAGCACCAATAACAGTGGTAAGATTTGCGTCTGAGAAGAAAAGTCCCAATTTCTTGGCTAATCATAAATGACAGAAGGCATTTCTGGACAATTTCTGGGAATCTAGGAGCTGAGGATTGTGACTCACTTTAGTAACAGACAATCACTGAAGTGAAAGTGTATGCTTAGGACATGGATGAAAATCCACCAGGAACGGTTGTAAAGAAGAAAACAATTTTTAACTTCTCCTTTTAAAGTGCAGTTGGAGCTGCTATGATCATATCTTCTAGGGGCAGAGAAAACAACTGGAGAACAAACAGACCTGATAAGAGGATACCATAAGAGAATGCCTCTTTGTAGGCACAGTGGAAAGTCAAACGTATGTCTCTGATATCCCAGATGAATGCCCTAATTGCTGGGCTATTGGGTATTCTGGGACATATCCATTGACCAGCCTTAAAAATTCCAGACTTGCTTGCCCCCGGCTGTCTTTTAGGAAATTTTTAGGCCTGCTCAGCAGATGCCTATTGGATCAGTCCCCAGAGACAAGATAGGCAGGGAAACACCTAGTTTGAGAATCCTGATGGGGATTAGACATGTCCCACAGCTGCAAGCAGCTCAGATTAGCTGTAGGACCATTGTCAGAACTTCAGCAGCTTTGGGCAGCCATACCAGTGGAAATCTAGTCATATATGAGGATTTAGGTGCCTACTGGGTTAGGCAGCAGCAGAGCAGTGGGTATTTGAATGTCAGCGGTGCCTATTTTTTGGACATGGGCACCTACGAGGGCAGTTAGGTACCTAAGCCCCTTAGTGAATCTAGCTCATGGTATTTAGTGCAGCGTAATAGACATACTGCACAGCAGAACCTGAAGGCAGCTCCTCATGCAAGACATCTGGTTCTATTTTGTTAGTTTCTATATAAACATACCTTTCAGCAATAAGAGAAAAGAATTCCCTAATCATGCAAACAGTGATATTGGTCATCATTTATTTTTGTCCTTTGGTGTAAGACCATATCCTATTAGCATCCATTTACTATCTGATACATCCTCTCATGGGAACTATATTTTGTACTCAAAATCTAACCAGTCCTTTCTATTATTAACTAATTGAACTGCATGTATATTTTTATAACTCAGCGAACTTCTCTGAACCCACTTGTTAGGTCAGGATGATAACATGAGCTGACTGCCTGATCATATCACATATACAAATTTCATATACATCCCAGTTAATTCCATAAGACAATTTAGGTAGCTGGCTAACCTTTTTTTTGCCCCCATGATAGTCTATCCAGTCTCCATTATATGTGCTGTTTGGTTAGAGGGCCAGGAAAAGTCATCTCTACAGTTTCAGAGTTAGACAGTGTCATAAACAGATACTTAAGGGTTAATGTCTCTTTTACCTGTAAAGGGTTAACAAGCTCAGTGAACCTGGCTGACACCTAACCAAAGAACCAATCGGGAGACAAGATACTTTCAAATCTGGGTGGAGGGAAGTCTTTTTCTTTGTGTGCTGTTTTTCTTTGTTCTCTGTTCTCTCTTGGGATTAAGAGAAGCCAGTCATGTAACCAGATTTCTCCAGTCTTTCTGAAAAAGTCTCTTCTATTCTACAGTGTAAGTACTAGATAGCAGGTGGATTAGGTATTTGTTTCTTCCTTTATTGCAAATGTGTATTTTGCTGGAAGGATTTTAACTCTGCTTGCTGTACTTGTATACTTAGGCTGGGAGGGGGAATCCCTCTGGTCTAGGTGAAGCTGAAAGACCCTGTAACATTTTTCCATCTTGATTTTACGGAGATAATTTTTACTTTTTTCTTTCTTTAATTAAAAGCTTTTCTTTTAAGAACCTGATAGATATGTTTTTATTCTTGTGTGAGTTCCCAGGGGACGGGGTCTGGACTCACCAGGGATTGGTGGGGGGAAAGGAGAGAAGGGGGAGGGAAAAGTTAATTTCGCTCTGTGTTAGGATCATTGTCTCCTTCTCAGGGAGAATCTGAGAGGGGGAGAGAAGGGAAAGGAAGGTGAATTTCCTCTCTGTTTTAGGATTCAAGGAGTGATCTCCCAGTGTAACCCAGGGAGGGGAAAATCTGGGAGGAAGAAAGGAGGGGGGAATGGTTTATTTCCCTTTGTTTTGAGACCCAGGGGGTTTCGGTCTTGGGTTCCCCAGGGAAGGTTTTGGGGGGCATGGAGTGTACTCAAACACTATATTTTGGGTTAGTGGCAGCGTGATAAGATCTAAGCTAGGAATTAAGCTTAGAAGGGAACAGGCAGGTCCCCACTTTCTGGATGCTAAAGCTCAAAGTGGGAAAGAGACCCTGACAGACAGCCTTACCAATTGTTCATACTTGGAGTTTTAAATTATAGCCTAGGAGGTGATGAGCAACTCTGATCTGTGATTGTGCTAGGAAAAGGGGTAGCGGTTTTGGAGTGAGTGCAGGAGGTAATAAACAGCAGCAACCAGGCAACCTATACATGGATATGTGAAAGCTCCTTCCCCCTACCCCATAAATCAGAACTAAGCAAAATTATTGTTGGTCAGGTAGTGCTACCTTGGGAGAGAAACTGGTTCTTGTTTGAATTGAAATCCTTGTTTCTATCCCCAGGTTGTATGGATAGCTGATCATGATGTGAGCACAGTTTGTGACCATTTAAGAGCCAGACTGTGGCTGTCCAAGTGGATGCACAAAGTAGTGGGGACCAGGCACCAAGAGTCTTTTCCCTATTGTACCACTGCACAGGCACCTGCCATGATCACCCTAAGTGCAAAAACTGTGTGAAACTAGCACCCTCATGTGGAGCAGGGGTAGGAGATAGCCTGGTGCTATGGTTCTATGCCAAGCCTCTGCTCTGGACAACTGAGCTGGTGCAAGGAGAGAGCACACTACAATGTGCAAAACACCCTTCCTTTTTGCGTTCCTCACAAAGCCCACCGACCCATTTTGTTTGACTTATCCTGGCTCCTACTGCTGAACAGCCCTAAACATACTTGCCCCCAATCCTTCTCCGTGCAGGCTATGACTTAAATCCCTTGGTAGCCACTTATGTATTAACTGTGGGGAAGAGAAGAGACTTGAATGTAAGAAGATAATGCTAAAATAAAATTGAAATCTGTATATTCCTAAGAACAAACCCAGCCATTTTCTGTGTTCTAACCACGAATTTTAGCAGCTAAATTTCCCCTGCAGCTTCCTCAGTAGGAAGTTAACATTGAAAACCAGTAGGTAGGATCTAGTTAGTTATAAAGAGGTGTATATTTATTACTCACCCACTGGAGACATTTCTGGTACACTGGCAACATATGGACCATCTAGGAACTTCGGCTCATTATCATTAATGTCCTGCACTTTGATGATGAACTCTGATTCAGGCTCCAGTGGTTTCCTGGTGTCTATGTCCACAGCCTGAGCACGGAGTGTGTAGAAAGGCTTTTCTTCTCGATCAAGGCTCCTTATGGCGTGTATGTCCCCTGTGGTCTCATCGATGGTAAACACTGTGCCAGCTCCATCTCCTGAGAGGGTGTATTTAACAGTGCCCGCTCCCTTGTCCAAGTCAGAATGAAGCTTAACAAAAGAAAAAAAGAAGGTGGGGGGGGAATATTAATGCGTCATTCTGTGCTGGAAGACAGATTATTTTGTGCCCTCTTAATGTCATTTAGGTATAAGAGGAAATGGCTGGCAATATACCAAAGATCATTTGTATCAGTTACTAATATCTAGGAAAGAAGTATTTCAAAATCCTAACTAATTAGAGCCATGCAAATTCCTTACCATAAAAGCTCAAATGCACCAGGTTTTGACTACAAATTTAAAGCTAAAACCAAGTTCATCAGAAGGTTGGCTACCACTTTAAGCAAACTTCGGCCTAGTTTAAAGCAAACATGAGCTGATTTGCAATTGTGTGTCAAACACATGAGATTCCTTTGGCTTTTACACACATGCAGATGTTATGACTGAGTTTTGCTTTTAGATGATAGGTTTTTTAAAACTCCAAACTTTGTTTAAAAGGCATAATGAATTTACTATGTTATAACTTGATTCTAAGCAAGCCAGGAAGCTGAAATTAGAACGCATTTAAGGTCAGATTCTACCCTCACTTACACCCATGCAACCCCATTGACTTCAATGTTCAAATAGTAATCATTTAGCACACTCCCTACTGTGAACTACAGTAGTTTCATTATACCCTGTGACACAGCAACCACTTGGCAAAGGGCCGCCTGCTCTTTACAAACATCTCTCACCTCAGACTTCACAGTCTCACTACACCAAACACACATCTTACAGGATATTTACCCATAAAGTATCTAGAGAAAGCTTATAATAATTGCAAGATGTATGTACAGGTAATATTTTTAGGAATAAAAAAAAAGTAGTCCCTAGTGGATAATGAGCCTTGGTGATGGCCCTTTTGGGCAGGGAGAAGTTGCCCCCTTGTCCTATTTAACCAGTGACACAATGCAAAGCTCAATTGTTTAGCCTTGTGTGATACTAGGACTTTGCCTCTGGCAGTTTCCCAATAAATGACAAACAATCAAAACCACTTGCAGGAACTTTAGAACAAGAGAGAGATTCACCCTGTCTGTGACTGTAAACCAAAAGACTGTTTTCAGTATAACACAGGGAGGGAGAAGCACTGGTGATCCATTTGCTGAGGAAGCCCCTTGTGGAGCATGACCAAGGAGCTCATGAATGTTGGCATTCTTGTTCCTGTGAAATCAGCCAGCTCTGCAACAAACTGAATTGGGGTGGGGGTTTACTTTATTAGCTAGGAAAGAACTATTGATACATGTAGATCCATGGGGTTTTTTTTGTTTGTTTGTTTTTTACTTTGTCTTGTAACCATTTATTTCCATCATTTGCTCTAATTTCTTGTTAAACAACAATCCTACTTTTATTTTATTGCAAGTGCTCAAATGTGCTGTTGATTTACAGAAACAATGGTTTACGGTGAAACTGGTAAAACCACCTCAACGAGCAGCAGTTGCTATGTTGGTGGGAGAAGCTCTCCTGCTGACATAGCTCTATGCACACTACCACTTATGCTGGTGAAATGTATGTTGCACGGGGGGGGATGTTTTTTCACACTGCTGAACAACATATGTTTTGCCAGCATAAGTGGTAGTGTAGACATGGCCTAAGTTATTTTACTGAGAGAGCCCTGGTTTACAATAAAAAATTACTTCAGTATAACCATAGGCACCAACTTTTGATGGCACTGATGAGAGCTCACACCTGGCCCCTCGCCCATCTCCACCCCCTCCCTGCCTCTGTTGGATCCCTCCCAAAATCCCTACCCTGGCCCTGCCTCTTCCCCAAGTGTACTGCGTTCCTCCTTCTCCCACCTCCCTCCCAGACTTGCCACGTGAAACAGCTGTTTTGCAACACAAGTGCTGGAGGGAGTGTGGAGAAGCAGGACACAGTGGCCTGCTCAGGGGAGGAGACGAAGCAGAGGCAGAGGTGAGCTGGGGCGGGGGGCCTGGGGCACAGAGCACCCACGGAGTCAGCGCCTATGGGTATAACTACGTCTCTTAGAGATGTGAATTATCCAGACCCCTAGTGATGTAGTTATATTTACCTAACTGCCAGTGTGAACAGCGTTATGTTGGTGGGAGAGCTTCTCCCATTGACATAGCTCCTGCCTCTCATGGAGGACGAGTTATTAAGCCGATGGCAAACTTAGAGGATCTTCATTACAAGTGCTACAACAGTGCAGCTGCATCTGTGCAGTTGTGCCATTGTGGAAGTATAGAAAGAATTGATAGGGATTTGTAGGGGATATTAATGCATGATAGTTTTTATTAGCAAAAGTTAGGCTAATTGTAATTTTAATAATGCAAGATTTGTAGAAGCAAGAATTGTGTGAGGCGAGCAAAAGAGAATTGTGTAAAAGTTGTTTTGATTTTGTGTAGATAATGTGTAGATAGATTGAGGTTTTTTAGAAGTAAAAAAAATAAGATATTAGGATAAAATATAAGTATAAACAAAATGCAGCTGCTGCTTATTATTGTCTGTAACAAAAGTATAAATGCTTGCTGTAATTGTTTACCTGTGGAGAGACCTGTCTAAAAAGGGGAGACCCTATGTCCTAGTGCACTCTCTCCTGTTGTAGCTGCTAAACAGAATAAAGTATCTGACTCTGCTGCACCCAAACAAAAAAGCGAGAACTGAGTTTTTCTCCAACATCACTGTAAATCTCTAGTGTAGACCTGTCCTCAGAGGGAAAACTAGGGCTGGAACTCAGTAGTTTCTGCTTCACAGTTCCACACATTTGCCAGCCTGTTGGAATGGTAATTGTTTATTCCTAATGGGATAAAAACCCAAACTACAAGACTTCTGGCTCAAGGACTAGCTTTTTTGTTGTTTGTTTGAATAGTGCCTAATAGAATCAGGCTTTAATCCCTGTTTGTGGGGACAGGAATTACCATGATAGTAACAATAAATAATATCATCAGGTTTCTTTTCTACATGCTGACATTGGTTTCACACTCATATTTAAGATGAAGCTAGAAAACTTTAATGGATGCCCAAAGTTATGTCACAGTAGTCTGAACTCCCTGGTTTGCCACAGACTTAAACAAAGGGGGACATTTTAGATGCTCCTAGTCCCATCTAATACAGGGTAAGCAGATCTGCTGTAATGGACATAGCCTGGAAACAAACTTTCAAAATGCTTTGGAGTGAATTTTCTTAAACCGTGCAGTCAGCTATTGGCTTTATTTATATTATGCATTGTAGAAGGCAAAACACAATACAGAAAACATGTAAAGTGAAAGTAAATTATACCAAAAATGCATTACTGAGAACTAGCTAAATGGTCTCAGTAATGGGGCAAGAAGCTGAGTTACAAAGGAAGCGGTGAAGACATTTATTAACATTTATAGCCCATTCTTTTGAAATTGAATCTAGGTCCTTGTGACTCAGGAGGAGGTCATGGTTTGCGAGCTAGAAAAAGCACTCACACAAACGGATTCCCCTTCCTAAGCTTTTTTAGCCCATCCCTGCTCCTCTCTGAGGTAATGGGTAGCTGACCCTGCATCTAGCTACCTTATAGGTGGGGTTTAAATTACCTCACCACTTTAGCATAGCGTGCTCCTCCCATTGTGTGCTAGGTATAAAAAAAATATTAAAGCTAATGTTAAAAAAAATTATGTAATACATAGGTTGAGAAAAGTGTTTGTACATCTGGGTATAGTGCTTAGATTATCCACAAATACATATACACAAATATCATAAAAGTCATATGATACATAGAGTACATAATCAGCAATAACCCAAATTTAGGTGAATAAATTTAACAATACTGTTTAGATATTTGATTCAAAGGCAGCTTATCAACCCGCTGCTGTGAGTCAATCACCCCTTTGTTTGTGAAATGAAAAGATAATGGCTGCTGCCCTGAGATAATTAATGTCTCTCTCTTCATCTCTTAAATTAAAGTGGTTAGTTCACATGCATCCTGCTGTGCCATTATACTTTGGTCAGTTAAAGCTGCTTTCAAATGTAGGTTTAAAGTCATTTGAGGAGTAGGAGAAGAAAAAAAACAAAATGGAAATGAATAAAACAGAAAAATCTTCATATGGCACTGAGAATTGCAACACTTTCTGACATGTATGTTACTGAAATTAAGGCTTTTTTTTGGTATGTGTATCATGTGAGCTGAGCTGTTCTAGCAGCTATGACAAAGGAGGGAACGACACAAGCCAAATGTTTGTGGTTTGGAAACAGGAATTTGCAAACAGGGAGAGCCACACCAACCATAATTTCTCTGCCTCTTCCTCTCGCTTTGGATCAGGGATGGCAGACTGTGATTCCTATTTGCCAGTTGGAGAATCCATGACGGTGTTGGGTCTAAACTTCTGGTGAACTTTGGAGCCAAAACACACCCAGACTGGCCGTCTCTGCATAATCCTTTCTGAACCCTTTATCGAACAAAGCACTGACCTGCAAACTACTCATGACACCCCCTTTATTAAGTAGCCATTAGCCTTTATCTCTATGCATTTACTTGTTAAACTTGCTTTTCCTGTAAAATCTTGATTGATTATGCATGACCATTATCTTTTATTAATCACTTTGTTTACTTCTGTGTATAAGTATTGATGCTCACCCCTAATAAAGGGGCCACACTTATTCTAAAGCTTTTGGGTTAGTGTGAGCCCGTTGATCAACGCATTGGTGTCTGGTCTCTGACAGAATTGTGTGCCCAAATACCAACTCCGCACGAACTTGGGTGTTGGAGAGGTGAGTGAGGACTTGCTTTATTACCTAACAATTTGGGGGCTCGTCCAGGATTCCTTCTGGTGCGGTACCTCTGTCCAGTGGTCAGACCACTCATATATGAATTGGCAAGGCGCCACAGGAGATTTCTCCCAGCCAATTCAATATTGAGGGGTCGTGTATTGGACAGCAGGGTAAACGCCAGTTGGAGGGCTCCTGTCAGACACCATGGGTCAAGGGACTAGCGTGCCTCTTGAGAGTCCGTTGGGGATTGTAAATAAGTTATGGAACGAAGGGAAACTCCCAGTACAGACAGGAATGTCTAGGAAGAAATTGTACACACTATGTGTAAGGAATTGGACTGGGTATACCGCGGTATTGGCCGACCCGGAGATGAGGTGGCCTTCGTATGGCTCTTTCGAACAGGCTGCCTTAAGAGGAGTAAAGAGCCAGATCGAAAAAGACCATCCGGGACAGTTATGTTACTGGTTTTGTTGGGACACAGCAGCAGAGCTGTGGAAATCTTTAAAAATTATGGCAGTCAGGTACTCTCCCGAGAGTGAACCCCCTCCAGGTTATTTCGATGAAGGGTGTAGACCACGGCGTGTTTTGACTCGTCAGCTGGTCCCCTCTGCACCTGCCCCTATTCCTCCGCAGGGGGACTCTCTCCTTGTAGCAGAGGGGAATCTGCAGGATACCAGATTGGAATTTGTGCAGAAGGATGAGGAGGAAATGGAGGGGCAAACCTCGGGAGGAGTAGTTACTAGGCTTATGTCCAAGCAGGTACGGCAGGGTGCATGCCCCCCCCCTGAGGAAAGTATAGTTAGAGAGATGCCTTTACAGGTGCACGATCAACCTTATATGGGCAATGATGGACGATTGCAACATGCTAGTATTGTGGAATATAAAGGATGGCTAGAATGGGATTTGAAAGAGTGGGGACAGTTGTCAGGATCTTTTGGGGAAAATCCCCGAAAGATCATAGAACTTCTAGAAAGATTGTTTTTAAGTTATAATCCTACTTATACGGATGTGGATCAGTTGTTAAGTAGAGTTTTGACCGGAGAGGAACGTAGTAGATTGTGGATGGCAGAAAGGACATGGGGAGATAGCAATGCAGTTAATCTTACTTGGATGGATAGGTGGGATCTGGCCGCTGGCTGGAATCCCTTAGACTGGACTCAGCTAAGGCTGACTCAGCTGCGAACAGATCGAGAGCGATTGTTAGAGAGACTCAAGGAAATGGCTCGCCACTCGCCTAATCAGGCTAAGTTCATGCAGATTCGGCAGGAATCTGATGAGCCGCCCAGAAAGTTCTGGTCGAGGCTATTGGAGGGGGCCCGAATGTTCACTCAGATGGATTCTGAGAGAGAAGCAGACCACCCTACTCTTATTTCATTTTTTGTGAATCAGTCGGTGCCCCCTGTAAGGGATTACTTCTTAAAGTTTCGCCCTGGTTGGGGAGGTGAGTCAGTCACTTCAGTGTTGGACGTAGCTGATTTTGCCTGGGAGAAAGAAAGGGAAAGTAGTAAAAAGAAAGAGAAAAAGGAAGAATATAAGCTGATGGCTTTAGCTTTTCACGGTGGTGTTCAAGGCAAAGGCCGTGGCCGTGGCAGGGGATTCCAGGGTGCCCGAGGAAGAGGGTCCTGGCGACCCCAGCCATCAGGAAATTGTTTTCAGTGCGGACAGCCTGGTCACTTTAAACGTGAATGCCCCTGGGGACGCCCAGAGGGTCTGGTTGCATCCGCAGATGCTTACACAAGTGAGGAATACACCCCTGCACCACCAACTCAGCCAATTCCCCAGGCCTGGATCAACTACGGGAAACAGCAGCAGCTGCAGCAAACTCAGCCTCCTCAATGACGGTACCCCGGGGGCGAAGGCAAACAATGTGATGGTCTTATTTCCTTAATGTCTTTAGCCAGCTCCTTTCTCACTTTCTCCCCTCCCAGCAAAGAGCCTCGTTTAACCCTTTCAGTCCAGGGACTGCCTGTCTCTTTCCTCATTGATACTGGGGCTACTTTCTCTCTTTTAAATCATGCCCCCTCTCCCTGGCTATCCTCTGAGGTTAAAACTGCGACTGGGGTGGAGGGCAACCCACAGTCTCTGGAACTCACTTTGCCTTTGAATGTTGTTTATGCTGATAAATGTTTTCCTCACCGTTTTCTTTTTTCCCCAGCTTGTCCGATCCCTTTGATGGGCCGGGATTTACTCTGTAAGCTTGAGGCTACTTTAACCTGCACTCCTGAAGGGGTAGGATTATTGATGACAGTGTTAGGAGATTCGGCCGCTACTCAGGGTAATAGGGAAACACCCCTCTCTCTCTCCCCTGACCTCACTGACTTGCCTTCAACCCTCTGGGGAATTTCTGACACTGATGTTGGCCTGCTCCTTTCGGCAGAGCCCGTAAGGATTCAGGTAAAGCCTTCCTTAACCCCCCCGTCAGTCCCTCAATACCCCCTGTCGCTGGAAGCCCGGGAGGGCATCCGCCCCATTATCGAGGGATTCATTGCACAAAAGCTAGTCCGCCCTCAGCGCACTCCCTGTAACACCCCTATACTGCCTGTCAAAAAGCCTCCTAAAAAGGACGGAGACCCTGTTCGTTGGCGCTTTGTACAGGATCTACGAGTTGTTAATCAGTATGTGGTCCCTCTTCATGCAGTAGTCCCTGACCCAGCTACTATCATCAGCCAAATCCCCTGGGATGCTGAGTGGTTCACTGTTATTGACTTAAAATCAGCTTTTTTCAGCATTCCTGTGCACCCAGACTCTCAGTATCTCTTTGGTTTCACCTGGGAGGGACAAAGTTATGTCTGGCAACAACTTCCTCAAGGCTACAGAGACAGCCCCACGATTTTCAGCCAGTGCCTCCGCCACGACTTGGAAGGTTTCACCAGTCCGCACGGATCCACATTGGTCCTATACGTAGATGACATCCTATTAGGTAATCGCGAAGAAGCTGCCCTCCTCATCGATGGTAAGGCACTTTTATTATACCTACACACCAGAGGCCACAAGGTAGACCCTAAAAAGATTCAGTGGGTCTCACAGAAGGTCCGATATCTGGGCTTCCTGTTAACCCCAGAGGGAAGACAGATGGACCCAGCCCGCATAAAGACTATTCAAAACTGCCCTCTACCGAACAGCAAGAAACAACTTCGAGGTTTCTTAGGATTAATTGGCTTCTGTCGCCCCTGGTTGCCGTCCTGCGGGAAGTTAAGCAAACCGCTCCACCGACTCACTGCTAACCTTGCTCCTGACCCTTTGCAGTGGTCCCCGGACACTATTCAAGCCTTTCAGTTACTCAAGGACAGTGTGGCCTCCTCCATGTCTCTCCGCCCCCCCAATTACAGCAAACCCTTTCACCTTTTTGTCCACGAGAGGGGCGAAATTGCTAGTGGTGTCCTTACCCAGCTGAGCGGGCCCCACCATTTCCCGCTTGCTTTTTACTCTCAGCAAATCGACCCTGTCGCTCAGGGAACCCCATCCTGCACCCGGACTCTGGCAGCAGCTGCCCTGCTGATCACAAAGGCAAAGAGCCTAACCCTGGGTCATTTTACCACGGTTTGGACCTCTCATGCCTTGTCAGCCCTTCTGCGTAGGGGCACAACCCAAGTCTTTTCGGCCCATTGTCAGCAACAGCTAGAGGCCGAACTCTTAGAAGACACTAACCTAATTTTTAAAAGGTGTGGACCCCTTAATCCAGCTACCTTGCTTCCTGACCTGCCAGTCCTCCAGGATCAGCACGACTGTGTGGAAGTAGTTTCCAGCATCTTACAGATAAGGGACAACCTGTTTGACGTGCCACTGGACAATCCCGATTGCATCCTCTTCTCGGACGGAAGCTCCTTCTATGTTGATGGCAAGCGTTTCACTGGTTATGCTGTCACCTCTGAATGGGACATTCAAGAGGCCGCCTCACTGCCAGGCAACTGGGGAGCCCAAGCCGCTGAACTCTATGCCCTGGCCCGAGCTTGCCAGTTGGCCGCTGGTAAGACCGTTACCATTTTTACTGATAGCAAATATGCTTTTGAAGTTGTGCATTGTCATATCCACCTCTGGAAGTTTCGAGGTTTCCAGACAGCTGCCGGTAAACCCATTCAGCACCTCCCCCTCATCCACAAGCTTTTGGACGCCCTCCAAAAACCCTCTGTCCTGGCTGTAGTTCACTGCCGGGCCCATACTAAAAATAGCAGCCCCGTTACCCGTGGGAATGCCCTGGCTGACGCCTCCGCCAAGAAGGCTGCCACCTTACCTTTAGCCATGCCCACATTGGCTATTGCAACCTCCTCCTTTACTCCACCGCACCCCGTACCAGTACCCGCTGCTGAACTAAAATCATGGAAAAGCCTCGGGGCCACTCTGGTCAAAGGGACTGGGCATTTCACACTCCTTTCATACACCCTACCACCCCCAGTCTAGCGGGAAAGTTGAGCGTATGAATAGGGAACTTAAGTTTACATTGGCTAAATACTGTCAGGAAACAGGATTAAAGTGGCCTCAGGTACTTCCCTTGGTCCTGTTTCACCTTCGTACTCGCCCAACCCGCGCATTGGGATTATCCCCCTTTGAACTGCTCTATGGACACCCCCCTTTCAAAGGCGGGGCGCTACCACGTGCTGATGTTTCACTATTGGGAGGGGATCATATGACCGCGTGTCAGTTTCTCTCCCTACAGGCTCGCCTCCGTACCCTTTGGAAAGCCTCGCAGTTTTCCCAGACCGTGCCGCTGGAGGAACAAATCCACCCGTTCCAACCAGGGGACTTCGTCTGGGCCAAAAAGTTCGTTCGTGACGACACCCTCCAGCCAAGGTTTACTGGACCCCACCAGGTTCCTTTGACAACCCAGACTGCAGTGTTCCTGGAAGGACGCAAATCTTGGATCCACCACTCCCACTACAGCCGTAGTGGACCACAGTGACGGACCAGCAGCTCTTGTCACCACTGAGGACACTGCCTTCGACCAGTGGACCAGCTTACCTCTCTCAAACATTAGACTTAAATTAACTCGGAAAAAATGAGAGGACCCTTTATTCTGACAACTGTATGTTTTTTATGCTTTTTTAGTTTATTTTCTGCTTATGAAGATAATGCTTTTATTAGATATTCCCACGAGGTTAAAACTCGTATTTTAGGAAATAGAAGTGATTGCTGGGTATGTACTCAATTTCCAGTAAATGCAGCACAGGGACTCCCCTTCACACCCATTCCCCTAACCACTGCTAATATGACTTGGATGCCACCGACTAAAATAAAAGATCCAGTCCAACCCAATCTTACATGGGACAAAACAGAAGTGCCAATTAACAAATATCTCAGGGTAACCAATCAAACAGGATCACTGTGTTTTGTTAAAGAAAAAGGGTCAACTTTTGTGGGAACAAGTAAATGCAACATATATTTTAATGGCACTGCCTTTAGTAAAAATCTTGGCTTCAAGCCTTGCGCATCCCACTTATCCCATATGTGGATCCCTCACCCCGATCCAACCTTTTCAACTTTTTCATGGAGGGGCAGGTTTTCAGAGTCAGTTTTTAAAAAGCCCTGCTCAGATCTCGAGGGTGTCCAACTAATTGTTAAAGGATACACAATTGCCTTCTACAACTGCTCAAGCAGTACTACACTGCCCTTTGAGGACAACACTACCAAATTGTGCCTCTGCAGTTCACACAACGACCCCTCTGCGTTACCAGGGGAACAGTGGTACAACGGGTGGTGGGTTACCTCCTACTTTGAGAAATGGAATACCCAAAACGCATTATATGGAACATACTGGGTGTGCGGGCCCAAGGCTTATTATTTTCTCTCCCCTGATTGGGCAGGGTCATGTTATTTGGCATGGCTAGCACCGCCTTCTCGGATCTCCCTCACTCCCCCTCATTTTCCCCACGTTCGTAACATTCGTGAAACTGACAGAGATATTAATCTCCGTGATGGTTTGTCCTGGCAGCGGTGGGCTGGTCACACTAGCTTAAAGGGTGCTATCATCCGTCTACAGGGACTATTAGAATCTTTGACCAATGAAACTGCAACCCTATTTGAGAATCAGGCCGGGGAAATGTCCCAGCTGCGCCAGTTAGCTTTGCAAAACAGAATGGCTTTAGATATGATGTTAGCAGCCCAGGGAGGAACTTGCGCCCTCATAAATGAAGAATGCTGTGTTTTTGTAAATGACACCTACTCTGACACTTTTCAACGTACCAAACACCTAAGGGAAATGGCTAAAAACTACTCCTCTGGCCAGCCACCTTATAATTGGTGGGGAGCCTTATGGAATTGGCTGCCCGGATTTGGGTGGGTTAAAAACCTCTTGGTGGGTGTTGTTGGGGCCATAGTAGTCCTTATAATACTGTGTTGCTGTATTCAGTGTGTCCCCTCCCTCATAAACTCATGTAAGTCAGTTTATTCTTTTCCCACTTCAGCTAAAAGCCTTACTCTCTTCGAATTGGCCCAGGCTGAAATTGCCAAGCGGCCCTTGAGATCTTGAAATAGGGTGTAGCTTTTTGATTAATAGTTATCTCAAAGCTACAAATGGAGGAATGTTGGGTCTAAACTTTTGGTGAACTTTGGAGCCAAAACACACCCAGACTGGCCGTCTCTGCATAATCCTTTCTGAACCCTTTATCGAACAAAGCACTGACCTGCAAACTACTCATGACACCCCCTTTATTAAGTAGCCATTAGCCTTTATCTCTATGCATTTACTTGTTAAACTTGCTTTTCCTGTAAAATCTTGATTGATTATGCATGACCATTATCTTTTATTAATCACTTTGTTTACTTCTGTGTATAAATATTGATGCTCACCCCTAATAAAGGGGCCACACTTATTCTAAAGCTTTTGGGTTAGTGTGAGCCCGTTGATCAACGCATTGGTGTCTGGTCTCTGACAGAATTGTGTGCCCAAATACCAACTCTGCACGAACTTGGGTGTTGGAGAAGTGAGTGAGGACTTGCTTTATTACCTAACAACGGGCTAATTATGAACTAGACATCACTGTACATGGTAGCTATGAGTCTCCATTCTACCAGAGAGGAATGAAAAATTGCTGTGTGTAAAAGTGGCCATGGGAGAAAAATATAAAGTATGTGGAGGGAGAGAAAAAGAAAATAAAAGTTTCTGAGAGAATGGTTGAGTGACAAGAAGCTTAAATTGGAAGAGAAGCACAACTGCAAATTAACGTGGTTAGTTCAGAAGCAATACGCCTTGCAAGTGTTATATTTTGCAGCATTACAAGTTCAGTTGTCAAAAATATGTTCATTGTATTCCATACTAGCAATGGGCTAGATCACCAGTCAGCGTAGCGCCATTGATTTCAATAAAGTGATGCTGTTTTACACTAACTGAGGATCTGGTCCATTATATTTATTTCATCAAGCTGTTTTGTCCTTTGATTTTGCTGATGAAATCCATTAGTGGACAGCAGGCAGACCTGGCACTTACTTTTAGTTATTTTGAGCTATACAAATTATGAGGTGATTTGTAGATACACAGCATCTCCCTAAATATGATAAACCATAACTAATCTCAAATGAACCAAGTTCTCCAGCAGAAAAAGAGAAAGCACATTAACCAGCTGCATCACCTAGGCTTAATCCCATTGAGTTCCAAATTCACTTAGATTTCAAATAACAAGCCATTTAAAAAATAAGCAAACAGTTGTGTAGGTGGTGGAACTATAGATCGGCATCCAGACAGCTGTTTGCTATTGGTGGTGGTGTTATTGTTGATGTTCCCCACATCAGCTCAGATGGTGCGTGAAAATCAGATGCCAAGAGAGCGAGAGAGAAGACTAGGATCTGCTGGGTGTGCACAAGAGTATAGGCTGATCTTGACTTTCATTGCTTTAAACTTTACAGAAAGCAGTTTAGTCTACAGAATAAGTTCTTGCTATTCTGTATCTGATTTATATGTTGCAAAGTGTACTGCACTGAAAGAAAAGACATTTATCCTTGTCTAGTCCGAGTTGAAAAGTGCACATAAAATTTGAGAGAGCACTTTTTCTATCACTGTGTCCAAGAGTAATTTTATTTCATTCCATTTTTTTCTTGTTGCTTTTATTTATTTTCTATTACCTGCTTTTCTGCTCTTTGAGCAAAGCTAAAGGGAAAGAGAATAGACCCCTCCCCTCAACTCAGAGCTCAGCTTTGTTTAAATATTGGTGTGAACTGAATTTACTGTACAGTAACTACAAATGATTGCATCCATGCCAATTTCCTTTGCTATTGTGTTTTCTTTGTAATTCTTGAGTATTCAAAAAGCCATGAAGCTTTGAACACATGAAGGATTCATTCCCAGCATTATTCAAATTAGCTCTCTTGCTCTCTGTATCCCAGTAACATAGAGATAATTTTTAAAGTCACATCATTGTTTAGGCAAATCTTACCCATATGTAAAATTAAAGATTTATTACAGCAAACACTGTTAGTGCAGAAAATCATGAATATTTCTCTGAATGACAGCAAATAAAGACAATGATTATAAAAGGAACGCTAGAATCTCTCACCTATCATAACACACATATCATACCATCAGCTACTGATATATGCAACAAAAGGACATGTACCACTGGGGAGTTGGGTGTTAAAAATATCAGCTGTATCATGCTATCATGGAGATACTTGTTAAATATCTTTGCTAAATGTACTTGGAAATTAATAGATTATCCTTAGTCAATTCATTATTTTATAATAAACTCCAGTAAACAGAGAGAATGCCTTCCATAGAGGATTTGCCAAATGAGATCAGGATTTTCTTCATCCACTCTAACATCTGATCTTATTTAGGCTGCTATCTTGTAGCTAATACTCTGCTTCAGAGGAGGTAAAAATCACCACAATACATATAGTCACCTATGTAATGCATATGTACATTGAGTTTATCTGGGATAAATTATTTTTCTGAGTCTCACAGGCAATTAGTGCATGACTTTAAAAATGAGATAAGATTACTGCTATCTTAGCAATAAATGTAATGGGTGGTCATACAATTGCTCACTCCCTTTGAAAATAAAGTCATGACTTGCTAGAACAGTGAATTCACAGGTTTATTATGCACCATACAGTCATCCGATTGAATTAATTGCTGATGGAGATCAAGTTCTTCTACAATACCTCCTAGCTTCAGTAGAACATTGTGAAGGCTTGACTGATGAAAGAAGTCTCTGGCTGCTGCCTCTGTTAATGAATTTGTGCTATCCTTCTAATAAAGGAATCTCCACTTTAGGAGGGTCAGGATTCTGTCTTTGGTATTCCATATCATTTAACCCCATGTGAATACAAATCCTGGGTTATACCTTATGGGATTGCCACCAAACAAGCAACACGAATACTTATAAACAAGCTCAGTCGCTAACAACCTAATGCAGGAGCAAGCTCTTCTTTTGCAAAATGCAACTTGTTTAACTTTTATAAACACCTTTTATGCCCCTACTGGAAAACAGTTACATTTCTACCATATGCAGTGGGTTTTGACAAGACTGAACTTTAAAAGAACAAGAACACTCATAACATCTGAGAAAAGAGTAGATGTGTTGGAGTATTATGTTCTGGAATAGGAACTTAATAACACACAACTGGCATCTGATGAATCTCTCAGGAACACTATGGACTACTAGGTCCCAGTAAAGCACATGCTGAAGTCTCACTAACTTCAGTAAAACATGTACATGCCTAGGTGTTTCACTGAACAGGGATGGACTTCAGAATTTCTCAAAGTTAAACAAGTCTTTGAGTACTTTGCTGAATGAGGTCTTTACTGCTTCAGAAACTTAACAAATGTGTTACAGCCTTACAAAGTCCATTCCTGTTCTCAGACAATTTAATTATTCAGCATGTTAATTATTCCCGCACACTTTATGGGGCATATTACACTGGAAAGTGCATAAAACTTTAGCAAGTATGTCAGCCCTTATACTTCATAAGGTACATAAGAGTCGTGGCACAATTGTCAAATGGTCTTCAGGCAGTAATGTGGATTACCAGTGTTTGTTCCTTGGAGATGTACTCTTGCTCCATTCATGACAGCTGAAAGTCAACATAACTTCAAAAGGGCTGGTACACATTTCCTGAGGTAGGCAAAAGGCCAAATGCACTTCATAAAGGGCAAAGGAACTCTGATACAGATGCTGAATAATTAAGTTGCTCATATACTCATACACATTTTGTAAGGTGTGCAAGGCCTGTGATGCTCCTGCCAAGATTATATGTAGTTTATAAAATGCGCAGGAGCTGCAAAATGGATGCTGAATAATTAAGTTCCCCATGGATTTGTGCGCCTACTGAATTCAGTAACAGTTCTGAAAAGGAAAAGAAAAGAAAAGAAAGCTCTAAAAGCAGGAAAAAAAAACCTAAATCAGACTCCAAACTAACAGATACAGCCTCTGTTATACTCTGATATGCAAGGTTATATTAGCCAATTTCATAAGATTATCTAAGGGTACAGACAAAAATTCCTATAGCAGACTAACTCTTTTGATACAGGGCAGGTTTAGGCTGCCAACCAGTGCAGGTTTAGGCTGCAAAACAGTGTTAGGTGTATACTCTTCATTGTTAACCTTCGCATGTGAGTGCTGACCTCCTTTTTATACAGCCCATGCCTAAATCTTCTCAGTCTTTGCCACTTGTTGCTAGTTTCATTTTTTATTATTGTAAGCAGAGGCAGAACGGGCTCTACCCTGATATCTAGTGGAGAGCTGTGGAAAAGAATTACAGGGGCAGATCTCGTCTGCATGGGCACACCCACCCTGCATAGCATGATGGAACTGCTTGCCCAAATGGTCACATAGGCTGCTGTGTGATCCCCAGGCTCTTTGTTATTGGGGCAGGAGTAATAAAGTGTTGTTATCCTGGTTTCGTGAATCAAGGACAGTAGAACTCTACTTGGCATTTTATGATGGAGGGACTCGCCATCAACTAACTAGCACTCACTAGGCAAAGGACATGGGTTCCAAAACCCAGTCAACTGAGAGAGGTTGGGGATAAGTATTTGTATCTGGTAGCATTGGACCCTTCTGAGGACCTTAAACACCCCTTTGACCCTTTCTCTCCACTGTGTAATAACAGAGCTAAATTTGATTTCATCAAGAGTCTTGTTACATGCTGCAAAGCTGAAATCACTAGTACATAGGTCTAAGCCAGTATTTCTCAAATGGGGGTCACTGCTTGCATAGGGAAAGCCCCTAGCGGGCCAGGCTGGTTTGTTTACCTGCCCTGTCTGCAGGTCCAGTCAATTGTGGCTCGCACTGGCTGTGGTTTGCCACTGCAGGCCAATGGGGGCTGCTGGAAGTGGTGGCCACTAAGTCCCTTGGCCCACACCACTTCCAGCAGCTCCCATTGGCCTGGAGCAGTAACTGCAGCCAGTGGGAGCCGTGATCAGCCAGACCTGAAGATAGGGCAGGTAAACAAACCGGCCTGGCCCGCCAGGGGCTTTCCATACACATGCAACGACCCCAGTTTCAGAAACACTGGTCTAAGCATTAGACTTACTTTGGGCTAGTGGTGCACCAGCACTGAGGCTTCCCTACTACCAGCTAAAATCAGTAAAGAGCTGAAGTTACTGAGAGTTCTGTTAAGTATGGGGGGAGGGGACCTGAAGGCATACTGGTGAGTGGCTAGTGGGGTGGCTGGTGGGGAAGAGTGGCTCGTGGTGAAGACTGCAGCAGAAGCTCACAGAGAGGCATGGCAATTGGCTGTCAACACGAGCAGCGGAGCATGTAAGGTGCTCCCATACCTTCTCCCCTTCCGCCCACGCTGGGGGGTAAACTCGGGGCAGTGTGTGTGGGGGGTTGCTGCACTGAATAAGGACAGAAACTGTGGGTGGGGTGACTGTTGGGTTGCTGGACTTAAGACTCTGAGGGGAAAAGGACACTCCCAAACTTACTTGGGGGTGGGTCTTTTGCTCATGGTTTCTGTTATGAATCCTGTTTGTGGTGTTTCCCCAACATAAAGCCGTATTGTTTCCCTCCTTTATTAAAAGGCTTTTTGCTACACCCAGACTCCATGCTTGCGAGAGGGGAAGTATTGCCTCTTAGAGGCACCCAGGGGGATGGTATGTAATTGTCCCAGGTTACTGGGTGGGGGCTCGAGCTGGTTTTAAATTGTGTTACTGAAACGGAACCCCTAGAAATTGAACCCGACCCTTGTTGCTGCCAGCTCTGAAAGGCAGAAGGGTTACATTATACAATCCCTTAAACTGTGGAACCACATTAGTCCAAGTAACCAAAGCAACGTAACTGAAGCTTAGTGATGAAAATATGGAATGGTGGCTTGTGTAGAGGCATGGAAATAGTTAACTGTGTAAGTTAAGGTACGGGGAAATTAATGGTTGTGTAATGCCTGGTAAAATGGTGTAGTAGATGGCTGTGTGAGCGATGGCCATTGAAGAAATCGGAAATATAGATAGTCTTGATACCAACACCTCTGAAAATTTCCAGTTTGGATCCAAATCTATCCTCTGTGTTTAAAGATCTATATTTTGTACACATTTGTATTAGCAAAAATCACTAATATCATGGACGGAACGGAGACACTGGATTTATGGCTTATTACGAAAAACTGTAAGCCACTTAAGCCAAAACACACTAGCACAGCCTTTCCCCCCCTTTCCCCCTATGACTGGAGAGGTATTAACAGGTCATTTCACCTTTTCCTTGAATGGTACCTTGAAATACATGTTAAGGGAAACTAAATAATGACTATATAGATAATAAGCACAAGAGAGTTTGTTTACTTAGATTGTAAGCTCTTTGGGCCAGGGTCTGTCTTTTTGTTTTATGTTTGTATCATGTCTGGCATAGTAAGGTCCTGGTTCATGACTGTGGCTCCCAGGTGCTATGATAATACAAATAATAAATAATAAAATAATGCCAGAAATAACCAGCATTAATTAAATTTGTGAAACCAGCAAACTATGCATTGATCATCACCATGACCATTTTGTTTTGGTGTCATATACCTTTAGCTGCTTTTCCTGCTGTGTGTATGAATATGTGTGTGTGTGTATAATTATTACATTTCATTATTATACAGGAAGATTGATTCATCTATTCAAAGATTTATAAAAATAAACAGCACATATGAAGCATTTAAACAGCCATTTAAAGTAAAGATTATGATACTTTACATATGCTCTCCAATGAAGTTTCTGATACTATTAGTATTAGACAGGAATTAAACATCTAACTCATTCCTAATTATTTCTGTTTGACAAATAAAGCTGAAGGTTATTTAGATTTAAATTAAACCAGCAATTATCCAATTAAACAAAACATTATCTCCTCCTGTCACAAAGGTTTAATTTAAGTACACCAATTCATCCCCAATTTTTCCATTAAGGACTGCAGCTGCCTTTTAATAACAGTATTGATTTTTTAAAAAAAGAAGACATTAGGGAAGAGACAGCACTATACCTGATCTGACCTGGCCCTGATACTGCACAGGTATCGGGTACCATGGACCTTTATGGGCCCAGGAACCCATTGTGGAGTCTCATTGACTTCAGCGCTAGAGTCTATTTTTTCCCATAATCACAAGTGTGTTCCATTCTGTTGCATTATCAAGCATGCAGCAATAATGCATGTCATAGCACAGGGATCGGCAACCACTGGCACGTGGCCTGCCAGGGTAAGTACCCTGGCAGGCTGGGCCAGTTTGTTTACCTGCCGTGTCTGCAGGTTCAGCCCAATGGGGGCAGCGGAAAGCGGTGGCCAGCACATCCCTCAGCCTGCGCTTGCCTTGGTGGGCTGCGTGCCAAAGGTTGCCGATCCCTGCCATAGAACATTCTAAAAATACATATTTTACTTGTCCTACATAAGTCAAGATTGGATGTTTTTCTAAAAGCTTTGCTCTATGAATTACTTTGAGGAAGTTCTATGGCCTGTGTTATGCAGGAGGTCACACTAGATGATCACAGTGGTCCCTTCTGGCTTTAGAATCTATTAAAATATAATTACCCACAGACATGAAAAATGTACCTCTAAATGAAAAAATGCAACATTAGTAAAACATATAAAAAGTAAAAAACAAAACAAACAAACAAATAAAAACCCACACACACCCAAACTCTAGTCAAGAATTACTTGGTTTTGTAACTAGATTTCCTCATTTATTTAAAATTAGAACACACTCATTTTTATATACATACATACACAGACAGACAGACAGATCTGGCCTTATTTCTTACTAATCCTATTTTAATACAGTATGCAATTACTTCTGGAGGTAAATTATTTTTACTGGATGCAAGTAATACAACCATGACACATTTATTTATTGCTTGGTTTACTCGAATCCATACCAACATTCATTTCTAGTTGAAAAAATAAGATTTGCAAAGGTTCTTTCATCTCAGCTCAAATCCAGTACATGTGAGTAGTGAGATTCGACCATCTGATGGAGTGGTTGGTAATTAACATGAAAATGAGTGTGGTCATCTTACCAACCCAAGTGTTCAAAAATCATGTGATAGGCTTACAATTCATAAGGCTTCAGAAATAATAAGCTTTGGATTCTTTTTATTTGTCATCTTGGTTTTCAGTCTTTTGAGTTCATGGTCCCAAGATTTCCTATGCAGCTGTAAAGGCTAGAAATTTTGTCATAATTATTTTTTTATAATTAAAGCCAGCAGTCCCATAACTGAATCTCATGACTCCAGGAGCTGAGTCTTTAAGAAAAAGCACACCAAAGATCTCAAGAATTTGCAATATTGTCTCAGTCTATTTCTAGTTAGTCAGGTGGCAAGCTGTGCTTATTGATCCTAAGATTTGTGTACTTTTGTCATTCCCATCTCCCCTGCTGTCACCATGACTCCCTTTGTTATTCTCATCCACCTCTTATGTTTTGTCTTTCAGAATGTAAGTGCTTTGGAACAGGGATTGATTTTCTATATGTTTGTACAGCACTTAGTCCAATGGGGTCCTGACATGGTCAAGACCTCAAGCACTATGACAATATAAATATTTAATATCAACAGTAAATGTCAATGGAAAATTCCAATATGGTTTGCTAGTCACTAATATACTATATATACTCAATCATAAGCCAGTTCGTTTATAAGCTGACCCTCCCACCAAGATGGATAAGTAAAAATGGAAATGTTTTATACCCCATTCATAAGACAACCCTATAATTCAGGAGTCAGCAAACTTTGGCTTCCAGGCCATCAGGATAAGCTGCTGGTGGGCCAAGATGGTTTGTTTACCTTGAGTGTTAGCAGGCACTGAGTTAAATCTAAGTAACGAAGTATCCCAGTGCACCAGCTGCTTACTCTGAAGGGCTGGGACAGCAACTGGTGGGGAAATTTTTTGGGGGGGAGAAGCTGGGAGTCAGTGGAGTAACCCCTGTGATCACCCCCCACATGATGCCACCCCTAGCCTGGGACCCCCACAAACACCCCATGCCATCCCTTCCCACCTTATCTGGGGAGGGCCAGGGGAGGATGTCATTGACCTGGCTGGAGCTGCTCCGGCAGGTTGGGCGGTGCAGCCGCTGCCTGCTCAGGCGGGCCAGACCGGGCGGCATGGCAACTGCATGTTCCTGCATGGCTGGGCGGCACAGCAGCAGCGTGCTCCGGTGGGCTGGGCAGCATGGCCACAGTCTGCTTTGGGGGTGTGGGGGCGCGAGTGCCAGCTCTGGAGCTGTAGCTGCTTCAGAATCGGAGGCTGCGGGGAGAGCAGCATGGCCAGAAGTGGAGAGACTTTGGACCCGCCTCTTCCCTTCTGGCTCTGCTGGCTGTGCTGCCTCTCCCTACTCCCTCTGTTGGGGGGAGGAGCTGTGTCCGACCTCTCCCTCTCTATACCCATTCATAAGCTGACCTCTTTCTCTGGTGCTTCCCTTTTTTACTAAAAAAATTTGGCTTATGAACAAATATATATGATAAGCACCAATTCAGGAAACACCTCTGTTGAGGACAGCACTTGGCCACATGCTTATTTTTCAGCACACACTAAAAGGTAAGAATATAATTAAGTGTTCTCCTGCATATGGATGGACTTGCCCATGTTTCAGTGCTTTCCTTAATCAGGGCCACAATGACTGCACTATAACATGTGTAATGCAATATTCACTGTAAGATGCAGCTGCAACTGGAAGACTATTGTATGTGTTTAGCAATATCAACATGTCAGCACAAACCTAATTTATTTGAAAATCTTTACAGTCAGACAAGATAACTTTATAAATAGATTTGTTCCCTACAAGATAAGGCACCTTTACTAGCTCTGCAGTTTTTCTTGCTAAATTTAACTATCTTGCGATAAAAGAGGAGGCAGTACCATGTGGACTTTGAGTTCAGGACAAAGGCCTTATTCTGATCGCAACTGTGTAATTCCACTGACTTCACTGAATCAACGTACATTTCTGTACAGCGGTGTACAGCAAGGCCAGAGTCAAGCCTCATGCTTCAGTTTCCAATAACTCACTTTTAAACTTGGGGTTGGTTTTAAATGACAAACATGAAACACTCTCAAAACCTATTTTTGTTTTGTTTTAATTTTTCCCACCTGGCCAGGTGCAATCTGACCTAGGCTGTTTGCTGCTGATGCTGTACAAATAAGCAATCAGCAACTCAAGCTTTCAGTGCTGGCTTACAACCATCTTTAAAAGGGTCTGATACCACTGAAGTGGGAAATAGCAGGTGCTTATCTCTTCTCAAGGTCATTGTGCATTCACTACAAGCACCAACAGAAAAGAGATACTTGAACTCTCACTGCTACCCCCAACAGTTTAAATATCCACTCTGTTAACTAGTTCGTTTTTGATGATCTCAGCAGAACATCCAGCATTTGTGCTCATCTTACAATGATCTCCCTGACTTCTCCAATAGGAATATAATGGCAATCATTTACACAGGGGCTACTAATTTCATTGTATTAATGAGTTTCACACTTAGGGTTTTTTTAAACTTTCTTTTTAGTCATTAATCTGAAATAGCCACCAAAATTAACAGTCAGCCACACAAAAGGGACCTAATACCGAATTTAGGTACAGCATGCTGTGGAGCACTTGGGGCCTTGTCCAAAATTCTCACTCGCATGGGCCTGCAATTTATGATACACTGACTGGCTTGTGGCTGAAAAGTCAGAACCAGATCCTCACCTTGTATAAATCAGTATCTTCACTACCAGTAGACTATTTGATTTACACTCAGGAAGGATCAGGCCTCATTCGGCTCTGGCATAGTATTTAGCCAAATTTCAAGTGAGTAGGGAAGAATTCAGCTCTGATGGTTGAAGCTGAGGAATAGAGGAAGGGCTACTGTACTAAAAAGGGGCTTGTAGGGATGAGGGAAGTCACAGCTCTGACTAGAAAATATCACCCTACAAAGAATTTGTATTTCTTATGATAAAAGTGCATGTAATAAATTAGAACTTAAAACTGAATTCCATATTTATGTTGTTGGTTATGGCCTAGATCTACAGAAAACCTGTTGACCTTGCTATAATTAAAATGGCAAATGTAGAGCTGCAGTACAATTATTTATTTAGTAATGATGTGCTTAGTTTTTTTTTCCTTATTGTAACAGAATTCACTGTATGAATATCAGAAAAGAACTGCACCTTTTTGTGTCCCAACTACTAGTAACCTATATAATTTTTACAGCATGCTCCCTGCTGTAACACATATAAATTATGAACAGACATGAAAGTATTATTTATGTTCCATGAGTAAATATAATAGAAGTGTATAGGTGCTACTTCCAAAGCTTTCATATGAAACATGTTAAATCTATAATGAAAACTTAAAATACACATGTTTAGAAGATAGTTTATGATTCTGATTGATTGACATTTATGATGATTTTCTTTGTGAAAAGAGATTGCAATTGCTCACAAAGATAGGAACAAGGAGGAATACAGTAGTGTAAATTGCTACTGAAATTAAATTGCTGGCCAAGTTAGGTTTCTTCACTGTAAAATAGTGTCTTTTTGATCATGTACTGAAATTACAAAATCTGATTTCTTTCAAGGATGTGTGAAGGTGACCTATTTTCTGCAGAATGATATTGTATGGATGCCTTATGCTATAAGGTATAAAATCATGTCAATGTACGTTCTTTTCCTCATTTCTTATCAATTAGTTATGTAGGTTTTACAAAGAAAATATCATTAACAACAATGGAAACAAACTCTAATTATACATAATTTGAAATGCATGTATATGTGTGAGATTTCACACATCATCTCATAATGGGTCTTGATCATAAACAATTTCCATTAGATTTAACTGCTTAGTCCACCTGTAAAAGTTGCCCAATGCTGTAGCCTTTCCTTTCTCACGTGAATTGTACGGCTGACTTCAGTAGGAATACTTCTGTAAAGGCTGCAGATTAGGCCGCTAAAATATGCTGCTAATATTAGTTTGGAATAACAGCATGGTTACTGCTTGTGTCCAGTGTATGAAATATTGACAAATAATAAGAAATTCAGCAGAGAAAGTAATATTCATGAGTCCTACACTCTGACCTAGAATTTTTTTACCTCTGCAAACAAATAGAAAAATATGAAATGTTAGTGATCACATGTAAGCCAAGGAAGAACTGGGATTATTATTACAACCGAGGGGTGAAAATTCTTTAACCGACCAAATTCTGAGTTCTAAGAGAGAAAGGATAGTCCAGTGGTTAGGGAACTAGCCTAGAGGAAGACCCAGGTTCAATTCACTGCTCTGCTACAGACTTCCTGTGTGGACTTGAGTCAGCTGACCCATGTTAGGGGGAACCCTGGGTTTGAGCATCTACATTGTATTTTAATCCTATGTCAAGACTTTTCTAACCTGCGCTCAAACCCAGGGCTCTGGTATACATACTGCAGTGTGCAGACCCGAGTCAAACTACCCATACCGCAGAGTCCCTAGTTCCAGCCCTCCCCCCTCCCCAAATGTGGCTGCTCTAGCCCTAGAAGTGCTGTAGCAAAACTTTACTCCCCACCCTGCATGTTACCAGGAAGCAACTCACTTTGCAAAAGGCTTGATTTGCTTGCTCTCCATTGCAAAGCCAGGAGGCTCACTGACAGTGTGCTTACAGACCGGTGATCAGAAGAGAATGGCTTAACAATAGCCTGAGTTGCTGCCATTTGCTGGGAAGGGGCGAGTGAGAGGGGGCTTTCATTTTCAATAGAGTGTATTGCAAATAGAGAGGACTAAGGAAGTTGTACTATGGAATTATGGGATACTTCTGGCTGTTTCCCAGACCCAGGTCAAGTGGGGCTTCATCTATGCTGGAGGGCAATAGATCTTGGACCCTGGGTCCTGGATTAACTTGAGTTTGGACCCTCCAGCCCTGCAGGGTCCTGAGACCCTGGATTGGAGCACTGTGCTAGTGCAATTGCAGTGTAGCTGCAAGGGGCATTAGGCTTGAGTCCGGGCTCAAGCACAGGCCTACATTACAGTGTAGGAATACCTTTAGCCCAGTGGTCCCCAACCACAGAGGACCGTGGCTGCAGATGAGCATCTGCTGAAATGCCGCCAGCAAGCAGCAACGTCAATAGGCGTCACCACCGAAATACTGCAGACAAGCAGCAGCATCCAGCGTTGTCACCGCCAAAATGCCGCTGAAAATCAATGTCATTTTGGTGGTGACGCCTCTGGATGACGCTGCTTATTGGCAGCATTTCGGCAGATGTTCATCCACCAGCCAGCACATGGGCTCACTTAGGTGCCCCGGCGGGCACCATGGCACCCACGGGCACTGCATTGGGGACCCCGCCTTAGCCTCTCTGTGCCTTAGTTTCCCATCTGTAAAAAGGTGGAAATAATACTTCCTTACCATGGATGTGGTGAGGATAAATACATTAAAGACTGTGAAGGCTTTGAGATCTACTGATGAACAAGCACTATATAAGAGCTAGGTAGTATTACATAGATATAGATTAATGTAGTAAAGGTAAATAAATGACCTTGAAATTCAGGGCTTGCACCCTTGTAGCTAGATAGGTGTCTGAAGAGAAATGATATTACAACACCCTCCAGGGGTGCACAGGTTTGTGAGGCATCTCAGCTCTACCTCCCCTTAGTGTGAAGCAGTCTTTGTACCTGCTGTAGCTCAGCTCTCTGAAACCAACAGCCTCTGGCCACACAAATACTGTCTTCCAGGCCTCTGCAGACCTCACTCTCTACATTCAGCTTAGTAATAAGCACAACAGCCACCAAGTCCCCAAAGCATTCCCTCAGGAGGATCCAGCCCTGTCACTGGATACTCACAGAAATTACCAGGTAAGCTGTCATTGATGAAAGAGTATACACACAGTTTGACTAGTACAATTTAGGACAGATCCTTTTTATAACAAGACAGCACTGGAATCTACTTATAGTGAAAATGAACGTAAGTTTATTAACAAAGATAAGATTGAAGAGCTAGTGAGCAAGGATAACAATAACAATAAAGAAAACTTATAACATGCAATCCTAAGTCTACACTTACCAATAGTTACCTTTCCTATTTAATAAAGTATATTTTCTCTCAAGGAGGCAGCCTTTGACAGAGCCGCTGATTTTCAGTCACAACCAGGATCCAAGTTTTCATGAATACCCAAACCCTTCAAGGGATTTTCTCTGTGAATGGATGACAAAATATTTTTTTGCATTTTCTCATATATTCTCCAACAATCATTGTTTTCTCCTCCCAAAACAGATTGACCCCTGTGGGTCTCTTCCCGGGTGTTGGCTTCAAGGTGTCTTCCCATACTCCCCACACACCCCATATCAACCTGTTTTTCCTGTTGACTGTCACATATAAATGGAGATTGTGCTGGCTTTGCAATGCTTAATTTACAGAAGAGATAGGAGAATAGACATGCGTTGTCTGGCAGAAAACCTGGTTGCTAGCTCTGCCTTGTTACAGACTTTAAAGCATAGTTTCAGTGTGTATATGCAACACTGACAGACCTCGGTCATCAGTGGACAGGATCGAACGGGGGACCCCAGGAGCTTACTGCATGAGCCTCTATTGCATGAATTAAAAGCCAACTGGCTGTTAGTTAAGGCTGTAAGACTCATTTTATCTCTCTCTTTAAGTGGTCTCAGTACAACTAGATGGGACAGAACACCACACCCAGAAGGTGTGTAGGTTACATATACACAACTCCTTTTATAGTATTTCACAATTATATTAACCACCAGTGTGTCACTGGCTTCCATTTGATACCTTACCAGACAAGTTCTGGATAAATAATATGAAAGCAGCATGTTGGGTACAATGAGTTTGTCAGGCCTGAGCAGAGTTACTGTTACAGAACAGTGGGCCCTGCTCTAGTTGGCACTGAGGGAGTCTTAGGGTCCCAAATGTCATACTGTTGTGTGTGTACTGCACCTTTAAATGTGCAGGAGTCTCCCTGCCTCAGGTCAGGGGACGTTTAAGGTAACTACATTTTGTGTTTCAGTTCAGATTAAGGACAATGACAGATATATATAGAGAAAAAATATAATGCCAGAGAGAAAGAAAGAACAAAGTGATCTGCTCTGTGCCACTCTGTATCTGAAGTGACAAACAAAATGGTAGCTGCCTCACAGCTGCCACTGTGGTTGACAGGGAGACTCCTACATATTTAATGGTGTGGTACCCACAAAAAACAACAACATCATTTCCTTTTAATCTCTGATATCCCTGTTTTCCTTATGGTAAGTAGGGATACAAAGATTACCGGAGAGAATCTTCCTGCATTTCCACAGATACACCTTTGTTGAAAACTGTGGCTTGCCTCACAGAATGCAAGCATGTTACTGTGACTATATTTCAGGGGAAAGTTTCAGCAGAATCTCCATGACAAAATATTCAACCCATATTAATGTGAATGAGAGGCCCTGCTCATATATTAAGGGAAGAAAAGATCCCTTTAACTTGAAGATGAGGAGAGAGACTTGCATATGCACTGTAATTGTGTGGTCCCTTGCTCTCTTTCAGTAAACACGTTCTTGGCAGCATGCACTGAAGCAGCATTGATTTAAGTCCACTGCATTTGTAGAAGTCAAAGATTTTAAAGGGATTATAAAAGCTTATGCTTAATTTGACATTGATTGAGACTAAGCAGCAAATAAATCTTTCACTGGTTTATTTATTTCAATTTGTTGTTAAATTCCACTAAGATTGTATGGTGTTCTAGGGCAAAAGTATTTTAATTTGGGCTGGTATAGATTAAGAGTCCTTGATTATGATATTTGAATTATGTGGAGTTATGCAATTTTTTTCTTATTTTTTTTTAATTACTCTCTTCACTAGTTACATTCCAGATAGATACAATATCTCTTTTCCTCCCATACCATTGAATTTAAAAACAACAAGATGTTATGCAAATCATTCATTTTAAAGTGCTGTCATTTAAAGCATCTAATTTTTGTTGGATAATGATATCTCAGAACCTGTAGGGAACAATAGAACAGAAAAATTCTGCTTCAATCTGCCTCTCTCAGTTTCACATGACCTGGAACAGTAAATAATTTGACCAAGTCTCATTCTTTTTGAACCAGGAACAAAATATCAGTTTATATTGGATCACAACGTTGAAAAAATAATTTTACTGAATATAATAATGAGAAATTGTTAAGTACTTTAGTAAGGCCAAAATAGGATCTGCCATACAACAGCATAATCTGCTGTGGAATGTCCTCTGCATTCTAAATCTCTCTCACACTCCCTCTCAGTTTTTTAAATTCCAACTTGGTCAAAAAATTAAAAGCAAAATAGCCTATCTGCCAAGGTCCGCTAAATCTTAACCCTGCATGGTGGTATGAGGATAAAACCTCCCTTATGCCTCTCTGTGTAGGATTAGTCACAATTACAGCTCCTATGCTACAGGAGGGCACAGTTCATATGATTCTAAAAGCCCTACTGGTGCTAGACTCTCCAGAGGGGGCAAAAATGGGCTTTCGTCTTAATCCCCCACCCCAATTTCCATAGGTAAGAAGAACTGACACTTTATATGATGAAGCTTTCCCTGTCCCCTGTCAAAGGGTGGTATAGCAGTAGCACACTGTTGAGCTGTGAGAGTCAATGTGCCTAACTCCAGGAGTTCCCATTTAATAGCGTGCCTCCATACATAGGCCACAGTCTTGCCTAAGCAAGCTCAGGCAATAGTCTAAAACACTGGGCTGTGACTCTGGAGATCTGGATCCAATTTACTGCCATGTCAAAGATTTCGCTGTGTGGCTCTGGGCAAGCTGCAGAATTCTCTGTGCCTTGGCTTATACTCAACAAAATGGGGATAATGTTTCATTTCTGCCACCTTCTGCCTATCTTGTCTAATTCAAGAAGAACTTTGCTTAAATGTAAACAGGGAAAGCTATGACACTCAAATCTCATAATAAATAGGGAGGCTTTGTTGGTTCCTTAGATGGTTGTTTAAAGCAGACTTCATTGTACCAGGGCCTTGCAATAGAAACGATAGACCACCACTGTAGCACTTCAGTGTTGATACTACCTATGCCAGTGGGAAGGGTTCTCCATCAGTATAGCTAATCCACCTTCCTGATAGACAGTAGCTAGGTAAACAGAATAATTCTTCGTTTGACCCAGCACTGTCTACTCCAAGGATTAGCTCAGCATAACTCCATCTCAGGAGTATGGATTTTTCACATGTTGGAGAGATGCAGCTATGCTAATGTAAGTTACCAGTGTAGACCAACCCTAAGGTATCTCACTTATTTGCAATTACATCCTTCTTAACTGAGGCTTGGTTTGCACTAGAAAATTAGGTCAGTTTAACTATATCAGTCAGGAGTGTGAAAAATCCAGAGTTAAGCTAACCTAAGTCCCCATGTAGACAGCATTAGGGCAATGGAAGAATTCTTCTGTCAACTGAGCTACTGCCTCTCAGGCAGGTGGATTAATCATGCCAATAGAGGAACCCCTTCCATCAGGAGAGATGAATAAGACTGGGACTTTTCAGTTCGGAAAAGAGATGACTAAGGGGGGGATATGATTGAAGTCTATAAAATCATGACTTTTGTGGAGAAAATAAATAAATGTTATTTACTCCTTCTCATAACACAAGAACTAAGGGGCACCAAATGAAACTAATAGGCAGCAGGTTTAAAACAAACAACAGGAAGTATTTCTTCACACAATTCACAGTCAATCTGTGGGATTCTTTGCCAGAGAATGTTGTGAAGGCCAAGACTATAAGAGGGTTCAAAAAAGAACTAGTTAAATTAATGGAGGATAGGTCCATCAGTGGCTATTAGCCAGGATGGGCAGGGATGGTGTCCCTAGCCTGTGTTACCCAGAAGCAGGGAATGGGTGACTTGATGACTACCTGTTCTGTTCATTCCCTCTGATGCATCTGTCACTGTTGGAAGACCAGATCCTGGGCTAGATAGACCTTTGGTCTGACCCAGTATGGCCATTTTTCTGTTCTTACATTCACTATAGTTAGTGTCTATACTGGTCATGTTTTTTGGTACTATCCAGCCCAAGATTTAAATTCTTACATTAATTATTATTCACTAATAGTATATTTTTTCCATGTTTCCAGTGTTGTTGTAGCCGTATTAGTCCCAGGACATTAGAGAGACAAGCTCAAAAGCTTCTCTCTCTCACCAATAGAAGTTGGTCCAGCAAAAGATATTACCTCACCCAATTTGTCTCTCTAATTTTTTCCACACATTTATTCTGTACTCAGGAAAACCTCAGCTTGGCACCTGTCTGTAGCTCAGGCATCTTAATGGGTTGCAAAATTGTATTTAACTACACATCAGTGAGTGATGCAATATCAGAATAATCTTTGGCAGAGATGGGTCCAAAACACAAAGTTCAGATCTAAATCTAAATGTGTACCTCTGAAGTCTTTGGAACAAATCTGGGATTTAATTCATGCCCATCTCTAGTTTGATTGAGCCAGATTACACTTTTAGGAGCACAGAGTTATCATACTAGTAGATCTGGTAACTCCATTTTACTAGTGCCCCTTGTTCTGCACTGCAAGTGAGCTTCCAAGTGTCAGTCTCGACCCCACTGATATCAGAGAATAAATTCCCATTGATTTCAACAGGGCCAGAATTTCAGAATTTCTCTTCAAAACTTTTACTTGGGATTTAATTTCTAAACAGACATGTTAATAATACATGTCACACAACAAAACATAACATTAATGAAAGGAGAACATCAGCCTCTTGTTCTGTTTAAAACAGCAAAAATTCAAATATTTCTTCCCCTTATAAGTTCAGTTATTCCCTCACTAGCCATGATGTCTGATGCTAGTTGCTGCCACAGAGGATAGGCAGCTATGGAGGCAGCAATGGCAGCTGGAGTGAATGGAACTGAGCTCTAATGGCTTCTCTGGTGATAATGTCAGGCACTAGAGGTGGAAGGGAGTTGGGTAGGTCTAGCAGCTGAGGACTCAAGTTCTCTTACCACTATGAAGATATTTATGTTTGGGGGTTATAATGGAGAAGTTACTCTGGAGGCAGCATCAGTGGCTAGAGCTGAGGGGAGCAGGGTTTCCCCTGACTCAAATAAAAGAAGCAACTGGGAACAGCTGTGAGAGGGACAGTCTGAGGGAATGAATTCCTTGGGGCAGAAACAGTGTTCTACTATGTACTTGTACAGTGCCTAACACAAAGAGCCTGTGATGCTAATTGGGGCCTCTGAGTAATACAAACAGTAATAAGTGGAGGCCCCAACACCACCTTAAGAGAGGTGTTTTGTGTTGCTTCCTGGGCGGTTGGTTTTCAGTCTGATTAGCTGATGAACTTTGCACCATGGATCATCTAAAGGCCAGTGAGCACAGTTTTAACAGTGGCTGCTTAACAGCAGAGTCAAAACTGAAGCACTGTTGCTTAAAACAGGTTGAAATAATAGGAATAAGAAGAATCTGCCACAAAAAGAGCAGCACTGTGTTGCTGAGGTGGTTGGATTAATGGGGAGAAAGGGAAATATATGGGAATTGCATGCTTTGAAGATCTGCTTGGTTTCCATTCCATGCAGCATGATGTCACTGGATGACCCCATTATCATTCCACATGCAGAACTACCATAGAAATTAGAGGGAGCAGAGTGCATATCAATGGCAGAATCAGGCTGACTGAGGACAAGAGCTATATTCAATTCAAGCTCCATTAGAAACAGGAAAACATATCATAGCTGTAACACCTAGGGGTATAAATTTCATTACCAAGCTTTGCCTATTATAAATAAGAACAAAATGTATGATCCTGCAGTGTTTTACTCATGTGTTAACACTATTTTTATGGCTAGTATCAATGATTTCAATGAAACCTTGCATGTAGAGTGCATTCATATAGGTGAGGCATGAAGGACCAGTGAGTGTAGTAAATATAAATAAAAATAAATAAATAAAGCTATATATAAAGTAATGGACATTGCATAGTTTGCATTTTTATCTAGTTAGTCTCACTGAAATATGTTCTGGCAATTTTGCAGGCACAAATAAATGTCTCTCTTACTGAAGTGTTTCAATCAATCAATCTGCTTTCAAAACTGATAAAAACAGACTCCTGAGGTATAAGTAAACTGCCAGACACATTTTGTTCTTCAGGTTTGGGTGGTTTTGTTTGTTTGTTTGTTTTTTAAATCAAGCAGAATTTATACTAGACCATACAGAATTTTATGCTATTACAAAGATTCTGAATGCATTATAAATCCCAAACCATTTCAACTGTTTATAGGAGAATCAACGTATTGCTGTTTAAGTACTCAACTGTCCACTTCCTTTCCTATGTTTAACTCTTCATAGTCTTTCAGATAGCAGTAGAAGAAAAATTATAATATGTACCTGAGCACAAATAACCAAAAGAAAAAAAAAATCCTCCATGGCTTGAGATTGAATAGCATCTTCTCTTGTTTTTGTTGTTTGTTTGTTTTTTTGATTGGCTATTTATTGTCTCTGCTGGTTCCCAGGCTATCCCAATACAATTGTATCAAAATCTGGTTGTTGTGGAATTTATGTTCTTTCAATGTACTGTGACAAAGTTCCTCCTCTACCTTGGTGGGTACTGCGCTTATTGGCAGATTTGCTCACCTCAGTGATCTTCCCCACAGTCTGGATCAGCTCCTCCTGTGTCTGATCAGAAGTTGGGAGGTTTGTGGGGAACCCGGGCCCACTCTCTACTCTGTGTTCCAGCCCAGGGCCCTGTGGATTGCAGCTGTCTATAGTGCCTCTTGTAACAGCTGCATGACAGCTACAGTTCCCTGGGCTACTTCCCAATGGCCTCCTCCAAACACTTTCTTTTCCTCACCACAGGACCTTCCTCCTGGTGTCTGATAATGCTTGTAATCCTTAGTCCTCCAGCAGCACACCCTCTCACTCTCAGCTTCTTGCTCCCAGCTCTCCACACACACACACACACACACACACACACACACACACACACACACACACACACACACACACACACACACACACACACACACTTCCTCTCCTCTGACTCCTCCTTCCCTGACTGGAGTGAGATCCTTTTTAAACCCAGGTGTCCTGATTAGCCTGCTTTGATTGGCTGCAGGTGTTCTAATCAGCCTGTCTGTCTTAATTGGTTCTAGCAGGTTCTTGATTACTCTAGTGCAGCCCCTGCTCTGATCAGTCAGGGATCAGAAAACTATTCACCCAGTGACCAGTATATTTGCCCTCTACCAGACTCCTGTACCCCACTGGCCTGGGTCTGTCACATATCCCTCCCCCCCACCCCGCTCAACACCAAGGGGTTGGGCAGCTTGGGATGCCAGACAGTGCACACGTGACAAGCCATCGACATTACCGTGACGGCTTCCTGCTCTGTATTGCACACAGAACTGGAAAGGTTGGAGGGATAAGAACCATCTGGTCATCCTTGTGTTCTTCTCCTTGTTCCACTGCATCCATTGAAGAGAGGCATGGTCAGTCATGAGGACAAATCTGCACCCGAGCAAGTAGTAGCACAATGCTTCCATGGCCCATTTTACGGTGATGCACTCTCTCTCCACTACTGCATATTTTTGTTCCCTCAGAAGGAGTTTCCTACTGAAGTAGAGAATTGGGTGTTCCTTCTCCCCAACCATCTGTGATAGAATGGCCCCCAACCCTACTTCTGATGCATCTGTCTGCAGGATAAATTCCTTGGTGAAATTAGGGGCTATCAATACGGGGTTACTGCAGAAGGCAGTCCGTAGGTCTGTGAATGCTTCCTCTGCTGCATCAGATCATCTCACCAGATCAGGTCCATGGGCTTTCACTAGGTCTGTCAAGGGGCTTGCCCCGTGGCAAAGTGGGGGATAAATCATCGGTAATACCCCACTACACCTAGGAATGCCCGGACTTGTTTCTTACGACGTGGCCGTCGCCAATTTTGGATGGCCTCCAACTTGTTCACTTGGGGTTTTACCAGACCTTTTCCCACAATGTAGCCAAGATATTTGGCCTCTGTAAACCCTCCAGCGCACTTGGCAGGGTTTGCTGTAAGGCCAGCTCGCCTGAAGGTATCAAGGACTGCCTCCACCTTCTCTAGGTGGGTTTCCCAGTCTGGGGTATGAATGACCACATCGTCCAAGTAGGCAGCAGCATAACTGTTATGCGGGCATAATAGCTTGTCCATGAAGCACTGGAAAGTAGCTGGGGCCCCATGTAGTCCAAAAGGGAGGACAGTATACTGAAAAAGACCCTTTGGTCTCTTTGGTGTAGAGAACGCAGTCTTTTCCTTTGCGTCTTCTGCAAGGTGAATCTGCCAGTACCCCTTTGTCAAATCTAGGGTAGTCAAGTACTGGGCATTCCCCAGACGATCCACTAACTCATCTATGCAAGGCATGGGGTACGCGTCGAACTGGGATACTTTGTTTAGTCGTTGGAAGTCATTGCAAAACCTGGTGGTGCCATCAGGTTTGGGCACCAGCACGATTGGGCTGGACCACTGACTGTGGGATTCTTCGATGATCCCTAACTCCAGCATTTTTTTTACTTCTGCTTTTATTTCCTCTCTTTTGGCTGCTAGCACCTGATAGGGCCTCATTGTTATTCTGGCCCCAGGGTTCATGACGATGTGGTGATATGTCTCGGTTGTTTGACCTGGTTTTGTCGAGAACACATCTTGGTTCTGGAAGATCATCTCAGACACCTCATTCTTCTGGTCTGGTGTTAAATCGGGAGACATCCTCACCTGCTTGGAAGGCTTGTTTCCCTGGGCTAGGTCTTTTTGGACAGTTATGCATGCCTCTTGTGCATGCCAGGGTTTCAGAAGGTTGATGTGATAAATGTGTTCTTGTTTTCGGCATCCTGGCTGCCGCACCTTGTATGTTACTTCCCCCACAGGTTCAACCACCTCATAGGGTCCCTGCCATTGGGCCAGAAGCTTGCTTTCTGCTGTGAGTACCAACCCCATCACCTGATCCCTGGTTGGAACTGTCGGACTTTTGCCTGGTGATTGTAGTGGGTTCTCTGTACCTCCTGTGCCTTTTCCAGATGTTCCCATACAATAGGGGTGACCAGGGCTATCCGGTCTCACATCTGTATTACATGTTCTATTATATTTCTCCCCTCATTGGGTTCCTCTTCCCATATCTCTTTGGCAATATCTAGTATGCCACAGGAGTGACGCTCGTATAATAACTCAAATGGGGAAAACCCAGTTGAGGCCTGAGGTACCTTCCGGATAGCAAACATAAGGTAGAGTAGTAGAGTGTCCTAATCCTTCCCATCCCGACTTACCACCTTCCATATCATAGCCTTGAGGGTTCGGTTAAACCTTTCTACCAACCCATCAGTCTGTGGATGGTAGACTGAAGTTCTCAGGGTATGTATATGAAGCAGTGTAAAGAGGTCCTTCATTAGCTTTGACATAAATGGGATTCCTTGGTCTATTAATATCTCCAGGCAAAGATCCCCATCAGCTCTTTGGCTATCGTTTTAGAGGCTGTGTTCCACAGGGGGACGGCTTCTGGGTAGCGAGTAGCATAATCCAAAACAACAAGTATATATTGGTGGCCCTGAGCCGTCTTCTCCAGGGGTCCCACTAGGTCCATGGCTATTTGCTCAAAGGGGACCTCTATGATGGGAAGGGGTACTAAAGGTGCCCTCAGGTGGGGATGGGGACTGTGCAGCTGACACTCCGGGCAGGACACACAGTACCTCCGCACTTCTTCATGTACTCTAGGCCAGATGAATCATCATAGGACTCATGCTAGGGTTTTCTCTATCCCCAAGTGCCCCCCAGAAAGATGACTATGAGCAAGACTTAATACAACGTTCTGGTGTTTTTGAGGTACTAGGGTCTGCTGTACCTTCTGCCCCTATACTAGTGCAACCCGGTATAAGAGATTCTTCTTCATTATGAAATAGAGTCCTGGTCCCTGGGTTTTCCCTTCCATGGGACCCCATTTATTTCAGTCACCTCCTTTCTAATGTTGTCGTACCTTGGGCCTTCAGCCTGGTCCCGTCCAAAATTTCCTCTTCCAGGGCTAATCTGCTCAAGATCTAGGGGCCCAGTCTCTGTTGCCTCTACTGGTTCAGAAGCGTTAGGGTGGGGGTTAAACTCAGGTGCTTCTCTCTCCTGGGTGGCCTCCTTTTCAGCTGCTCAGGTCCACCTACCTGTGAGAGCAACCCTCTGACTTTGGGTCAGTATTCGGGTCTCCAAGGCCTTAGCTGCCCTCCTTTCCCTTTTCGACTTTCTATCCTGTCTGGGAATGGAAAATAAATCTGGGGATATTTTAAAGAAGACTGGGGGTTGACAGTCTACTGTGGATGCCTCACTAACTTCAGGGTTCCCCTCTTTCTCCAATCCTCCTACTGAGAGTAAGTCTCCAAACCCTGGGAAGCCCCTTCCTATGAGCACCAGGTATGGGAGTTTAGGGACTATGTTGCTACCTCAGTAGTGTTCCCCTGAATCTCGAGTTTTACTGGGATGGTGGGGTAATAACCAACTGTCCCATGGACAAATATTATCCCTGTATGCTTAGCCCGCAGCAGCTGACTACAGTTGACGAGCTTCCCCGAGACAAGTGTGATAGCACTCCCCGAATCAACCAGTGCCGTGGTCTCTATCTCATTTAGTTTCACTGGTCTGGTGTACATATGTGGGGTTAGTGAGACCCCCACAAGGTGGATTAGGGAGCATGGGTCTGCCCAGTTCCCCAGGTTACACTGCATTGGCTCCTCAGCATTGGGACACTGTACAGCGCTATGTACCCGCTCCCTGCAGGCATAACATCTGTATGGAGCTCTAGGCATTCCCCGGTCTCTTGATTTGGGCAATCTAACATGATGATCCTCTTCTCCTTCCATGCTCCGACTCCTTGTGGCCTCTGGTGGGCCTTCAGCCCCTCTCTTTTTCCACCTGGGCCCTCCTGGTGGCCCAGTCACCCAAGCTCTAGGGCTTGGTGCTGCTAGTTTAACCCAGGGTGCCTCTTCCTTAACTGATCGGGTCAGTTCCCTTGCCGTCCTTAGCCTTTCTACCAGTGCAACAACCTCATCATAGGTGGAGGGTTCGTTCTGGCTTACCCAGGCACGAAGGTCTGGTGGTAGTCCCCTCATATATTGGTCGATGACTAGAACCATTAGTATCTCTTTCAGACTCCGGTATTCCGTTCGCAACCACTTTCGTGTGAGATGGATGAGGTCATACAATTGGGACTGCGGGGTTTTGTTTTCCTGGTACCTCCATTCATGATACCATTAGGCCCACACTGCGGTTGTTACCCCAGATCTGGCCAGGATCTCTGCTTTCAGCTGGGGGTAGTCTGCTGCAGCCTCTTCAGGCAGATCATAGCAGGCCTTCTGGGCCTCTCCCTAGAGGAATGGGGCGAGGATGCCAGACCACTGATCTCGAGGCCAGGCCTCCAGTAGGGCCATTCTCTCAAAGGCCTGAAAGTATGCCTCTACATCATCCTCCCGCGTCATTTTCTGCAGCCAATGGCTGGCCCGTATGAGCTGCGTCCGATCATGGCCACGGTTCAGCTCTGTAAGAGTCTTTACCTGGTTTACCAGTTCCCGCAACATAGCCCAGTCTTGAGAAGCCTGGTCCTTCAGCAGGCGATTAGACTCTTGCTGCAGCCGCACTGCCTCCTGTTGGGCAGCTGCCTGGACACAGGTAGCCTCCTGCTGGGCTGCCATAGCTTGTATCAATGCCCATACTAAGTCATCCATTGTGGTGAAAAAAAACAAACCCTCTACCTTTTTTTTTTTAAATCACCCTCCTCCTTCTGCCACGCTGTGCACACAAAATCCCACTTCTGACACCAGTTGTGACAAAGTTCCTTCTCTATCTTGGTGGGTCCTGTGTTTATTGGCAGATTTGCTCACCTCAGTGATCTTCCCCACAGTCTGGATCAACTCCTCCTGTCTCTGATCAGGAGTTGGGAGGTTTAGGGGGAACCTGGGCCCGCCCTCTACTCCGGGTTCCAGCCCAGGGCCCTGTGGATTGCAGCTGTCTACAGTGCCTCTTGTAACAGCAGCATGACAGCTACAACTCCCTGGGCTACTTCCCAATGGCCTCCTCCAAACACTTTCTTTTTCCTCACCACAAGACCTTCCTTCCTGGTGTTTGATAATGCTTGTACTCCTTAGTCCTCCAGCAGCACACCCTCTCACTCTCAGCTCCTTGTGCTTCTTGCTCCCAGGTCCTCACACGCATTTCCTCTCCTCTGGCTCCTCCTTCTCTGACTGGAGTGAGATCCTTTTTAAACCTAGGTGTCCTGATTAGCCTGCTTTGATTGGCTGCAGGTGTTCTAATCGGCCTGTCTGTCTTATTTGGTTCTAGCAGGTTCCTGATTACTCTAGTGCAGCCCCTGCTCTGGTCAATCAGGGAACAGAAAACTATTCACCCAGTGACCAGTATATTTGCCCTCTACCAGACTCCTGTACCCCATTGGCCTGGGTCTGTCACAGTACATAAACAATTTTCTTTCTTTTCATGTCTTTGGGCAATTCTACACAACCGTGCTACTTCAGCACTTATGAAGACACACTATGCCTATGGGAGAGCACTCTCCCATTGGCATAATTACTCCACCTCTGTGAGAGGTGGAAGCTATGTTGGAAGGAGAGCGACATAGTGTGATATGGACATCACTTTAAGTTGATGCAATTTACGTCACTTGACGAGGGAGGGTCATTTTCACATCCCTGAGCAACAAAAGTTACATCAATTTAAGCAGTGGTGTAGACAAGCCCTGCATGTTTTTAAGGAATAATGAAAAATACCCAGATAAATTAGTGGAAAGTAGAGTGTAATAGATTGGGAAATTAAAGAGCAGTATGAAATGGAACAGGCATAAGTATATAGATCCATTAAGACCTGTGGTTTCTATACCAGCAGTCCTACCAATATTCCTTTATCCTTATGAGGCCAAACTATGGCCATCTCCAACACTGCTGTGGTGTGGAGAGAGGAAACAGACAAGTTATTACTCTATAGTACACAGAAAGCAGCCATAATTTGGTTACAGGTTATGAGGAGCATAGGAGAAGAGTAGAGCAAGCTGGGAGGGATGTGTCTGCCTGGGCCCAGCCATCTTGCCGACTGGCAGGTCTGCTCTGGAGAAGCTCTGATTATGGTTGTTCTACAGGTACACCAAGTCCCTCTGCATGTCCTCCCTGGAACATCTAGAGCCCCTACAATTTAAAAAGGCATAATCTCTATAGGCACCAAAAAGACATAATTGTGCTCATATGGTGAAATCCTGGCCATAGTATTGTCAGTGAATCTCACCCATGGATTCCTGAAAAGTTGCTATAAAGTGTATACTGTCCTTTCCCTCTGAAACAAATGGAAACAAAATAGGGCTATTTTGGTTTTGTTACTCAAACTAATAAACTTCTTTCTCAAAAGTGCTAAGACTAACTTGTGTCTTAGAGAGAAGTATTAATTAGAGACTAGTTCCATGTCAAAACCACACAAGTGACACAAGATTTTGATAGAAAACCATGCAATGTCCCATGTTTACAACCTTTTATGCACTTTTGACTAATGGTCTGAGAATCATGTTAGGAATAAAACTTGATCAAGGGAAGATTTGCACAGTTCTAGTAATAATCCTTTTCTTAGGCTGAAATGACTCTGAAGTATCTTTATTGGTGCAGGAGTTGTTGGTTATATGGGAGTTGGCCTTATCTATATACTAATATGGGCGGAGGGTTTCTCTCACTGGTAAGTAGCTATAGATGTTGACAGTCAGGTTTGCCTCTGATGAATTCATCTGGGTTTGATGAAGTTTCTATTTATGAGAAAGGCAGCCATGTCTCCAGAAGCTGCAGCATACTTTCCCCTTTGTTCATAGTAGGAGCAATGTTCCCTTTAGATCAGAGGTTGGCAACCTTTCAGAAGTGGTGTGCTGAGTTTTCATTTATTAACTCTAATTTAAGGTTTCATGTGTTTTTAAAAGGTCTTTCTATAAGTCTATAATATATAACTAAACTATTATTGTATATAAAGTAAATAAGGTTTTTTAAATATTTAAGTAGCTTCATTTAAAATTAAAAATTAAAATGCAGAGCCCCCCGAACCTGTGGCCAGGACCCAAGCAGTGAGAGTGCCACTGAAAATCAGCTTGCATGCCACTTTCGGCACACATGCCATAGGTTGCCTATCCCTGCTCTAGATAGATGCTCTTCATGCCTCTTTGAATCCAAAATCAGAATTGGCTATTAGATAATAAGAGTTCATGAGCTGGAGACCTTCTAGACAGCACAGAAGACCTACTTCCACTGCTGTCTGAATTTTCATTTTCATGGATTTACAACACAGTCCCCCTGTTAGCTGTCTTAAGAATCTTACTCCACATATGGAAAAGTAGATTAAGAAATATGCCTTCTATAAGCAAATATTTTTATTTGCAAAAATCCCCACCTCTGGACTCACACTAATGTGTTAAACTTCATAAACAAAATAGTGCAAGGATATCAGAATACAAACTGTGGATTGTAGTGGTTTTGTGATATTGAGTGGAGTGATTGCTCTTTAAAAATCATCAGTCTAAACTCACAAGATCTATGATAAAAACAAACTTCTGCATTTTTCCTATAGAGAAAATAATATATTTCACTCACTGAGGAACAGAGAACCTGTGCTACCAATTAGCTTGGCTAAGCTAACACATTACACCAACCTTACTGAAAGATAATGAATCTTAACCATACTTGAAAAAACAGCTATAAAGAAACTACATATTCACTAATGAAATCACAGAACACTGATAACCATTTGAAATTAGATTAGCTAATCCTAAATTAATTAGCATATGTTTGTTTATTACTTTAGCAATATTAGCACCGTAAAATGATCCTTATTTAACAATGGGAAATAATGAAATCTAATTTACATAGGACAATAAGTCAATTACTGTAAGGACCAAATTTTTTAATGGAATTTATTATGTAAACTAACTTTGGTTTTGTTTCATGCAAACTAAATTAGAGACAGGTGGTTGCACTGATTGGCTAATGAGTTTGGAGAAAATTAGTTTGCAAGAAAATGCACATCCAGGTTTTTGGGCGAAATATTCTAATTAAATATTAAAATGTGAAAAGTTACTGCTTGTAACTTCATTAACATAGGAAATAATACTTCTCTTTATTTCTTGATACAGAAGATTTATGATCATCTATTTGAAGAAATTATATATAATGAAAGTTTTCATCAGAGTAATCTCACATTCAGGGCCAAATCCAACACAAGAGGTTGGGGCTAGGTCTGAATGCTCATGTTATCTAAGAGGCAAGGTTTGTAGCATCTACGCAGCCCCTCCTACAGCCTCAGGGAAATAGATCTGACCCCAAAAGTCCATACTGAACAACCACTGTGGACTCTCTTGCTATGCTGTGCTCCATAGCTTTATCGTCATTTATATTGTAATAACATCTGAAAGCCACAAGCAGGGCTCGAGGCTCCAATGTTCACTGGTAATAGACATAACAAAAAAGATCCCTTCCCCACAGAGCTTACAATCTAAGGACTTGATCCTGTACCTTTGAAATCAATGATAGTTGTGTCACCTGTTTCAATGAGAACAAGGTTAGGCCTTAAGTATCTGCCCACCATTCCTCTCCTGCCAAAATACACCCACCTTTCCATGCTCCCTGTCAGTCTCTGCACAATGAACCATCATCTCTATGATGGTGGGCCACATGCAGATCTCACTTAGAGTAGAGGATGTAGCCCAAATGCTAGGTCAGGGATTGGCAACCTCTGGCACGGGTCCCACCAGGGTAAGCCTCCTGGCGGGCTGGACCGGGCTGGTTAGTTTACCTGCCGTGTCCACAGGTTCGGCCGATCGCGATTCCCACTGGCCATGGTTCGCTGCTGGAGGCCAATGGAGGCTGCTTGAAGCGGCATGGATCGAGGGACATACTGGCCGCCTCTTCCCTTGGCCCACACTGCTTCCAGTAGCTCCCATTGGTCTGGAGCGGTGAACTGCAGCCAGTGGGAGCCATGATCGGCCAAACCTGTTGACACGGCAGGTAAACAAACGAGCCCAGCCCACCAGGGAGCTTACCCAGGTGGGCCGTGTGCCAAAAGTTGCCCATCCCTGTGCTAGGTTTTCCAACAGACTGGCTAAAAACATGAAAAAGTAAAGCACTCACTTATAAAGTACATTTTTAAACATTTGGCATAGGGTCATCACTCACTGGCATCCAGATGGCCTTGCTTTGAGCACTGTACAATATGCTTTGAAAAAAATTATATAGCAGAGATGATGAAAAATATTTACGCAAAAAAAGCTTTTGATTTACTATACCTGTGCCTTAAAAGTGCATCTTTTTCATTTTAATAATACATCTACAGGAAGCACATATTGCTGTTATGAGATCTCAAGCACCTGTCACAACATGAAATTTTGTGCTATAAAAGTACAAATAAGTTGTGCCGCAGCACAACATCTTTGTTATAACAGAAAGCAATTAAACTCCATGTTTTTTCCAAATATACATTTGGAGAGCAGAAAGCAGATGGTGGGGCTTCTGCTTAGAAATTGGACGTTCATAAATACAGTAAGGTTTCTTTGCTCATTTATTAGTTAAACTTCCTCACCTGCCCAGACTAATGCTGATTAATATGTTTGTTCTGTACCTTGACTTATCCACTGTACATTAGGAAGGCAGAATTGGTCAGACTATAGTAAGGTAAAGGAAGGGTATTAAGATGAAAATCTGGTTGAAATATTATTTTTGAGAGCAGTGTTTTCACCACTGGAGCAATGGGGACCTCAGGAAAAATGAAAGCAAAATAAAATAAATTTTCCTTCCTCCCAATGCTATGTACAAGTCACAGCTGACACTTCCTGATGAAAGATCTATATGTGAGCAGCTGTGCTAATGCCTCAAACCACTCATACAAGGCTTGCATTAGCCACTTATTAACAAAACCAGAGTTTGGGCCATACAATATAGAATTCCAGCTTTCATTAACATATCTAACCTTTGTATAGAGCTTCACAGCTTTTAAGGCCAGAAGAGAGCATCAGATGATCTAGTCTGACCGCCTGTATATCACAGGTCATTAAATTTCACCCAGATACTTCTATATTAAGCCATAGGAAACCTCAGAAAAGTAAGATGCCTGTCACAGACAAAGAACAGGAGAGACTAAGGTGCTACCAGTTCCTGAAATACGTCCATGTGATCCCAGGAAGAAAACCATACCTCATGCATCAGAGGAAGGTGAGAACTTCTGTGATCCCTGCCAAACTAATCTAGGGGGAAAATTCTTTCCCAAACCCAAATCTGACAATCAGTAAGATTCTGAGCATATGCAAATGACCCACCAGCCAAACATCAATCAAATAAAAAAATTATCTGTACCATTTCAGAGCACTGGTCTGCTCTGTCCTATGTCCCATCTCCAGCTGCATCAAGTCTCTGCTGCTTTAGGTGAAGTTGTAAAAAAAATTGCATATTATTTCAAGGTTGAATTTGTCTAACTTCAACTTTCAGACACTGGATCTTGTTATGTCTTTGCCAACAAGGTTGAGCTCCCCCCTACCCCCATATATACTGATCAACTCTCAACCTTCTTTTTGATAATCTGAGTAAATTGAACCCCTTAAGCCTCACATTGTAAGGTTTGTTTTCCAGACCCTGGATCATTTTTGGGTCCCTCCTTTGAACTCTCTCCTGTAATTCCACATCATTCTTGAAATGTAGATACCAGAACTGGACATAGTATTCTGGTAGTGATCTTATCAATGTTGTGTACAAAAGGCAAGATCATTTATTTACTTCTACTTGATGATCCCCTTTTGGTACATCCTAGGATCACATTAGCCCTTTTTGCTACAGAATTTTACTGACAGATTGTGTTGAGACAACTGTCTGTGATAACCCCTACATCTTTTCCCTTGCAATGATCACCCAGAAATGATAAACAGAGAAAAATCAATTGTAATAGTGAGAAGAACATGAAGTGAGTTTGTATGTCATCAGAGAGAGGCTGATGGGATAAAGGGACTACCCAATGTCATACAGCAGAATCTTGGTACAGAACCCAAGTTTCCTGACACCCACTCCAGTGCCCTATCCATCATCTGCTTTCCAAAACCAGACAGAACTTGGCAACTTTGGATGAATGTCAGTCTGTCTGTTGTTTGTTCTAACACAAACCACAATGTGAAGATCAGATGTGTGAACTTGTTTGAATCAGAGCCACCTAACTTCACAGAGCTTTCATTGGAAGCATCTAAGAAGGGAACGTGCCACATCAGTCTTAGTCACAAGCAGCCCCTTATCCTTCCTCAGTATGAAAGTAGGTCAACCCAATCCATGGGGAAAGAACTGGATGAAGTGGTTATTAAAACGTTACCATTACTAACAGTTACATAGATGAATAAATGGAAGGAGGGATGACTGTCTTTCTGATTCATTCTTTTCCCTGTAAGGGAAAAATCAGAATGTGATCAAACACATATAAATCACATCTCCTGGATTCTGCATTACTAATAGAGGCTACCAAACGGCTAGTAAATGTTTCCAGACAAGGGACAAATGGATTTTACATGTGGAAAATGACAAATATTTCAAAAATACACATTTGAAAAGGAACATGGAAAAAAACACAGATGGAATTTTAAACTGGATTCTAAGTACAAGAACTCTCTATTAAGGGTTGTGAATAATATATGCATCCCTTTCTGTCTCTTTAAAATATATATTAAAAAAAACTTTGCAAGATTCACTTTTGTATTTTAGATACAATTATAATGAGTAATTTCATTAACATATTTTCAGGAGAAACTATTGCCTTAGGAATCAGTATGCATTAAGATCATTCTAAAAAAAAATAAAATAAAAAACAGCTTGAAAAATTTCCACTCTTCATAGCCCTTTACACATTTTTTTCATATGGAAAATAATTTTCTCTTGACAAATTCGTTACTGAGTTGAGCTCCTTTTCCTTTTATTTTTTTAACTGAAGTTTGCCTTGCAATTCTTTCATTACGTCAACAGAAGTCCATCATTTCATTGTTTCCTAAATTAAGTTCATCATTATATTCTTTTTTTCATTTCCCATTTGCCCTGCAATAATCTACTCACATTGATTGTGTACACTTACCAGCCCCTAACTGCTTGCTGCACTAAGGTCTTGTCTTTATATCGTTGTCTTTCTGGGGGCAAAGCCCTTTTCTTTACCTCACGTACTTTTCTCATCCTCTCAAGACAGTTATACCAAGCACTGTGGCGACATTCACATGGTAAATAAGCACCCTAACTTTCACAGTAAGCCAAAAATCAAGCTCATCCCATTTCAAAACAAGGCCAAAACAAGCCAATCCCTAAGAATCCCAACACTCTATTGACTAGATCCCTCCGGCATGCAGTCTGGGACTGTGGTGTGCCCGGTGTGCACCCAAACTTTCTCTTCCCTTGCCCCTGCTTGTCGGGAGCCGATCAAAATAAAGAAGCAACAAGCTACAGCAAGCTACAAGCCAAACAAGCTACAAGCCAAAAACTACCCAACAAGCAACTCACAAGCCAATTAAGCCAAAAACAAGCCCAATTTCTTCATCTTTTTGCAGGTTTGGCATGTCTGATACCAAGCTACTAGACAAAGGTCCTACACTCAACCATGCCCAAGCTGCACTCAGAAGTAGTGGAGAGTGACAGCTAGAGAGATCCCATTACAGTACTCTGATTTGGGGCTGTCTGGCTGGTGCTGTAAATTATGGCTGTACATGGACAGCCCTAACTTACACCACTAGTAAAAGTTCTCTCACAGACTTCAGCAGAGGATAGAACATGGCAGACTTCCCTCCCTATCACCAGTAGACATGCTCCTTCTTTTTTTCCATATTCTGGGGTGGGGGGCGTAAAAATTGGCAAATTTAAAGGAGATTGCTGACTTTAAAAATTACCGATGTTATTGAGGGCCTATCCAGTAAAGATTTATGTGTACTCTTAGCTTTAAGTATGAATTCAATGGGACTACTTATGCACTTAAAGTTAACTATGTATATAAGTCTTTGCACAATCAGAGCCTATATTTTAACCCATAATTGTTATAAGTGTGTGTGTTTCCTTAGTTTTATTCAGTTGTTTACTTTGTGATTGGCAACACTTTGCATTTTCAATTTCACTCTTTCCCTCAATAATCCATTAGTTAGGGCCAAGTCAAATGTTCACGGAAAAATATGGAAAGACTAATGTTGACTTCAATAGGCGTTAGATCTGGCCCTTTATTTCCTGTGTTCTTTGTGGGGGGCTTTTCACACAGCAACAGGAGACCGAAAAACATCTTTTAAATAGAGGAAAATGTAACTGTAAAACCAACCAAACAAACAAAAATGGCAGAATGGCTCCCTAACTCAAATTAATTTTAACTCTTTTTTTAATTGACTGGATTAAAAATGGCAGTGTCTTTTTTAACTCTTTCATATAGGTAACTTAGGTAAATATATTCATTCAACAGTATTCTCAATAAAATATTAATAGCAAAGGACTAAAAACAGACTCTGAATAGTAATCATATAAATTACTGTGTACTGAAGTTCTATATAGTTTCTCCCCTTTCTGATGAAATTTGGCTTCACAAGGGAGTTTTGTACATCATTTCTTTCTTGTGGCACTAGCTCTATAGAGTAGTTTGGTACAGCTAAACACAATGTGAGACACAAAATATTGAAAAGATTGGAGGGTTTGGTTAAACCTTAAGCAAAAAAGAGCTGAATCTGAACATGAACATGTTCATTTGGCCCTAAAGTCAATCTGTTTAACACCTTCATACTTTATTTTAATTAACTGGGAGAAAGTATTAGCTAGCTCTTGAATTCTAGGTCTTTGGGGAATAAAAAACTAAAAACAAAAAAAAAAACTCTTTCCTATTATCCTGATTATATTTCTCTCTTTTAAAGGAAAAAAAAAGGAAAGACCCAGTTTATTTAGGTTTCAGAGTAGCAACCGTGTTAGTCTGTATTCGCAAAAAGAACAGGAGTACTTGTGGCAGCTTAGAGACTAACAAATTTATTTGAGCATAAGCTTTCGTGGGCTACAGCTCACTTCATTGGATGCATGCAGTGCAAAATACAGTAGGAAGATATATATACACAAAGAACATGTATATATCTTCCTACTGTATTTTCTCTGCATGCATCCAATGAAGTGGGCTGTAGCCCACAAAAGCTTATGCTCAAACAAATTTGTTAGTCTCTAAGCTGCCACAAGTACTCCTGTTCTTTTTCCAGTTTATTCAGTCCAGCATACAACTAAATGCATCGGTGATTATTCCTTTAGTTTACATCTAAATTACAATGTACGGTATCTTCTCCTTAAGTAAGAATATACATTTATTATTGACTGCTTATAAAATTAGTGCTAGCAGATCATGAAATGAAGTGGAATTCGATGGGGGGAATGAAAATTTATATCCTTATCTCTAACTGAATACAGATTCTGTAAAATGCATGTGTAGGATATTGGCAACACTTTGACAAATGTCACCATTATCTCTTGCACAGGCACTGTTTTGGGCCCTTGTTCATCCTGTCCCTTAGTTTATATCACCCATGCACATTAAGACTGTAAATAACTTCAGCTATTTAAATACATAATCATGATATAATATCAATGGATTAGCAAAGTCCTTGCATAATTTTGCATGTATTTCTTTTTTTTAACTTATTTCTTCCTGCAGTGCAAGCTACTTTAGTTACACTGGAGACTAACTACTAAAGCAAAAAATGTGCCTATTCATCTGGCTTACACTAATATATGGATTTCTCCATTGGTAATAGTCATAAAAATGGAGCTGACATCCATAAATGGAATGGATTAGCTCTTATTTCTAGTTTTGTGGATTATGTGCTGCTAGTTAGTAAATACTTCTTTTCTATAAAACAATTGACTTGTGGCATTTGCATAATGTACTCATATTGAGTATACAACCATTATTCTCCAATTATACAGGACAATAACAATACGAAATAAAGACTTTTTTCAAAAACTATATAACTGTAGGTCGAGCTATACTAGGAAAGTAGGTCAGTAAAACTACGTCTCTCTCTCAGGAGTATGAAAAATCCATATCCCTGAGTTAGACAATTAAGCCAAACTAACCCTCAGTGTAGACAGTGCTAAATTGTTGGGATATCTCTCCCACTGACCTAGTTACCACCTTTGGAGAAAACCCTTCCTGTCAGCATAGGTAGTGTCCTATGTAGGTCCTAGGTAGCACCGAAGCACTGCAGTGGTGCTGCTGCAGTAGTTTAAGTGTAGACAAGCCCATAGTTTGTTGGAAAGGTAATACCATTGATCATATAGTGATTGGATGGCTCATTACATATGTGATTGTTTCCAGAAGTTGCTATTAGTAACACTTAAAGATTATTTAACAAAATGATCAGTTGTGCCAAAATCATTTAACATATGTTTAGCAAACAATTATTGCAAATACTGTAGAATCAACTTTTGGAAGTTGGACACCTCTTACAGAAAATAAATACAAGGCAACTTATACAAGCAAAATAAGGGGAAAAGCTAAAGACACAATATGAAGTATAAAGGAAAAAAATGAGTAGACTATTATGATTTTAAGGGCACAGTACTTTTTTATTGTATATTTTTCTCTTGTTCTTCTAATACTAGTGTAGTTTAGTTTGATGATTTATACATGTAGACTTGTTGGAGATGACAACTTCCCTCTCTTGCCCCCTCCCTTCACTCCCGGGAGCTTAGTTCACCTTGCAGTTGTAAATTTGGTAGTGTTACTATCAAGTTGCCTGACTTAGAAGCTGTTCACTGAATCTAATAAGAACCATAATTACTGGATTTAAAGAAACCTCCTCAATAAGCCTTTTATTTCATTTTCAACAGGGCATATATCCTCACTAGGATAGCTGCCAACCACCAAATTGTAGGCCGTTATTCACATAACACACTCTTTTTGGTAAGACAATTAATAAAATAAAGCATTAAACGTGAATGAAAAACACAAGGCCAAATTCTGCACTGATGTATATACCCCGTGCCACTGTACTGAATTTGGCTCTCTAACTACAGTACAGATGGGAGGTAGGAAGGATGGTCTATACAGAGCATTGGACTATGACTCAGGTGACCTGGACATGGTTCTGACACAGACTTCCTGAATGACCTTGGGTAAGTCTATGAATCTACCCTCTTCCTCAGTTCCCCATCTGGGAATGCGAGGACAATGACTGAGATATTCAGAGACGATATACCTATATGAATGCTTACATTTTATAGAGAGAGGAATAAGTGCAATATTAGGGAATTTTCATGTGGTACATATTCAAATATATATAAATTACTTATACAAAACCTTACAGTAATGTTTGTGTCTTGTTTTTCTTTTTACATGAACCAATAAAATATTTATGGGCCTGATTCTCCACTGTATTGCACCCATAATTTATACCTGTGCAAAATGGGTGGAAAATGACACAGCATACAAGTAGCAGCAAATTATATCCAGTTTGCACAGGTATAAATTATTATTTAGGGACACAAAGCAGTCAAGAATCAGACCCTATAAATCTGCCATAGTATTTGCAACTGGAATACTGTAGTATTATGTGAGCAAATCAAATCAGTCGAGCTTTACTTCGTATTTTGTGTAAAATATAACAAGTTTTTTAACACCCTCCCCCCTTTAAAAAAAACAACAAAAAAACCATAGGTAAGGATTGTTTTGTGTCCATTTAATTTTTAAGGTATATGAAACTAGTCTGCACAGCACAAGAGTTATTCATGAAAAGCAAGTATTTTAAGTTAGTTCTATGACTTTCTATTTCTTGACAAAACTGCAATGTGTATTTTACTGAAAGGAAACTGGTCATTGTTTCATCTTTGCAGTATATTTATGACAGCTGTTAAGCTGCTCGAATGCCAGCTGCCAGAATTAATTAGGATTATGTGTGAATCTTCTTCTGAATCCACAGACATTCATCGATTTATTTAAGGTCTCTACCACTGGCATCAATCAGGGTTAAACTAGAAGCAGTTACCTGCTGTCAGATTGATACAGCTGGTGTTGACAACTAAGGGCTATTAACTGGATTTTATTATTGTCTCAAAAAAGTGTTCAAGATTTGTACATTGCCCTAATCATTGAAATGAGATTTTTTTCTGGCTTTCAGGAGGAAAATTTACTGCAAGAACAAACAGAAGGTTCCTCACAATACAAATGGTGATGATGATGATTGATCAGAATGCACAGAGAAGAAGGTTCACTACACCTCCCTAATGGATTACTGTGCATGCAAGTTATAAATATGTGTATGTATGTGTGTGTATATACACACCCACACACCACTCAATATTTTCAGACTTGGTGATTAAAATCTATACTTTGGCACCAAAATTAAAAATGACCTCATTTTCAAAGGTGCTGAGCACCCACAAACCCTACTGTCTTCAGCAGCATTATACTCCATATTTACATTAAACCGAATAGAATATTTCAGAATATGGTCTAGGGCTCCAAGCTGGTTAACAACTTGCTAGTTCATCACTGCTGAGAAGCAACATGACTAGCAGGATCCTAATAGAACATTGGCATCTTCTCAACTCACTGATTTAACATATTTTCCAGGGATTATTTTTTGTTTATGGCCATAGCCAGAGTTTAAAAGGGTGTCCTTTTCTAATTAAAACAAGTTTATTGACATGCCCCACTTGAACTATCTTTACACGGAAAAAAAAATCATTATGATTAAGCCTTCCCTCAAGCTTCTTAAAAGAGCACCTGGGAACTGGGCATCAGAGTACATTTTTAAACAGCCATAGGAGTTCAGAAAATCAGAAGTCTAGTATAAACGTCCCTTATAGACAAGAATGTTTACTCAATCCATACATCCAGCACATATTATTGGCAAAATTATCTGGTGTTTAATTTGTGTTTTGGAGTTTTCCTCATAAAGATTCACAAACCATTGATGTTAGTTACGTAAATTAGATGCATTTATTTTTAACTGCACGTGAGTTTCAAAGCGTGATTTGTTTAAAATACATCAAAACTAAGCGTCTGTGATATGAGAAATGCTCAGTACCTCCAAAGGGGTACTCAGTAACCTACAAGATTAGGCCTTTAGTGAACATCCATTATCATCTACTATACAGTACTTCAAGTAACAGAAGGGAAAGGATTTGGGAGAACATCACCAGCAAGTGAGCCTAGAAAAAATATTTAAAAGGATGATCCACAGAATGTTGTGGGAAACTCCAACACCTCTTATAGACCCTTTCAAATTACCAAATGAACCAAAAGTTCTTCCACAGAAGCAAATAGAAGACAAGTGTTCTTATGTTCACTTCCTCTTTCTTAATGCTATTTATTGTATCAAGAACAAACACAGGGGCCAGAGTTTGATCCTTACTCATGTTGAGTAGGCCTCTTTTCATGAGTCATCCCATTGGCATCATAAATAAGACTACACTATCTAAGAGTGCAGAATCTATCATAAAAGATGTAGGATATCACAGAGCTGGATTTGATATAAAATCTAAATATTTAAATAGATAAGAAGAATAGAAACATTGTAATCAAGATAGCAGCATGGAGACATGACATCCACCTTGGGCCCAACCCTACAAAGTCTTAAACATCTTCAACTCTCACAGATTTCAGAGGGAATTGGAAGATGTTCTTGGTCACAGATCCTAGTGAGTTCCCCTTCCTGGACACCTTTAGGATGGCTGTGAGGGAAACCCAATCCTCTGTGCTCTGGATCCCCTGGGATGTGTTAAGATTCTGGACAGAGTCCAGCCACTATCCCAATCTCAGAGTATTTAGGAGGCAGACCTTCTGTCTGGCACCTCTTTTCTGAGTTGTAACTACAAAATGCCATGTTTGTAAAAACATTGTGCACTCGGTATCCTTTGGTGACACTGAAGCCAGCAGAATAACATTACTAGTATATCTGAATTCTTATTATTTTAGATTTATATCTATAAAAATTCTACTGTATGATCTATTCTGAATTGCATCTCACTAGATTCTATTAAATCTTTTAGGTATAGTTTATAGGGCAGTATTATGGTATCCTATTGATTTGTATCATCTCATCATGTTTCAGTAATTCCTATTAAGTTATGACCGCCTTCTATTTCAAGAAACCCTAGTTTTTACGTATAAGATTCTTGCATTGATATAGGGATGGTGGGACATTTATTCATTTTTATTTTTAGCTGTCTAACTATTTTTATCTCCCTAGCCTGACACTCTTCTGGTATTCCAGAATTTAATTCCGTGATCTCAACCTGTTCTTCCTTCAGTTCTGATATAATTTCTCTTTTAATCCTTTATTGGATACAGAGTTGTTTTTAGATTACCAGATGTCTATGTCTAAACTGAGTGTTCCTCAATATCTGTCAGCTTTTCCTCAGCATCTAAATTAAAATCCCCTTCAGACTTTGCAAATCATCTCTGCCAGCAGTCATGTTCCATTTTGGTAAAATTAGAGCCCATCCCTTATGCATACACTCTTACTGATCCACAAAGTTCCCAAGTGCTTTTAAATCCTCCTTCTTCACACCAACATTTTATCCATTCATTGTGCTTCTGACAATCTCACATCTGTCTGAACCTGCATGTACAAACAGAAGCATTTTACGGAAACACACTACAGACACAAGCAGCCTTTATTGTAGTAATCTAAATTTAGCTTCCATGAACTCTCTCTTACACATCCTTAGATCACAACCACAGGCTTATCCTCAGCACCATCTAGTAGTTTATTTCTAGATATCTCATGAGATCTGTTGCCACCAAGCGGGGAAACCACTGAATAGTCCTCACAGTCATAACACACTCTGCTACCTCTGATTGAATTCCATATCACCATTGATTGCTGATGTCTCACAACTGTAACCCCTCTCTTTTGTGACCTCCTTAGTGTATGAGGAATGATCATTGATCAGCTCCCTTTACCTCTATCAAAAAGTGTGTCCCAACTCAAAGAGTTTGTCCTCCCATTCCACCTGGGTCTCCCTCACATCATAAGTCACATTTTTGTCCATTCCTGAAACAAATTAAAATGAAGGTTTCATCTGGTTTGTTTGATCACCACATACTTTATGTAATTCTTAGCAGTATAAAAACCACAGGGAGAAACTGTTGCTGTGATAGATACCTGGGTTTCTAATTTTCCACCTAAATTGCCTGATGTCAAGCATTAAAGAAGCAAATCCACTAGATCAACAACAGCAATAACAAGTGTGTTATATTTATCTCACAGTCCTTTACGACATGTTTCACTGATACTGCGTCTTTATGAAATTCATATAAAAGATAGACTTACGAAGGGAAACATTCAAAGCAAATTTACGTTGCTACTGGGAGTTTCTGTATTTCTACAGATCCACTTTACAAAATTCCATCCCACAATTTCATGTGCATTTGTTAAATATATTGTGAGTCTTGTGTACTTTATGCAATGAATTGGATGCAAAACTTTCAAAATCCTCCAATATTCACTATTTAATATTAAAGGAGAGAGGGGAGGTCAAATGGTCTGAGGATAGTCACATGAGTTCTAATCCTAGTGCTGATTCCCTCTGTGATCTTAAGCAAGCTGCCGAACCTCTCTTCCTCAATTTTTCCATATCTAAAACTGGGATACTGCTGCTCTGCCAGTTAACTTCACAGGGACATTGTGAGAATTACCTGATTTTTTTAAAGCCCTGTGAAGACTAAAAGTGCTAAGTATTATTAATGTCTCATATATTCTTAAAAGAAAGTATATGTGTTAGGAACAAAGCAATCATCACAACAATATCCACAAGAGGCACGTAGCTAAGAAAGAACATCACTGATTAAAGGTTTATCTAAACGTAATTGGAGGTGTGTTTTGCAGCTTCTGTAGACATACCTGTGCTGACCTCTAGTTAGCTCACTAAAAACAGCAGTGAGGATGTGATGTCATTGGCTTCAGTGTGGGCTACACAATTCCCCCTGAACCCCCGGGGAATGTACTTGCTTCTGCAACCCTCATTGTCTTGACCTCACTTCTATTTTTAGCAATCTAGCTAGATTTCAGTTAGTGTGGGTATGTGTACATGAGATGTAAATCACAGCCTGGCTGCTATTTAGACACACCCTAACTGAACAGAAGCATCTAAACTGCAAAACAAGAGTCCCAATTTTAACCTCCAGTACATTGGTTCATCTCCCACTGAAACCTGTGGGAAATGTCATCCATGGGGTTGAAATGGCTGAGAGTTTCTGGTGGGGTCAGAAAACATGCTGAATAGCTTATTAATAGAACTACTGCTGTTCTGAAGCTGTTCATTTAACTTTAAATGCAATTTGCCCACAATCCTTTATATCCAACAAGTGAGTAACTGGGATGTCCTTCTCAAGGGACTGAATTAACATATGTCATAACCAATAGTCCATGGAACATCATCTCTTTTATCTCCTTGAAAGTGACATCATATGAATGACTAATGGGAATGATACAGACAGTGCTTCCTATTTCTTTTTTCAATAGCCTGTTCTCATTTGTGAGTTTTGAATCAGATGTTCTAGCACAAAAGCTGAGTGACAGCTGGCAAATGAAATGTTACCATGGTATTACTCAACAATAGAAATCTATTACACATATAATTTAAAAGAAAATCAGATTAGCCACGGCACATGCCTCAATAAAGATTTAGACTACGATTTTTGTTTAAAGGGCAATATGGTTTCAAAATACGGACTTATCTTCCTTTTAATTTTATTGTTTTATTTCCTTCAAGAGAATGCAGTGTTTGTAAACAGTGTCAGATTAAGCGTCCCAGAACCAGAAATCTTCTGTTTATCTAGAGGAGAATTATAGCGCATGTGGTTCAAGCTTCCTTTCCTATTTTGTTTTGTTTTGGAGACATCAGCCTGAATGAGAAAGGACAGTTCACTCTCCCGGAACATTCTGTCCTTGGTATCTCTTCTGAGCCTGCCAACACAGGCACCAAACATGCTGGTGATTTTTGTAATATTGATATCTGTCCATCATTAAATGGACTGATGCCAGCAACTCATTTCCCATTAAGAATGTGTATAGTCCAGTGTTCAAATTTCATGTTTGTTGGCCAGATTATCAGGAAACATAAAGAGAATTTCCTCTATAGCTCCCTGGTGTGGACATCTCCCTTCCCACACTGGTGTAGAGGGAGCAGCAGGGGCATGACTGAATGCAGAGAGGGCATAGTGGAGAAATAGTGGGTTACACCTATCCTGCAGTGGCATAAGGACCATTAAGAACCTTATGTCCGAGGCCTGCTAGCAGCTTTACATTGTGTTGGGGCTAGAGCTAGTCCTGAGGATCAGGGTTCCCACATATATCTCACCTTTCTGTGCCAAACAGAGGTCTGAGGAGAGAATCTTGCCATTTGTGTTTACATATATATATAAATCCATTTCATTTGTTGTCTTTGATGTCACTTTTCTGGCATCTCGAAGCATTAAAAATCACAAACATTATTTACTTATACACACACACACACACACACACATAATGTTTATGTGATTTTTAATGCTTCAAGATGCCGAGAAAGTGACATCAAGGACAACAAATGAAATTGATTTATTTCTACCATCCAATAAGCATGCAAAAATCCCTGTGATTTGCACAAATAGAACTCAGGGCAGTACTGGGCATAATATTTGCATTTTAATCTAGAACTGCTATAGATAACTGCTAGACAGACTTCCCTGCGTCTCTAGCCTGTAAATCTGGCAGATTCTTACTGTGCTCCCACACTACTGTCCAATATGCAGGCACAGGATTTCTGAAACTTTGATTTACTGTTCCATTTACAGTGGCCAAAGTGTGTTGTCAAGAGAATTCTTTACGGACAGCTTTGAATGTGTCAACTTTAAGCACTATTTCAAGTTCTCTAACTGTGAACTAGCCTAATCACCATCAGTTTCTACAACTATGCAACCTGACACTTTTTAAGATAGTCTCCTGAAAACCAACATAAACTGGATTGAGAGTTTGGGTTGATAATATCTGACATTACTGCTGTAAATCTCTTCTATTCTGTTCCAAGTGGCTTCCAAAATTAAGTAGTCATCCCTAAATGTTTAGTGAAATTGGCAGCTGATTTAATGAGCACATTAAACTTTTATTTATGAATTACAGAGATATTGTTAGTGCTGCAGTTCTATAATAAGCAATATAACCAACAGTGCCCCTATCAGAGAATTGTCCTGTTATCCTGGCTGGAAGAAAGAGATACAAAAGCTGTAATTCCAAGCACAAAATATAGTCTTACGTGCCACATGAAAAATCCTGGACATTCCAATGCACTTAATAACACCTTCAAGATATATACGTAATCAAGTAGTGCTAAGTCAAGAATTGTTTCCCAAATATACAGCTTTAACTTGATGCTAAAGAATCATTACAAATAAAGCAAAGATTGGATTTTTGAAAATATTTAGGAACTCATTTGTGCACCACATGCAAAACCTGAGATATATCTCCACTGCCACAATGATCAACAGCCCCCTCAATGCACTTTTCAAGATTCATGGATCCTACACAGACCTATCACAACAAATGGTGTACCTCATCCAGTGCTTTACATTCCCCAATAACAACTATGCGGGTGAAAGTATAGAATCACTATTATCTTGAATGAACTCACACAGGAAATTGATAAAAGACAAAAACACCCCATCACCTGTGCGCAAACACTTTTCACAAAGCGATCACTCTCTGTCTGACTTAAAAGTCCTCATCCTCAAAGGAAACCTGCACAACATTTTCAAAAGATGAGCCTGGGAGCTTAAACTCATAACTCTGCTAGACACATAAAATCATGGACTGAACAGTGACACTGGATTCATGGCATATTACAACAATCTGTAATGCACTAATCCCCTCTTTTTGTCTTATGACTACAGAGGTGTTATCGGGCCACTCTAACTTGAATTGTCCCTTAGCATATATTGTAAGTACTTATACTAAAAATCTATTTCATTTTGCTGTGATGCTGAGAGTAACTTTCCCAGACTTGAAGAAGAGCTTTAGACTCATAGATTTATAGACTTTAGGGTAAGAAGGGACCAATATGATCATCTGGTCTGACCTGCTGCACAAAGCAGGCCACAGAACCCCACCCATCCACTTCTATAACAAACCACTAACCTATGTCCGAGTTACTGAAATCTTCAAATTGTGGTTTGAAGACCTCAAGCTGCAGAGAATTCACCAGCAAGTGACCCATGCCCCACACTGCAGAGGAAGGCGAAAAACCTCCAGGGCTTCTGCCAATCTGCCCCGGAGGAAAATTCCTTCCCGACCCCAAATATGGCGATCAGCTAAACCCTGAGCATGTGGGCAAGACTCACCAGCCAGGACTCAGGAAAGAATTCTCTGCAGTAACTCAGATACCATCAGATCCAACATCCCATCACAGACCACTGGGCATACTTGTCTGCTGATAATCAAAGATCAATTGCCAAAATTAAGCTATCCCATCATACCATACCTTCCATAAATTTATCAAGCTTAGTCTTAAAGCCAGATATGTCTTTTGCCCCCACTACTCCCCTTGGAAGGCTGTTCCAGAACTTCACTCCTCTAATGGTTAGAAACCTTCGACTAATTTCAAGTCTAAACTTCCTAGTGTCCAGTTTATACCCATTTGTTCTTGTGTCTACATTGGTACTAAGCTTAAATAATTCCTCTCCATCCCTAATATTAATCCCTCTGATATATTTATAAAGAGCAAGCATATCCCCCCTCAGCCTTCTTTTGGTTAGGCTAAACAAGCCAAGCTCTTTGAGTCTCCTTTCATAAGGCAGGTTTTCCATTCCTCGGATCATCCTAGTAGCCCGTCTCTGAACGTGTTCCAGTTTGAATTCATCCTTCTTAAACCTGAGAGACCAGAACTGCACATAGTATTCCAGATGAGGTCTCACCAGTGCCTTATATAACGGTACTAACACCTCCTTTTCTTTGCTGGAAATACCTCGCCTGATGCATCCTAAAACTGCATCAGCTTTTTTAACGGCCATATCACATTGGCAGCTCATAGTCATCCTGTGATCAACCAATACCCCAAGGTCGTTCTCCTCCTCTGTTGCTTTCAACTGATGCGTCCCAACCTAAAATTCTTATTATTAATCCCTAAGTGCAAGACCTTGCACTTTTCACTATTAAATTTCATCCTATTACTATTACTCCAGTTTACAAGGTCATCCAGATCTTCCTGTATGATATCCCAGTCCTTCTCTGTGTTAGCAATACCCCCCAGCTTTGTGTCATCTGCAAACTTTATTAGCACATTCCCGCTTTTTGTGCCAAGGTCAGTAATAAAAAGGTTAAATAAGATTGGTCCCAAAATCGATCCTTGAGGAACTCCACTAGTAACCTCCTTCCAGCCTGACAGTTCACCCTTCAGTACGACACGTTGGAGTCTCCCCTTTAACCAGTTCCTTATCCACCTTTCAATTTTCATATTGATCCCCATCTTTTCCAATTTAACTAATAGTTTCCCATGTGGAACCGTGTCAAATGCCTTACTGAAATCGAGGTAAATTAGATCTACTGCATTTCCTTTGTCTAAATAATCTGTCACCTTCTCAAAGAAGGAGATCAGGTTGGTTTGGCATGATCTACCTTTACTAAAACCATGTTGTAACTTGTCCCAATTACCATGTACCTCAATGTCCTTAACTACTTTCTCTTTCAAAATTTTTTCCAAGACCTTACATACTACAGCTGTCAAACTAACAGGCCTATAGTTACTCGGATCACTTTTTTCCCCTTTCTTAAAGATAGGAACTATGTTAGCAATTCTGCAGTCGTACGGTACAACCCCTGAGTTTACCGATTCATTAAAAATTCTTGCTAACGGGCTTGCAATTTCATGCGCCAGTTCCTTTAATATTCTTGGATGAAGGTTATCTGGGCCCTCCAATTTTATCCCATTAAGCTGTTCAAGTTTGGCTTCTACCTCAGATGTGGTAATATCCACCTCCATATCCTCATTCCCGTTTGTCATCCTTCCATTATCCCTGAGCTCCTCATTAGCCTTATTAAATACTGAGGCAAAGTACTTATTTAGATATTGGGCCATGCCTAGGTTATCCTTAACCTCCATTCCATCCTCAGTGTTTAGCGGTCCCACTTCTTTCTTTGTTTTCTTCTTATTTATATGGCTATAGAACCTTTTACTATTGGTTTTAATTCCCTTTGCAAGGTCCAACTCTACATGGCTTTTAGCCTTTCTCATTTTATCCCTACATGTTCTGACCTCACTAAGGTAGCTTTCCTTGCTATTCCCACCCTTCTTCCACTCCTTGTAGGCTTTCTGCTTTTTCTTAATCACCTCTCTGAGATGCTTGCTCATCCAGCTTGGTCTACAACTCCTGCCTATGGTTTTTTTCCCCCTTTGTGTGGCTTAAAAGCTTGTTTCTTTCACCAACAGAAAGTTGGTCCAATAAAAGATACTACCTCATCCACTTTGTGTCGGTAATGGAAGTTTCATATCATCCAGTGGGGAAATGTCTGTGAATATCCTCTTCCCAATTGGGTGTGCATCCCAAGGTTAAATAACAGCTCTAGATATTTACTCTATTTACTATACTTTCAGTTGGAGATTATAATTCATTATACTTTCAGTTGGAGATGATAGATAGATAGAGATAGAATCTCCAGCTGAAAGTATAGTAATAGCTGTATGTCTAGGATAGAGCTGTTAATTTTACACACACACACACACACACACACACACACACACACACACACACACACACACACACACACACACACACCCTCTACCCTGGTATAACGCGGTCCTCTGGAGCCAAAAAATCTTACCACACTATAGGTGAGACAGCGTTATATCAAACTTGCTTTGGCCCCCCTGCTCCTTGTCCCCTGACTGCCCCCTCCAGAGACTCCCATCCATAATCACTTCCAGGAACCCACCCTTCCTGCTCCCTGTCCCCTGACTGACCCGTCCCCTTTCCACACACACCCGCTCCCTTACAGGCACTCACCGGCAGCGGCAGGAAGCAGACCAGCCTGGCCCCAGCCCGCTCCACTCCACCAGCTCCCAGCCACGGCGTTCCGATTCCTGCTGCCAGTGAGTGTGGGGAGATTGGGGAAAGGACGCTCCCCGCACTCACCTGCGGTGGGAAACAGAGTGCCGTGACCCCAGCCCACTCCACTTTCCTTGCTCTGGCCCCAGCCGTGTCGCTGGGGTGGGAGATTGGAGAAAGATCCCACATTCACCGGCAGTGGTGGAAGCGGAGCAGCCCGGCCCCAGCCGCTCCACTCCACCAGCTCCCAGCAGCAGCACTCCACTTCCCACCACAGGTGAGTATGGGGGGAGTCCTTTCCCCAACCTCCCTGCACTCACCAGTTGCTGCACTGTATGCAAACTGCTGTTATATCGGGTCATATTATATCGGGGCAAAGGTGTGTATGTATACACATTATATGGGAAATCAAGCAAAGAAGCATAAAGTAGAACCACACATTGTTTCAATACATGATCAGCTCAAACAGTTTTCATGTCCTGGAATCAGATCTGTGTTTTCTGCCTCAATGTTAATGAGGCATTCATTACCCTTTCTCAATTATTGTGTGTTCCACGAGCAGATCCTTCATATTTTATTTTTATCTTCTAGGTAGAAGTGGCACACTAGGGGCACATTTCCTTAAAGTGTACACTAAGTACTCAAGATGCATCAATATTACTTATCTTAAAGTGCAATTATATCCATAACCCTATATGTGATAAAAAAACCTCCTTTTTTCAGCAACTTGAATCAGTTAAAAAAAAACTTCAGAATTAAAGACAGACTTGGTTAATCTGTAAATTGTACTCATGACCAATATTGCTCCTTAGCCATAATGGTTCTTTTGGTTTGACAAGTAAAGATGGACAATGTTACCCATTGTTCATGCAAGCCTAATATGACCCAGTTATCCCTTTGTCAGTCTAAAATTGCCTAGAATTATTAGCCAATCATCTTACATAAAATCACAAAGATCTATGAGCTATGGTAGTGCTATGTTCGCATCTCTATGTGCTGCGACAGAGGAAAGCTTAGTAATCCTGTACCACAGCAGATGATGTGATATAAAACCTTGCAATAGGATTTCCTCTCAAGCATTTTCTGTATAGGACTGAGGAAGGAGTGAATTAAGATAAACTATAATGTACAGCGGTAGCAAATTTGATGATCACTTTTATTATTTACTTACATTTTAAAAAGGGGGAGGAGATGCAGGGTTTCCCACCTCTGTGTGCTCAGAAGATCAGGCTTGTGTCCGATCAGTAGCACTGTAGTATATCAGGATTTTTCAGCTACTTTGATTGAGACAGGATTTGTCAAACAAGCATCCAATCTCAAATAAACAATCCTAAAGTAATTTGAAAAACCCAATACAAAAGACAATAAGATATAAAGCTACATTGTCTATCTATCCATGTCTGTATAGCACTCTTATCATTACAGTATGTGAGCACCTTTTCCTGGTGTCACTAAACACTGCATAACTCCAGGAACTATAGGTACAGTAAATCTCAGATACAGCATCAAGGACCAAATTTTATCATCATATTAGTTTGCTTTTGCAGAGGATGGGAGAAAGGGTGGTAAATAGGTTCACCGTGTTACCTTTTGTGTCTTGTCCTCATTATATGTATTTTGCATTTCAAAATTTTCTCTCTCTCTATTTTAGGATTTTATTAATACCCAAAGCTATAATATTTGAATATATTCCACTTTACATTGGCAAAGCAAAGTCCCTAGTGGATTTTATGGAGTCTTCTATTCTTCTTTCCCTGGTTCTGAGGGGTTTGCTTGGGACAGGAATGGTAGAGAAGTGAAGTTGTTGTAAATATCATTCAGGTTACAGTTAGAATATGGTATTCATTCCCCACATAGACAGAACTATTTACATTTAAAACAATGATGGAAAAAAAATCTCTGTGGTAATAAGCTGAGAGCCAATGCATGATGCTGCATTTCTGTTGCAAGAAAAACTCCAACACTCATTTCAGTGGCAGTTTTGAGTGCCCAAGGAACAAATCATTGGCCTCTGACTTCCAGTGAGTAAAGTCCTGTGGTCAAAGTAGAATTTATGCATAACAGAAGAGAGGAAAAATATTAATTAGGTAAAACATCACTTGGTCAATTTCCAGTGCATCGTACAGATTTTGATGTATCCTACTAAAATTTAATTGGAGCAGTTAACTACTCCTCCAGCCTCTGTGCAACTCTGAACATTGGCTGCCTGATACTTTAGGTTGTGTCTTATCTTTCATTTCTGAAGACACTTTTCTCACCATTGCCCCCACCCCATCCAACTGGTTGCCAGCTTATTCATGCACCAGAGAAGAAATAATGATCAGTGTAACACACACACACACACACACACACACACACACACACACACACACACACACACACACACACACACACACACACACTCAGTCATGGCTCAAACAAATTTTATCTTATAATGCAGCCCTTATATTGTGTATGTATTTCTGAACACACACGCACACACACAATACTAGAGCTGCATCAGATTAGTATATTTGTTTGAATCATGTGACATGAGGGAACCTGTCCACCTGTCAGACATGCATGGCAACAGTAGGAATGCTCAGAAAGTGAAGCATATGATACCATAATATGATTTGTCCTTAGCAGACCAAAAGCAATTGTTTGCCAAAAAACTAATGTGAGTAATAGTTCCCAAACACAGAAATGACAGTTTACACATACAGTACCTAAGTATGGATCAAGTGGCAGTATGCTTGCCTCTTTGCCCAAGAATGGCAGATCCAAATCCGACCCCTGAAATTGATCTTACATCTAATTCTAACAATGAACAGCAATATAATAGATCCTACTAGGTTTAGTCATACATACTACACCAAAATGTTTCAGAATTCCCAGATTTATTTCATCTCCAAAGCATGGGATAGGAAAATTAGTCGGATGTGAACATAGATAGTAAGGGTTAAAAATTTGTGGATAAAATATTGATATTCACATTAATTATATGCTGACGTGGGGAGTTGTTTGTACCCTAGTATTCTAAAAGAAGGTCTAATTTTCAGCTGATATAAATCAACATAACTGCACAGAAACAAATGGAGCTATGATAATTTACATCAGCTGAAGATCTGATCCCTATACAGTATGTAAACTGCATTATTAATAGCTTTATTGTTCTCTTTGCTTACGTGGCAACATGTACGAAACACCAAAACATGGGTTATTTATTTATTTACTTATTTTAAAGCAGCAGGAAAAGTGAGGGACTTTCTGAATTTCAATTTAATTTAAGCACAGTTTTGCATTCATATTTTGTATGATCCACTAGATACACAAAATATAACACCAGAAGACTCAGTTTAACTTTATGGGAGTTGGGAGTGGGAGGGAAGGATGGAGAAAATTCATCCTGTCTAAAATGTACACATTTAAAGCTTATATTACTATCTGTGTGTCACTTCAGCATTTAAAGAAAAAATAAAAAATTACCTTTCCCACATACTGGGGTTCAGAGCCCATGTATTCCTCCAGCACAAAAAACTGATTCCATACCCAGCCTCGTTTGACCCGCTGGGCGGATGACCTCCTCCCTGGGATTGTGACAACATTTTCTCTCGGCTGTGCTTCTAAAGTCTGTTGTAGTTGTGGATGCAGTGGTGTTAGGAGACCTCCATCAAACAGGACCCAGAGAAGCAGGGATAAACAGTTCCTTGTAAACATTGGCAAAGGCTTCCCTACAGCAAGTAATAAAAACTCCAGCACTTAATGTAGAGCTGTAGAATCCAGGTTTGAGGTGTCTGTGGCCTCCACCACTTAGCTTCAGATTTTATTGCGGAAATGCTAATGCAGACATTAATCCTTCTGATGACAAGGTTTTTGCCGCATTAAATTCCATCTAAAGGGACCTATAAAAGAGATTTACATGGCAACATTAAATTATGTAAAATTACATTGAAGTGTTCATCAAAATTCTCACACCTAGTTAGTTTCTTGAGACAGAGAGAGAGGATCAGGAAGCAGAGTTTAAAAAACTAGTACTCTTTTGCTGATAGCATTGAGTTGCTGGAGGATACTGCACAGTAACTGTAGGAATGGTTCATTCTTACTCTGTTTAGTATTACTTTTGTGTCTGTCTGAAGATAAATGCTCTTTTTAGCCTAGTTATCAAATAAATTAGTTACACCTCAGCGATTTCTAATATACTTACTCTTGATTCCTGCAGAAAATATTGACATATAGTGTACCAAATTATTAAGAGGTGGGATGCTGTACTTTTTTTAATCTCCACCACAAAATATAAACCGTGGAAACATTTCCCCATTCTTACCATAACTGGAGCTATACACAGACAGCTTTGCATTGAACCTTATTCGCAGACAGATGAAAGTGTGTGAATTTCACAGGAACTAAAAAGGATGAAAAGGAAACTATGCCAATACAGCAGAATAAAATAAAGCCACTGATTAAGAATGCATGTGTCATGATTGGCGGTCTCTTCTCAGGAGAAGCCTACTGTTAAATGGCAGGGATGTTGCAGTTCAGGAGTCGGCTGGGTCCTGAGCTGCTACCAGAATAAAACAAAATAAAAACCCTCCCCCCGCATTTCTAACTTATGGAACTTTTTCTCTTTTTGTTTTCTTAGTCTATCTACAAACTTATTGATCTGTCTAATCTTTCTCTCTGCCTCTGGAAAACAGCGTTTAAGACATCAAATATTTTTTTACCAGGAGCAGTGAGACCCTGCTAGGGGGAAAATAGGAGGAAAATAGCAAAAGAGCAGCAAATGGGGAAAACTGCAAAGCTGCACACACACACACACACACACGAAACTGGTAATGCAAGACATTGAGAAACATTTACACTGACATATACCAAACCTACAGATTAAAAAATAAATCAGCACAGTAACTATGTGGCTGAGACAGAACTATCATATCAAGGGAGTTATTACAATTGTAGTGACCCTGTAGCAGCCAGATGCCAACAATGAAAAATTATATTGTCTGTCTGTGTACTTGTCTCAGTGAGTCATATTAAACACATTAAACTGTTAACCCTAGTGTAGAATATTTCATATGACTGATGAAAAAAATGTTGTGTTTTCCAGCCAGTGTAATTACAGTGGTGGTGTTCTCTCTCCCTCTCTATTATTTTTGTATTTATGAAATTATTTGATTCATTGTCAGCAGTTAGTAAAATGGCAATGGTAGAAGTATTCAAAATAAGCAGTTACAATATTTAAAAAAGAATGGATCAAGTTCAGCCCAACAAAAGTCTGAGCACAGCTATCACAGGAGTCTTTGCACCAAATTCAGTGGGCTATAAAAGGTGAAAATTAGCACGCACAACACCTACCTATGGTCTGATTCAGAGCCTATTAAAGTCCATCTAAAGATTCCCATTTACTTCATTTGGCTTTGGATCAGACCCATACCTTTTAACTCATGCCATTTCATGCCCAGCAAAAGCTGGCTCTCTTGTAAGTGAACTCAGGGCTCAACAGATGAAACGTTGTTCTCAGTTTCACTGGTGAAAATCCACAGAATCTGCACTGGAGTCAATGGAGTATCTCTGGATTTTAGAATTAGGTAAACATTACAACCTGTCTACACACAGCCCCATTGTGTTGGATTTCCACTAACATTCAAGCAACTGAAGTATGCTTGAACAAACACTCAGAGAATATTCTTGCACAGGTAAGTATTCATAGTCAGCAAATGTTTCTTGCCATGATGATGATGCTATGATGATGATGATGATATGCTGGTGGAATTGTCAGGATTAGTCCCTTGGCATTTTTATGGGGCCCAAGTATGTCTGTTTGGTGCATCTCCCCCCTGGGCTGATATGACTGCTCCTTCTTCATTGTGTGCTGCTGATGGCCAGCAAAGGCAATCATTCTTATTTTCATGCCAGGGAAGCAGAGTTGTTTTCTGCCTAACTTACACCTGCACCCATCATGTATTTACAATACCAGCAAGACTGGGACTCCAATGGAGATCTTGTGCACAACAAAGATAGGTTGTTCAAAAGTTCTATGTCTGATGTTCTAAGGCAAAATGCAGTTTCTCAAGCATGTTGTAAATTTCTCCCAGGGTTTAAGAGAGGTGCATTTTAAATCTTAAAAAAACAAAATGCAATTTATATCACCATGGAATTTACCACTTTGTTAGGGCCATAGTGTGCCATTGACTTTTAAGCAGAAGTCTTCACTGATTTCAGTGAAGACTTCTGCTACTAAATAGATAAATAAATAAATAATCAATGTTGCAACATGGCCTTTAGTAAAGACGACACTGCAAGCTACCTTACTGGGTATATTTTCTCATGTTCAAACAATGTCAACAGTTATTTTTCCTTGTGCATAATGTGCTTCTTTCAGTAGTCATGATGCAGTTATTATTTCTTAGGCCTGGGCTACACTGGGGTAGGGGGGGAATCAATCTAAATTATGCAACTTCAGCTATGTGAATAATGTAGCTGAAGTTGACGTACTTAGATCAACTTACCGTAGTGTCTTCACCGTGGTGAGTTGACTGCTGCCGCTCCCCCATAGACTCTGCCTGTGCCTCTTGCGGCGATGGAGTATAGGAGTCGATGGGAGAGCGCTCAGGGATCAATTTATCATGCCTAGACTAGACACAATAAATCGACGCCTGCTGGATTGATTGCTGCCCGCCAATCCAGGGAGTAGTGTAGACATACTCTTACATATAGGCTCAATTCTCAGTATAAAAAAGACACATAATTATGAGGTTAGGGAAATGTAACAAGCTTTGAGGATAAAATAAAGTAGAAAAAACCTACATATCCTAATCATAAAGGATATTTCTCTTCTTCCATCCCCCCCAAAACCATTACCACACTGGACTCATTGCAAGATTTAAAGAGCAAACAAAGACATGCACAGATATTAATAAAATGGGATATTAAAGTGCAGTGAAAAGGTATTTAGTTAAAATGACTGCTTGATCTATATTTTGAGAATGGATTAAAGTTGGTATATGTAATATGGGAAAAATAAGGAACAAGCCTGACCCAAATATTTGGTTTTAATAAAGATACTTTCTAAATTTATGCAAGACATTTCTCTTTTAGGTCTGCATAATGGAATATTCTTCGGTAACAAATGAAAATTATTGATTGTCAAACTTTAATACTCCCTCAAACTTCAACCTACTTTTTATTTGTTGTCTTCTATAGACACCAGCCATAAGAAAGGATTCTATTGTACTACAGCTCTGCATACATTCTCAATATTGGTACACATAAAATTTCATTTATTTTAACAGCTTTATTTATTTAACAGTTCAGATGATTTTTTTGTGCTTCCCTCTTTAATGCACATACTGTATACAGCATTGTGTTAATCAATAATTCAGTTCCAGGACTGCCAGCTCCTCGTGCCTCTCTTGCTCTGCAGTTGCTGAGTTTTTACCTAGTTTGAATGACAAAATTCCAACAACCATGGATCATCCAAACAGAAAACCACGTCTTCTCCAAATCCCCAGTCCCAGATTGGAGCTGAAAATAAATAGTGACAGAAAAAAGCTCCAGGAGAAGCTAAAAATCATTCTGTATTCAATTTAACAGCTATACCACTGTCCTTTATTGAGGAGGCTCTAGTCAATACATTATAGTTCTCCCAGCAGATCTCGGCCTCCGGCCACATCCTTCAGCCAGGGAGCTTTTAAAGTGTTATATGGCACCAAAAGTAATGTAAAGAGACTGAAGGACTCTAGCGAAAGGGGAACAGTTCCCCTGTGTCTGGAAGGTTGGTATATAATAAAAATATATGATTTTAAACCCTTCTCTGTTGGTCTGTTCACCTGCTTTCCAGCATCTCAGCTGCAGTAGAATGTTATGGCATTAGTGTGAAGCCCCAGTGTTGCTGACATCTTCTACCTGAACTATCTAAGTCACTGTGTGTGCATGGGGAGGAGAGAGGGGAGGAAGGTGATGACAGGAGTGATATGTGGAATTGAGAAGCAGCCTCTACATCAGCTGCAGCAGAGTTCACCATAAGAAAAAAAAATCTGTATGTGGACAGGCCCAGAGCTTAAAAGATGTCTCTTTAGCAGACACATTTCCCACTCTTTTGCATGAATCTTCTGCTAGATTACACTTGAGCAATTGGAGATTGAGGCAGAGGTTCAGAAGAAAGGAAAGAATAGTTCTTTAAAAAAATAAAACTTTTTGCTGACAGCACCAGAGGAAGACTGGCAGAACTGACAAACAACTAGTAAATTTAGCAATGCATTGGACACCCATTTTGTTGACATTGTACTTAAATCTGACAGAAGTATTTCAGCCATATTTTTTGGTCACCAAAAAAAAATAAAAACCCAACCAACAACAACAAAAAATTAAAAAAAAAACAAAACAAAAAACACAAAAAATAAAAACAACAACAAAAAACCACTTGCAGATTCAAATAAACCAAAACATATTGTGAATTTGAGTTGATTTTGGCTAAATGTTTCAGATGAAACATTTCAGGAAATTATTTTTTTGGAAATGTCCAAATGAATCCTTTTGATTTTTCAGACTAGATTCACAAGAGGATTCAGGTGCCATTCACAAAAGAAGAGTAACAAGAGCCAGGAAACATTCCTGAGATATGAGAGACCCAAGTTCAAAACCCTGCTCTGAAGCAGGGACATGAACCCAGGTTTCCACCCCCTAAGGAATTGCCCTAACCACAAGGCTATTGTCTATTCTAGGACACAGCTTTCTCAAGCTGTTCTGATCAGACCTAGATTCAAGTGTCTGCTCCAGAGCAGCAGTTCAGACTTAGGTCACTCACAGGAGTACCCCTTGCCACTGAGCTGTTGGGAGCACTACCACTTGAATCTACTTAATTTTAATTTCTTTTCCTTTGCTTTTTTAAAAAAAATCCCCAAAACAAAACAAAAAATCCTTTGTGATTTTTGTTTATTTGCCAAAAATTCTGGTTTTGTACAAACACAAATTATTATTTCCTTTATTTTTCTGAAAAGTCCATTATTCATAGATTCCGAGGCCAGAAGGGAGAGAGTCCAGCAAAGTGGATCGAAAATGATCAGGGGGCTGGAGCACATGGCTTACGAGGAGTGGCTGAGTGAACTGGGTTTATTTAGTCTGTAGAAGAGAAGAGTGAGGAGAGATATGATTTTAGCCTTCAACTACGTGAAGTGGGGTTCCAAAGAGGAAAGACTGAACTGGGGAGGCAGTCCTAGCTTGGAAAGAAGAATCCTAGCTTCTGTATTAATGAACTATACCATCACGGTGAGACACTACTTGATTTAAATCCTGTCCAGTTTATAGAACTCAGATTATAATTTTACTTTTTATTTGTTAGGTAACCAACTTTAATCTGTAAATTTACTACTTTTAATCACTTAAAATCTACCTTTCTGTATTAATAAATTTGTTTTATATTTTACCTAAAACAATGGGCTTTGCTTGAAGTGCATGGGAAATCTGCTCAGGAACAAGAGCTGGTGCAGGAACAAGAGCTGGTGCATGTCCTCTCCACACTGAGGGAGGGCAGACTGGGTAATCAATTTACACTGTTCAGGCTTCTGACCAGGGCAAGATGATACAGCCCTGTGATCCTAGGCTGTGGGGAATTGGCTGTAGCCTCTCTATTGTTGGTTCATGAGCAGCTTGCAAAAGTGTTCATGTAACTCATTTGAGTGTATCCCTGCCTTTAGACGTCTGTGTAAGTGCAGTACTGGGGGGAGAGGAGGATTTTCAGCTTGTCACAACACCACAGTGTGAGAGGGAGCCCAGACATAGAGCTCAGCAGTACCCAGTTCCAGGTTGCACCCCGGGGAACCTGTCACAACATGTTTTCTAATCCTTTAATTATTCTTATGGCTCTTCTCTGGACCCTCTCCAATTTATCACAGCTCTAATTGTTTTGGGCAAATAGGTACAATGGCTCTATAGTTCTGCCTATATATATTTATGTATCAGCATTTTATGTTTATTGAATTGTGGTTTTGTTTTGTTTTTTCAGCTATGTCCTGGGCCCAATTTTTAAACTTGGATGCCCAAGTTTGGTGCCTAAATCCTAACATTAAATGTTTAAAAGTGGTATCCAGGTCTCTATGTGCCTGATAAATATGCAAGGGGTATTTTGGCAACCAGTTTAGGTGCCTTAGTTTGAAAATTGGGCCTAGAACACTTTTGTCTAAACTCTGTGCTCTGTTCACAAGTCTGGTGCTCATCTAGCCACCAAGCCATGTGTCGAAGTGTGCTGTCCTATATTTAGCTTCCTATACAGTAGATATTAGCGCAGAAGGTTAGATTTTTATCTTGTTGAAAACCAGTTTCCCCTCACAGTCCTATTTGGACTTAAATATTGTTACTTAAGTCTTTAACCTGCAGAGGAATCTGCAGGGGGAGACCACCTTCAGAAGACTGGAACCCTAAAGAAGTCAAAGGGACATAATACGCATGGACTCCTTTGCAGGAATGAGGCCTTATCCTTTTTTTCATTTGGTTACTTTCCCTGACCCAACTTCTCTATTAGCAGTGCACCTGGCTGACTGCAAATAGGGACATTCCAAAGAAACATGATATGTAAGAAATCTTGTTCCTATTTACCTAGTCAATACAATCCAAGTAAAGTAGTTCAAGACTAGAGCCAGGCATAAAATAGTTTTTCTATCTCAAGTTTTGAGATTTGGGAAACATTTCTCTTCCTGGATCAGGACAAAATGTCATTTTTTGTTTCAAACTGAAAATCCCCCAAAATTCAGTTTGGGTCAATTACAATGTTTTGTTGGGATTATTTTGAAACTTTTCCTTTTGATTTTTTTTAAATGCATTACATCTTAAATTTCAAGATGATTTCAATAGTTTTCCAAGTAGAAGAATTCATTGAAACTGATACTTCACTGTGGAAAAGTTCAGTTTTGACGAATTAGCATTTTTTATGAAAAAAAGTTATTAAAAAATTCCCAACCAGCTCTATTCATAACATGCAACTGAGAAATTGACTCTAATAATTTATTAATAATATCAGTTTAATGCAGTATTATTGTTACTACTTGAAACATTCTAATACTAAAATTAAATTAAGTTGACAAACAATGAACAGCTTGAATGAAGGATTGCTCTAAGAGCGGAAGCGCCTGCATGCTACAACACTGCCATTGCAGCCTTTAGCGAAACATATTCTGGTACAGAACAAAAGGATATCCTCCCTGAGCATGGCAGTGGCTACACCATTTTATGGAAAGGACAATCATATGTCCTTTGTGACCACTAATCTGCCCATAATAGTCAAATCTAGAGAGAACTTTGAAACACAGACCTAAATGAGCTTTGTTGTTTATAAGGTAACTGGTGGAGTAAAAGACAGCAGATGAGCTATAGTCCCATATAGACTAACAAGAAACACTAAAGTTCCATGAAGCACTCAAAACTGTCTTCAGTCCAGCAAAGATGATAATTACACCACTGTGAATGGATGTGAATTGCTTACTGACAAAGTATCCATTATGCGCTGATGGTGGAAACATTTCAACAGCCACTTTAATCATAAATCAGTTATTTGAAAGAACACTTTTTGCTTATGTGAAACACCAGCTAATGCAGAACAACCATCTTCCTACCCATAAAAAAGTTTGAAAAGTCTTGGTAATAGTGAAAAATGATAGATCTGTGCCAGATGGAAAACCTACTAAGATGTAAGAATGTGTAATGGATGACCATCTAACCTCATTTATCTGCAGCATCTGGAAAACAGAAATAGCATTGCAACAGCTAATAGATTTTGAAAAATATTAGAACAGAAGGATGGGCCTGGGACTCATGAGGTCTAGGTTCAAGCCCCACTTTTGCTACAGACACACTTTGTGACCATGGGAAAGTCACTTAATCTCTCTGTGCCTTATTTCCCTATCTGTAAATACTGGGATAATCAGATCCCTACAACCTTTTCTATTTAGATTAGCTCTTTGGGGCAGGCAAGGTCTTTTACTGTCAAGGAAAGGAGGGATTTTGATTTTGTTGCGGGCTGGTCGGTGCTTCAGTATTACAAATTATAATAAATAGAAGCCGTGGTGCAGTAAAGCATTTAAGCACATGCTCAAATTTAGGCATATGAGGAGTCTCATCCCTGTTCACCAAAGCACTTCAGTATGTACTTAACTTTGAGACTACCAACCTGCTTAAAGTCAAATATATGCTGAAGTACTTTGCTGACCAGGGATGGGATTACTCAGGTGCTTAAAGTTAGGTAGATGCTTAAGAATTTTGCTGAAGTGCAGCCAATGTTAGAAAAGTTCTTGTCAAAAGACTAATTAATAACATTATATAGACAGAATCAGTACAAACAACATACAAGAATCACAGTGCAATTGTCAATTAGAATAGAACACTATTAAAATTATCTTGTTTGCTTGGCAAATACAACTGGAAAAATGGAGGGAACAAGAAAGTTTTTACTGACCTAATAAAAACCTTTGAAACAGTGAGGTTATATGGATTTTGGAGACTTCTGAGAGAGAAAAATATGGATGCCTGCATGGCATGGTCAACACTGTCTGTTGGAATAATGAGGGTGACTCACATGATTGGATAAATCTATTTAGACAGAATTTTATCTTGCAGATAAAATAATACCCGATTATTCTGAAAATACACGTTGTACACAGGGTGGAGGACTCACTGTCTTATGGTTATGTTCAATGAAGTCTCCTTTTGTTGCTCTCTGTGTATGAAGATTAGCTTCTGTTCAGGCAACCTCTTTAATCAGTTTCATGTCTGACAAACCATAAATGCAGTGAGTGGGAATTCCGAATACCGACTTAGGGCCAGATTCTGATCTCAGTTACATTGGTAGAAATCAGGAGTAACACTGGTGCAAATCTGGATTAACTACTGAGTTAGAACTGGTATAAAATGAGGCCTTCAGTCTGTGTATGACTGTTCTCGTAGCATATTCAGAGCAAGACAAACATATAATTATATAATGTTCTGGGACCAGCTCTGTAAATGTTGACTTCATCATTAACATTACAAAAATAAGTGATATATGAAACCAGCATCCAACAAATAAGGCAGAGACCATCTTTTTGTTCAGTGTCTGTTCACAGTGGGGCCCTAGTCCATGACTGGGACAGTTAAGAGCTATTGCAGTGCCAATAAATACTAATGATAGACTCATCATGCTCCAACAAATGGCTCTGAAGTGTAATAGGAAAAAGGATGACGCTATTGTTTTGAAGATTCTCAAAAACAAACAAACCTGTGGCTGTGTATTATTGACTTAGAGTAATAGTAAATTATAGCTGCCAAATAAACCAATTAGTGACAAAAAAATAAATGATGGAAAGACACTGTTTGGAAATAGTCAATGTGATTATAGAACAATGTACCACCTCTGCCTACAACTAATTTTCCACATCCAATGTGTCAACCTCATCAACACCAGCAACACATCTATCTAACCCAGAGCAGAACACTGAAGTCTCAAATGTAAGACCTAAAACCTGCATTTTTCAAATGTGAAGATATAATCAATTTTAATCTACAAATATGCATAAGAATATCTTAGCAAGAGGAGTGGAATCAAAAGAATAGGGTGAAGCTTTCATTACAAACCTGAAACAACACTCAATACAATTGGTTCCTGGTTTCATTACCAAGTTGACACATCCCACTAAAGATGACAAGTAAACCTTGACCACCCAGAATTCAAGACAAAGTCTGCATTTCTATCAAACTCTTATGTAACTCTGCAGCTTAACTGTCAGTTCATTGTGGTTTTTTTTTAAATGCCTAATAGTAATGTACACTTTTGCCTATTTTCTGAAAATGGTCAAGTGATACACTGAAATTACCAGTCTTATTTCTGTTCTGTTTTACATAAATGTGCATGCAATGTTGGCCCCCGCTCACAAAAAGTACTAACTTTCAGAAGAGAATATATAGCCACTTGGTCAATGATCTAGAATCTTAAATTTTTGATAAATTACAAACGTTTTCATTTCTGGTAGGAATCTATCAAAGTCAAAATGTGCATACTCATGAAACCATCCTTCATTTGATTCTGTCAGCAATGTTTTAAGATAGAGGGGGAAAATATCAAGCTCTTTCAGCAGACTAATAATGTCTATTAATAGAAACTTGAAGACAGCAGGCTATGACTAAAAGGTGTTTTTAATTTTACAAACAATATGTGAGACTGAAATGAATCAGAGCCTATTTGTAGCCAGTTATTCTGAAACATGCAATATTGTAATTTTTTTAGGAGGGTTGCATCAGGTTATCATGTATTCTAGTAAAACCTTGTGAGTACACACATTTTCAGTGAAGTTCTTCTTTTACTAAAAATTCTCTGATATAATTACAATGATCTGATATAATTAATCCAATTTCATTAGATTCCTTCATAATTCCCTTTGCTAGGAAAACTATATCATCAAAATAATCAAAACACGCAAAGCCAAAATGTTCCAAAGAGGGTGCTTAAAGTTAGGCATCTCAATCCACATTTAAGCACTTTAATATAAGGCAGGGTTTCTCAAACAGGGTTCGCCGCTTGTGGAGGGAAAGTGTGGGCTGAGGGACTTACTGGCCGCTGCTTCCAGCAGCTCCCATTGGCCTGGAGCAGCGATCCACGGCCAGCGGGAGCCACGATCAGCTGGACATGCAGACGGGGCAGGTAAAGAAACTGGCCTGGCCCACCAGGGGCTATCCCTGCACAAACGGCGACCCCATTTGAGAAACCCTGATATACGGGGACTGATTTTCAGAGATGCAGCACACGTATGAGTGAGCAACTTCTGTGTGACTAAGTATGGACTGAGATATGTAACCTTAGACACCCATGTGTGGAAATATTGGCATCAGCTTCTAAGGGATTATTAAAATTAGGGGGGCAATGTAAATAAAGAATTTCTATGACCCCTTAGTCCTTATTTTAAGAGATTTTTAACCCTTTGATCTCTTTCTAGATCAGATACTTGGTGGCACAGCTAGATTTTTATCTCACTTACAATTTGGGTTTCCTGAATAGTCCAACACAATTAAAACAAATCTGTTATCTATTTAATTTCATAGGCTAATACCCTCTCCAGGGTAAACTGACAGCCTGTTTGCACAAAGAGCTAGAAGCCATCACTTTTTAGCCTGTGAACATTACAATTTAGTAAGCATTGGGTTGAAGAGAAGGCATAGTTCTTTCACTAACTTCAAGAACATTCATATTGGGGTTCTGAACTAATTTAGGTCACATAGGGCATGCTCAGAAGCTTAACACAAACGTTAGCATAGTCACTCCCATGCTATCAACATGTCATCTGTTCTCACAGGGTTTAGATTTGGTCACCTCTGTAGATCTATCAGATCAGATGCTCAGCTGTCATGTCATGCTCCGCTAAGTCTCTGGTCTGGGTCCCTTCTTTGAAGATTGATATATTAAAATAGAACTTTTGTGTTTTGAAAGTGTCAAAAAATGTCACTGTTTTCTGCGGCTTATACTTTTATTCTTGAAAACTGACAGTACTTTTCTTTGGCCTGGCTGCCATTGCAACATGAATATTGAAGGATAATGTATTAATAAATAAGCCATGCACTGGTGACTGGCTCGCTGCTATGACTAAAGACAGCTCTGGCCACTGAAACTGGCAACACTGGTCCTAACTCAAGATACCAGCCAATTATAAATGACTCTAATCAAAACAAATCTCCATGTTTTGGTTGTGCAATTTTTCAAAGCAAGAACCAGATATGTTTCAGAGGGAACCTAAATATCATGAAGGCCCATGAAACACCACAGTATTCTCATTTCTCCTTTACAGAATTTCCACTACTGTCCTTGTAGGAGACTACCAGATTTGCAGAACAAAGTTAGCTACTAAACAGCTAGACACATTTAAAATAACTATTTTACATTAACTCTCTAAGTAAAGTAGAACAGGAATCTTGTTTAACCTATATCATTAGAAACTCTTAAATGTCTCTGGTGTATATACCACACATTTCCCAGTCTCATGACTAATGAATTGAGTAATTTCACAACAGATGCTTGCTCTGGGTTTCAGCACTTAGGGCCTAATGCAGACAGCATATGGTGTGATAGAAAGAAGAAATCAAAAGAAACATTTTTTGACAGCTTCTAATGCAGTATCATTCTGCATCTTGTCTAAAGAAACAGCCTGGATTCTTACAAACACACACTCCATTTAACCCTCACCTTTATTTCTTTCATTCAATTTCAATGCCATTCCCTCCAAATATTTGAAATATAAAGGGGAAAATGAAAGTAGTATAAAAGGACACAGGTATATACTAATCCAACAACAAAACAGAGAGAAAATTATAGGAGGCTACTGATTTATTTTTTGCAGTCTCTCATTGTCTGACACTTCCTTTCTCCATATGGTAAATGAGCTGTCTTGTACTTTTTTTTTTTTTTTGGTATGAACATATATTCACACTTCCACTCAATGCAGGTAGCTCCTTTAATTTCAGAAATGAATACCTCTTAATGCTCTTATCTCTCACTCATTCTGTTTGTCTTCTGTCACATATACACATCCTCTCAGTGTTATACTATGAATACAAGAAATAGGCATTTTACAGTGAACTGAAAAAAATCACCTTCTTTAGAGGCATTGCTACAACTATAGGATATTCTTTTCCAGCACTGAACTGTGTGTCCTGCCAATAAGGCAGAGATAAAATAACTGGTTCAAAAATAGATATTATAAGGCTAACCTACAGTGATGGCCAAAAAAGCCAACATTTGCAGTTAGCTGTTTTACCTTATACTAAGAATAGGAAACACAGAGACACCAGTGAATTGTAACTGCTGGCAAATATTGGCCATTGTAACGGCAACCACTGCATCATTCAGGGGCATTCTGAGGCTTAATGCATTATGTTGGTTATACAGAAGGTCAGACTAGAGGATCTAACAGTTCCTTCTGCCCTCAATTTCCATGCTTCTATGCATATAAAGATCCTTGAGATCTTCAGAATGACTTTTAACAATTAAAACTGTTTTCTTCCAAATCATTCCTTTTGGATTCATATCTAATACAAATACAGCTATATGGTTATGTATGTGTTTATGTTATATATAAACTAATTCAATGTAAGTAATCAGAATTCATGTCTGCTTATTGTGTTATTTTTTATAATAAGCATAAATGTCTTGTTATTGTACTTTGCAAAACTGTGGTTTAGAAATGAAATCAATAATGCACTTGGACAGTTAAGACTCAGTGAAACAAAGCACAGAAATAGTCCCTGGTGAAACTATAACTTAGCTGAACTGACAAACATCAGCATTATGAGGAGAGGATAATGTCATACCTGCAGTATTATAGATTGTAGCCAATCAATCAGATATACTGTAATAACTAAGGTACAATCCTCCTATTGTGCTCAAGAAAACTGTGTTTCAGTCTCAAGATATGTGGAAAGATAGGCAGATCTGTTTGGGAGCAACTTAGATTGGATCCCCCATAAAGAGGGGTAGACAAACCTCACTATGGGATATAGCAAATAAATATATAAAAGCCTTCCACAAAGAAGCATGAGTATCAGAGAAGAAGCCAGGGAGAGAGTGGTAATGCTCTTAGCACCAGCAAAGCACATACAGAGCCAGATCATGCCATCAGTTTTTAAGCAATATTTGGGTCCCAGTTTATGCTCATTCTCCCACTAGCTCCTCTCCATCGTCCCTATGTCCCACCACTCACCATTACACTGATCTCTTTTCTCTTTGCCCTTTGTTCTCCTGCTGTTTACTACTGGTGAGGCAAAGGCGGGCAGAGAACCAGCAGAAGAGATCAGCTCCTACCTGTGCCCTACTTATGGTAACGAAAGAAAATGCTGCAGCTGGGCTCTGTATAGCCATTTTCTCCTTTCTAGGGATGCCATTCATTTCAAGCTCAGCGTTTTCTATGTTTCATACAGATTTGGTATCCCTTCATTTTTATTGTTGAATCTTATTTGTGGAAGCAATAAAGATGCCTATTCCTGATTTTTTTAAAAATAAAAAGCTATTTACACTAAAGGAAGGAATCCCATAGTATTTTAAGGTTTGTGGATGAATAAATTGTTTTGCGTTCCTCCTTTTGTGCTTGCGTCATGCTTTATGTTCCACATTTGGGCTTTGGCTGCTCTCGAGATATGCTGCCCAGAAACCAGTCAAAGTGTTATAGGAGTGCTCTAGATATAAGTGATGTCTATATAGGTAAATAAAGGGCCAGTAGATGGTGCTCAAGAACACAAAGCATAGATCCTGAGTTTTAAATAACCAACGGAACTTCATGCTGTGCATTGCACCAAATGGTTTCCATTGGCAGCTCTTTATATGGAGCACTTAACACGCACAAAGGTCATATAAGCTGTTGATGGAAAATCTTTTGAAAATTTTAGTGGCATATTTTAATGTGGTTCCCTCGAATTGAAAATTAGGAGGCACATTCCCTGCCTGTCATAACTATGCTTCTGAGTAGAAACTTGGCAGATATAAGTTTCAGGTAGTAGAAGGGGCGAATTCTCAGATGTGAAAAAAAGGTGGCTTTATTCGCAATTTATATTTTTTTAAAAAAGTTTTCCTTTGATTTCAGGAGCAATGTAAAGCTGTTTATTTGGTAGAAATAGTGGCAGGTTTTTTTCTCTGAACACTTGTAACCCTTCTGCCAGGAGCTGTCATACCTACTAGGGGCTGGACATTAATAGCTAAGACTAGGTTCCTTCTTAGTCTGGGCCCAATCCTTTCCCCTGGTACAGTCCTTGTTAGTTCCAGCAGACATCTCAGGTGGTAAGCAGGGGTTTTCTCATGACTAGCAGCCCCTTTTGTCCTGCTCCACCCTTTTTTATAGCTTTGGCACAAGGTGGGGATCTTTCGTCTCTCTGGGTCTCCATCTCTCCTTCTAAATGGAAAAGAACCAGATTTAAGATGGATTTCATTATCAGGTGACATGGTCACATGTCACTAAGACCCCTAGTCTCCATTCCCCATGGGCTGGCCCACACATACAAAGGAATGATTTCAAGTATCTAAGGCAATTTACAACTGACTGTTTCTGGAGCACCCTTAATGGCCTCCACTTACTATGTTTACATCAGTAATACAAATTTATATCTTATTCTCCTAACTCCAGATAGAGAAATAATACATGCAAACAAATAGGATGAACACACTTAGTAGATTACAAACTTTCTAATGACACCATACAAGGGTTATTTAGCATAAAGCATATTCCAGTTATGTCATATTCATAAGCATATTTCCATGAAGCATATGGAGTGCAAAATCACAGGGTGAAACCAGCTTTCTACCATCGAGAGCTTTAGGCCAGAGCATTTACATTTACACAGATTTACACAGAGCCAAAATCATTCCCACACACATTCTGAAGTAAGAACCTAAGTGGTTTAAATTCTTTCTTCTTACTTCCCCATTAATTTTCTCTCTGTTCTTTCCTGTTACACAAAGAGTAAGGACTCAAAAAGTTAAGTCCCATACCAATAGCTGAAGCAAGATAAAAGTCCTTCCTTTATTTACTCCTTAAATGTGCCTTCTGAATTTTTTTTCTTTTCCCAGTAGAACCCCTTGCGTGACATCACTTCCTTTGATGCTTAATTAATTATTTTAATTCCTGGGGTTTGGGAATTGTATGTCTTGGTTTATTTCATTTTTAACCCCGTCTCTGGTTTACAAGGACATTTTAGTTGTGAGTGACATAAGCATACATATATACATACAAACACACACACACACTTTGGGTATCCACATTTTTTATATCTATATATCAATATATAAATATAAACATTTGGATACACAAAGTATAGGTACCTAACTTAAGCATCTAAATAAAATTGGCTTGATTTTCAAAGATTCTGAGTATTCACATCCCATGCTGACTTCAGGTGCCTAATTTAGGCACCAAGGTATTAATATTTTAGATGTGATTTGAGTACATAAAAACTCTAAAATTCTTTGTGAGGAACAGTGCTATGTATGTGTAAATAATACAATAATAATATGGATATTTTAAAATAAATATTAGATGTGGTTTTATTTAGGAATGTAACATTTGCATTTCGTTAAAAAGAATAATTTGCATATTGTGCATATAACATTTCCATCCAACATATTATTCTGCTATATATTAACATGTTTTGAGTTATATTTTTGCCATATATGCAGTTAGCAGAACTTGGCTGGTGACACAGATGCTATATGGATAATTTTCAAATTTAAGAGTTAAGATATTTTGGAGATTTTCTTCAAGTATATTAAGAACATTTAGGTCAATCAATAGTCTAAACAAATTATTCAGTTGTGCACCTCCCTGGAGATGCTAAAATAATTTGTCAGCATTTAGATTATTCAAGAATATCAGGTGGATAATTCATCCTCCATAGAACCAAGTATTTCTTTTTCTGTAGTGTCAGTAAGATGTTGACAACAATCAAGAATATGAAAGATAATAAAAATTTCTCTCTTAAAGAGATTCCAGCTAGACTGCTTTCATTTCCATGCCTCGCTTTAGCTAAAAGTCCCTCTGATGATTGAGCTTTTGATATTCCTAGAGGGCTTTCTCCCCAGGAGGACTCTTGCTTTGCATTACAAAAAGAACTAAAACAAGTCTTTGTTTTGTACCTTATTTTGATGCACATACATGTTTGTGTATGGGTTGTTGCACTAAAAGGTATTAAAAACTAAACCTTGCAACTTAGAAATTGAATAAAGTTTTACTTTTGAGATTATACCTACAATTATTGCCTTTATTACCCCTTTGATGGGGCAATGAGAATATAATACAATAATTTCTGTGATTAACAAGAATTTTTTATTGATTCATCATTTGCAATGTTGTTTGCCACATGTAATCATCTGCCCAGATGCCATAACACTAGGAACATGGAGCCCGCTCAGATCACCACGGCAATTATGAGCACTGTAAACACCACGCGCATTATATATTAGGACATGCGGAACCAGAACCTGCCAAAGCGAAACCAGGCGAGGAGGTGACAGCAGCACGGTGATGAGAGTGATGAGGACATAGACATGGACATAGAATTCTCACAAATTACAGGTCCCGGCAGTGTGCACATCATGATGTTAATGGGGCAGGTTCATGCTGTGGAAAGCCAGTTCTGGGCCTGGGAAACAAGCACTGACTGGTGGGACCGCATAGCGTTATGGGTCTGGGACGATTCCCAGTGGCTGCGAAACTTTCACATGCGTAAGGATGCTTTCATGGAACTTTGTGACTTGCTCTCCCCTGTCCTGAAGTGCCAGAATACTAAGATGAGAACAGCCCTCACAGTTGAGAAGTGAGTGGCGATAGCCCTGTGGAGGCTTGCAACGCCAGACAGCTACCGGTCAGTCAGGCATCAGTTTGGAGTGGGCAAATCTATTGTGGGGGCTGCTGTGATACAAGTAACCAACACATTCAAAAACCTGTTGATATCAAGGGTAGTGACTCTGGGAAATGTGCATGCCATAGTGGATGACTTTGCTGCAATGGGATTCCCTAACTGTGGTGGGGTGATAGATGGAACCCATATCCCTATCTTGGCACCGGATCCCCAAGCCAGCGAGTACATAAACCGCAAGGAGTACTTTTGAATAGTGCTGCATACACTGGTGGATCACAAGGCACATTTCACCAACATCAGTGTGGGATGGCTGGGAAAGGTATATGACACTCACATCTTCAGGAACCCTGGTCTGTTTCAAAAGCTGCAGGAAGGGACTTTCTTCCCAGATTGGAAAATAACTGTTGGGGATGTTGAAGTGCCTGTAGTTATCTTTGGGGACCCAGCCTACCCCTTAATGCCATGGTTCATGAAGCCATACACAGGCAGCCTGGACAGTAATAAGGAGCTGTTCAACTATAGGCTGAGCAAGTGCAGAATGATGGTAGAATATTCATTTGGACATTTAAAAGCACGCTGGTGCAGTTTACTGACTCGGATAGACTTCAGCGAAACAAATATTCCCATTGTTATTACTGCTTGCTGTGCGCTCCACAATATCTGTGAGAGTGAGGGGGAGACGTTTATGACAGAGTGGGAGGTTGAGGCAAAACGCCTGGCTGCTGATTATGCGCAGCCAGACACCAGGGTGGTTAGAAGAGTACAGGAGGCCGTGGTGCGCATCAGAGAAGCTTTCAAAACCAGTTTCATGACTGGCCAGGCTATGGTGTAAAAGTTCTGTTTGTTTCTCCTTGATGACCCCCCCCCCCGCCCCTTGGTTCACTCTACTTCCCTGTAAACTAACCATGCTCCTCTCCAACTTTCGATCACTGCTTGCAGATGCAATAAAGTCATTGCTGCTTTACATTCATGCAGTCTTTATTAAGTCATCATACAAATAGAGGGATAACTGCCAAGGTAGCCTGGGAGGGATGGGGGAGGAAGGAAGAACAAGGCCACACTGCACATTAAAACTTAAAGTCTTTAAAACTTATTGAATTCCAGTCTTCTGTTGCTTGGGCAATCCTCTAGGGTGGAGTGGCTGGGTGGCTGGAGGCCCCACCACCACGTTCTTGGGCGTCTGAGTGAAGAGGATATGGAACTTGGGGAGGAGAGCGGTTGGTTACACAGGGGCTGTGGCAGCAGTCTGTGCTCCTGCTGCCTTTCCTGCAGCTCAACCATACACTGGAGCATATGAGTTTGATGCTCCAGCAGCCTGAGCATTGACAAGCTGATGCTACCTATTATCTTCAGCCCACCACTTACTCTCTTCAGCCCGCCACTTCTCCTTGTGTTCATATTGTTCTTTCCTGCACTCTGACATTGTCTGCCTCAACACATTCTGCTGTGCTCTGTCGGTGTGGGAGGACAGAATGAGCTCAGAGAATATTTCATCCAGAGTGCATTTTTTTCACCTTCTAATCTTTTCTAGTCTCTGGGAAGGAGAAACATATGCAGCTGGTGGAGGAAACAAAAGGGAAAGTGATAGTTAAAAAGACACATTATATAGAGCAATGGGTAAACTCTTTCACAGTAAACCTTGCTGTTAACATTACATAGCACTTGTGCTTTCATTACAAGGTCGCATTTTTACAAGGGCTTCACCCCTCCCCCCACCGCATGGCTAACAGTGAGGATGATTTCTGTTCAGCCAAGGCAAACAGCCCAGCAGGAACGGCCACCTCTGAATGTCCCCTTAATAAAATTCTCCTATTTCAACCAGGTGACCATGAATGATATCAGTCTCCTGAGGATAACACAGAGAAATAAAGAAGGGATGTTGTTTGAATGTCAGCAAACATGGGGACCATACGCTGCAATGCTTTGTTCTGCAATGATTCCCGACTATGTGCTGCTGGGCTGGTGTGGTAAAGTGTCCTACCATGGAGGACAGAATAAGGCTGCCCTCCTCAGAAACCTTTTGCAAGGGCTTTGGGAGTACATCCAGGAGAGCTTTATGGAGATGTCCCTGGAGGATTTCCGCTCCATCCCCAGACACGTTAACAGACTTTTCCTGTAGCTGCAATGGCCGCGAATGCCAGGGCAAATCAATCATTAAACATGCTTGCTTTTAAACTGTGTCTAATATTTACAAAGGTACACTCACCATAGGTCCCTTCACCCCCTGGCGGGTCCGGGAAACAGCCTTGGGTGGGTTTGGGGGTTACTGGCTCCAGGTCCAGGGTGAGAAACAGATCCTGGCTGTTGGGGAAACTGGTTTCTCTGCTTCCTTGCTGTGAGCTATCATCTTCCTTATTTCCAAAACCCACTTCTGTGTTGCGTCCTACTCCATTGACGGAGTCAAAGAACAGGGTGGAGTGCTGGTGGCTGCACCCCCTAAAATGGCATGCAGCTCATCATAAAAGTGGCATGTTTGGGGCTGTGACCACAGCAGCCTTTTACCTTTCTGTTTTTTTGGTAGGCTTGCCTGAGTGCCTTAATTTTCATGCAGTACTGCCACAAGTCCCTATTATAGCCTCTGTCCTTCATGCCCTTGGAGACTTTTTCAAATGTTTTGGCATTTCATTACTGGAATGGAGTTCGGATAGCATAGATTCGTCTACTATACAGCGATCAGATCCCGTACCTCCTGTTTGGTCCATGCTGGACCTTTTTTGCGATTCTGGGACTCCATGGTCACCTCTGCTGATGAGCTCTGCATGGTCATCTGTGGTGACCAGCTTGCCACGCTGGCCAAACAGGAAATGAAAGTCAAAAGTTTGCGGGCCTTTTCCTGTCTACCCGGCCGGTGCATTTGAGTTGAGAGCACTGTCCAGAGCAGTCACAATGGAGCACTCTGGGATAGCTCCTGGAGGTCAATACTGTCACATTGTGTCCACACTACACCAAATTCAACCCGGCAAGGCCGATTTCAGTGCTAATCCCCTTGTTAGAGGTGGACTAAATAAATTGATTTAAAGAGCCTTTTAAGTCAAGTAAAAAGGCTTCATTGTGTGGGCGGGTCCAAAGTTAAATGGAGGCAACGCTGTTAAATTCGACCTAAAATCATAATGTAGACCAAGCCCTAGTTAACTGCATTCACTTCCCCATTTCAAGGGATTATTGAAATCACAAATTTACAACACTGCTACACAAGACGGAGCAATTCTAGAAGTAGCCCTGCACAACATTTATCTATTTATCAAGGAGTGAAAGCTGAACAGAGGACTCCTTTTAGAGACTAAGAGGGAAAAAATCAATAGTAACCAGTAAAACAAAAAGTGTTCAAATCAGTAGTAGTAGGAAGAGTAGCAGCAACTCCATACCCTATTCATTCTTTGATTCATGATTGAACTTGTGAATGAATCTGAGAAGTTTGTGGGATTTGTAGAAGGGATGAGAAAACTAGCATGTATAAAAGAAAAACAAACAGGAAATTTTGCCCATTTTCAGAACCTCTGCTAAGGTTCTGAAATGGGTAGATAAGTGTTTTACATCTTCACATTCTGGCTGGGAACAGAAAGCAGAAGCCTAAATACCATTACAAACATTTTTTCTCACAATGTATCCATCTGGGAGTGGCAGCAATGGAAATCCAAGAGCAAGCTTGTTCTCTCCAAACAAAAACCCAGTTTTGCAGATGCAGTAGTTTCATTTTAGCACTAGAGTTTTGGATAAGTAGCCACCCTTTAGGATGCATATCTAAAAGCAAATCAAATTCTGAATCATTTTAAATTTGACTGTATTTAATCCATAGAAGCATTTTGTAACCAACAATTTTGTTTTCACAATGTCTTTATGTTTAAGGATGACATTCCAGTCCAGAGGTAATTATAGGGCAGTACATTCCCTACTTACATTATTTGAAGCATTTATAGCTTTCCAATATATTTACCATAGTAGTAATACCACAGTTTCTTTTTTTTTTAAATAATGCTAATTGTAAGGTCACACTAAAAGACCAGTTATTGTAAAATGTTAAATTGAAATACCAAAGAGGCGTGATACAGTTATCATTTGTTTGCAAAGTAACTATATCAAGGGCAAAATAAATGTTAGCTTGAAAGTTTGATTGGTGGAGGGACAAATAAAAGTGTCACCAGACTTGTCCTATTTAATATCTCTCAGTTCTCCTCATCCCTTGAGAAAGTTAGCAGAGGGGAAATAAAACCTGTCTGCCTTTGGTAGAGAATCCATGACTGTAATATCTAAACCAGGGGTCAGAAACCTATGGAATGCATGCCAAAGGTGGCACGCAAGCCAATTTTTGATGGCACGTGGGGCGGGCTGAGCCACTAAGCCCGTCGCTGCTCTGGGGTTCCCACTGCTGGCCCCTTGCTAACCGGGGTCCTGCCGCCGGTCCCACTCAGCACTCGCCTGGAGGAAGGAACCCCAGGCTGACAGTGGGCTGAGATCTGGGGTCAGCTGACAGTGGGCAAGAGCTGGCAGCTGAAATCACAGATGGGGTCTGGTGGAGACGCCCAGCCCGCTGCCGCTCTGGGATTCCGGCTGCTGACCCCTTACCAGTCGGGGTCCCCGATGCAGCCCCACTCACCTTGCTTCCAGCGCAGGCCTCCTGCCAGACAGGGTCCAGGCTTCCGGCTCTGCTCAGCCCTACCAGCTGCCAGCTGCACCTCACCTCAGCTGCCGATCTGGGGTTCCAGCTGCTGACCTGCTGCCAGCCGGTTACCAACTTATAACTCAGAAGCCTATGTGCAGCTTAAAATATCTAAATACCTGCCACTAGATATTGGAAAAGTCAGCAAAGAAAAGCAAGGCAAGGATCACATTAAACTAATAAGATCTGCATTTTTATTCAATTTTAAATAAAGCTTATGAAACATTTTGAAAACCTTGTTTACTTTACATATAACAGTAGTTTTGTTATATATTATAGACTTATAGAGAGACCTTCTAAAAAACGTTAAAATGTATTACCAGGACGTGAAGACTTAAATTAGAGTGTATACATGAAGACTTGGCACACCACTGCTGAAATGTTGCCAACCCCTGATCTAAACAGTACTAAAATAATTCAGTAGTTAGTTAGTGTATTTAGTATCTGGAACAATATTTTGGGGAAGGGTCAGAAACTATGGTATCCATGTTTGAGCTGGATAGTAGGATGGAGAGCTCCGTGGGAAGTAGACAGTTGGAACAGAAAGAATGACTATATGATTATTTCTTACTAAAATGTATGTAACTTCTCTCAGCCAATCAATGGAAAATGATTTGCATACTGGACCATTTTTCAGAAATAACTTGAACAGTGATTATGCAAATCAAAAACCTTCAGCCAGATGACAGATATTTACATATTTTACTGTTACTGAAAAAAAGCCATTCCATAATTATGCAAGTGAACCTCCCAGATAGGGTGCAGAGAATTGCATAATTACAAGATAAATGTACAGTTAGGCATCAATAGCTGTACAACATCCCTGGATTCTGACTGGCTGAGGTTATTCCATTTAAAATGGTGTACAATTCTATGCAAGAGAGTCCTCCTAATGTATCAAGAAGGTGGGCACAGACACATGCACGCGCGCACACACAAAATATGCCACTATGGTAAGAATTTTACACATGGCATTTTGGGGAGGAAAAGGGAAATATCAGTAAATGAATGTTGGTAAAAGGGTTGAAAACTGATCACTGGTCCAATACTTTCACCCATGACAACCTTAAGAGTGACCTGACTTTTTAAAACAACAAACAAACAAACAAACAACTATTAAAGAGGAACTGGAGGAAGCCCTAGAGAGTAAAGAGATAAATAGGAATGAAGTTCTGAATGAAGAAGTCCATCTGGACAAAATAGTGGATATTTTGGTTCTCTGGTAATTGTGAAAAATGGAAAAAAAAAAAAACCTGGGATCAAACTGAAAATATTTTTTCAAGGATTTCATTTAGATTTTTAGCATTTAATATTTTATTTAAAAAAATTGTAAGCAATTTTGCAACAAAAATGTCAAAACAAAAACACTGGGTTTTTTCATGTTTGCCCCCCTACCTCCCAAAAAACACAATTTGGCAAAATCAACGCGAATGCATTTTTCACCAAATAAAGGTTTGGACAAAGGTTTTTTAAATCTCTCTTCAGTATCCTCATTCCACTATGGCTGGGAAGGGTAAAAGGGTTGGGGGGCAAGAGGGAAACATATAGAAAGCTGCAGGGCTCCCCAACCAAACTGTGCGTGGGGGGGTGGGAAGTGATAGTGGGCCCCCTAAAAAGTACTATTGTAGGAAGCATGCTCCAAAATGGTATTTCATGGGTTCTCTCCTCCAAAATATTGTTGCGAGGGGAATGCTACTGAGCACTCCCTCATCAGATCCTTCTACCACACACTGTCTAATAGCAATACAATGAAACAACACCTTTACTCATATTCACCTCTCTAATCCATACATTATCATCATCATCATCAACAATAATTATTTCTATTACCATGGAGCCCTAGCCACGAACCAGAACCCTACTGTGCTAGGTGCTGTACAAATAGAACAAAAAGACAGTCCATTGCCCAAAGGCCTTACAGTAAGTATAAAACAAAAGACAGCAGACGGATATAGACAGATGGGGAAGTGCAAGGAAACAATGAGACAATATTGGACAGCATGATAGGCTGCAGTCTCTGCACACAAGCAGAATAACTGCTGTCGATTTTTTTGTAGGCAACATCACAAAGGAGAGTTTTAAGGAGTGATGCGAAGGAGAACAATGAAATAGCTTTGCAGGGTCTCCCTCCTCCTGCATAGAAGGGAGAGGTAACTGCCATTCCAACACTGTTCCGCTCAACATCTAGACTCCATAGAGGGCATACTGTAGGTCCAATATCTGTGCAGACTGATGCAGATTTTGGTCATATACTTCCACTATAAAAATAGCGCATAATAGAAAATTATAGCATGAAAAATTATGCACACTTTTCTATTGTTTTGCTATTATTCAATTCATTCTATAACTTGGTGTACTGCCCCCCTCTCAGTAACACCTTATGGCCCAAAGATTGTTTTCAGTTCTTACTTTTCCATTGTAAAAGCTAAATCTGGGCTTCCAATTAACTTCTAGCAATTAATGGGGTGTATGTGTGGTGGGGGAGAGGGTACGACTTAAATGGCCAAAGGGCTGCTGAAAATACATACAGGTTCATGCAAGAAAGACAGAAAGGATAATGTTGATTAAGATGCCAGAGGGAAAACAGGAATTTAGTCATAATTCAGCTGTGTAAAAAATTTTGTTTCCTCCAAAAACATAACATTAAAGATGAAACAGTCACTTCCTATCGAAGCCAAACCACAGTGCTGAGCACCACAGCATAACCGAGGTGGCTGAGCTGCACTGAAGCTTTAAGAAGCTGAACTGGGAGCAATTTCAAGGCCCCTTGTTCAACTGAAGATGAGATGAGATGTTTAAATGAAGAAACCCAGCACAAACGGCTTGGGTGAAAAAGTTAGCAACAGTTTAAAATCATCATGGCTTTCTTTTCACACACTCAGCCATGCTTTTTCCTCCCTCCCCCATTAATATTTTCACAAGGCTATAATTGAAATAAAAAACTAAAGGGGATATATTTTCTTCCCTATTCTGTCTCCTTTGCACCAGCAACACAGAAGATATTAAATCGGGCCACAGAGCTCCTAATGGAGACAAAAGTCATGGAAAGGTCAGGAGGACGAATGGTCAAAATACATTAGGCTCTGGTTATCCCCAGAGGGTCACCTATGAGTTGGACCTTGCTAGTGAATCAGTCTCACAACCAGTCCACTGACTGCTTCTTCATGCAGCTGCAATACTAAATGGAGCTTGCCTGTTGCAGAGAATCTGGCTTATCTTACACAACACATTGGGAATTTACCACTTCTGTGTTTATGGAATATGGCCTTTGCCTTCAGGTCAAACAGCACACCTAAAGCATAGTGATATCTTATGACACATGCCATCTCACATAACCTTGCTTCGTTAAGCCATTACCACAAATTGTGTGTGGTTTCCCCCATCACCAGGATATTAGGATCCTGGTTATTTATGTAAGTTAAGCTAAGAACAGCTTTGGAAGACAATCCTGCCAAACATATTGAAGTACCAAGGGTGAATACTTTGACCATCCAAAACACTCCAATCAATGTATTTTAGAGGACTAAAGGATGAATTTCCAGGGCTGACAACACAGGAATTTGCACTAGCACTAAATTCACTTTAATAAAAATAAAACCAAGCCCCAAATAATGAAAAATACTTCAGAGATCTTGGCTTCTATGTTATCTTTGCATAATGAAGCAGATAATTTGTTAAGCAAAAGACTCTTGATTTTATGCATTTTCCAGAATAGAAACATATCTGTACATATTGGCATAAATGCCATGATTATTTTGTGTGATCCCAGAAACAACTTTTAAATCAGTTCTCATAATGGAGTCATAGTCATTATTCCTCTGATTCTTGGCGTACTAATAGCGCCACATATGCTGAGGCACTATTTTAATCTACGTGTCTGAAATAATAATCAGACATTACTATTTAGTGCATCAGGGCCAATATGTATAATATGCTGTCCTAACTGTGGAATTTTATTGAAGCAATAGGTTGTGACCTAATGTTCATTACACTTCGTTTCTGAGGTGCCGAAGATTGATGCATGAGCCAAAGTGCATTACTGTTTTCAATGAACCTTTACAACTATTAGTCACAACTTTGAGGCTAATGGAATTAGTCTGTTAGTGGGATTGATGTCCAAGGTTAGATGAGTGGATGAGCTCCCGTTCTTGACCAGAAATTATTTGCCTGCTAACAGTTAGAAAAGGAAATAAAAAAAGGGTAAAATGGAAGTTGAAGTTAGAGCTAGCAAGAACAGATATTAGATGTACACTATAAAGAGCTAACAGGCCAAAATTCTCAATTTCATGAATACATTTTGCTACAGGTTGGATTATATTTGTATGGTACTGAAATAAAAAATAATGGCATAAGAAATCTTTTTCATTCGCCTGTTTTCACATAGTTTTTTGTGGCACTATCTTATGTGAAGTAGACTATAACAACATTACAGGTGACACAATGAAAGTTAATAAAAATGACTCCAAGGTTTCTCATGAAACATGATCAAATGAGATTTGCAAAAAGTAAATCTGTAAGCCATCTCTGGGGAATCTGAACAGCTCCCTATAGTTAGAAAGCCACAAGCTACTCATCACCTTTCCTCGATTGCATATTGTGATGCTTTAACAACCTGTCACTACACAGTACATAAAAGCATTGTATGTAATAGCATAATGCAACAGTCTTCCCCTCCAGGACACATATTTTCCACCTCCTCCACATACATGAGGCTTTTTCTTCATCTTACTGACTCAGTTCAAAGATTCAATTCTAAAATTTTTTTCATTTGTGTTTCTTTACATCACAGAAGAACTCAGATGCTTGAATAGATTTACTGTTCAGAACAATATATAATGGGTCTTTGTTTTGTTTTTGTTTCTGTTTATTTTCCAGTAGATTGTTGGGATATTAATTGGATATTATTGTAAAAATATTTCTTGTACCACCTTTCAAATCCTTTACATTATGTAATCCTTTTCTTGTTATTCTTTAGTTCCCATTCTTCTTCACAGAAAAATCCATGCAGAAATACAGCAGAGAAAATATCTATAGAAATACATGTCCTCAAAAATCAAGGTCATTCACTGAATCAAAATTCCTGAGATATGCATGCTTTTTAACTACATTTATAGGTAAACATTTTTTTTTCAAGTTTCCATTTGTAATTACTTGTATTAGGACTTTTCCTCAGCTCTCTGTACTGGAAATCCTACAAAAGAAAAAATGTATTATGTCTCATATTTCTGAGAAAGCACAAAAATTGTTTTCTCACAATGTTCTCATTGGAATTTCAAACAAGACAGTTTCCCGTTTTATTTCTGGAAAAGTGGTGTGGAATGAGATACTGGAGAAATGAGACAGGGACATATTCCCACAGAAATCTGAGGAATTGCCTATTGAGCAATATGTTTTCTGGTAGGAAAAAGTGAAGCAAAGGACTAAGAAGTGAAAACTTCTTTTTTTACTTGGCACATTTATGTGATTTGTTATTTTGAGGAGGTATGCTGACTATCAGAAGTAGTTGGAAAACACTGTTGAAATGGTTGTGTCAGAAAATGCTGTTTCAAATTATATGATTTCCTCAAAAAAATAGGTTTAATTTTGACAAAGCTTCACTCTGCAAAATTAGAAGAGATTTTTCAATATTTTTGGACAGAACGTGTCTGTTTTTTTTACTCAAAACAACTTTTCATGTTCTCTATTACATATAAAACTAAAAGTGGTCAACATTGAAACAAAATGTTTCAACTGAAGTAAAAATAAAGTTTTTTGGTAGTTAATTTTGTTAAAAAAATAGAAATTTTGCCTTTTTGTCATAATTTGGGCCTGATTCTTTTTCCTCAAAGTCTCAAAATTTTTCATCGGATGGAAAATCTGTTTTCTGATTAGCTCTGAGAGTTGCTCAGAGTTCAAAAGGTAGAACTGGTCTGAAAATGATTTTCATCCTGAAAAAACTTTTCATTAGGGCAGAGGATGCCTTTAGTTTTTGCTAAAATTTTTCCACAAAATATTTGGATTTATTGCTGAAAAATCTAAAAAAATGAAATATTCTGGGAAAAGATCAGAATATTTCAGCCAAAAATGGCAATGTGTGTGTAGCGAGGAGGCCTCACTCCCCACCACGCCTAAGAGGGACAAGCCAGAACAGGCGCGGGAGTGGGCAGAGCCACCACCGCCTGTCCCCGCCCCCAGAAGTCAAGGGGCAGGACAGGAAGTATAAAAGCCCAGCCCCGGTGCTCAGTTGAGGGGAGGCTGCCGCAGAGAACAGACGCTGGTACCCGAGCTACCGCCAGGCCCAGCCTGCCCCGTGCTCGGTACCCGGAGGAGTGTGTGGCGAGCCGATGTGGCTCCCTTCCGCCCCTCGGGGAGGGTTGAGCCCCGGTCCCACCCTTCTACAGTGTGCCTCATGGAGTTGTAATTCTCTTCAATGGGCTGTGCTCCCCACTTGGACAACATCTCCTCTCTTTTGGTGAGGAGAAGCAGTACATGATGGATATGGTGGCTATGGTACATAGTGGTAGATGTAGTCCAGAAGGGATCCCAACACACAGAGGAGAATGGGGACATAAGAAGTTAACTACAAATCCCATGAGATACTTCTTGTATCCTCATTCTCCTCTATGTGCTGGGATCCCTTCTGGACTACATCTCCCACTATGTACCATAGCCACCATATCCATCTCCCACTACGTACCACAGCAACACTATCATGATGCACTGCTTCCCCTCACCAACTCCATGAGATATACATTTCCATTTTTGGCTGAAATATTCTGGCTTTCTAAATCTTCCTATCAAAATCAAACACTTTTTGTGATGCAGAAGCAGTTAAGAGAATGTCAAGCTAAACAGACAGCCCACTACAACAAAGAAGCCACAGACCAGAGGACACTGTGCACAAGTGAGTAGGGCTGAGTCCAACCATCAGATAGTCACACAAAGAAACAACAAAAGGTGACATGCCAAGCTGTAGTGGGAAACAGGTCAATTGAGGTAGCTACAGACTCAGGATCAGGACAGCAGTGGAGATGAAACTGAAGATAAGTGTAGAGTAGTGGCAGATAGCTGATGCGTCTGGGCAGACGGGGCCAGAGCCAGGACCTGGATGACATAGAAAGAGACTCAGCCATCAGCTGGTCCAATGTAGGAGAGTCAGAAGAAACAAGGTACATGAGAACCGCAGAGGACCATCAGAATACCAACCTACTGACTGAAGGGATAAACAATGTAGAAACTGATCTCCCAACAACACAAACAAAAAATGGCAGACTCATTTGAAGACCAGGACACTTGAAGGACATGAGTCCTAAGAGGCTGCAATGGGATGATGTTAAAGCAATGTCCCTAAGGTAGGCAACGTACTAGTAACATCTGACCCCCATAAGCCAACAAATACAGTCACCAAAGACATAACAAAATTGTTAAGAAGAAACTGAGGGGAGAGGGGAGAGCACAGATTACAGGATGCACCAGGAATTCAGTCTATGTCATATAACTAGCTGCAGATGCAGCATCTCTGTAAATAGTTGTCTTAATAAATGGCCAATTTAATTTTACAACCATGGACTCCTTTCATATTACCCAAAATGCACTGCATGAAGCACTCACCTTCCTCAGAGCTGATAAGCACAAAGCTTTCTCCAGTTGCATGCTGCCAATCACAACTGCAGCTTCCCTCTTGGCAAGTTGCACCTGCTAACAACATGGAGGCCAGTAGCCATCTTAAAGAGCCCATCAGCTCAGCTTCTGCTTTCCCACATTGTCTCCCTACACATGCACACTTCTCTTCTTATCAGTATTACTTGAAGTAACAAAACAGACTTTAGGTGTGTGCCAAACCTCATGGAAGTAAATGAAATTTCTTCCATTGACTTCAATGCATCCCATCAATGTCTGGCACTCTTGATCCATAGGAAGTTTCTCTATCAAGTCAGGTAAAAGGAAGATTTTAAAAATGTGCTAAAAATGTAGCATGCCTTTGCACACTGAATGATATGAATAATGTTTTATAAGATTACAATTTCAACAGGATTTAACCTCGGTCCTTTTGAAAAAAAGCAGATCTTTTATCCATTATATTTCAATTTAATTAAATTTTAAAAATGAACAGAAGAATTATAGAGTCAGATTCTGATGATAGTTAGATTCACGTAAAACTAGAGTAACTCCACTGAAGTCCATGTAGTTAGTTTTAATTTGATATGGCTCTAAGTGAGATCAGAACCTAGCCCTAACACTTATTTCTTCTTTTTTTTTCCCAAAAAAATAAAATGTCTATTCATTCACAATAGTTTTGAACCTAAAACAATACCTGCACATTCCCATTGCTGCTAACCAACAACTTTGAAGTGTAATGAATAAAGTGTCTGTTCCATATATCCAAAATACTTACTTTTTTTTTTTGAACAGGATTCTAAGTATTTCTAGATTTACATGGGAATAGTTATCAGACTCTCATCCACAATCATTTTTCACCAGTCTTCACGAAGATCTACATGTATATACATTTTTCTGAAAAACAGAATACTTTTGCCTTTCCTTTCCAACAAAAAGCAAGGAGGCGGTGAATTTTCTTTATATATATTTTAGCTACATGACAAATAGAAGTTAGTGACAGAAAAGATCTTGACAGTAATTATATTCACCCACTATCAGTTCAGGGCTGTTACCTAAAGTATAGTACCTGGTACATTGTCCTGTGACAATTGACATCTCTCAACAACGTCACTTGAGAGACTAATCCACAAATTAATAGATCTCGTTACCAGGGATTTTTCCCCCTTACTAGTCTGTCTAAATTTTTATTTCATTTTTCTATAAATAGGGTACTATTAAATAAGGGTTTTTTTAGATTAATCACTTTTAAGTGAAGGAGAGACCATTCTGATCCTGATTTCCTGCATAAACACAGATCATCATTGTGAGTCTGAGATTTGGTATTTAGTCTTTGTTCATGACAGTTAGGCTTGTATGGTAAGATCACGGATTTTTGCAAAAAAATCACAAAATTAAAAGTTTAAGTGGTTGGCACGGTCAAGATCATGCCATAGATTCTTCGTCAAGGTCCTTATCCTGCAGTTATTGTGTACTCAAAATTCCCATAATCTGGAAAAATAATGCACGCTAATGCTCCAAATTTTCGAGCCTTTGGAGAACACAAGTTTGGGTTCTTAGGGCTTGTTTTGTTTTTCTTGGGGGGCTCAATTTTTTTCTATATGACTACAGTGAATATCATTATGTTGTACATACAGATGTTTTTAAACAGTCCTATATGTATATAACAATGCACACAATTTTCATCATTTTAGGATGACAAAATAATTACTGCTTTCTATTACTGAAGTCATTTTGAGTGATGTAAGTAAATCAGTCAGAAGTGTATTAGGAGGTGATCTTTTCAAAATAATCAGGCATCCTTTACTTCAGTCTGTCTTGGTTCTTTGCCTCTGTCTGTCTGTTGGGATTCAGAAATCATTTGTAAGATCATTTTCCTACCAAAAAGATTTACACGGTTCCACAGAACTGACAGGAGAATTTTCATCATTCAACATTTTTTATCCACATCCTTTTTAGAAGTGAAAATTCAGTCATTTTGTGGGTTGTGAGAGACTGGATGTGGTGTTAATATCTGCTGAGGCCCTGTCTTAGATAATCAGTTCTACTCTTTTTGAGGAGAGGTACCTGCAATTATTATATGCCAGTCCACATAGCCAGTTTGAAAAGCCTGACCTCATGCTCATTTAGATTCCATGAACTGAAAACTGACAGGATACTTGCACATCATCTTTAATAATCAGAGAAAGCAAGGCTCCTTGAGCATTGACTTGGATGAAGAGCAAGATTAAAAATGGTTACGGAGTTCCACATGAGTTATTAGCTGTTAGCTTGCTGTAAACATGACTAATGGATAATGGAATTAGCTTGGCTGAGCAGAAGTCACTCAGAAGAGCCAAACACATCCCTTCCATCATTGAATATTTCTTAGGAGGCGGGAAAGAAGGTCTTTCTTCTGTGTGTGTCACTTTGGGAGACTGGGTGGGTTGTAACATTGTTTGAAATAGAATTATCTCGGGGAATGCACCTTTGATCTTTACACAAGCAGTTGGAGGATGGAGAAAAAAATAAATAGTATGGAGAATGGAACATCATAAAAAGAAGTGTCTCTGTCCTCACTCACTTCACTTTCATAATGTCTTGTCAAAAGCTTTAGTTGTGTTTGTCATTGCTTCCTCCCATACATGGTTTTCTCTAAGACCTTTGCACTTATTATCCTACTAAATGCTTGTCCCTTAAAAGTTAAGAACCTGTTTATTTCTTTATAACACTCTTTACTCTCTTTATAAGCAATAGCAGACTTGATACTCCATTATTTAGAACTGACTGTCAGAGACTGGAAAACTTTCCTGCACAAGCTTGTAGGTATACAGCTATTTGCCCACTGTATTTTGAAGATGAGCAAGCCTTACAAAAAAAAGGAAAAAAAAATCCTCACCTCAGTTACACAGATATAAATGTAAATGAACTCCATTGATTATAGTGTGGTTACTCCAGATTTACACCAGCATAACTGAGATCAGAATCTAGCAACTGATATTTAACATTCAAAGGATATATATGTGTGAAAAGTGCAAAATCTGAGTCCACACACACCACAGCATGGAAGAAAGATAGAAGGAAGGAAGCATAAAATAGTGTGACAAAGTTCCTCCTCTACCTTGGTGGGTACTGCGCTTATTGGAAGATTTACTCACCTCAGAGAAACTTAGATTCCTAAGCAAAAGATGGCAACATCCAGTAAAAAGTACTATTATGTAAAACCACTGTAAAGTACTCTATTCACTTCTTGGGCAGCACCGCAAGTTCCCAAAATCAGCCTGGGATTTCCATTATATTACATGCTGTACAAACACACAGGGAGACACGATAGCTACTCAGCACTGCAAATTTAACTAACTTTTCCCATAAAAATTGCAAATTTTGCATAATTTCAATGAAAATTAATATATCAACCAAGTTTGTTTGTAGACAATTGGTCACCTGAAGAAACCTATGAACACTGGCAAATCTTTCATAAAATCTGCCATGAGAATTGAATTTGTCCTAAAAACTCAGTGACTTCCATGACAGCCCCCGTATAAACACTATGGTTTCTGCATGCTTCCACTCTATACACATTACGCTATTCTATCTACTGTAAACAATGCTTCTCAGCTAGAGGCACAACCTAAAGTGGTCACAATAGAAGTCCCAAAGAGTTACACAGAGTGGCTGAGAACTGCAAAATCTCTGAGTCACTAGGCAACTGCTTTCCCACTTGTCCTTCTGCTGCTACTTTCACCCGCCCCTCAAATCAAGAGCAACTCCTCACTCATTCTTTAAACATTTACCCAGCATTCACCTGAGGATCCAGCTTCACAGTCTCATGAACCAGCATTTTCCAACCCCTGGACCCAGTGTTCTTCAGATCGATGTAGAGTCAAAGGTGAGGGAGAAGCCTCTTCCACACACTCCCTTTTTTTTTTATATACAACCCATAAAACAACTGAAAAATTGTCAAGTGACCCTAATCCCACAACTTTTCATACCCACAAAGAATGACAGGCTGTGGTAATTTTTCAGCCATTTTGTAGTTTGAGGAACAAAACAAAACAAAAGTCTGAAAAACACACAGTATTATAACCTAAATGCACTCAGTGTCATCAGTATATAGATTTTATTCAAGTGTTATTAAGACATTGGGTTATCTCTTTGTTTTGTGGGTTCTAATGTGTATTTTGGTGGATGTGTATCTCTTCAGTATACCAATGATCAGAAACAGAGGTCATCTCATACTTAACTGGGAAATAAACTAAAAAAGTTTAAATTGCAATAGTGTGTTTGTGTCCAATTCTACACTCATCCTTATACACATATGTTCTGCAAAGTCTGGAACATCAGATAACGCTATAGACATGATGTTAATAAGTTCTATGTTGCTGTTAGTATTAGGGAACTGTCCAGCAAAAAACAACAAACAAAAACAGAAAAACAGTCTCTGACAAACATGATATCTGTTCTGAATACTAAATATTGAAAAAAATATTACAAGTAAACATCACCTGCAGCCCTTTATCTCTTCCTTCTGCCCTGAGGAAAAAAAAACTGTTAATGGACCAAAATCTGATGTAGACATAACAAGAACTTTACAATTTATTATTATAGTTACTTAGAAAGTAGTCTGAGGAGTATTTGTGCAGTATATTAAATAGAGAAACATATGAATAGCTAAAAAGTTGTTTATAAAGATACAATTATTAGCCATTCCAAGCATAACTCAATTCATTATGTAAGCAGGGTCTGAATGCGCTTTCCCCTGACAGCTAGCTGGGGAGGGGAAAAGGCTTCAGTACCAGACTGTAGTTATATGAACACACCCACTCTGCCTAGGTATCCAGCAGACAGAGCTGTATTGCCAAAATGATCAACATTGGTTGATACTGAGTTACAAATCAGTTTGAATGCAGCGCTAATGAAATGTTGTTGTCCTTACTGTATGAGTAACAGGCAGCAGAACTCTGCTTAGCCTGCCCTTTTTGAGGGGGTTACCCTCAACTGAAATGAACTCTTTAAGCAAAAGGCTCGGATGCCAGACCCTTGTAAACGGTAAGAGGAGATGTCCCTGCCTGGAGGTTGGACTCTGCCTAAGATGGCATGGTTTAACCTACCCCTCCCTGCGGTTCAAAGATAGAGCTAATTAAGGCTCTATCAAGAGTCTTTTGTTAAGTGATAACTAGAGCTGAAGTCACCACTTGGGAAAGTGTTTCTTCCCAGCCTGCTCCAGCAATGAAGTTCCCCTACTAATTGCTGACAGTCACTGAGAGCTGAACATCACTAAGAGCTGGATGGAACCCAAAGAGGCTGACCCATAGAGGTCATGGTAGAGAAGCAGGTGGCAGCAGAAGGTAACAGTGTGCAGAACAGCTGGTGTGGAGGCCAGTGGAGCAGTGAGTGGCTAGTGGGATGGCCAGCGGAGCGGTGGCTGCCTGGCAGGGTGGTGATGCCAAAGCAAGCAAGGTTCTTTCTGCTCAGGGGTGGCTCCAGGCCCCAGCATGCCAAGCGCATGCTTGAGGCGGCAAACCGCAGGGGACGCTTTGCTGGCACCACGAGGGCAGCAGGCAGGCTGCCCTTGGCAGCTTGCCTGCGGAGGGTCCGCTGGTCCCGCGGCTTCGGCGGAGCTCCCGCAGTCAAGCCGTGGAAGGCAGCCTGCCTGCTGTGCTTGGGGCAGCAAAATTCCTAGAGCCACCCCTGCTTCTGCTCCCTCACTCCAGTGGGAGGTGAACTCACACAGATGCACCTTTGAACTCTGGGTCTTTACTGACTAAGGACAACCATTGTGAGTGGGGTATGGTGAGGGAGAAGAGAGTGGCACCTTAAAGGAGCTTCTAGTTGTAGAACTCATGAAGCTGAGGCAAAAGACACTGGCCAACATATTCTGGGGTGGATGTTTTGCTCATGGTTTTATGTTTATGAATCCTGCTTACTGTGTTTTCCCTAATTAATGCTAGGTGATTTCCCTCCTTTCATTAAAAGTTTCTTTTTTACATTCAGATTCTGTGCTTGTGAGAGGGGAAGTGTTGCCTCTTAGAGGCACTCGGGGTGGTGTGTAATTTTCCCAGATTACTGGGTGGGGCTCAAGCAGGTTCTGCATTGTATTGTTGTAAAGAAACCACTAGATATTGAACCCAACCCTGTTTGCTGCCAACTCCACCTGGCCAAAGGGTTACAACTATAATATGGTCATATTCAATGGCCATAAAAGTATTTCTATCCAATGTATATAGTGCTATCTGTCTGTACATCCATGCACCCATATATTTTCATTAATAACTGTTTATCTGAAGATCTCATAGCACTTTTTGAGAAAAACATTCATGAATAAAAGCATTACACCAGGCCTATCAGGAACATGAATATCAGGAAATTCATTTTACAGAAAGAAAAACTGACACAGATAATATATGATTTAAGTCTGTCTGGGCCAGTATGATTATCACAGAGCTGGGATTAGCACTGATGTGTGCTGAATTCCAGTCTAATATTTTAACCACTTGGCAGTCCTTCCTTATTCTTGGAAATACAGATGAAAAGTTTGAGTTTAGAGGTCATTTTAAAAGCAATGTGACCTTCTAATCTGGTGGGCACAAAAATGCATTCATAGTTGGTACCATTTACAGCCACGTGATCTGTAGGTGTAAATGCTGAATTTAGACTTCTGAGGCAGAATTACTGAAACTGAATTATCTGTTATGTTAACTGCTGCCATGCTGCAAGATTTTCCAGGTACATTGAGCAAAATGAACAGCATATACTGTCATCTATCAGGAATGTAACTTTGAGGCACCAATATTTCTATGGAACCAGGGCATTTTAGAATGACAGCACCATATTCCATGACAGCATAGAAGCTATACAAGAACCAGAACCAGCACTGATGAGGTTAAGATTTATAGGGAGAGTTTCTTTTTCTAAACAAGGTAAACTTTGTGTTTGAACTTACTGGACTAATAACAATGTCAAAGATATAACTATTTCACTGGACATGCTGATTTGTCCTTTATGCTGTTCATCGTGTTATGTCTTAGAGGAGGGGAGTTATACCTGTTAGATGGCATTAAGCTTTGTGGGTTATGCAAATGAACTATAACAAAAATATTGCTGAACTTCTCTCTTTCCTGAAAGTAATGAGTGATTCGCTCCCATAACACCTCTGCTTCCAACAGTTAAGGTTTAACAGCACTTTGAAGAGTCACTGGATATAGCCTGTCATTACTGAACTATAATGTATAATCATCCTGTACCTTCACTTTTGTTTTTAATAGAGGTGATAATTTAGTGAACTTTATTCTTCTGTCTCTTTTGAAGCTTTATTAATCATTGTAAAGATGAACTGGTTAAATTAAGTTATTGAATAGTATAGTATTACCATTAACAGGAGAGCTACATGCTGATCAAATAATAGGATCCATTTTTGAATAATAAAACAATCTATCAAGTATTTCTAAGGTGCTTTCTGGTATCCAAACACCACATCCATTTTAAATGCCAATAAAAGTTTTAAGCAGAAGTAATAAATATAGCATTTAGCAAAAATGTTTGTTAAACTTTATTCCTTCAGTTATTCAGTATAAGTAAATGATTTTCATTGCAGCTATAAAAACTTTTCATATTTAAATCCTTAATCAGATTAAACTCTCAGGATGATCAAGAAAATCTCAAAGAAAACCTTGGCTGGCTCGGAACCATTCCTCTCAATAATAAATCCCTCTTAGACAATATTTCTTAGTCCCCATCTGTTCTTTGAGAGGTCTTCTTGCTGGAAGCAAGAAGGGCTGTAACTTTTCATCCCATCTGAACTCCCTGGACAAACTGGTTGACCTTTCCCTCCCAACTCCTGAGGATTCAAAAGACAGTTGTTTGACTGACTCTGCTTTAGGGAAAGTAGCCAATATGTCTGTTCTCCCTCAAGATCTAGTTTGTATTTTTTGATGAAGGGTCTTCACTATTTTTCCTTGCAGCTGTGACATCAAGAAATGTCTCTCTTGTCCCACTGCTGCTAGGTATCTAGGACATTTACATCGCTCTGGAGCAGACACCCCATAACATGGTTTGGGACTGTCCAGAAGGGGGACCCTTTTTTAATATGGCATTTTTTGGGGGGGAAGAGGTAATCCAGCTCTCTATTGATGATACCAGGAAGAGGCCACCAGTGCCTTCCCAGAATGTCAGAAACCCTGATGCAGACAGTCAGGCTTCAAATAATCCTAATGTTAATTAAATTGTGTAGTTCACTTAGATTTAATAGAATTATGTATGAGATCACTAATGAGAAAGATTTATTCAATTATTCAGTCCATCTTCCCTTTTGAATGCAACATTCCCTACAATATATATTTTCTCTAATATATCTTCTGGTTATCTCTAGATATGGTAATATTGTTTAAAAAAAACTTGCACACAGACAGGCCTCTGAATTAGAGAAAGGTTTTATATTCAGCCATTTTATATCCTTTACTATGTGCAGTTTTCAAGTATCCTTATATGAGCAAGGTTTTCTTGGAATGTTTGCTGAAAGGTGCATTTTGGGCTCATTTCAGGGATCAGAATTCATTTTGGGAAATATGGAAGAAGTTTATAAAGTTTAAGTAATCCTTTTGGGGAATAGAAACAATGCTATGCAATTTAGATGACCATGACTTCCAAATCAATGGAATACTAGCTATTATAACAACAGCTCACATGAGGCTTTCAAAAACGAGTAAGCATTATTTCCCCATTTTACAGCTGAAGTAATGGAAGCACAGCAAGGTTAAGTGACTTGCACATGGTCATACAGGAAATCATTTATAGAGCCAGAAATATAATCCAAGTCTCCTGACTCAGCTCTAATCTTATACAACAATGCTTTCAGGAAGTCTCATAAGAAAGCCATTCTTCCAATTTCTCTCCCAAGCAGAATGAGTTTGGATAAGATCAGGAAAGCTTCGTGTATCCACCCAACTATTTAGCAACTCATCCCAACCAAACCTTCAAATTGACTGCTAATGATTCCATATATGACAGTAAGTGGTTACTTGGCAAGATTCCCCATCCTCATCATTTGGGATGATTTGTTATATAAATATATAATTTTATAAATAGTACCTCACAATTCATCTCACACCTAATGTTTTTTAAGACAGTTTTATTCTCAAAGGCTTGTAAATGGCCTTCAGCAAGGTGCAAATGTCTGCTTTTGATAGAAGCTGAAGAAACAAAAATGAGTTAAAAGATTTCTGTGTGGCAAAAATTGGGGGAAAAATACTCACACTAAAGAACTGCAACAACCAATCCTTTAATATCACCTGGAAATCTGTACCATTCTCTTATACAGTATAATTCTGTTCTCCTAGGAAATGGTGGAAATAGTGGATTCCAGTGCTTAATTTGTGTCAGGGCTGAGCCCCAGCACCTCTAGGCTTGGAAGTTCACAGCCCCAGCACCTCTGGGCTTGCCACGTCAGTTATGAAAGTGAAAATATTGCTTCAGCCCCGACAGTTAATTGCTTGAGCCCTGACACCTCTTTCATTACAAATTAAAGCACTGGTGGATTCTTTGTAATTTGGAATCTTTAAACCATGATTTGAGGTTAAGGTCTCTGATAGGAGCGGGTAGGTGAGGTTCTATGGCCTGCAATGTACAGGAGGTCAGACTACAAGATCATGATGGTCCCTTCTGACCTTCAAGTCTATGAGTAAGTTCCAAACCAGTTGGGTGCAGGAGTCTGGCAGAGGGAAAATATACTGATCACTGAATGAATAGTTTTCTGTTCCCTGAGTGACCTCAGAACAGGGGCTGCCCTAGAGCAATCAGGAACCTGCTAGAACGAATTAAGACAGGCAAGCTAATTAAGATACCTGGAGCCAATTAAGAACTTACTAGACTAAATTATGGCAGGCAGGCTAATCAGGGCACCTGATTTAAAAAAGGACCTCCCATCAGTTAGTGAGGGGCATGCAAGGAGTGGGGGGTAAGAAGTTATGCAGCTGGAGGACTGAAGAGTGCAAGTGTTATCAGGCTTCAGGAGGAAGGTCCTGTGATGAGGATAAAGGAGGTGCTGGGGGAGGCCATGCGCAAGTAGCCCAGGGAGTTGTAACTGTCACTCAGCTAATACAGGAGATGTTGTAGACAGCTGTGATCCACAGGGCCCTGGGCTGGAACTCAGTGTAAAGGGTGGGCCTGGGTCCCCCCTATTTCCCTATCTGACACAGGAGGAGTTGACCTGGTCTGAGAGATACACCAGAGGGGAAGGTCTAATATGGAAAGGGATATGGCCAGTCCCCGACCCACTAAGTGAGACAACAGAGACTGCGGAGATTGTTCTTCGTTGCCCCCATGCTGGCCAGTGATGAGGTTAGCTGAGTGAACGGCAGGTTGGAGCCTCTAGCAAAAGCAGCCAAACTGAAGGCTGCCATGAACCTCTGAGGTGAGCAAATCCGCCAGAAAGCACAGGACCCAGCAAGGCAGAGAAGGAACTTTGTCACAATATATACACACACACTGTCATAAACAGATAGCTAAGGGTTAATGTCTCTTTCACCTGGAAAGGAGTAACCTGAAACACCTGACCAGAGGACCAATCAGGAAACAAGACTTTTTCAAATTTGGATGGAGGGAAGTTTGTGTGTGAGTCCTTTGTTCTTGTGTCTGTCCCTCGGCTATGAGAAGGATTTTTCTGTCTCCTGCTTTCTAATCTTCTGTTTCCAAGTTGTGAGTACAAAGATCATAAAACAATAGGGGTTATTGGTTTTTTTCCTTTTGTATTTACATGTGTGTAGTTGCTATAGTGTTTTGAATTGTGTTCTTTTGAATAAGGCTGTTTATTCATATTTCTTTTAAGCAATTGACCCTGTATTTGTCACCTTAATACAGAGAGACCATTTTTATGTATTTTTCTTTCTTTTTACATAAAGCTTTCTTTTTAAGACCTGTTGGAGTTTTTCTTTAGTGGGGAACTCCAGGGAATTGAGTCTGTAGCTTACCAGGGAATTGGTGGGAGGAAGAAGTCAGGGGGAAATCTGTGTGTGTTAGATTTACTAGCCTGACTTTGCATTCCCTCTGGGTGAAGGGGGGGGGAGAGCTTGGCTCTCTCTCTCAGGGCTTGTGTTTTCCAGGACTGGAAATGGGGAGAGTGGAGTCCCTCTGTTTAGATTCATGGAGCTTGCTTCTGTGTATCTCTCCAGGAACCCAAGGAGGGAACACCTGGGAAGGAGGAGGGAGAAGGGAAATGGTTTATTCCCCTTTGTGGTAAGACTCAAGGAATTTGGGTCTTGGGGTCCCCAGGGAAGGTTGTTGGGGGGACCAGAGTGCCCCAAAACACTCTAATTTTTTGGGTGGTGGCAGCTTTACCAGGTCCAAGCTGGTAACTAAGCTTGGAGGTTTTCATGCTAACACCCATATTTTGAACGCTAAGGTCCAAATCTGGGAATGTGTTATGACACACACTATATATATCACATACACACATGCACATACACACACTCACACCCCAGCTGCAACTGTTCTCTGTATTCATGTTTGTTTTCTTTCCACACATAAAAGGACCCTACAATTTGCAATAATTCAAAAATTAACTAAACAGTTAGAATTTCTTGGAGTTGGGGGGAAGAGGGTGCTGAATATGAAGGTGCAGAAGAACTACTTGACTCACATGGGCATTTCTTTTGGTTTGTGCGATGAGAAAGGGTGAAGATGTTGTGGAGGAGTCTGAGAATAATACAAAACAAAGAGGAAGGCCAGTGACATTTGTGTCTTATATTAGTGGTCCAGTGTCTTTAAATGAGAAGTGATGTTTTGCAGTTTAAACCTCTTGAGACCTTTTTTCACTAAAGGTCCCCTTGGGATAGAGAGAGAAATGTGGCTACCCAGGGCCTGGTCCAAAGGCTCCTGGCCCCTGGAAGATGTGTCTGAGTATGTCTACTCTTCAGCTAAACACCCATGATCAGTCCACGTCAGTTGACTTGGGCTCAGGGGTATTGGGCTACGAGGCTGTTTAATTGTGGTGTACATGTTTGGGCCTGGGCTACAGCCAGGGCTCTGGTATCCTACGACGGGGCAGGATACCAGAGCTCAGGCTCCAACCTGAGTCCCAATATCTACATCACAATTAAACAACTCCTGATCACAAGCCCATGAGCCCAAATCAGCTGACATGGGCCAGTCATGAGTGTTTAGCTGCAGTATAGATATACCCTCCAACGTAGGATGAGAGCAAAAATGATCATTTGCAGGTTTTAGTTGATAGTGAAATCAACTAGCAAGTAATTTCATTTCATTTCAGCTTTGAAGGAATATATGAGTACAAGCATATACCATAATGGCATGATTTTTTTAAATGTATGTAAATAGGTAAATTGAGTCTTCTCTGTGAAAATGTAACCAGTTGGTCTGTGTATACTACACACTCCCTCTTTTGCCTGATCCAAAGAGTACAAGAATCCCATGTTGTGAATCTTTAATTCAAGCTTAAGACTTTAATGCTCTTGGACCCCAGTTCAATCCATAATGTATTGGCCAAGTGGGGGGAGGAGGGTTCAGCTAAGATTCAAATTCCCTTGCACCTCAGATGCTTGGGATGAACTGCCTCTGTTCAGATGAACAATGCAATTCACTGACAGTGTGTGTTATGGATTTCCCCACAGAGAGGATGTGGACCTGCTACAGCAGTCACCTACAGAAGCTGGTTCTTAAGCTCAAACTGCAGAGAATCTTGCTTTGGTTCTATGGTTCAATCTCCAGTGCCAGTGAAAATGGCAGCCATCACAAAAATACCAGCAGCCTGGTCTGTGAAGAAGGAACAAATGCTGGGAATATATTCTTCAATTCACAATAGCTCTACCAAACTTCATTTCTTCATTATAAAGACTGCTTGGACATAGGGATTTAATTATGTCTGGGTAGTCTCTCCTACAAGAGTCTTCTTAATTATTTTCTTGGTGTGTGTGCGTGCCTGTGTGCGCGTGCACGCATTATCTAATTTTACTGGGCATTAACACTTCTCAACTCTACTTTGTCCATCAAGTCACAACTCTAACCATAGAGCTAAAGGTGATTTTCTTTGAGCTGTTTGAGTTGGGTGACATTAAACAGATAGGAATACACTACAGATGAAACAGATACAATAATTGTATCTTTTTCAGGATAGTGCTTTTCTACTTCACAAGGTATTCTGTTGGGAGGCTCAGTTCACCAAATGTTTATTAAAAAAAAAAAACCTTTGAAATCTTCAGATGGGAGTTGTTACAGAAAACCAAAGCACTATTTTTGCTTTTTAAATTCTCACTACAGAAATTATTTTGGTCACAAAAAAACTTTAATGCCTTCATTTTTAAACTTCTAGCACGCATGAGTGCACACATACACACACAGAGGTTTGTTTCATGTTTGCCACAAAGCTAACACATCTCCCTTTATATGTTTGGTCCCAGGAAATGTACAGTAGGGATAGAGTTATTAGTGACACTGTGGGTTAAGTAAAGTAATCACCTAGAAATAATGTGAAAACTACCTTAAAACCCATTTGAAAATTATTTTGTGGCCTCAGCCTATTGCACAGTAGAGTTGTGTCCCCATCACAAAGCCACCATTCTGTTTCATAGAAAACAGTGAACTTCCTGAGTCCCAAAGCCAAATGTGGATACCTCAAGTTGGATTCCTAAAATCTTATTTAGAAACCTAAATAACTTCATTTTCAGAGGTCCTGTGACATTAGGATAGAGTTGTAGGTGTCAAAAATTAAAAAACAGGCATCTTTTATTAAGATTTCTTTCTAGATGAGGATTTACACAAGATTCTTGCTCTGAGGCACATAACTTTGGGGGGGGGAATGGATAAAATGTGTAGCAACGGGAAAAAAAAAGATATAGCTGATATTTTGTAGCAAAAATTCTTCATAGCAAAATAGATACTGAATTATCTCTAATGTTTCTCTGAGACATGTTTGAAGTACCCATTCTCCCACTCTTCTCTATGGGCTGGCCTCCCAACCTAGACTTTATCTCATGATGCATCATAGCCATGCAATTGCCATGATGCACCACCTACCCTTACCAAGAGAGAAAACCATTGTGCATCATGAAACATAGTCTGATCAGGGAGTTGGACTATAGAGAAGAATGGGAACATGAGTTACTCAAACTGCAGCTCTTGTGAGGCACCACATCAAATTTCTGATTCAAATTACTTCAGTTTTCAGCCACAAATATTTTCAGGTTTGATTTCTCTGCACCCCAAAAAACTCAACATTTTCCATGGGGAAAGAGACCCCCATTTCCCAACCAACCCTAATCTCCTTGTGTGAGGCATTTTACAGACACAGCAAAAGATTGTACACTCTTCCTGATTATCTAAAAATAGATAAAATGGACAAAAGGCTGAAGGAGAAAAAGTGCCACATAGAGAAAAAGTGACTTTCCCCAAGCTCACAAACAGGTCAGTGTCAGAGTGAGGAACAGACCCCAGTCTCCTAGCTCTCAGTTCACCAAACCATACTGCTTCTCTCTCTCATCTCTTCGTAATAAAGATCCATATTGTGGTTCTAAAGAAATCACTATTACAGATCACATCCCTAAAACTCCTCTCTTTCAATTTGCTACCTCTAGTGCACAATGCTGGTATGTTCCAAAGCGTAAATAGACACTTAAAATCATCCACTTTTGTATTAGTCCATAATCTTAATTATAGAATATAACTGAGTTTGTTACAAACACTCAAGGAAACAGTAGGCTCTTTAAAGTATGTGCGATTGCAGATGTACAAGCAGGGTGATGTTCTAGCATACAGAAAATGTCCCTTGTCTGATTTGTATTTTGTCAAGCGATTGTAAACCAGACAACCTGAAACAACTGCAAACTGCTGAAACTACATTAAGAGTCAGACCTGGACAAAAGCCAGGAAATTCAAAGTTGCAGCTCAAGGAGTTTCCTGAGTATTTGGCTTATCCTATATACCTTGCTCAGCTATACAGTCCTCCTGAGTGCAGTCCTTTTACCCTCCATTTCCACATCTGTTTCTATATTAGACTGACCTACCTTCTTCCACAGCTTTAGGTCTGTACCCCACAGCTCCCTGTGCTAGTCAGTCCCCAACATGTAATAAGGAGGTAGAGGTAAGTGTAACACAGAGAGAAAGAGGGAGTAAGGACTTAAGCAGTTGAAAAATTTTACATGAAAAGTCATCTACTGGACTGCTTTCACATTTTCTGAATCAGTTAAGAGGTTTAAAGCTTTAGAATATGCCAGAATACTAATGTAAATGGCACAACTAGTTGAAAACTGATATATAGTTTCTAAAAAAGATTTCAAATGAAAAAAATGTTTTTGTTGTGTTTCAACGTTTTAGTGGAATTTTCCAGTCCCATTTCCTGTCCCATACACATTTAAGGGGTTATTTATTTATTTCCCTCTTCCAATGGAAGAAAAGAGAAGTAAAAAAAGAGGGGGACTCCCGGGGGGGGGGGAAGAAAATTTGGAAAAAGTTACTTAAAAGAAAAACAAACCAAAAACAAAAAAACACAAAAAATTCTTTTCAGTAAAGAAGCCATTTTTGTCCCTGCCCAAAAAATTGTGAAAACATTTTTGGCCAGCTGTAGTTAGAATGCTTTATTGAAAATGCCACCTAAAAGTCTGATTTTTGGTAACTATAACTGTAATATAATAATACACATCATTCTAGGAGAAGCATCTTCTATGTGTTCTCATATATCAGTCGAACTACATCTCACCTTATGTTCTTGCCCTCATCCAGCCCAAGAACAGGTCACATCTATCCATCTGTATGTTCAGTACTGAAGTGTGGTAGCTCATCTGGCTAAGATACAATGAGGAGACAGGTCTTATTTCTTGACTACGATCTCCTCATAAGGGTCTTGACTTACTCTGGCATTTTCCTGCTGAGCAGCAAGAATGAGACTCATCTCGAAAGGAGAAGTGGACTCCCTGATACAGACACCCATCCCAATACAGGTGGGCCACACACTAGGTTTCACTTTCCAGTAATGCATCTGCAGATGAAAGTCTAGATGAATTTTGTGGCTATTACAAGATAGTAAACCTGTGGAGCAACTAAATGAAGGGGTGATTTTTCCCAGTAGGTACTTGATCTGCAGGGATAAAAACTGTTCCTGGAAGACCTCCAATAGGATCACGTACTTTGGTCAAGTATGAATATAAAAAAAGTCAATATTTCTAAAGACTACAATATGTGTCAGTTTTCACCATTACTGTATCTGTATTATTGTACATGCTTTGATATGTTTGTTTATTATAGAGTCATAGATGTTAACATCAGAAGGGACCATTATGATTGTCTAGTCTGACCTCCTGCACAATGCAGGCCTCAGAATCTCACCCACCCACTCCCGCAACAAACCCTTAACCCAAGGATTGGCAACCTTTGGCATGCGGCTTGCCAGGGTAAGTACCCTGGCAGGCCGGGCCAGTTTGTTTACCTGCCGCGGCCACAGGTTCGGCTGATTGCAGCTCCCTCTGGCTGCGGTTCGCCATCCCAGGCCAATAGGGGCTGCGGGAAGCGGTGTGGGCCAAGAGATGTGCTGGCCACTGCTTCCTGCCACCCTCATTGGCCTGGAGCAGTGAACCGCAGCCAGTGGGAGCTGCAATCAGCCAAAACTGTGGACGGGGCAGGTAAACAAACAGGCTCGGCCCTCCAGGGTGCTTACCCTGACGAACCTCATATCAAGGGTTGCCGATCCCTGCCCTAACCTATGTCTAAGACTTCATGGTTTAAAGACTTCAAGGTGCAAAGAATCCTCCAGCAAGTGACTCGTGCTCCATGCTGCAGAGGAAGGCTAAAAGGAAAAAAACAAACAAACAGGGCCTCTGCCAATCTGCCCTGGAGGAAAATTCCTTCCCGACCTCAAATAGGGTGATCAGCTAAACCCTGAGCATGTGGGCAAGACTCACCAGCCAGACACCCAGCAAAGAATTCTCTGTAGTAACTCAGATCCCACCTCACCTAATATCCCATCACAGGCCATTGGGCATATTTATTGCTAATTGTCAAAGATCAATTAATTTCCAAAATTAGGCTATTCCATCATACCATCCCCTCCATAAATTAATCATGCTTATTCTTGAAGCCAGATATGTCTTTTGCCCCCCACTATGCCCCTTGGAAGGTTGTTCCAGAGCTTCAGTCCTCTGATGGTTAGAAACCTTCAACTAATTTCAAGTCTAAACTTCCTGATGGCCAGTTTATATCCATTTGTTCTTGTGTCCACATTGGTACTGAGCTTAAATAATTTCTCTCCATCACTGGTATTTATTCCTCTGATATATTTATAGAGAGCAATCATATCTCCCCTCAGCCTTCTTTTGGTTAGTCTAAACAAGCCAAGCTCTTTGAGTCTCCTTTCATAAGGCAGGTTTTCCATTCCTCAGATCATCCTAGTAGCCCTCCTCTGTACCTGTTCCAGTTTGAATTCATCCTTCTTAAACATGGGAGACCAGAACTGCACACAGTATTCCAAATGAGGTCTCATCAGTGCCTTGTATAATGTACTAACACCTCCTTATCGCTACTGGAAATACCTCGCCTAAGGCATACCAAGACTGCATTCACTTTTTTCACGGCCAACTCACATTGATGGCTCATAGTCATCCTGTGATCACCCAGTACTCTGAGGTCCTTCTCCTCCTCTGTTACTTCTAACTGATGAGTTCCCAGCTTATAACAAAAATTCTTGTTATTAATCTCTAAATGCATGACCTTGCACTTTTCACTATTAAATTTCATCCTATTACTATTACTTCAGTTTACAAGGTCATCCAGACCTTCCTGTATGATATCCTGGTCCTTTCATGTATTGGCAATACCTTCCAGCTTTGTGTCATCTGCAAACTTTATTAGCACACTCCCACTTTTTGTGCCAAGGTCAGTAATAGAAAGATTAAATAAAATTGGTCCCAAAACCGATCCCTGAGAAACTCCACTAGTAACCTCCCTCCAGCCTGACAGTTCACTTTCAGTATGACCCGTCGTAGTCTCCCCTTTAACCAGTTCCTTATCTACCTTTCCATTTTCATATTGATCCCCATCTTTTCCAATTTAACTAATAATTCCCCATATGGAACCGTATCAAACGCCTTACTGAAATTGAGGTAAATTAGATCCACAAACCTTTATCTAAAAATTCTGTTACCTTCTCAAAGAAGGAGATCAGGTTTGGCATGATCTACCTTTTGTAAAACCATGTTGTAATTTGTCCCAATTACCATTGACCTCAATGTCCTTAACTACTTTCTCCTTCAAAATTTTTCCAAAGACCTTGCATACTATAAATGTCAAACTGACAGGCCTGCAATTACCCAGATCACTTTTTTCCCCTTTCTTAAAAATAGGAACTATGTTAGCAATTCTCCAGTCATATTGTACAACTTCTGAGTTTACTGATTCATTAAAAATTCTTGCTAATCGGCTTGCAATTTCATGTGCCAGTTCCTTTAATATTGTTGGATGAGGATTATCTGGGCACCCCAATTTCGTCCCATTAAGCTGTTCGAGTTTGGCTTCTATCTTGGATGTGGTAGTGGCTACCTCTATATTTTCATTTCCATTTGTCATCCTGCCATTATCCCTAAGCTCCTCATTAAAGACTGAGGCAAAGTATTTGTTTAGATATTGGGCCATGCCTAGAGTATCCCTAACCTCCACTTCATCCTCAGTGTTTAGCAGTCCCACTTCTTCTTTCTTCGTTTTCTTCTTATTTATATGGCTATAGAACCTTTTACTATTGGTTTTAATTCCCTTTGCAAGGTTCAACTCTACATCGCTTTTTGCTTTCTCACTTTATCCTTACATGTTCTGACTTCATTAAGGTAGCTTTCCTTGCTGATCCCTCCCATCTTCCACTCCTTATAGCCTTTCTGGTTTTTCTCTGAGATGCTTGCTCATCCAGCTTGGTCTACAACTCCTGCCTATGATTTTTTTCCCCTTTCTTGGGGTTGCAGGCTTCTGATAGTTTCTGTAACTTTGACTTGAAGGAATTCCAGGCCTCCTCTGCCTTTAGATCCATAAGTTCTTCAGTTCAATCCACTTCCCTAACTAATTTCCTTAATTCTTTAAAGTTAGCCCTTTTGAAATAAAAAACCCTAGTCCCAGATCTTTTTGTTTATCCTTCCATTTAGTTTGAACTGAATTAGCTCATGATTGCTTGAACCAAGGTTGTCTCCTACAACCATTTCTTCTATGAGGCCTTCACTACTCACCAAAAACAAATCTTGTTGGTTCAGCAACTACTTGATGAAGGAATCCATCAGCTGTTGCATCCAGGAAAATCTGAGGCCTATCATTATTACTACCACTTGTTCTCTAGTCTATATCTGGGAAGTTAAAGTCTCCCATGATCCCACAATTCCCATTAGTATTTACTTCCTTAAAAACATTAAAGAGGTCTCTATCCATATCCGAATTAGATCCCGGTGGTCTGTAGCACACCTCAAGCACTATCCCAAGGGACATTATAGCTTTCTTCCCCGATGTGATTTTTACCCAGACGGACCCTGTCTTATCCATTCCATCACTTCTTATTTCTTTAAAGTCTACCTCATCATTGATATATAACGCTACTCCACCACCTTTGCCTTTATTTCTGTCTTTCCTAAACAGCACATAGCCTTCAATACCTGTACTCCAGTCATGACTACTATTCCATCATGTTTCTGTTATCCCTATAATACCTAGTTTCACTTCCTGCACCAGTAACTCTAGTTCCTGCATTTTGTTACCTAGGCTCTTCACATTGGTGTACAAACCTCTTAATTTTTGCTTTTGGCTTCACTCACATTCTTTACCCCATTAGGCCCAGACATTCTACTGCCAGTATCACCTATTAAACTGGTATCTACACTACCCTTCCTCCTCATGTCCATTCTCCTACCCATGGCTGTATCCTTTCTTACTTCGTTTTCTTCCCTCTCAATGTTAAAATCTGGTGTGGAGATTACCTGGACATCTCCCAACCATCTCCACTAAATTCCTAGTTTAAAGCTCTCTTAATCAATTGTGCCAGCCTCCATCCTAGAAGTCTATTTCCCTTCTTACTCAAGTGAAGTCCATCCTGAGAGAACAGTCCCATGTCCATGAATTCTTCCCAGTGGTTATACATCCCAAAGCCCTCCTTATAGCACCACTGCCTGAGCCATCTGTTGATCAGCATAATCTTGTCACACCTTTGTTGCCCTTCTCTAGGAACAGGTAGAATCCCACTGAAGATCACCTGAGCCTTGATTTCCTTGAGTATCTTCTCCAGCCTGGCAAAGTCTCTCTTGATACGTTCCAGTGAGAATCTAGCCATATCATTCGTTCCCACATGAAGGACAATCATTGGATTCTTTCCTGCTTCTGTTAATATTCTCTTCAGACTCAGGTCCGCATCCCATATCTTAGCACCCAGAGGACAGCACACCCTGCTGTTCTCTGGATCAGCTCTAGTTACAGGCTTGTCTCTTCTTCTCAGTAAGGAGTCCCCGATCATGTAGACCTGCCTTTTCCTGGTAACAGTGTGATTCTCCAGTCTATCCCCTGTTTCCTCTGGCTGCAAGTCCTCTCAATTCCTATTCTCCCTTGCAGTCCTCTGCAAAACATCCTGTATCCTCCTGGGGCTCATATTTGCTGTTGTTGTCTCCCATTGTCTCTTCTCCTCTTCCTGGAGAACTAGCTGCTCTTCTCTTCTTCCTTGCCCTCCCACCTTCAGTGAATATCTGCTTTGCCCCTTTTTCATTTTCCAACTTCGCAGAGCTGTTCCTGAGCTCTTTCTTCTTCACTATCCCATTTTTTCCTCTGCCTGGTTCTCTTAGTCTCATGCTTCCACTGTCCGCTTTCTTCACCCAGCAGTCTCCCCTCAGAGTTCTTTGGTCCTGATCAGCCTCCAGGGGCGCCTCCAGGCCCCTCACGCCAAGCACGTGCTTGAGGTGGCAAGCCACTGGGGGTGTTCTTCGGACCAGCAGACCCTCCGCAGGCAAGCCGCCGAAGGCAGCCTGCCTACCATGCTTGGGGTGGCAAAATGCCTAGAGCCGCCCCTGACCCTCCTCATGTCTTTGCTCCATCATCTCCTTGAACACCCTGTTATAACCTTAGTCCCAGATCTGGACCTTAGCGTCCAAAATATGGGGGTTAGCATGAAAACCTCCAAGCTTAGCTACCAGCTTGGACCTGGTACCTGCTGCCACCACCCAAAAATTTAGAGTGTTTTGGGGCACTCTGGTCCCACTGAAAAACCTTCCCTGGGGACCCCAAGACCCAAATCCCTTGAGTCTCACAACAAAGGGAAATAATCCTTTTCCCCCCCCCCCCTCCAGGTGCTCCTGGAGAGATACACAGACACAAGCTCTGTGAATCCAAACAGAGTGACTCCCCCTCTCCGTTCCCGGTCCTGGAACAAAAAGGACTTTCCTATTCCCCCAGAGGGAATGCAAAATCAGGCTAGCCAATTCAACACACACACCGATCTCCCCCCTGATTTCTTCCTCCCACCAATTCCCTGGTGAGTACAGACTCAATTTCCCTGAAGTAAAGAAAAACTCCAACAGGTCTTAAAAGAAAGTTTTATATAAAAAGAAAGAAAAAATACAAATGGTCTCTCTGTATTAAGGTGATACAATACAGGGCTAATTGCTTAAAAGAATATTGAATAAACAGCCTTATTCAAAAAGAATACAAATCAAAGCACTCCAGCACTTATATTCATGCAAATACCAAAGAAAATAAACCATATAACTTACTATCTGATCTCTTTGTCCTTACACTTAGAAACAGAAGATTAGAAAACAGAACTACTTCTCCAAAGCTCAGAGAAAGCAGGCAGCCAGAAAACAAAGAAATCAGACACACAATTCCCTCCACCCAAAGTTGAAAAAATCCGGTTTCCTGATTGGTTCTCTGGTCAGGTGTTTCAGGTGAAAGAGACATTAACCCTTAGCTATCTGTTTATGACACACCCTTTGAAACTCAACCAGAATTTCCACCTGCATCTCCAGTCCTCAAATCTTTTCTTCCATCAGCTCTATCAGGCAACACTTCATGAAGACGAAACTCAGGTACCCACTCCAGGATCATATACATACCGCAGCTTCCACATCCAGTCATCTTCATTGTGTCTTCCACTGTTTGGATCACTAACCACTACCATTGCTTCCTCTGTATCTGTCATAGCCTTCCCATCTAAGTGCAGCCTCTACAAATGCCTTCTCCTCCAACAGAACTCCCACTCAAACTCCTCTGTTTACAGCTCTGTCTGCTGGCTCCTGTGCCACTGCAGCTGTGTCAGTTACTTGTTAAGGATTTTGATTTTTTTTTAAAAAAAAAAAGCTTAAAGGAACCAAGCAGGAAAGGGGAAACCAGGGGCGGCTCAAGGCCCTAGCACACCAAGCGTGTGCTTGGGATGGCACGCCGCGGGGGGCACTCTGCCGGTCGTTGGGAGGGCGGCAGGCAGGGTGCCTTTGGCAGCATGCCTGCAGAGGGTCCGCTGGTCCCGCGGCTTCGGTGGAGTCGTGGGACTAGTGGACCTTTCGCAGGCATGCCTGCGGGAGGTCCACCGGAGCCGCGGGACCAGCGACCCACAGAGCACCCCCCGCGGCATGCCACCATGCTTGGGGCGGCAAAATGTGTAGAGCCGCCCCTAGGTGAAACAATGACCTAGATGAGAGGCATTCTAGCAAACACAACAACCATGTTTATATCTCTGCTGAGACAATTCCTTGGATCCAGCCGTTATGACAGCTCTTTTGCCAAGGCTGAGAATCTGTAGATCCAAAGACACCGGTCTTTTAAAGGACTTGCTCTACAGAGAGGGAGTGGGGAAGTTGTCAGCTGCTGCAGGCTGACACAGACTGACTAAGAGCCAGAGGTCTTCCACAAGCAGGCTGTAATTTAGTCTCCAAGAGATTAGGGGCACAATGTCATGCCTCCAAGGACAGGAGGGGAATGCCAAATGTAAGTATGACATGTACAGGTCTTTGTTGTTTTAAATCCATTTCTCTGAGTGCTGCGAACCATTTAGCAAAACAAATCATACTTTGGTTTGAAAAAGCTGCTTCTCTGACACTGCATAGTGTTACTGGCCACAGACTTTCAATGGGAAACTCTTCCTATTAGGCCTGCTAGCTATCACATTTGGCAACCATGAGGGAGCAATCCAGAGACCCAGTCAGAGAGTAACTGGATCCTGGGATCCCATTCCAAAAAGAAGTGGAAACTTGGTCCTGTCACTCAAGAGTTGTATGCGTGGAACTGGAAAAGGGCCTTGGAAGGAGCAACCTACCCATAGACCCTGACTAATCACATCTGAGATACCACTGACTTCCCCCATACTTGTGGGGGGAAGGGTAAATTACTATGTTAACTGTTGGTTAATATTGTATTTATAATGGTGACCACTATAGTAACTACTAGCACAGTAGAGCAGAAATTGTCATATTCCACTTTTGATATCAATAACTTGTATTAAGAAGCTAAACACAATGAGTGAAATCCTGACCTTTCTTAAGTCAATGGGAGTTTCACCACTGGCTTCAATGGAGCCAGAATTTACATCCCAAAAGTTAGTGCATATTAGAAAAGAGGTAACAATGCTCCATTAAAAGACATTGAAGCCTTAGAAAAACCCTCAGATGACAAAAAAAAAATAAAAGGAAAAGGAAGATGTAGAATGAGAACAGCAGTATGAGAAGGAACTTGAAAGAGAGAACCACTGAACAACCATGCCAGCTAGAAGGAAATGAAAATTACATATGCATGGAGATGTTCAAATCATGATGATAATGGTTATTTTATTTAATTCCCTCTACTTTTTGAAGCAGACTCTGTTCAATTAACCTGCTGAAGCTGAATATTCTATGTAGTCCATATTACAAATTCCACAACACATTTAGCCAGCCCGAGGGGTGACACTTCTCCTTTTCAGCCACACAGGATTCCCTCTTTTCCATTGCTATGCAGTGTGATAGTGCTATAATGCACAGTAATTTTGAATAATTACAGAAAACTAAACACTACAACTTTAATTACAAAATCCAAAGCAATCAAAGCCACCAATCCATTTAGCATAATTGGCAATGTCCATTTAGGCCTTAATAGAAAGAAATAGGTGGTGCACTGTCAGATTGCCCATTCAGCTCTGCCAACAGCTGCTTGAAATATGCTTTCCTTCCTCTACTGTCATCACCTCTACTCTTTCCGGTGGTATAAAATTCACACACAAGAAGTATACAAAACTGTCTAGTTGGTCTTAAAAATCTAAAGTTAACTGTCACTCATTCTTCCCTAGAGCCATGGATCGCTGGATCCTACTTGATACATAGTTCTGTACTGAGATTGTCATTATTGATAAGAAAATGCTGACAGCCAGTGGGACTCTCAGCTCTTATCAGAGAATGCTATCATGATGGAACACCCACTCCACTTTGGCACCTCATAACAAAGACCTTCAGAGAGAAAGGGAAGGCTTTATTAATGCATAGCATACTCTCAGACATGAACACTTCACCATAATAACCAATGGGACAATTGGGGCACGTATGAAAATCCACATGGTTTATAGCTTACTTTACAGAAGATCTTTTGAAATATATGCATTGCAAATTGTAATATATAAAAACATTGTGCACTTTTGTGTCTGCCATCTGAGGATCTCCAGATGTAGATTTCTTTTTTTAGACTCTTGCACTCAAATTACTTACTCTCTCTTTCCTAAAAATGAGATTCTCACTTTAGATTTGTTGGTGCAATAACAATACATTGAAGTCCTAAGTGCCTTTTCTAATGCAGGGAGATAAAAAATAAATGAAAACCTTTTGTCTTAAAAACTTCTGCATTCTGACAAAGCAAAGTCATTTAAAAAGGGATTACATTTAACTTGTATACTATATGGCCATTTGAACAGTATGACTTGAAATCCTCCTGGACTATTTGGAGTTTCAGGTAGTACAATAAGTCATTCAAAACTTAATTTCCTTTAGTTTTCCAATGAAGTCCTATATTTGATCTATGACATCTACGTCACAATAAAGTGGCCATTCTTAATGCAACTGTGCCTCAAACACATGCTTCCACTAAAGAAAAATATGTTATGAAGGATATTTAGCCCGGTGGTATGGGTCCACAATCATGAATAAATAAACTGAAAATGACATAAAAAGCACTATGAAAAATAGGAACATGTTGAACAAATATAAATCATTGCACTAAGCCTTCAATTCAGCAAGATACTTAAGCACATGTCTAACTTTTAGCCTGTGGTATATTTGTGCCTGTGTTCTCACCCACATGGTGAAAAGGAAGTACTGGGGACATGGAGGGAGTGTGATTGAGCTCTGCTCTACTACTCCTTTCCTCCACTGGCATGAGGCCAAATGGAAATGCAATTTAGAACTGGCTGGCAGCAGCAATAAGTATCACTGGAGCCAGTGCCGGCTCCAGCTTTTTTGCTGCCCCAAGTGGCAAGGAAAAAAAAAACCCAATCGAGCTGCCGCCAAAGAGGATGACAGCAAGCCAAGGACCTGCCGCCAAATTGCCACTGTTCTGGACATGCCACCCCGACAACAGACGCACTGCTGACCCAAACACCTGCTACCTTCACTGGTGCCTGGAGCTGGCCTTGACTGCGGCTGAGGCTGGCCCTAAGGGCCAGGAAGTCATAATCAGCTCCCTCATGCCCTTGGCATATTGCTCAGACAGAGGGGCAAATCTGACTCTCTATGGATAGAATCACCTCCCCAAATCCCCAGTTTACCACTTTCACCACTCCCCCTTGTTCAAGGACATCCAAAAGTCACTTTTTCCACAGCGTCTACAAAAAATAATTTAGATTATGCTGGAGTTTGGAGGGGAAAAAATGAAAAAAAAACCTGCACAGTTCTCTTTTTCCCAATGCCCTTATCTTCCATGTGTATCTTTTAAATCATACTTTTTGGGGGCATGTAAGGGTCCGGTGCTGGGGCTTGTCCCTTTCAGGCATGGCGGGGAGCCAGGGAGCCTCACTACACAGCAGCAATCTGTGCAGGGCTCAGATCCTTCAGCGGGGCTAAGCAAACAAACCATCTAAACAAGTCAGAGTCCCAGCCCTTTAACAGGGGCTGGGCAGACACAGAGTCTGTAAGCCCGGCCCTGGAGCAGGGCGGGGCAGCAAACAGTTCAGGCTCCGGCCTTTCAGCAAGGCTGAGCAAATACAGAGTTAAACAATACAGAAGGCCTCCTCAGGCCAGGGGGAGGGGGAGTCTGCCACCCTCGGAAGGGTAGCAGGGGGGATGCAGGCCCTCTCACTCCACTGCGTCCCGGCCCAGGGCCCTGGCAGCGGCAAAGATTTGCTGCAGTCAGTGGGGATCCTGGCTGCAATACACTGACATTCGTTCGGGGTCCCCTGGAGCCTGACTGGAGTCGGCTACCCCTGGGCCACTTCCAACTCCCCCTCTCTAGATACCTGTCTCTCGCCGGCTTCGTCCAGTGGGTCCCAGACCATGGGCTCCTCAGGATACCGGTTGTAGGGGAGCTCAGGTGACTCCTCTGGATAGTGGCTGGGGGGAAGCTCAGGCAGCTCCTCTGGATACTGGGTATGGGGAAGCTCAGGCAGCTCCTCTGGATACCGGCCACGAGGAAGCTCAGGCCAGCGCTCTTCTGGATACCAGGCACGGGGAAGCTCAGGCCAGCACTCTTCTGGATACCGAGCATGGGGCAGGCTGGGCCTGGCGGGAGCTTGAGCACCAGCGTCTGTCCCCTCCGGTGGCCTGCGCCTAACTGAGCGCTGGGGCCGGGCCTTTATACTTTCTGTCCCGCCCCTTAACTTCTAGGGGGTGGGGACTGGCAGCGGTGGCTCCGCCCACCTCAGCATCTGTTCTGGCTCGTCCCTTTCAGGTGCGACAGAGAGCCAGGGCGCCTCACTACAGGGCACAACTGTCTTCATTTTTTATATTATACCAAGCGTAGGGTCACTGCCAGATAAATAATATCCATATGATAGAGAATATCTATGCTGATACTACTCTGTTGCCAGTTGGGTTCTTGAGAGAAGCAGATCACACAGACACGGTGCCGAGGTAAAGACTATGGAATTGAAACTGGGGTTGTCTCCTTCATCAGAGACACAAACAACCTGTAGGCGGTCAGACCAAAATGAAATAGAGGTGTGCAGATCTACAGTTACAGTAGTAAAACCAAAGAGAAACGCATGAAATAAACCAGACTCCCTATTACAAAACCATGTGTAAATGCAGCCTCAGCATTACAAAATTTCATTTAAAAACAAAGTAAGATGCGCACATAGCAAACCACTGTTATTCATGGTAAAATACAAATAAAAATACTGATGAGGAAATGACAACAGTTTCAGAATTTGGGTCAGATAAACATGTGAACATAGACTGTATAACTAAACTCTCCCAACATCTGCAGTCCAAACAAACAGTCTCAGCACTTCTTCCTCCCGCTAAAAAGCCCTGTGATAGACCTTACTTCCATGACAACCTCTAGCCACTATCTCCCACAATAGCTCCTATCCAGTGTTGTCTTCAAGGGGATATGTAACCTGCTTAATTTACCTGGTGTCTTTTCATATGGCTAGTTTGCTCCTCTTTTGGTGTATTTTGGGATTGTAACCCCAACCTCCCTCTTACACAGTCCTGAAAAACAAAATCAAAATGGCTTGTGCTAGGCTTAACCAATCAGGAATTGTGAAGAAATGCCAGGAGATACTTACTTAATAACCCCGTTAAAGTAAGTAAGTAAGTAAATAAATAAATAAATGTCTACCAACCCAGCATAAACTTGAAAATGGAACACAAACAATAATCTGTCTTTGAAATTTTTGCCAAAAGTCAGATAGTGAGACAAAAAATTATCCAAAGGGAATTGTCTGTGCGATCAGGTAGTTCTCTGTCCCTCTCTGACAGCAAAGATTCTGAAAGAAACACCCTTGTAAGCAAGAATATTCAGGGAATGGCACTAGTTGTTCACTTACTGCTTCCAGAGTGTATTCCATCACTGATCAGCTTCTACTACCATGCAATGCCAAAACAAACCATTTTTTCACCATTCAAAAGACTGAACCTTGTTTCTAGTTCAATAAAATATCCCTCATGTTTTTTGTGAGTTTGTTGTATTATCTCTTTCAAAATTCTGTGCTCAATATTATGCTAACAATATTTTGCACTTTTATAGTGCCTTCTGTCAAATCATTTCTCAAACATTAATATACTTCCAAAGAAACCTTCTGATATAGGGAAGTACTTGTATCCCCATTTGTCAAATGGAGAAACTGAAGCAGACAGACTTAGCCCCATTTTTTTTTAGAAGAGGCTTCTCATATTGGATGACTAATTTTAAACATCTACCTCAACTGAGGCATCCAAAACAAGAGGCCATTAAAAAAAATATAGGCCAAGTGATTTAACCTAGATAAAGGAAGTCTCTGGTAGGGCTTGGAGTAGAGCACAGATTTCCCAATTCCCAATCCAGTACATCAATACAAGACTGTCCTTCCTTTTAGTGTTCCTGCTACATTTGTGTTGACAGGCTACCTATTTTAGAGTTAATGGAATAATACTAATTGAAGAAGCAGTATTTAGGAAGGTCACAATATATAAATAGCACTACATAGCATGATGCAAGTTCTGTCATGGCATAGCCATGTTAAGATATTTCCCAGCTCCCATGCAACTCGACATGAAACATCCCAAGATAAACAACAAAAAGCATCATTATGAATTATCTAAATCCTCCATCAATAGGATGGGAAATTGCATGTTTAATACACCATTTAGAAAAGTTAAACATTTAAAATAAATTAAAAACTCATATATGAAGGGTGTATATTACTACACAGTCATAACTATTGCCATAACCAGAAGGAAACCATTTAAGATATGGTGCAACACATTTCTGTTCAAATAAGCATTTTAGTTAAGCAAACATTTATTACTTGTGGATGGGAAAAATCAGTGAGGACACAGTAGAAAAATATAGTTTAAAGAGCCATTGTCATTGGCCATTTTGCAGTGTTTATTTTTAATTTTTGTCATCACAAATAGATACGGATTCAGTATGTTCATTGTAAATTATTGCATAAATATAAAGTAAGTCCCGCTGACATAAACACTCAGTGATAAATAATACCAAAAAAGAGGCAATATCATTTTAGTTCCATTGTTGATCAATATTTATTATTGAAGTGTTCAGATTATAATTTGGAACACTTTTTAAGTATGGTTTTAATGGTTGCTGTACACCAACTAGTCCTTCTGCAGAGTTTTGAGTTTTGTACACTGCAGATGTTTATTAGGTTATTTTATATACCAAACTAAGGCCTCAGTATTGCAAACATGTATGTGCTTAACTTTACTACAATGAGCAGCACTAGCACATTAGTAAAATTAAGCATACACATCCATGAGGGGAAAGCAGTGGATGTGTTATTCCTTGACTTTAGCAAAGCTTTTGATATGGTCTCCCACAGTATTCTTGCTGGCAAGTTGAAGTATGGGCTGGATGAATGGACTATATGGTGGATAGAAAGCTGGCTAGATCATTGGGCTTAATGGGTAGCGATCAACAGCTCCATGTCTAGTTGGCAGCCAGTTTCAAGCGGAGTGCCCAAAGGTCGGTTCTGGGGCCGGTTTTGTTGAATGTCTTCATTAATGATCTGGAGGACGGCATGGACTGCACTCAGAAAGTTTGCAGATGACACTAAACTGTGAGGAGTGGTAGATACGCCGGTGGGTAGCAATAGGATACAGAGGGACCTAGACAAATTAGAGCACCAGGCCAAAAGAAATCTAATGAGGTTCAATAAGGACAAGTGCAGAGTCCTGCACTTAGGATGGAAGAATCACCATTCACTGTTACAGACTAGGGATCGAATGGCTAGGAAGCAGTTCTGCAGAAAAGGACCTAGGGGTTACAGAGGACGAGAAGCTGGATATGAGTCAACAGTGCGCTCTTGTTGTCAAGAAGGCAAACGGCATTTTAGGCTTTATAAGTAGGGGTATTGCCAGCAGATTGAGGGACGTGATCATACCCCTGTATTCGACATTGATGAGGCCTCCTCTGGAGTACTGTGTCCAGTTTTGGGCCCCACACTACAAGAAGGATGTGGAAAAATTGGAAAGAGTCCAGCGGAGGGCAACAAAAATGATTAGGAGGCTGGAGCACATGACCTACGAGGAGAGGCTGAGGGAACTGGGATTGTTTAGTCTGCAGAAGAGAAGAAGGAGGGGGGGGATTTGATAGCTGCTTTCAGCTACCTGAAAGGGGGTTCCAAAGAGGATGGATCTAGACTGTTCTCATTGGTACCTGATGACAGAACAAGGAATAACGGTCTCAAGTTGCAGTGCGGGAGGTTTAGGTTAGATATTAGGAAAAACTTTTTAACTAGGAGGGTGGTGAAGCACTGGAATGGGTTAGCTAGGGAGGTGGTGGAATCTCCTTCCTTAGAGGTTTTCAAGGTCAGGCTTGACAAAGCCCTGGCTGGGATGATTTAGTTGGGAATTGGTCCTGCTTTGAGCAGGGGATTGGACTAGATGACCTCCTGAGGTCCCTTCCAACCCTGATATTCTATGATTCTATACAAAACATATGATTCTATGTTTTGCAAAACTGAGGCCTGAATTCTCCAGTTGACTGCATGCTGGTCATGAGGTGTGCTTACATGCTGTCAGTTGCAGGCTCAGCATCAAAGATTCCTATTATTCTATAGGAAGGCAATGAGAGGAACTTACATGAGTTTGCTTTCCATGATTCCATTGAGAGTGTCCACTTAGCCCATCCCCATTGTAAAAGTAGCAGACAACTCATATTACAAAATCACTTTTCTGACATATGCTTGAGTACCTGGGAGTCAACACAGTCCCTTTGCCTCAGCATTCCCTCCAAAGTCCCATTTGTCCTTTGGCAGTAGGTCTGCTTTGGGCTCAAAGATTTGTTTAGTCTAACCTAACATCACTTAAAGGGCAAGATGGACACCCATATGTAAGAAAAAGAGTATGTCTTTACTCTCTGCATTACAGAATGATATTAAAATTAAAGGACACACTCCTACAATTGAGTGTGCATGAACAGACCCTTACACCTGCATGAAGTCTGAATGAAGTTAATGTGGCTCCATATGGGCACAAGGGTTGGCTCTGATTTCAGGACTGAAGTTAAAATGTTAGACTGGGATAAGAAAATAGGGTCACGGAATATAAATGTAAACCAATAAAGATAAACTTCATATGGTTCTGAACCTTTTTCAGCTCAGGACCCATTTGTAAAACTTGATGGCCCATCACAACTCAGAGACTTCCTTGAGGCACCCCAGACCTGATCCCCCTCATGCACAAGGGTTCGGGAGACAGGGGAGAAGGAGGGTTGGTGAGGAACTCGGAACTAAGATTCCAGATATTCCAGGCAGATGTTAACAGCTGGGGACCATCCTCCAACAACTGGAAGGAGGCATGGTGAGCTAATACACCCCCTAAAAAATTCACAACCCTCCAACTCACAGGCCATGGAGGACAGAGGGTAAGGGTTGGGGAGATCTGGGGGTCCTGAAAGTGAAATAGGGAGGTTGAGATGTGTGTGCGCAAGTAGTGAGGAAGGACTGGGAATTATGGGGGTGCTGGAGGAAGAATTGGGGGAAGAGTAGTATGAGAGAGCAGTGGCAGAGTAGAGGAAAGATATGGGGCAGAGCGATCTGTGAAGGGGCAGTGAGCCAGATCATCTTCCAAAAAAACAATCAGCCTCCCACACAGCCTATGGGGGTGGGGGACAAAGTGTAAAGGGATAGGGGCTTGGGGTCCAGAGGGTAAAGTAGGGGAGGGCTGGGGAGATCAAGGAATGGTGGTATGACACAGGAGCAGTCATGTGGAATGGGGAAGGTATACATTGGGGCGCCCATTCTAGGGAAGTTTGGGGGCAGAACAGGGGACATAGAAGATGGGGTGTTACCTGGTTGTGGGGAGGAAGGTGGTACTTATCCGAAACTGGTCTTCCCCTGTGGGACGAAGGGGCAGGTAAGGGCAAGCAACCCTCCACCCCAAGGCCACCCTCCCGTGAGTATCCCACAGCAACCTGCTGTGTCCAGTGCAAACATACATCAAGCACTTCCTCCTGAGTCCTGCTTCGCGAGGCTGGCTGGGCTGGGCTTCCCGCTCCAGGCATTGTTACCTCAGGGGTTGCAGCACCATTCAGGGTTGACTCAGACCCTTAAGATGCACCAGCCAGGCCAAACGTCTGAATAGTACACAGAGTCAAAACACCTTCTCCTCAAATTTGGCCTGGCTAGTCCCCCATCATCATGGTAGAAAGATGGTTGGGCTAAAATTGAATGGTGCTGTGACCCTGAGCAACAGGTTGCAATGCCTGAAGCGGGGAGCCGAACCCAGACAGCCCCACAATCCTTTCAATCATTCTGGCAACTCACTATTGGGTCATAACCCATCTAGCGAGAAACCCTACTCTAGAGAAAATTCCCCGTCATTCCTCACTTCTGTATTCATGGTTGGCCTAATCTGCAAAATGTTCTATCCAAGTAGAAATTCAACAGAATTAGTATATAACAAACTATATGTCCACCATTCCTTTATCATGCCCAACAGCATTAAACATCACATATCCTCCCATGACATATCCATCTGAATCCATGAATATCAATAATCTTGCCCTGTCATATTACTTTCACCACCCACTCTACTCCTCCCACCTCTACATTATTACCAACAGAAATGCCAAGTACTAAAAATAATGACTATAGAATATTCTGCAACTCATCTTGTTGGCAGCAGTCTTCTTTGTACTAGTAGAAATACTCAGATGAGCCAGCCCTGAACAATGCAAACTTTGTGCAGTATCTCAAAAATCAATGTATGATCTCCTGCATAAACCTCTCTCACTCCTTCTTTATTTGTCCTCTCTCTTTATTAAAGGAAAATTGTGAAAGCTAAATTCTCCTCTCTAATTTGTAGTAGTCAGTTAGAGAAGTGTACAGATTTGCTTTATTTAGCTTCAAAGATAAGATTGCTTGCTGGGTTATATGTTATATTCTTTGAGTATCTGGATGTGAATTGGAATTCTTCTCCTCAATTTACAATACCTGCACAATTTAGCCTGACCCAAATTCATGGGCAAAGCCGTGTTTCTAGAATATATTTGTTTGTTTCTAATTGTTTGAGGGCAGAGTTGCAATAAGTGATGTAAGCTGTACAATGACAACTAATTTTCACGCAAAAAAAATAGTAATCATTATCCGCAAACTATAGTGGCTTGCTTTGCAGTCAGGTATAGGCAGCAGAAACCAAACCTGCACACTTATTTAGAGTTGTCACAGTCCAAACAACCTGGATGTAGGCACACATGCAAATATACATAAATTGGCTAAACAGAGCCCCCAGGAATACATTAGCACAAGGCCAGACCTAGCTTAATCTGGACCTAACGTAGGCAGAGTAATGAGCCACTGACATACCACCATGGCATATATGTTTAATCAGACTAAATGCTCCTGAGATGTCCAAAGGGCAGAGTGAATCATTGCATATGCCTGAAGACTTTGATGCACAGAGAATCTCTTGTTCACAAAACAAACGTTAAGTGCCTCGTCTCCCTTCTCCATCATAAATAATTTCTGCAAATGCCTATTCTATTTACTCCTTTTGCTTTGATTGCTTTGGCATTCTGTTTCAAGAAGAAAGTCAGTCATATTGCTTCACCTCTTGGAGCTGTCTGTTATATTTCAAAACCATGTCACTCTATATTTAACAGCTTCATTCCAGTTTTTGGAGTAATTTAGACAATGTAATGGTCTCTGGTTCAGTTTGAAACCAACAGACACCAAAGAGGACATGTATCTGTCAAGAATCTGTGAATCTCATCTGCTTTATTTATGTACCTTCTTTTGGCTTTGGTTAGAAAAAATTATCTCCCCCAACATCAGATCACCTCATCATGTGAGTAGCTATCCAAAGTGTTGGACCTCCTAACAAGCTCCATTTCATTTCAGTTTTTAACTATAAAACTGTTTATTGATGGCTTTGTCACTTAACCTATTAACCAGAGAACATATTTTGACCCAACTTCCGTTTGTCTACTTTAGTTAAGAGGAAAATTGTGCCCTATTGTTTGTGTAAATAAGAATTCCACGTGCACTTTTTGTCCGCACTCTTAAAAAAAAAAAGAAAAAAAAAAGAGAGCACTGACTCTCTAGCCATCCTAATGTGAAAACTGATCTTTGATTATGCTGGTCAGAAAGTGACTATGTAAAATAAATACCTGTTCACTGCACAGATGTGCTCACTGTGTGAATTTACAGCTATCTCAGTTTTCTTCAGTAAGAAAATAATGCTTTTCCTACACTATTTCTAAATGGCAAAACAGACCCTAAACAGCTACGGGAGAGTGATCTCGATTCTTTTTTGGTTCAGGCACCAAGAAACCTGTTAACTATGTTCCAAATACAGACTTTTTACCTCATGCTGTGCAGACGTACACCTTAACTATACCGATAAAACACTTCAGGTGGGATACAGTTACTGGCAATAGTGCATGAAAGAAAACAGCTTGACCTTCAAACTTCAGTGTTAGTTTGCATGGCTGGCCAGGTTAAGTACAACAGCATCATTTTACTTTCTAAATGAAAAAGGTTGATACTGAAGCAGCTGAATGACCAGAACTGCATTTTAAGGCCTCTGTTCTTACACTGGCAAGCCTGCATTACTACTATTAACTTTAACATATAATCCCATTTTTTAACCAAATGCAAGAGTACTAACACGGGCATTTTCCTCAACCTAATCTTAAATAAAGCAATGAAGTTCTCATACAATGCTTCCTCAGCTCTCATCCCCTAACATCTCTACTCTACTTGTGCTAAATTGATGACATCTTCAGCATCTGGACCCATGGGGAGGAAGCCCTTGAGGAATTCCACCAGGATTTCAATAATTTCCAGCCCACCATCAACCTCAGCCTGGACCATTCCACACAAGAGATCCACTTCCTAGACACTACAGTGCTAATAAGTGATGGTCACATAAACACCACCCTATACTGGAAACCTACTGATGGCTATTCTGACCTACATGCCTCCAGCTTTCATCCAGACAACATCATATAATCCATTGTCTACAGCCAAGGTCTACGATACAACTACATTTGCTCCAATCCCTCAGAGACAAACACCTACAGAGTCTCTATCAAGAATTCTTAAAACTATAGTACCCACCTGGTGAAATTAAGAAACAGATTGACAGAGCCAGAAAGGTACAGAGAAGTCACCTATTACAAGACAGGTCCAACAAAGGAAGTAACAGAACCCTGCTAGCTGTCACCAACAGCCCCCAATTAAAACCTTTTCAGTGCATCATCAAGGAGCTACAACCTATCCTGAAGGAAAATCCCTCACTCTCACAGACCTTGGGAGACAGGCCGGTCCTTGCTTACAGACAGCCCCCCAACCTGAAGCAAATACTCACCACACAACAAAAACACTAACCCAGGAACTAAACCCTGCAACAAAGGCCAGTGCCAACTCTGTCTGCATATCTATTCAAGGAACACCATCATAGAACCTAACCACATCAACCACACTATCAGGGGCTCATTCACCTGCACATCTTCCAATGTGATATATGCCATCATGTGCCAGCAGTGCCCCTCTGCCATGTACATTGGCCAAACTGAACAGTCTCTATGAAAAAGAATAAATGGGCACAAATCTGACATCAGGAATTACAACATCCAAAAACCAGTAGGAGAACACTTCAACCCCTGTGGTAACTCAATAACGGACTTAAAAGTGCCAATTCTTCAACAAAAAAACTTCAAAATCAGACTCCAACGCGAAACTGCAAAATTGGAATTAATTTGCAAACTGGACACCATCAAATTAGGCCTGAATAAAGACTGGGAGTGAATGAGTCATTACAAAACCTAATTTTACCATACTAATTTCCCCTACTGTTACTCACACCTTTTTGTCAACTACTTGAAATGGGCCACCCTCACTACCACTTCAAAAGTGATTTTTCCTCCCTTGTTATTTTAGTGTGAATTGAATTGTCTTGTTTCATTGACCCCCCACCTGGTAAGGCAACTCCCATCTTTTCATGTACTATATATAAATATACCTGCTACTATATTTTCTACTCCATGCATCTGATGAAGTTGGTTCTAGCCCACAAAAGCTTATGCTCATTAGTCTCTAAGGTGCCAGAAGGACTCCTTGTTGTTTTTGCTGATACAGGATAACACAGCTACCACTCTGAAACCCTACATCACCATCACTGTCCAGATGATTCTAATGGTCCTGTGTAGTAGAGGTTACTTTTAACTTATGTGCTATACCACAAGTCAGAGAAGGTAAGGGTGATATAATGGGTCACCATATATCCTCTCACCAGAGATGCAGAAGATACCTCACCCCAAAGGCAAATTCATCAACATGAGTTTAGATGAGATGCAAATCCAGAGACAGGACCCGCATGGGAATCCTAGTACCCTAAACTTATACTGGCCTTTTATTAGAACTAACAAAGCTACTATCAAACTCAGCACTTGAGTTGCCAAAGTACATCATCTTGGAAGGTTTCAATACAAATGACAATTACATTTTTTAGATTTCCACAGGAGTCTGACAGACTAATCCAGTCATATCCACCAGGGGACTCTGAAATAGTCCTTAGACCCACTCATACTGTAGGACACGCTCTGAACTTTAGCTATAGTACAGTTAGTGGAAGCGCAGTAAGTAGACCTGGCCGAGAAATGTTCTCCTACCCACTTCAGAAAATTTTAATTTTTTTTGTTAACAGTCCCTACATCCCAGGAAAAAAAGAAAACAAAGCTTTTTGTTCTTCAGTTTGTAATGGAAAATAAGATACTTTTAGAAACAAATCTGTTTAATCAAAAATAAATCAGCCTTAACAGTAGAATTATAAAAACAAAATAATGAAATTATTTCAAAAGGAATATATAAAGGAAGGTGCCTAAATTATTGTTAATAAAAAGACAGCTAGTAGAAAAAAATGTTTTGTGAAAATCTGGAAAAATGAAGCATTTTCATTCCATTTGACATTTTTTCAGGATTTTCTTTTGTTTTATAATGAAAAGTTTTAAAACTTTTTTATTTGGAAATGGTGAGGAATAAGTTTTATATTTTTTACACTATCACTTTTCCCCATTAGGAAAAATATAGCACAAAAAAGTAAAAACAAAAAATGGAGAGAAAATGATTTTTTTTCTGTCCACAATTTCAAAAAACATTTAAAAAATTGTCCATTTTTTGGAGGGTGAGGAAATTGTGTGTGGTGCGGTGACAGAAATTCAACAAAATATTTTTTCCTCCATGAAGGACTGTTTTCAATGAAACCTCATCTTTCATTGATTTTTTTTATACCACGTCGCTCCTAAACCCTTTTTATTACCAAAATAAATTTCCTGGATTTTAGAAAATATGCTGAGTATCCAGTATTTCCCAATGAGGTCAATTTAAGGTGAGTACATTAAAACTTTTTTTTTTTAAATAATATTAGGGCCGATCAAAAAACAATCATCAAAAAACTGTTTTTCAGTAGTTTGTCTAAACTCAATATTTTGCAAAAAGTGATTGCTTTCTATATATATTTTAAATTTAAAAAAAAATGGTCAACTTTTTTGGTTTATTTTTTGCAATAAAAATAATCTAAATTTTCCATGAAAAAATCCAACCAAAAATTAAAAAAAATAAATAAATAATAAAATAAAATAATAAACTTAATTTTCTGACCAGCTCTATTGATTACTTCAATATTGTTTGTCAGCACTTATGGTGTATAGATTTTATTTCAAATGTTTGCAACAACCTTTCTGTATTCAGGGATGGAGGCCATCAAATACAAAGCTAATGTAGGTGAGAATTTAGGTGTCCTACATATGCCCAAAAATAATAATATTGCTCAATATTACACACTCAGTAAGTAGTATGTTTTATAAGATGGCATTCATGTGGTAAAAACAGAGGAAAACTCTGTATAGTAGATGCTTCACAGGTATAGAATAATGTATTTTTAAAAAAAATCTAAACAAAACATTTTAATTGCAGTCCAAGTAATCCATGTAAACAAATTACTTTCAGAAGAGTCCAAAATATTTTATAAGAAGTCAGAAGGATCAGAATAAATATAGAATATTGGGGTTGAGGGAAAGAGTTCTTTTAACCTCTATTAGAACTGTAAATTTGATGTGACTTTAAGTTCTTTTTTTAATATGGTTAACATCAAGGCCATAGAGCAAAACTAAACATTTCAGTCCAGAAAAGAGAGGAAAGGGGAACAGCTACACCAGGTACTACCTATGGACAATACATTTATCACCAAATAAGTTTAAAAGTAGGTTTTCCAAGATAATATAATGTCAGGGCAAAATTATTCCTTCCCTTATGTGGGTGCAATACCAAAGGAAACGTGAGGTCCCAGGATAACCTGACTCCCAGCAATCCATAGTGCAGGGGGAACACCTGTGCTGCCAGAGGGGTCACATTACTGCCACCATCCTGCTCCCTCTGTGTGTCACAACGCAGCCAGTGCTCTTTCCAGTGCAGCCAACAATTTACATGATCAGGAGACCTTTCCTTCAGTGATCCCACAGTCCCAGAATAAATTGTGCTTTTCAGAAGCACAGTAATTGCAAAAACATATTCCCCGTGGCACCACCGCTTGTGTGGTGCACTTCCTTCCTTTTCCGAGCATGGTTAAGGATGTTAGGAACCTTAAAGGAGCCTACACTGTCTCATATCATATGCACTACACTATTTTTTATAGCTTTATACAAATACTTAAAATGTTTTGACAGACTGTGTTCTAAGAACATTTAACTGAATTGCAAGTACCTAAAATCACATAAGTTTTTCTGATGCCATTCCAGTGGATTAGCTATAGCACAGACACATGCTCAAATACCGCAAATGGATATTTATAGTTTGCAAAATTATAAAGATGACATTAAGAGATTCAATATAAAACAATGTTTTCACTCTCTTGAATGTATGAACCTGCTAGAATTCAGTCTTGGGTGTTTTCTTTTTTCTTCCGGAAGACACAGGAAAATAAATCTGAATTCATTAGTGGACACCATAAAAAGCCAATTTCTACTCAAATGTGCTACTAGCCTTCCAGCTCAATAGAAATAAGATTTATATCCTACTTATCTATTGACTACTGTAAGGCAGAAGAAATATTACAATATTGACCCTTCTCCCTTTTGTTCTTTCTCCAAATTGATAAAACACTTAACAAGGAATGTTTTGTTGCCATTGCTAGAAATAAACCAAACTACAACAGAAAAGTCAACGTCTCTGAGAGGTCTGTTCTCCCATCCATTTATACACATGCCTTCTATTAACACTAATGAGAATTACCCCATGAATTACGGATGAGAGATCAGGCCCCTTAATTTGTTTAGATGAGACCCATTTTAATCAGTGTAGGCCACACATAATATTGTACCATGCATGTGCAGCTGGTGAGTCAACGCATTTGAGGTTTTCACTTTATATTGCAGGGGCTCTAGCCAGGCCAATAATTTTAAACAGAAGCATGTCAGAATGTTACCCTTGACTAACATTCACAGGGTATTTATCCCCGGGTGAAGGAAATAAAGCCTCAGGGACTTGGAATGACTTTGTAACAGTAAACTACTGGGGACCGAGCACTGAATGTGATAAGCAAGATTCAACCCTGACCGCATGGTACCAATGTCTTGCAGCTGCCACTGTTTCTATTATATAAGAGACTTTGATTTTGTTTATTAAAACACGGGTCAGCTAACATCTAGTTCTCATGACACTTCAAAATTTTCATCACCTTTTACCCTCTCAGTAACCTGACATTAAGCTCAGTAAAGACATTTGTTCACAGAACAACCATCAAGGGAAATCATTTAGAAGTGCTACATAAATAGCACCCAAACACAGTATACAGAGTGAGATATATATATATTAAAAAAAGAACTCAATGGAGGACATATTTCTTTATGCCACTGACCTCTATTTGAGAATTGCTATCAGTCTCAATGAGTGGAGGAGAAAAACACTCCTACGCCAAAGTGTACATATGCCACTACCTCTCTCTTGTAATGGAGATCATTCTCCCGAACCCACTTCATACAGTTCAGATTTTCCCTCAGATGCACGGGGAATATCTTCCCAAATTACAACAAAAACTTACATTTATTATGATTTATAGAATATATTAAGCAGTGGAAGCATTCTAGAGATCACTTAAGTCTCTAATGTTAAGGGCCAGATTTTCAGAAAGGGTGTGTGAATTTGGACATGCCATTTACATGTGCATTTGAAGTCCACAGGTCTTTGCTCAAGTGTGTGTGCACCTCATGCAGAGCCAACTGAGGGATTAGAACCATGTATTTTTCCCTGATGCCCCCTTCAACATTTCTCCTCCCAACCCTAGTATGATGTTAAGTTGTTACTCCTGGTACCATGGGATGGTGATCTTCAGAGCATCCACTTGTGGCCCATCCTGGCCCTGCAAGCGTGCTGCTCACAGTACTCACTCATGCTCTTCCAGTCAATCACCCGGGCCAGATTAATTCAAAACACATAACCTTTTTGTCAGGGTTGAGTTCATTAACTCTATAGAAAATAACTCACTTCTTTAGTCATCCAAGTTCACATCCATTCTGAGTCCATGTAACTGTGTCTAGGACTCTCTGGTAGATTTTTCTTACTCCATTTCAAGAAGTCCCCTTAACCCCACAACTCCATTACTGGAACTGAGATTGTTTTGAAACACAACTTAATCTCCATGAAATACAATCAGTCACTCAAGACACGAGAGTCCCCAGCTCCTCCTTGAAGCTGTGGACTATTATTTAAACCGGGGTTGGCAACTTCTGGCACACAGCCTTACCCTGGTGGGCTGGGCCAATTTGTTTACCTGTCGCGTAGGCAGGTTTGGCCAATCATGGTTCCCTCTGGCCGCAGTTCACCATCTCAGGCCAATAGGGGCGGCGGGAAGTGGCGCGGGCTGAGGGATGAGCTGGTTGCGGTTTCCCGCTGCCCCCATTGGCCTGGAATGGCAAACAGCAGCCAGTGGGAACAGCGATCAGCCGAACCTGCCGACACGGCAGGTAAACAAACTGGCCTGGTCCAACAAGGTGCTTACCCTGGTGAGCCGCGTGCCAGAGGTTGCCAACCCCTGATTTAGACAGTCCTTGTGTCTCTCCTGAAGACAGGAGTCTTAAATATTCACTTATAGAATCATAGGGAACTACTGGAACATTGCCAGTAACAACTCCAGCACACATAGGCAGGACTGAATTTTTTGCTAATTCCCCGGATCAGATACAACACCACAAGGACACACTAGACAACAACTTAACACTAAGCTAAAGATAAAACACAATCTCTTGATAGGTGCTGTCTCCACTGATCATTACACAGTATTGTCATCTTCAGTAGATCAAAAATCATGAGTCAGATCCCCACAAATCAAGAGATATTTTGTAAAGGATTATATTATGGGGTTTTTTTTAGGTCAGTCTCTTGACTTTGAACTCCCCCTGCCCATCCCCAGAATATGAGCATGTGACAATTAGTGTTGAACACTCTCCTAAATGTATTGTATAATATGATTTTGGGCCTTGGTGCTGGAGTTCTCACCCCCACATCTGTCAGTCTCCTGCCCAGCAATTAATCCTGTCCTCCAGTCTCCCATCAGTTCTGTCCCCACCCAACCCCACTTCAGTTCAGCCCTTTCTCAGTTCAGTCCCCAAACCCCATCGACCCCCCTCCCTCCCTCAGTTCACCCACCCAGCTCTCACGCTATCTACTCAGAATCCACCATCACTACAGCCCCTCCATCCCATCAGGGCCCACCCTCCTCATTTTAGCCCCCTTGCAGCCCCAAGGCCACAGTTCAGCTCTCCCAGCCTCACCTCTGCTCCTTTTAGGGATCTTCACCCACAAAGGCCTGTGGGGGCTTCAGTGAGATCCAGTCTCTCACTTCTAAGGCTGAGAGCTGAAGCTGGTTGCCCAGGGATGACAGCCAGAGCTCATGAAAAGGGGCTCCTGCTTTCAGCCTGCAAAGAAGGGACAGTGGAAGCTGACAGTGAGACCACAAGCCAACCTGGGCTGACAGGAATTTCTAAGTAAAAGTAAGCCTCATTCATGATCTCAGGATAGAACTCTCAAATGTCAGGATATTTTTTTTTTCAGTCACGGCTGAAAAAAAAAATCCTGACATTCAAGAGTTCTATCATGAGACCATGAATAGAGCTTAACTTTTACTTAGAAACCATGTCTCTGGCGATAAATTTGTGAGAGTTGTCATGTCTGATTATAAGTCCCCCAGTTCTTCTCCTTGGAACTTGGGTGGAACTCAGGCCAGCTGTAGGGCCTTAGCCAACTTCTCTATCAGCTGGCTTCTTTTTCACTAATTATTCTTCAGGCTCAGAGGGTTCAGCAGGCCAAATTTCTCCTACTGGTGTCTCTACTGCTATGTGGTAGAAGGCAGAATGTATGCTGGTTGCCTACCTAAAGCTCATCCCCGTTAGCTGGGAGACAGATGAGCTGTGTCCTACCCACTCTGCACACTTCTTGGTCCTGGACTGTTAAAGAAACAGTAAGAAGATTTCTCCCCAAATACTACTTAGTCCCAGGACAGCTTCATCTCTGTCAATATCACCTAAGTCCTTGAATATAACAGGTCTTCTGGAATCTTAAAGGGTAATGAAATGTGAATGGGGTAGGCTGATTCCAGGCACCATTTCCCTTAACGGAGCAGACTACTTTGCCACACTTAGTTTTAACAAATCCAACTCACAACATTTTCAGGCTGTTCTATTGTAACTTCAGGGTCCTGTGAGGCCAGAAGGTAGGGTGAAGCCATGAGAGGGTTATGCAGGTCTTCCCTAACAAAGGTCCATATAATCTGCATACCACACCATGCCATTAGATATATTTGTATATGCCACAGGTATAAGATTTTTTTTATAAGTGGCTTAGAGAGTTTTAAAAATGTCTATTTGTTATTATTTTTGTAAAACACACACAAAAATAGGACCTAAAATACACAATGCTTCAATTTTAAGGGCTGATATTTTGCGCCCCCTCCCCAATTAGAAAAAAAAATGCCATCCTATTGGAAAGGTGGGGATGTTCCCTTTCATTGGTATGCAAAGCTTCAGTTTCCAGGCTTCATTACACATGAGATGTCAGAAGTTTATCCTGCCAATAGCGCATGAGTAAGCATTGCTCTGCACTCCTCCCCACCCAGTCATACTTTGGGTGTAATCAACATGTGTGTGTTCTGGTGAAGGAAGTATCTCTCTTGTGCCCCACCGCTCCAGCAGATCTGGATTCATGAGCAGAGTCCAGCTGAAGTGGCCAAAAGTGCATGATTAATGCAATTTATCACATCTTTGCAATTTATCACATGGCTCTCATATTTCCCTTCTCTCACACAGATCTAATTGTTTTCTTTGCCTTCAACACCATTTTCTCCCTGGACCATAAGCGGTGCAATGAGCAAAAGAAGTGGAGTACACACATTTCTTTTTCAGTCTGATGAAGATTAAGTATTTTTTAAAGAAGACAACATATTACACTACTGACTTCTTCATGTGATAATATTTATATAAAAATCAATGCTGAGATTCACATTGCACCTGTTGTAGAGTAATAAAATAATTTCTTTTTGAGCTATTTATTCATGCTAGCATGTTTAGCAAATTTTGCAGATGTTATTGTAAAGAAGAGAAAACTGGATTGTGGAGCTATGCAATTTAACACTGGTGATATTGAGAAAATAACTAGCAATTAAAATGTTAACATTACATACAGTTTCCTTGATTTATGAAGGCATTAAAATGAGAAATTGTTAAAAACATTTTAAAGGGAACCATATTTCAGTTTACTAACCTAAATGTATACAAAGAGCCTAGAGCTTTTGAAGCAAACACCTTATTCATATTAGACTGAGGGACAAATAAGCTTGAATGTAAACAAAACAGTGCCCTCACAATAATTTTATCTTAATTAGAGTCAAAGGACTCATTGTGATACGTCTTAACAAGATGATCCCAATAGATATGAGATTGCATGTTTAGTAAATACATTCATCTTTAATCTCTGATGATCCAGATTCAAGTCTACCAAAGAAATGAACCCAAAAGTTACAGTGTACTTTCTAGTTGGGGTTTGTTCACATCTCAAAATCATTATGCATTTTAAAGCAAACGCTGCACATCTGTCAATTTCTGCTCAGGACCATGCTATTCTATCCAAACTGAGTTTTCATACTGTACCCACCCACCACAGTATCTGAGTACCTAAACTGGCTGACAAAGAACTGCCCACTTTCTGCCACGCTCTTAGTTTTTTGCTTGCCTAACTGGTAAATTCTTCATCCGATTTAAAATGAATTAACTGTATTCCCAGAAAAGCTCTAAAAATTCACATAGAAATTAAGGCTTCCCTGGAGATAAACCATTTAATTAATCTGCTTGGTTTGTCAACACCTTTTCATTTAAATATTGGAAGATGCAAGGATACTGAGAATTAAGAGAATGTCAGGTCCTTATTCTGCTCTGAAAAAAAATGATGTGAAACCTGCTGAGATTTACTGATCTGTTTTCCACTCACAGAACTATTCAGAAGAAAAGTATACCAAGCCATGAAAGTATTTTGGTGATCATGTACAGGAACTTCCCACAGAGAGCTGTTAGGAAGCAGAGCTGATGCTAAAAACCTGCTCTGCTGAATTTTCTGACTCAGAAGATTAAAAAAAATATGGTGTTTTGCTCCAGCAGAAGCAATTTTTGGGAGCTGACAGTCAGTCTTGCCAAAAGACTGGCTGGTAAGCTGTTACCACTTGTTTTTAAAATATCTAGTTTCCTGACAAGTCGGATGGAGAGGGCGGAGGCCATACTCATATATATCTTTAACTCTTTGGAAGGATGCTAGTTAAGGATGTCTATATCTAGATAGAGACGAGCTACCTTTTCTCGACGAAGCTTTTGAAGACCTGTGACATAGACATCAGCATGGGTTTGAAGCATATTTTTATATCTATGTTGGAGAGCAGTGGTGTGGGAGCTACTTTCTCTCTCTTCCCTCTCCTTTTTTCCCCATTGAAAAATGGATGAAGCTGATAGGTTGCCAAAGAAAATAATGCAAGCACAATAAAAGTCAGTCTAACCCAGAAGTTGCCCACCAACTAGGTGGTGGGACATCATACTTAAGGACATGGCCAGGTCGTGCTTAATGGAGAAACAAGCATGGCTGGGAATGAATAGTGATTCTGTATTACTCCCCATGACTGCCAAGATGCCCTGGAATGAAAGAAAATTGTTTGTAAGTTTCCATCCTGTTTATTTACAGACAGACAAATTTTGAGAGGAAAGAATATAAGCTCTTTAAGGCAGGGAACATCTTTTGTGTTTGAATTGTGCAGCTTCAGCCTTCCAGCACTACCATGACTATAAAAAAAAAAAAGTATTTGCAGAAAATAAAAATCAAGTCCAACTACTAACTTTAAGGAGTCAGAAAATGAAAATGGAACTCTCTGGGGGCAAGAGCGGTAGTCGTTTGTATTGGCTATGTCATCCAGTAAATGAAAGAAAACAAACCACTAATACAATGCCACAATTGGAGAAACATATCGGCTGCCATGCAAGGAGCTTGGAGTCCTGGTGCCACAGATGAAGAATACAGATCACACTATCATCACTCCAGGAGATAGAACCATGCCGGAGAGGACCCTGAAGGATACCATCCACTGTTAATATGTGGAAAACCTGAAACAGATTCCGGACCAGGGCAAAGCCTTCTAAGTGATGTGCAAGTGGGAAGCCAGCTTCCATCCCGGGGGCAACTTCATCTGATTTGCCAGCTGGAGGTTCATCCACAGGGCCCAGCTCAACTGTGTCCCATTGAACGGAGCTATCCACCACAGGAATTGGGACAAGCAATGCAGGTAGTGCGTCTACGCCAATGAGACACTAACCCACGTCCTGTATAGTGCGAGCCCCATTTGAGAGCTTGGAAGCTGTGACACAACCGCATTCAAGATCACTTGGCCAGCGCCATCCCACCACCCGTGGGGAAGGTTGCCATAAACTCTGCCATCCATGGAACCAACAGCCAACTTCAACCAGATATCATCATCACCAATGAGGACCAGAAGAAGATCATCATGGTGGAAGAAGATCATCATGGTGGAAGTCACAGTGCTGTTCGAGAAGACCTGACTTTCCACAATGCTCGAGCTCGAAAGGTAGAGAAATATGCCCCTCTGGCCAATACTTTGAGAGCTAAGAGTTACCAGGTCCAGACACATGCACTGATTGTCAGAGCCTTAGATGCATGGGACCCCAGTAATGAGCAAGTGCTGAGAGAATGTGGAATCAGTCAATGCTATGCTCGGCTGATGCGGCAACTCATGGTGTCGGACACCATCAGGTGGTTAAGGGACATCTACACAGAACACATCACTGGACATCAGCAATACCAGAAGGTATGAGCTGGACTGCCAATGAGAAGCGCAGTCAGGAAAGTAACAAATACTTTCCTCATGGATTGTATTTTCTAAATGGACAGCCAACCTAATTCTCAATTACTGAGGGATCATCTTGACTCACTGAGATATTTTGCTTTCCACAATCAAATCTCTGTACAACCTTTCATGAGTGATGTACCAGAGTATTCAGATTCTAATATCTAAACTGTATTGTTAAATCAATTCACCTAAATTTGGGTTATTGCTGATTATATGCTCTATGTATCATATGACTTTTAAACATTAACTTTATATTTGTGGATAATCTAAGCACTATACCCAGATGTACAGACCCACTTTTCCCAACTTATGTATTATTTTTTTTAACACTGGCTGTATTGGCTATGTCATCCAATAAGAGAAAGAAAACAAACCACTAACACACCAACACAGTTTGACTAGTGAATTTCAATTATTGTATAAAAAAGGGAATATTCACATTTATCACAATTCACAAGTAATCCATCGACTGGCATTTACTGACCAAAAACATTCCATGAACAATTTAGAATACCAAACAAAATCATGAAAGAAATGCAGGAAGAGGGCTAAATTTGCTGAGTAAACTGCTCTTAATCCTTTGACCAGATCTAGTCCATTCCTTTCACTGTTGGGGGACAGCTCAATAGTCATGGATTAACCACATTATCTAAACAAGGTTCAAATGGTAGGAGTGTTCTCTTAGAGTTTTGTATTTCTGAGGCAGAATAAATAAGTGCCACACAGTTTTCTGTGTGGAGGTAGGTCTTGTGAACCAAACCTTTATAAAAAGAAATCGAAGTCTTGACTGATTTTCTAATGTTTATGGAGGTTAAAGGCCTCATTAGTCAGAGAGCTAAAAGTACTTATATCCACAATTGGTGGGCTAATGTGCCAAAAATGTTACCACAAATGTGAATGCAAATACCCAATCTGCATGCAGAGCGGGTGCAACCATTTAGGCAACCTAGGCGGTTGCCTAGGGCACTAGGATTTGGGGGGCACCATTTTCTTTGGCAGCGACCACGGCGGCTGGATCTTCAGCTGCCCCAGTCACCGCCAGCATTTAGGCAGAGGGAACTGGGGCAGAGGAGCACGGGGAGGGCCACCTGCAGCAAGTAAGGGGGGGGGCGGCATGCAGGGGAACTCCTCGCCCCAGCTCACCTCTGCCCCGCCACCTCCCCGAGCTCACCGTGGCTGCTTCACTTCTCCCGCCTCCCAGGCTTGCGGCGCCTAAGCTGATTGGCACAGCAAGCCTGGAAGGTGAGAGAATTGAAGCGGTGACAGTGTGCTCGGGGAGGAGGTGGGGCAGGGGTGAGCTGTTTCACTTCTCCCATCTCCCAGGCTTGCGGCGCCAATCAGCTTAGGCACCGCAAGCCTAGGAGGCAGGAGAAGTGAAGAGGCCACGGCGTGCTCGGGGTGCTCGTGCGCGGAGCAGGGGTGAGCTGGGGCGGGGGGGGGCCTCAGGGCGGAGGGTGGGGAGTGGGGAGCTGCCGCAAGGGGGGCACCTCAGGGTGGAGGGGGGGAGGAGCTGCCACGGGGGGGCGCCTTAGGGTGGGGGGGGTGGGGGGAGGGCGCAAGGTGGAAGTTTCGCCTAGGGCATGAAACATCCTTGCACCGGCCCTGTCTGCATGTGCAATATAGCAGTAATTGCTCAAGCAATCTAGATACATAACTGTGCATGAACGTTTGCAGATGGTCCTAGACACACTACCTTTTGTCCAGTTGCACTCGTTGCAAGATTAATTATCTGCCCCAGTGTCTTGATCAAAATTTCATGTTATACGTTGTGCATACATTGTCAAAATTCCTTGATCTGATATGGCAATATGGAAATTCCTATTAAAAGCTGGAGCTAAGAAAACAATCTGGTATGTGTAATTGTGAAATTATTTTTGTCCTGAACCTTAAATCTTTTCCAGATGTTGATTTTTTTTAAATATGACTGTAGCAGAGGGAAGAAATATGTTACAAAATATGTGTTAATGCTGAGAAATGTCGAGCACCCACAATTCCAACAGATGCTTTCTGTGGGAGCTGCAGATGCTCAGCACCTTTCAGAATTAGGCTCTGAAGGCATCATTTACACCCCAAGATTTTCATATTTTAAGGTAGAAAGAATGTCTGGGTGTGGTCTGAGTTGAGAACACCGAATCAGAAACTAATAATTTCTTACAGACTCTTTCCATGGTATATGGCCTCAAACCAGCAAATCACTTAAGAATTAATTTTAAATTTAAGTATGTGAGTAGTCTCCTTAAATTAAATGTGACTACTTGTGTCTGCTTAACTATAAGCACATACTTAAAAGCTGTGCTAGATTAACGTGCATGCAATCTCTTATCTTAAATTTCTACATCTCACTATCTTAACTGTGATCATTCAAGGACTGATCAGATAACATTTGTAAACTTCAATATAAATGTTACATTTATTATTATTGAAAATCTCTGTTAAAGATGTGGAAAATGTTCTGGCAGTTTCAGATGAAATAATAGATAAACTCTATGAGTCTAAGGCCAGAATGGACAATCAAGGTCATCTAGTCTGACCTCCTGCACATCCTAGACCGTAGAAACTCAGTTACCCCAACATGTAATAGGCCCATAACCTCTCGCTGTGTTACTGAAGTCCTCAAATGTTGATTTAAAGACTTGAAGTTACAGAGAATCCACCATTTACTTTAATTCAAACCAGCATGCTGAAGAGAAAGGCAAACAAAACAAACAAACAAAAACAAACAAACAGGGTCTCTACCAATCTGACTAGAAGGAAAATTCCTTCCCAATCTCATATATAATTATCAGATAGACTCTGAGTATGTGCGCAAGACTCACTAGCCAGACACTTGGAAAGAATTTTCTGTAGTAGCTCAGAGTCCACCCCATGTAGCATCTCTTTGGGGACATTCTCTAATAGCAGTCGCAGATAGGCCATATGCCATTGTAAGTGACCTCATTATTCCATTCCCTCCATAAACTTATCAAGCTTAAAACAAGCTAGTTTTTTTCATCCCCACTACCACCGTTGGAAGGTTGGACAAGAACATCACTCTTCTGATGGTTAGAAACCTGTGTCTAATTTCAAGCCTAAACGTATTGACGGCCAGTTTATATCCATTTGTCCTTTTACCCTGGTCTTTTAACAATGATCCTTAACTTAAAGAATTCCTGTCCCTCTGTGACGGGTTGGATCAAAGAAACCCTCTTGGGAGCTGCCACCTGATGTGACAAAACTACTTCCAGCCCTATTTTCCCTGCCAGCTCGGGACTCCAGCACCATGTCTTGCTGAGCCAGACACTACTGTCTGCTCCAACACAGACCCAGGATCTGAATTACTTGCCCCAAAGCTGCAGGTATACCTGAAAGCAGCTAACAGAAGTGTTCCTGTCTTTAACACTCAGATGCCCACCTCCCAATGGGGTCTAAACCCAAATAAATACGTTTTACCCTGTATAAAGCTTATGCAGGGTAAACTCTTAAATTGTTCGCCCTCTATAACACTGATAGAGAGATATGCACAGTTGTTTGCTCCCCCAGGTATTAATACATACTCTAAGTAAAAAGTGATTTTATTAAATACAGATAGTAGGATTTAAGTGGTTCCAAGAAGTGACAGACAGAACAAAGTAAGTCACCAAGCAAAATAAAATAAAATGTGCAAATCTATGTCTAATCAAACTGAATACAGATAAGATCCTCACCAGTTCCAGAATGCTCCCTTTTACAGATTAATCTCCTTTTAGCCTGGGTCCAGCAATCACTCACACCCCTTGCACACTGCCCTTTGTTCCAGTTTCTTTCAAGTATCTTTAGGGGGGAAAAGGCCTTCTCTTTAGCCACTGAAGACCAAAAAGAGGGGTCTCCCAGAGGTTTAAATAGACTTTGTCTTGTGGGTGGAGATCTCCTCCTCACTCCTATGCAAAGTCCAGCTCCAAGATGAAGTTTAGGAGTCACCTGGGCAAGTCACATGTCCGTGCATGACTCACACTTTTTACAGGTAGCATCCATTGTTTACATGCTACCTTGAATGTCCTCACATAGACTTCTTATGTGGATTGGAGCATTCCAAGATACATTGTCCTTTAAGTGTTTCTTGATTAGGTACTTAACTTCAACATTCCTTTCTCCAAGACCTGACCAAATGCTCTGCTAAGGTTATTTAGAAATCAAGCCAGTGCACAGCCAACATTCATAATATTCATAACTTCAAATACAAAAATGATACATGCATATAAATAGGGTTAATACATTCAGTAGATCATAATCTTTACGGAGGTATGTTACATGGCATATTTCCATAAAACACATTCTAAGCATATTTCCATAAAGCCTTATGGGAGGTACCGTCACACCCTCCTTGGCGTTTATCCCTCAGAGGTATTTATAGAGAGTAATCATATCTCGCCTCAGGCTTCATTTTTGTTAGGCTAAACAAGCAAATGTCCTTAAGTATCCTCTCATGAGGTAGGTTCTCCATTCCTCTGATAGTCCTAGTTGCCATTCTCTGCATCTGTTCCAGTTTGAATTAATCTGTCTTAAACATGAGAGACCAGAATTGCACACAAGTATTCCAGATAACGGTAATAAAATTTCCCTATCTCTTTTGTAAATACCTTGCCTGATGCATCCTTGAATTCCATTATCCTTTTTCATGGCCATATCACACTGGCAGTTCTCATTCATCCTATGATTGACCAATACACCCCAGGTATTTCTTCTCCTCTATTGCTTCCAACTGATACATTCCTAAGGTATAGCAAAAATTCTTATTGTTAGTCCCTAACTGAATGACATTGCACTTTACATTATTGAACTTCATCCCACTTCTAACTCCAATTTTCAACGTTGGCCAAATCTTTGTGTATGATTTTCCTGTTCTCTATGACCTTAAACACTCTTTCTTTAAAAATAAAAAAAATCACACATGTGCAAGCACATACACACTACCTGACAAAAATTCCACACTCGCCTGCCCACAAAATCCCTTTTAGAAACACACACTCAGACTTCTTCATTTTCAGTTGTGTTTGCTGGCTCCTGTGCTCCTTCTCCTCTGCCATTGTCTGGCTGCCTTTATAGACCTGCTGATTATGGATGCTATGCCATAAAATTATTCCTCATATTAATAATTCTCAGTTTTATATATGAGTCCAACTTTGTAGCCCTGTACATAGTTCTATAGCTCAAAACACTAGACTGCAACACTAACGCATCCCAAGTCTCTTTCACTATTCACACACACACACACACACACACACACACACACACACACACACACACACACACACACTATTGATATTAATGGAAAAAGTTCAGTATCTCTCATCACAAGGTAATAAAACTTGACTATAAATTGTTTCTTCATTGCTACTAATAACTATTAAACCTCTGATAGAAATTGCTGCCTGCTGATTAATCCATGCGTTGATTTTTTGAAAGTTAACACAAAATTTCTGGGGTTAGAGGTGTTGCAATGGCTTGAGTTATTCTGTGCTTGGCTGAACATATGGACTGTATGAGAATTTTACTAGTTGCACTTCCATTAGAGCTCAATAAAACTTTAGGTATGAAACCCAAACTCAAGCGAAAACTTATCTGGTCCCTCACTTCTTTACAAGTTTGAAACACAGCCCACAGGCAGTTTGGGTTGAGTTTGGCCTTGCTTTTTTGTACAATTTTAAATCTGAAACTCAAAGTGAAACTCAGAGAAAGTAGTACATGTGAACAAAAGTCAAATACAAGTTTTCTGTGAACTTCTGCAACCATCATTCTAAGCATCCACCCCATAATAATTTGTTCTTGAACCCAATTCCTTGCTTGGACATCCTGCTTCTGAAAAACAATTATTTCAAGAATGATGTTATTGTAGCTGAAATATTGACTATACAAAATAGAGGGTCAGCAGGTAATCTACGACACCATGTGTATATATAGGTAAGCAGTACTATAAAGACAACCTATTTATGTGGGGTGTGTTTCTCTGCTTCTTTCATCTAAACACTGCCTCTCTCCTCCCAAGATCCTTAGTTTTGAGTCTCACACAGAGTAAAGATTGGGATTTTGCCTCCTGCCCCTCTTCACTCAGCTAGCTTTCTCACTAGTATAGCTTTCATCTGTTCATGAAAGCATCAGAACATCACAAATAAATTCAAGTATCAGAGGGTAGCCGTGTTAGTCTGGATCTGTAAAAGCAGCAAAGAATCCTGTGGCACCTTATAGACTAACAGACGTTTTGGAGCAGATGCATCTGAGGAAGTGGGTATTCACCCACGAAAGCTCATGCTCCAAAACGTCTGTTAGTCTATAAGGTGCCACAGGATTCTTTGCTACAAATAAATTCCTGTAACTGGTGGATTTAGGGTGAAGTAGTGCAGTCCACTGAACTTAGTTCTCTCTGTTCCCTTTGTGGGGCTTTGAACCATTGTTGAAGGCAATCTTAGAGATCCCAGTTGGGCTCAGTCTATTTGACCTTCTAATTTGCTTTCAGGGAAAAAGCACAGTGCAGCCAGGTGCCTCTCGTTCAGAAAAGCCATTCCTCATAGAAATGGTGCCTTTCATGAGATTGTATAAAGCCTCGCTTTGCCATAGCTTTTCGAGAGCCCCAGATCATCCCTCCAAAAATCTCACAACTACTAAAAATTGCATATAAGATGCAGTTATTAGAAAAGGCATATGTTAAAGCATTCTCTACCTCCAGGTTCTGCTAGTCTTCACTATATTGTTCCTCCTCCTTAAACCAATCGTGGAAGGCAATTCCTAGTTTGCTTTACATACTGATCCTGACTGAGGAAACTTGTCTCAAACATCTGAGCTCCACTCAGTTCAAGTCCCGGATGTTAGTGTGCCCCCTTTATAACCGACCACTGCTTGGGCTAATAGTAAGGCTTGAAACTGGGACCTTCAGCACTAATATCATGAGCCTCTAGTCCTTGCACTAAAGGACTAAGTACTAAGTAGTAGCAGAATTATGTCAACCAGGCTTTGGCAGGGGACAAAACTTTCCTTCTTTAAGTTAGCTATAGTCATTCCACTACTGGTAACACGGTACTTATCCTTACAGATGGGACTTGGTGAAAGACCCAGCACCTAAGGATGGCCTCAACACCTCCTACTCCTCTCATTGACAGGTTATGATATGACCTGAATACATATTTTTATCACTGCCTTTTGCCAAGGTACTTCTTTTGCATATGGATCGTGTGTGTGTGTGTGTATGTGTGTGTGTGAGAGAGAGAGAGAGTGAGTGAGAGAGAGAAAACACAGCCCTTAGTGTTTCACCTAGGTAAAATCCTAGAATATTTTTCTCCAGGAAGTTGGGATTTTGTTTTTGTTTTTTTGGTTGTTTGTTTGTTTGATATGGGCCTGGCTTTCAGTAAGGTTAAAGGCTAAGCGTCAGACCTCAATGCTATGATGTTAATCAGTTAATGTCTGCACATCATGTTGGTAATGTAAAATAAGATGTAAATGCTAAATATTGTTATTAAATGATTCAGACTGCCTGTAAAAATATATTACCCCACTGTCCCTAAAATACAGTCTATAGCAGTAGCTTTCAAAGTTATTTTCTGGGGACCCAGTTGAAGACATTAGTTGATGCCCGTGACCCAACGGAGCAAGGGATGAGGGATTTGGGGTGTGGGAGAGGCTCAGGGCTGGAGCAGAGGGTTGGGGTGTGGGGGTGAGGCTTGCAGGGTGGGGCTGGGAATGAGAGGTTCAAGGTGTGGGAGGAGGATCTGGGCTGGGGCAGGGTTTGGGGTCCAGGAGGGGGTCAGGTCTCTGGGCTGGGGGTGCAGGTTCTGAGATGGGGCCAAGGATGAGGTGTTTGGGTTGAAGGAAGGGGTTCCAGGGTTGGGGCGGGGGGTCAGGACTGGGGCAGGGGATTGGGGTGAAGGGTTGGCACACGGATTTACTGCTGGTGGCTCCCAGTCAGTGGCATAGCCAGGGTGCAGAGTCAGGCTTCCCATCTGTCCTGGCACTCTTGATTGTGCTGCACCTGAAGTGACCAGCAGCAGGTCTGTCTCCTAGGCAGTGGCGTGCAAGCGGCTCCATGCGGCTCTCGCCTGCAGGCACCATCCTGTCCAGCTCCCATTGGCCGGGAACCAGCCACTGGGAGTGCAGAGCTGATGCTCAGGGTGGGGGCAGAGCATGGACACCCATGGCCCCCCGCCTACAAGCCAGACCCATTGCCGGCCACTTCTGGGCACAGCGTGGTGTCAGAACAGGTAGGCACTAGCCTGCCTTAGCTGTGCAGCACTGCCGACGGGACTTCTAATGCGCTGACCAGAGCAACCAAGTGCCTTACATGCTGCAACCCAGTACTGGGTCACACCCGAACTTCGAAAAAACACTGGTCTAAAGAGCTTTATCGAAGGCTTACCTTAAACCTTAAGGCTCTGTTTCTGATTGCTATTGTTTGAGAGAGAAAGCCAGTGAACTCTCCCTTAAAAGGAATTCTCTAAAGATTAGATGGTTCTGGGTACTGTTCCTTGTTTGTGCTATCCTGTTTTCAAGGCAAACATCATCACAGTTAACTGTAGGCTAGCAGTTCTCACTGGTGCGAGCATAGAACTCCGATGCCAGTGCAGTAGGCCTGATGCTGCCAAAACTAACCTAGTCTCCCATTCAGCCCCTTTCCCCTATTACCTTGGCCTATGTGCTCCTGACAGATTTCTCAACTCATTTCAACTCTCTTGTTTCAATGGCAATGATATTCTCAGTAGCTCTCACCCTGCTGCAGGAATTGGGGGACAGAAGGAGGCAGAGAGGGGACATCTGAACATTTCACTATGAAACTGTATTCCCCTCTGTCATAAACAGATAGCTAAGGGTTAATGTCTTTTTCACCTGAAGCACCTGACCAGAGGACTAATCAGGAAACAGGATTTTTTTTCAACTCTGGGTGGAGGGAAGTTTGTGTCTGAGTCTTTGTCTGTCTGCCTGCTTTTCTCTCAGCTTTGAGAAGTGATTTCTGTTTTCTAATCTTCTGTTTCCAAGTTGTAAGGACAAAGAGATCAAATAGTGAGTTATATGATTTCTTTTCTTTGGTATTTACATGTCTATAGTTGCTGGAGTGCTTTGATTTGTATTCTTTTTGAATAAGGCTGTTTATTCAATATTCTTTTAAGCAATTGACTCTGTATTTGTCACCTTTATACAGAGAGACCATTTTTATGTATTTTTCTTTCTTTTTATATAAAGCTTTCTTTTTGAGACCTGTTGGAGTTTTTCTTTACTGGGGAACTTCAGGGAAATTGAGTCTGTACTCACCAGGGAATTGGTGGGAGGAAGAAATCAGGGGGAGATCTGTGTGTGTTGGATTTGCTAGCCTGATTTTGCATTCCCTCTGGGTGAAGAGGAAAGTGCATTTGTTTCCAGGACTGGAATTACAGAGGGTGGACTCCCTCTGCTTGGATTCACGGAGGTTGCTTCTGTGTATCTCTCCAGGAGCACCTGGAGGGGGGAAGGGAAAAAGGATTATTTCCCTTTGTTGTGAGACTCAAGGGATTTGGGTCTTGGGGTCCCCAGGGAAGGTTTTTGTGGGGACCAGAGTGCCCCAAAACACTCTAATTTTTTGGGTGGTGGCAGCCATACCAGGTCCAAGCTGGTAACTAAGCTTGGAGATTTTCATGCTAACCCCCATATTTTGGACGCTAAGGTCCAAATCTGGGACTAGGTTATGACACCCTCTATTTTTGTCTCTAAGTCTAATAAAGCAGAGAGACAGCTTCACCGTCAAAAGGGATTATGAGGATGACAGTGAGTTTCCATTGTAACAAAACCAGATAATTTTTGTGTAGGTCAACAGCTGTTTATCCTAGAAAAAGATTTAAAGCTGAGTATTAAGAGCACTGATCTGTACCTTGATTACTTACTTTGATATATAACCTGATAGCTGATTAAATTTGTGTAAAGTATTATTTTGGCACTAATTTTATATGCACTTCTGTATTATTAGTTTACTCAGATAAAGTACATTTGGTATTTACTTTTGGATTGGGAGTGATACCTTGTATTCCTCTTTAATGACATACCTGTGATTTCACTCTCTACTTCTGATAAGTGGCTAACAATCGAACTGAGGTTTTGTTCTTAATGCTTACAACAGTAGCTGTTAAAGAACTTGGGAGAAAAGGATGGCCTAAAGGTTCAACACAACTTTCATTGAAGTCAATAGGAAGACCCCAATTCTATCAATGGGTGTTGAATTACACACTAAATTCACACCAGAAAAATCCAGCTGCTACTTTAATTTCCCTGCCTGTTCAGTTTATGACATGAACAGAAGCTCAATCAGTGTGGAATAATTAGAACCAGTATCATTTGCAGCTAAGTAGCCTCTTTTCAGCATTTTTTACAATCAAGGCCACTCCACCAAATAGAAAGGGAAATAGGGAGAGCAGCTAAGAGTAGTTAGCAATTTGAGCTAAGACCAACATGGAGAAGACAAGAGAAAAATTCTGAAGGAAGCGTGATACGGAGCCTTTCATTTGCAGTACCAATGATCTCTGTCAATACTGGAATTAACTGCAGGCCAGCTTTATAAAAGCCTGAGATAAATAGATTAATGCCCAGTGACGTGTTAATTTTAGGGAAAGGATTATTTGAGAGGGGAAAAAAAAGTAAAAGAGAAGATTTCACAATTTTCTTACAACAACTCTACATAGCTAAAACAAACTAGTTCAATTATACATGAATGTTATAGCAGTACTGTAGATAGAGGGATGTCTCATCTCAGGGTCATTTATGTGGGGTCATGGGAGCATACAAGGGGCATTAAATCCTCCCCCTACTCTCCCTTCTTGGAACAATTGTGGTCCCTTTATTAAGAGGAGCATAGTGTCTGCTCCCTTCACTGTGCCCTAGCACCACAATCCGCCTCAGAGGAAGACACTTTACTTCATCACCCTGTGAAACTGGGTTGGGGCAGAAAGGGGAGCAGACTGTGACATCCCAAGGGTGCATATTTCACTGTGAATCAGTGAGCTAGGGAAAAGGTTGAGAGTGTGACTCCTTGAGGCATAATCCCTCACTGAATTACCAGTGTGGTGGGATGGCTCTGCGTGGCTTCCAATGTAGGCCAGTGAAATGCCATGACCTGATTCATACTGTGTTATATCCACCCCCAAATTTTAATGCATGGTTTATTTTCTTTTATGAATTATGTTCCTGCTGAACTTCAAAACAAAATTGTGAAACAAATTGTTTTCTTCTTAGTGATTACACATTGCAAAGGTTCAAATTAATTGACTTTAAAAGAGTTTACAGTGATTAACTCAGGAGCATATTGCTCTGTCATGGTCAGCCTCACTTTGTTTTCTCCCTTGAAATTGATATTTCATGTTAAGAGCTGCTCGCTGTCTTAACACTCTGCTCTCTGCTTCAGTGTGCCAGTAACTCAAGGTCTTTGCTGGGAAATTCAAACTCACAGCAACAACGTCAAATAATTGTCATGAAATTGGGAGCAGATGCAGCCTCCCGATATTGACTAAATGAGTCACATCAGAGTTTCAATAATCTATAGCTATACTTTCTTTTTTGATTTTTTTTTTTTAATTTTTAGGGTTGCTTGCTGTTGAAAGCAGCAACCACACTGATGAATTTGTGCGAGGAGGAGACAAGACGCATTTCAAGGCCAGCTCTTCTAAAGTTTTAAAGACTTAGCTCCGTCTCCTTTCTTCCTTGAAAAACTCCAATGAAGTCAGAAGAATAGATCTGCAGCTGATGAAAAATTGGCATAGCTGTAGTGAAGTCAATGGAGCTAAATCTATTTACACCAGCTGTGGGTCTGGCCCAGGAAGTGTTTTGCCATTGACCTCAACGAGAACTGGACCAGGCTTTTAGTGGTGAGATATAAATAATGACAAAGATTTTGATTAGATTTCAAATACATATTGCATTTTTTTTCATGTGCACTACCACTAGCAATTTCATCTCAAATACCAAAGCACAAAAAACAAACCTGAATCTGTTGTGTTATAACTGGGCTGGACAGGCACAGATGAGCTAGATTTCGATCTCAGTTACACCAACGTCAATCGGAAATAACATTACTGAAGTAATTGGGGCTAAGTCAATAAAACAGAGATCAGAATCCGTCCCATTGTGTCAATAGCAGAGAGCCATCTACAAGCTGCATAAAGTTTTAGTGGGTTTTCAAACTGCAAATGCTAACCGTGACCTTGGTCTTCCTTAAGGAGAAGCCCTTGGAAGGACTGATACCTTGAACATGTGGCATAAAGAGGTGAGCCAGCATCTTTTGGAAGAAAGGAATTAAAGGAGCAGCATCATGATTACCTGAAATGGTTAACTTAAATGTGCTGTCTACTCCACTTTCTCTTATCAGTTGAAGCTGAAACATGGATTTTAAAAGATTTGCAAAAGTCTAAGTAAAAGGAAATTTAAAATGGAAATGTAAGGGGTTTGATTTGGAAATGCAAACTCCAATTTTGCCTGCACAGTTTTGTGCTCACAGATCAGGTGGTCAAATATGTAAATTAAGTAGTTTTCAGCAGCAAACCTGAGCCTGCAAAATTTAAGGTCAGGTTTAGGCATTTTAAGAATCAGACCTATGTATGACATGTAAGAGCATATATAATCAATCACTTCTGCGGTACAGGAGATCTGAGTTCAGCTGCCAAACAACTAGATTTTGCAGTACTCATGCAACCAAAAAACTCTGACCATCTTCAAAATGAGTTTTTGGTGCACAATGAGGGAATAATGCCAAGCTCTGTGCACCCATGTGCACTGCGCCAATCACATTGGTTGGTACTGGAGCTGCTCAAAGGACAAATAGCTATTTTTGAGGTGGGAGGGGGAATTAAGCTTTTATTTTAAAGTGTTTTTTGAAATTGACTCAATTTTCTGCAGGAGTTTTCAATGTTTTCTTTGTTTTAAATTTATATTGAAAACATTTTTGAAAGGATCAACATTTTTTATTTCCTGCAAAAATTTTCACTTGAAAGGAAAGAAATCTTACCAAAAAAAAATAAAATAAAATCTAAGAAAAAAAGTAAACAAATCCCTGAGTTTCCTCCAAATAGTTCAGTTTGGGGGCAAAAGGCCATTTTTCGATGAAAACTCTTTTCACTCCACAAAATTCCAACCCATTCCAGTTGGTGCTAAGAAGGAGAGATAAAGGAGGAAGCACTGGAGTCCAACTTACACACATACGGTAGCCTCCTTACATATAGAAGGACAGTGATCACTATTTCAGACAGTAGGATGGAACTGCAGCCACAGAAGGATTATACTGCCCCATGGTTTGAGTGGTGAATTCCTGCCTCCTCAAACCACGCAGTTTTATCCTTTGTGAAATGGGAACAAAAAAGAATGGATTTTCCCCTTTCCACCACCAGCACCCATTATTTTGTATATTTAAAATATATTTATATATAGGTATATGTTTATGTCACAGAGTCACTGCGTTCCAAACACTCCTGCCTGGCTGCCAACCCACTCCTTTCCAGCAAGAACAAGGAGTAATGGTCTCAAGTTGCAGTGGAGGCATTTTAGGTTGAATATTAGGACAAACTTTTTCACTAAGAGGGTAGTGAAGCACTGGAATGGGTTACCTAAGGAGGTGGTGGAATCTCCTTCCTTAGAAGTTTTTAAGGTCAGGCTTCACAAAGCTCTGGCTGGAATGATTTAGCTGGGGACTGGTCCTGTTTGAGCAGGGGGTTGGAATAGATGACCTTCTGAGGTCCCTTTCAACCCTGGTATTCTGCGATTCAAGATTCAAATCAGGCCCCTTCCCCTTCCAAATTTTATCTTTTTATTTTCTCCATCAGTTATTAGATACAAAACAGTTTCTACCTCACATGGGTTCGATATAGCTTTATACTAAGTTCTTAAAGCAACCCTTCATCCCACCAGAACTTTATACAGCTTTACATCGGGTCCTCATAGTAAACAGAAAATCATTTGCCCTACCTAGATTTTCTGTGGCATTATCCAGGACTCTCAGCAAGCTCTCTTCTCAGAAAGCCCACAGTTAGTTAGTTAGTTAGTTAGTTAGTTAGCTTTCTTTCTTGCCCAACCTGAATTCTTACCAGACCCTTTCCAGCCTTTCCCTCACGTCTTCTCCACTGGGTTTCCCCCTGACCTTTAGAGAGGCTAGCTATCTTACATGAGGTTGGACCGGGGGTGCTAATTAGTCACAGGTGGGCTGGACCTCGCTCCCATTAAAGGGGCAGAAATCCCAGTGGTGCCAGAACAATTTCTACAGTAAGGGTGTGACATTTTATACCTTGAGAGAGCATCTTGTAACCCCCATATTCCTCATCTCTGTGTGTGTGTGTGTGTGTGTAATTGTGATCTTGCATGTGAGATATCAGGGGAAAGGTTATGATCTGCTGAAAGTAATTTTCCTTCCATATATGTATATCATTGATGCATCTGAAGCTATGAGAACCATATTGTATGGTTGTCATTAACACATGCCGTAAATTGGGGAATCAGCCAGATATTAGCTCCCCAGAGAAGGCAGCAAAGAAAGTAACCAATGCCCAAGTGGTGTGTCAAACAACCCATCAGCAGCTGTTGTCCAGCATGGGAATTACAATTCAATGACTCAGCTGCATGAGGACACACCAGAGGAATTGCTCAACCTTGCCTGGAGACTCAGCAATGCCCCCTAGACATGCCTTGACTTATGTGTTCCCCAAGCACATGGAACTGAGGATATAAAACAGATCACAGGCACCCCATGCTGGGCCTTTCTCCTTCACCCACGTACACTGCAAGCAACTAGGACACTCTGAAGACTCCAGCTGAGGGGACTGGCCTGAATTTTAAGGGTGAAATCTGTGTACTATGAACTGCACTATCCAGTGGAGTGAAAAAAAACTGCTTAATCTAGATATTGCCTAGTTTAACAGAGGTGAGAGGTCAGACTGCATGCTTATATTTTATTTTAGTAACTAAGTCTGACTTTACCTATCTTTTGTAGTCAAATTTGTTTTACTGTTTATCTTCACCAGTGAGTTTGTATTAAGTGTGTGGCAAAACTTCTCAGGTTTGCAAAGGCTAGTGTATGTCCACTTTCCATTGATGAAGTGGTGAACCAATTAATAAATTTGTACTGCTTATCTTGAGCAGTGTAAAATGGCATATTCCTGAGGTACTGTGCTAGAAGCTGGCTGGTGCCTTTCCCTGTGCGATTCATGAGTGGCTCTGGGAGCACTCTTGCAATCCAAATGGGTGTGGGTCTCTATATGGGGCTGTGATGAGTGATAACAGCACTTAGAGGGGTTTGCTGCTTGTCACTAGCAAGGCAATGTGAGAGCAGGGCCGGCTCCAGGGGTTTTGCCGCCCCAAGCAGCCAAAAAAAAAAAAAAAGCCGTGATCATGATCTGCGGCAATTCGGCAGGAGGTCCTTTGCTCTGAGTGGGAGTGAGGGACCCTCTGCTGAATTGCCACCAAATACCTTAAAGTGCTGCCCCCCTCCGGAGTTGCCACCCCAAGCACCTGCTTGGTAAGCTGGTGCCTGGAGCCGGCCCTGTGTGAGAGACAGCCCAGGCTGGAGAGAGTTAAGAGGGGCACCGTGGGGAACTTATCTCAGCTACAGAACCAGACCGTAAACCTGTAAATGATGGACCACACCCCTAATTCCAGCACCTATGCCAGGCCCACCAGCAATAGTCCAGCAATCATTCCCAAACAATAATTTCCATGACTATCAAATATTTTTAGGCAGTTCTATAACTTGCTTTCCTGACCACATACTTAGAATTATTTTAGGAAAAGTAAATCTACTTGGCATATTTGTGATAGCACTCTTGGTAAGGGGGTGTGACTGAGGAAAAGAAATTAATTTCAAATTGCATATGCCTAAATGTATCTGCCACTTTATAGTCACTGTGTAACCCACTAAATGAGAAACACTGGTGTTGGCTGTAGAGTAACAACTCCTATCTGTATTCAACTAATTCCATGTGGTCAAGGAAATTAAGAGAGATTTATTTCATTTATTAAAACAATGGGAATCTTTACTTTCAAGATCATGCATAATCAGTACTATCTCAGGATGACAGCTTGCACCCTAAACAACTGAACTTTGACCACCATTCCCCTTTAATGTGTGGTGTCAGTATCATCTCTCAGGGAGACAAGCTTCTCCATTTGAGAGTCCATTTTGACCCCAAATGCATTAACCCAGCCTGCCCACATTTCTTCCTGTGTTGTCATATAAGATGTACTCCACATGAAATAAGGAACATCGACCTTGAAAGGAAAGGGAAGGGAAAAAAAAGCATTCAGCAGCCCAGACCGAGATCTAGGCTCTGTCAAAATGATTTCTTATTCCATTTTACTGAAGCAGTGCCATGCTTTATCACTTCTGAGTTCATGTCTTACAGCTGAGGCAGCCCACTTGAATTGGTAAGTTGTTTAGTTAAAGTATACATGTGCTATTCACATTGTCAATATAATTTAAAGGGAAAGAGGCATTTTGTAGGTGAAATACAGCTGCAACAGTCATAGGAAAATGGAACCCAAAACATTAAACCATCTATAATTAATTGCTATGTGTCTCACTAAACTTTTCTCTGAATTTATGGGCAATTTACAGTTAGACTTGTGGTTTGAAATGCTGGTGGTGAGTGGTGATGGTACCAGCTTCAGATCATTTGGCAGCTTTTGCTAAAGTCTTTCACAGAGACATAAGTAAAATGGGTCTGATAATCTTAGCTAAGTCTGATGAACTGTCACTTGCATCATTAAATCACTACACAAATACATGCACATAGATTATGGCAGAACTTGCAGCAGTGCTGAAATTGCTTTCTGAGTATAAACTGTAGTTGAACACTTCAAAACAAAACAAAAAACAAGTCACTGAAATCCTTAGTTTTCAGCCATGAAAGTTAATACTTCACTACACTTTGCTCAGAAGCAGTTATATATATATATTTTGTAGAGGTGGTCTAGGATGCTTAACTTCGGCAACACAGGCAGGTTGCTGCTTTAATATGAAGTATCAATGACAGTAATAGTGCAGAGTAATTCTTCTGAAGTAGAAATATCCCTATTAAAGTCCAACTGAGGAGGGCGATTTGCTCAAACAGCAGAGAAATCAAAAGCCGCCTTATTGTTATTTGCAAATAAGTACGCCCAGATCTGGAATGCTAGAAGTGCTCCCCTAACTCTGTTTTAATTTTGTTTTAATGTAACTGAAAAATCTGTGGAGTCAGTGTTGAAAGTTGTGCTCATTTTCCATTACATTATAGTACAACACCAAACAGTCTATGCATTTCATGTAAATTAACATTATCAGACTACAATGAATATAAACACTCCTCCATCTGTAAGTTCTGAAACGTGAATAAATAAAAACTTGAAAGTAATGCAGATGAAGGTGCTGACAAAAAAGCTGTACAAATTCAGAAGTAGGTCAAAAATGAATGCATTAGTGCTCGATATAATTCCATCTGAGATTTTAATGCTCTCTTTCTTCTTTTGTTCTTGCTGCCAATTGATTACCTTTCAGTAAAGTTTACATGTTATCATTAAATGTTAATAATGCATAAATATTAAGCACATCATTGTAAACTTAGCAACACTATTAATACCCTCAATCTTGGTAGGTAATATTAGAAGTTACCAAGATCAGTGTCAATTGTCAGAATCATAAAAACCCTGTTACTCTGAAATTGATAGCTATAAACAATAGTTATGGTGCAATTCATAATTAATATATTCATCCCTTTCTCTGCGGAACTGCATAGAAGGAAGAAAGCAGAGTTAGAAAATCATAAATAATTCCACTTAAAATCCTTTGTTTTGTTTTTATAACATACCCTCTTTTGTCTGTCTATATATGGCATTTCTAAGGTATCTGTCACCACCTTAGTACCTTGGCATATTCTGCTCTGCAGTTTGTTCAACAAAAAGCAAAATCAACCTTCTGAAGCATAGATGTTACTGTCAGCTTCCTCACCACAGATCCTTGTCAGGCAGGGCGTTGTTAGAGAAGCAGGCAACGACTTAAATATGCATTGCTGCTCTAGATCTTCAATCCCACTACGTGACAACTGCTAGTTAAAGTTACATGTGCAGTAAGCTTTACAACCCCCTAAGTGTGCTAAATCATTGTATTGGCTCAAATTTGTTTTTTTAAGAGCTTTGCTGACTTCACAGCTGGTAAGTTGACACTTTCCATCACTCCACCACTTGGCAACAGATGTCTCTCACTTGTGCACAGATGCTGAGTATCCACCCAACCCTAACATTAGCCTTGTGTTCTGAACTAATTGGGCCAACACAGTTGTAATTAAGATTTGAATAATTAGAAAACTAACATGATTACATTCACACTTAATCTTCAGATTGTATCATTATACTTTTTTTCTGGAATTATGGTGTTGATCCCTTCTTATTTCTTTGTGACCTGTACCATTATCAGCCTTCTAACCAGTGGAGTAGTAAATTATTTTGAGGATGATAATTATAATAAAATGGCTTTAAAGAGGATTGGTGGACAGCAATCTTACAGTGGTACAATAAGCACTTTTGATTGAGTTTGTCTTCCGATCAATTTGCCTTTTGCATGGGTTGTCCCTGAACAATTTCATAGAAAGACTTTCTACTCTGTGATTTTTCTAATATAAAGCATTTCAATGCACATGGGTGCATGATACAGAGGAAGCTGGTTAACATGGACTAATATCCATCTGACTTGATGTCTGTTCTAAGTTGGTGGACAGTGGGGAGTTACTTTCCAGCAAGGGAAAACAACAGAGGGGAGAAGAAACAGCAAACTACTTGGGAAGTCTGTCCGGGTAAAATGATGATTTCAGTATCAGCAGACAATAGCAGGGAGTCTTATTTGGAGGACAGATCGGTGAAGAGAGGTGGTGGTGTAAGGGAAACCTTTAGAGAACTGAATGAAGTCAGGAAAATGTCCATCCGATACATAGCTGTAGATGCCATTCCAAACCTTGTATACTTTGGATGATAAATTTACATGAACGAACTCTTTAAGGTTCATCAGTCACTCATATACATCATGTGAGTGTGTGCACGTGCACACGTGTCCCAGATCTGTCTGAGATATGCTTCTAAACACGTCCTCAGAGCCCAGATCAGCTCCTGAACTGAGATATTTCCATCTGAAAATGTTAAATCCACAGCAGTTGAGCTATTTTAACCTTTTACTGTTTATCATGATGCTTTATAACTACAGCAGATAGTTTCTGATTGCTAATGTATGTTTGTGGTTTCTAAAGAATGTTTCTGGCAGGGTTGCTAATGTATGTTTCTGGCAAGTGTAGCATTTTACTTAAAAACTTTCTTCTCGATAAGTAAAAAAATATAGTACATTTATATAAGAGATACACACTTCACACAATCTACACACTGGTTTTATAAAGCACAGGGCATCAGAATAAGGTTGTGTGATATGTGCTCTTTCTGATGGCTGACTCTGGGACTCCAGACCTTTGGTTCACGTCACCATATAGGAAGTCTGGTCTTTGTTATTTAAGTAGCTCTTAAAGTGTGGACAAGGGCAGACATGTCATCCATAGTATTGGATTGAAAATCAAATTGAATTTAATGGAAGTTTTGTTTGAATAAGGAATACGGTATCAGGCCCTAACAGGGTTACTTGATTTTTTCCTGGAACTAATTCAGATCTTGGCATTCAGCATCACTCAAGAAGCATTAAGAAACCTACCAGACTGGACCACATGTGACGATCCCTTCAGCAATATAGACCTAAAGAAACCTTGGGTGAAAATCTGGTACCGTTAGTCACCCTTTTTTTACAACTTCTATTATCGTAGCACAATATATTTTATTAAACTCCTTTAAAACACCTGGACATGTATCAAATATTTATAGATGTGTTGTATGATGGCCAGAACTGTTTATTTCTTACAGTTTAACCTCAACTTTAACTTAAGCTGGAAAATTAAAATATATCATCTGCAGTTGAGAATGTCTTCAAGTTCCCCCTTGCCTCCCAACCCCTGAAAATATCGAGGTAACGAGCCCCTTTTAACAATGATGGATGAAAGATAGGCCATTCCAGTAGTCCAAAAATATATTGTCTGCTTAGATACATAAACTATTAACATGGAATACTATAGAATATTTTGTCAGAAACTGCAGGGCAATACAAATTGGGGAGGCCAGGTTAAAAGGAAATGCAGGAATTTCTAAAAAACAGAAACTATTCATAATTTTAAATATTTTCCATGAAAACCATCTAAACCTTTACTTTTTCTGTTCTGTTTATGTATCTTGCCCTTTCATCTCTCCCACTAATGGACTATACTAAGACTTGGAAGGATTTGATGCTGATCAACATAGATTTTATCATACACAAACACACAAATACTTGTCAAGTATCAGAGGGTAGCCGTGTTAGTCTGGATCTGTAAAAGCAGCAAAGAATCCTGTGGCATCTTATAGACTAACAGACGTTTTGGAGCATGAGCTTTCGTGGGTGAATACCCACTTCCTCAGATGCATGCATCTGAGGAAGTGGGTATTCACCCACGAAAGCTCATGCTCCAAAACGTCTGTTAGTCTATAAGGTGCCACAGGACACAAATACTTGTTTATCAATACCTGCCATTGATAAAAACACATTTAGAGGTAGGCAAAATCGAAAAATGCTACTTGAGAACTTATTAGCATTTGATTTAAGCATATTTATTTTGTGAATTTTGACATGTGATGTTGGCAATTTGTATTTTAACAATTGCAAAGCTATAACTTTTTGAATCTCAACATCTACTGTTGCTAAATAAATATTGTCTCATCCTCTTAGTATCTGCACATACCCATAATTTCCTGCAACTGAGAACATTTAAAATCAGTACACATATAGAATGCTTAAAAATAAATAGACATTATCTGTCAAAATTATTTAAAAAAAATATAAATTACATTCTGCCAAGCCTAAGTATATAATATTTGATATATAGAGATAGACCCAAGATAAAATCCCAGATCTCAATAGGCTTAAACTTTATGGAAATACAGACATTTTTGCAACTTGAAGTTATCTCTACTAATATCATTGTAGAGATTCCAAGAACTCCAAAAATGATGTCAAATAAATAGGGAAGTATGGACAACTTTTTCCTACATAAATGGAACAATTTTAAAAGGGAAAAAAATGCTTCTTTGGCTAAAGAAAACCTTACCAGTGTCAGGCCTGGACTGGCTCAGGATTCTTAAAACATCATGGTATATGTGGGAAATGACTTGTGATTTTTTTGCCTGTTCTATTAAAAAAGTAATACTTCAAGGCATGGTATCTCATGAATCACTAGGGATTATAAACTGATGCTACTGTAACACAGTTGATACACTGGTGACTGTTACTGCTCCCCAGTTAAAGTTCCTTTAGCTTGTGTGATTGAGGATCTATTCTTTGGAGCTACAAGTCCCAGGCACAGCTGTATAATTAACAGAGTTGTCTGAAAAAAAAAATCATCCAGCTTCAGTCCCAGCTGCTGACCCAACTAAAAGGGTTAGTAAACTATATGCCATTGGACAACCGGGAATCTCACTCAATTAATGATAATTGTTCCTAGTCTTGGTAGTTTGTAACATATCAGATTTCAAAATTACATTGTTATTACCTTCTGGACCTTTTTCTCCCACTTTCTTTCCAATTTGATTTTAAACACCTTGTACCTTGTGAGCTGTTAGAGCTGGAACTAATGCTTAATACTCTCAGCTTTCAAGTAGCATAAAGCATTAATATCTAGCTCTAGGAGTTGGTAAAAATATTGGCTGTGAAAGTAATACTGGAATTGAAGTGTGAGGAGAAAGCAACATAGTAATTAGAATTATCCTATTTTAAATAATGAGTGGGAGTTCATCTATTATTTCGCCCTAACATTTTTTATTATTTTTCAATATAAATTATTTAAAACCTGAGTAATTTCACAAACAAAATTAAGGGTAGGTTAATTTGTGCTCCAAGAGGCTGCAATTCATTCCTGCCGCAAAGTCTAAAAGGCTGTTTAAATAGCTATCAGACCTGGTCATTTAGTTCAAGCTATAGAGGCTTATGCTTTTTTTTATGGCCACCCCACCTTCAATACCTGGTCTTGGACAAGTTAGTGGTCCTCACACAACCACATTAAAAAAGTTGGGATGGCTGTCCCCAGGAGTGAGAATGCATCATTCCAGCATAGTCACCTTAAGAAGGATATAAATAGAATGGTAAAAAAGCTGGGGAAGGGGAGAAGTTCTCCTTCCTTCCATCAATGGTTGTACCAATGTGCTACACCTGGTCAACAAAGTAGAAAATATTGGATGGGAATGGAAATAATGACATCCACTGAACTCCAGGTGGGGCTGTTGCAGCACTTCTTGGATGCGGAAATGGGAATTGCTTGTGAGGTCGTGCTATAAGCAGCATGGGAGTCAAACAGCCTGTAGCCTGATTTAGGGTGGGTTAGTAGGGTTGCTGTAATCTATCCACTTAATTTTATTTTACTTTATTAATTAATTTTTAATTAATTCATAATAATAATAATTGGATATTAATTAGTAAGGGTTTGGCTTGCCAATATATTTGATTAGAAGATAAAGTTCATCCTGAATCAGGCTTCACAGAGTTTATAAAAGGAACTTCGGGGTATATGACAGGAGCTTACACTGAGACAGACATAGTCATAAAGACCTTTTATTAAAATCAATGAAGCAATAAACAAATGTTAAAACACTTTAAGATTACAAAGTTACAAAATATCAGTTTTTTTAAGATATAGATTTATGCAAACTTGAATACTCACTTTGGTGTTGCAGCACCTCTTGGGTGGTTTCACACCTCTGGCAAAGGAAGTTATTTCAAGATGGTTTGCATTCTATTTTAACTCTATATATACACTAAATGCTAAAACTAAAATGAAATATAAGGGAGATTAAATCCCTTTTTACTTACTGTTTTGAAAAGAAATAATACTACAGACTATTAATAGTTAATAGCCATCGTAGATGGGTAGCATCGATATGTAGATGAGGGTGGAGGCGATGAAGAGTAGACAGGAGCAGATAAATGGATGTATCGCCTCCCTGATGGTGAGCTGTCTCACCTTTTTATAGAGCATTGGTTGGAAATCCTTTCTCCTATGCCCAAATTTCATCTTTCCCCCACGGAAAAGTTAGGGTACACCTGCCTCATAGGTTAACATTTATGTGCGTATGAATGACAGGTATATATGCATTTGTGGTGTACTTGATGGATTTGTGGGCAAAAATCCCCTTTTTCCACCCTTTACTGTTATTGGTTCAGTTAAAGGTCTCCAGATATCTGAGTAGGTATTTTGTCTTATTATCACTTCTCTGAATAAGGGTCCCAAAATGTGCTGAAGTTGCCTTAGCGTCATACAGGATGTTTGCCCTGTAGGTTTCTTGCATTACAGCTATTGCATTATAAATTTATAAGCCTATTACATTAAATACTTAAATTTATCAAAAAAACATTTTATACAGACCAACAGATTAATCCTCAGGGTTACAAGCCACTCAGACTTTGCCAGGAGAAGGAACCAGCCACAGCCAAGGGATACATATGCACTTTTCAATCAGTTTTATGAAACAATTGAAGTTCTGAATAATTAACTTTAATGACAATAAACCTATTGGACTAAAATAGCCCAATAAGCAAGGAGGGGACATACATTTTAAGATCTAAGACACTGACTTCCCAAGGCAGAGGAACATTTAGACAGACCACTGAAATTATTTCAGCACCAGTAAACTTTTGTAAACATTGACCCTGGGACAATGACCAGATTGAGGATAGCTCAAACGAGTCACAGTAGTAATGCCCTGTAAGCAGCAATGTCACTCAGCTGTATGCAGCAGTCTCATCTCTCAGTACAATCCACCCAGCATACAAGGTGGGTTTCTGCCTACAGTAGTGTTGGGGACAAGCAGGGTAGCTGGCGTGCGCACCAGAGAGGAAGCATGATCATATCATAGCATCCTGGACTGTGACCCACCATCCCACCCCAGGCAGAAGCATATGCTAGCAATCAAAAGCTATCCACTGCAGTTATAAAATATCATTTTAAAGGTTAATAAGAAAGTAGCTCAATTGCTATGGATTTGTTTAGATAAAAATATGTGAATCTCAGGAGCTTTGAGTCTCTGTGGATATCTATCAAATTTATCTATAGAACTGGGTTTTTATAGTTTATTCATCATCTTCTCATAATGCCTTGCATAAAGGGCTTGATACAGCTACTACTGAAGACAACAGGACTCTTTCTATTGACTTTAGTGGGAGTTTCATTGCATCTTAACTCAGGTTTGATCACTCCCAAATTTTATTTTATTTTATTTTTTTTGCCTCTATGGTACAAACATTAGCCTTCTAATTTTCATCTTCTGACCAAGATTTCCCCGAGTTCCATCTGCTTCCTTAAGGATCTCTTTAGGAACATGGCACTGGACAATTAAAAATACTTGGTAACTTCTTTCCAACTTTGTTGGTGGACACAAAATCTATTTTCATGAAAAGGACAGATCCCTCTTTGCCTGGATGAGAGCGTTGGACAACAATCCTACTGCAGTATGGTTCCCTTTATACCTGCACAGAAGAGTATATATTGTAACAAAGAGGTATCAATAAATCTCACACTCATTATCAAAGAACATTTAACTCCTTGGACACTTTGAAAAGTTTTAGAATTTAAACTAGTAAAACCCAACTTTTTTATAGTTATATAACTTCAAAGCATAATATGCTGATGCATCAAATGGTTGTTTTGCATTCATTTCCTTTTCTGTACATTTATGTCTTAGTAACTTTGGGTTTTGTTATAATTTCTTATCTTCTAAAACATCTCTCTAGTTATTTATTAATATATCTTACAACTGCTTATCTTTGCATCTGTAATCCTAGTCCTTGTCAAGATAAAAATAATTGTATAGCTCTGTACTTGTTTTGTAAAAAATATATATAAACGAAGAGGAAATAATATAATAAAGGAAAAGCAAGATATCTAATTAGACTTCTGAAAGGACTTAGACTCCTAGAACAATAAACATGCTTACTCCCCACCACTCTTCTGACAAGAGATATTTCTCTATTATTTTTGTATTATGTTTCTTCTTAGATCCTAGTTACAACATTTATCTTAGTGTTATGGTTCTCTCTCCTTTTTCAAATGTTTGCCTCCAGGGGTACTGAAACTACTAAAATGCATTGTCTTTGGTGGATCTGCATTAAAAAAAAATCACTTTTCTCCTGAAAAACAATTTAAAACAGCAAATTTTTGCCTTGCAAATTGATCTTTTTAAATATACAGAGAGAGACCTAGAGCTATCTGACCCAAGTTTATTTTTCTCCAACAATTGCAATTACCATTTGGGACTATTATTGTTAAATATCTGTGATAGAAATACTTTAAAAACATTAGTTTACTTTTTTATTGATTTTTAGAACATGCCATAAGAGAAAATGTATAAGAACAAGTCATAAAAAGACAACTTAATTATAGATATATCAGAGATAATGGTATAATTATTTCTCAAAATAAATTTTAGGAAAAGAAGAATGATCAAAAGGCCATACCACATACAGATGCAGCTTACATGTATACAATATTTTGTATTTTTAGGCAGTATGCAAAATGTATTGTTTTTATGTTATTGCACCAATTATTTACATAAACATGGGGAGAGACTCTTAGGATAAATTAATTGCAAATCCATCCTCTAATACAGCATTTGTCCCAGTAAGATGTCGAAGATTCAAAATAGGTTCCTGGTAAAGAGGGGGGAAGCTGAGATCTCAGTTACTGCGATGATGGGGACAATATAAGGACCTAGATAGACAGAACAGACAAACTTTGTGTTATGCCTTGTATGCCATGTGTTACTCTGCACTGAAACTGGCAACTGAAGTAAACTACAGAGGACCAGTTCTGTCTGTTACTTATCAGAGGAAGACTTACATTCAAATGAATTTGTTACATCTTGGATTTTAGTTTAAATTATAGCATACTACTAACTATTTGGGCATGATGAACCCAATTTTGACATGTGCCTCCCTGCCCCCTCCCCCCCACACACAAACACAATGACTGGTTTCTGTATTCAAGAAAAATCCAAGCACACTGAATTTAATCATCTAGTTGCATCTGGTAAACGGTAATCCCAGCTAATACACCTGGGAATATAATCCTGAAAAGATCTGAACACCTGCAAAGCCCTGTATAATCAATGGCAGTTCTGGGCATTCAGCACCCCCCGAGGATCAAGCCCTCTTTTAGTCCAACAGAGAATTTCTGAAAGATACTAAAGTGCATGAATTTCTAATTTAAAATATGCATGCTCATTGATCACAAATAGGGCAAAAAAATGTCACACAGTTATTACAGAGAAAAGTGAGTTGATTAAAATAGGCGATCTTTAAAAAGCATTTGCAAAAAATGTCTACTGTTTGTTAGAAGATAGTGCTCGAGGGAATTCCAGACTGGGTTCAACTGAATAGTTTAAATAACAAGCTTAGAAAAAAATGTAGGATTCTATGTTTTTGTGTGTTTTTGTTTGTTTGTTTGTTTTTAAACAGGAAAATATATTTCTTTGGAGTACTCTCTTAGCCTTTTTTTAACTTGACCTATTAATATGTTCAGATGGTTGGACTGATGGCTATGCTTTATTCTGTCACACAGGACACCTCATTTGAACCCAACCTAAGGTTCCTCATTTTATGGGCTGGTGCAGCTCAGATGTGTCATTGACTTGACACACTTGGGGTCTCAGGGTTAGAGAGAGTAACAGGTAATTGCTACATCAGTGCAGCGTGTGATAGCTAATTCAAAGTGGCACTGATGATGGTCTTGAAAGCTCACCCATTCTGTAAACTAGATAAAGGGACCACAACTTTCTAAAAGAAAACAGTCATGTTATATAAGAAAATAGTTGTCCCTCAAAACAAAGTGCAAGATTCTTAATGCCAGATCTGCACAGATGTGCAGTGAGTGCTAAATATCAAGATGGAAAAGTTTACCTGGGATGAATTTTAAGGACTGAACATAGAAAAAGCACATGAAGTTAGTTATTGTCTAGTCTCAGCAAACCTTTGATTTGCAGACATAGATGAGTTGCTATAAGAGAAAAGCAAATCTTTTTTTACATGAACCTTATCATATTGTGGTTAAGTTAGTTAACTATATCTCCCTCCCCTTACCCAAACTCCTCCACTCCCGCACTTTCTGTACATAACTACTCTTCAAAGTAGCACCCAGTTTCAAAGGCAGAAAGGTCAAAACACTGAAAGAAAAACTATTCTCATGTAAAGTCCTGCCCAATTTTGTAGGTCTAGGAGGTTTGCCTAAGCATTCAACTTCAGGGTGGGAATCAGAAGCAAAGCTGAACTTTTGGAGACATGCATATCGTTAATCAGTACAATGATGAATGTCCAGTTAAAGGCAGAGGGTCTGGTTCTGATCATAAGAGTAATTCAGAAGTAACTCCAGTGAAGCCAATAGGCTTGCACTGAGGTAACTTCACACTGAATAGGTCCATTATCTGTTCTCAGGCACACATGTTTATCAGACAATGGAGTAAGAAATGCTATTTTTGAAAGAGAGCGCAATGAGTTCTTGTTATATTTACCAAGTTACCAGTAGTTAAAGATTTAAAATTAGATTTACTGTAACCAGCTAGTAAAAGAACTTAATATTTGTATTAGCATTTTAGTTATAAGTGCAATAACCATTAACACGCAAAACATTCACATATTCTTTTGTACGGCTATGAAAAGGCTTTTAGCTTTTGCTGGTTAATGAGCACCTCAGTTAAATGTCTAAAATGCTGCTTTAAATGAAAGCCAGTTGAAAATATAATCTGTGAAATGCTTTGGTCATAAAAATCCTTAACATGAATACTAAATTAAAGAATTATACTCTGGCTATTCAGACCAATGGAAACCCAGTCAAATGTATTAGTCTTATTCTCCTTCCACTCCAGTTGCAAATATTCTTAGAACACCACCATTAAATTGTACTACTTGATACATGCATTCCATTCACCAATATTCTTTTTTGTTTGCTTTATTTTCAAAAATGGGAAAAGTGAATGAAACTTGCGACCAAGACATATTTTAGATCACATCCTGGAACACAGATATCGAACTAAATACAAAATAGATATATGAAAGACTGTAACATGCACAAACAGACTAATTATGTACAAAGATAGAAATGCCAAGTAGATTCTTCTTAGCAAATATATCCCGCAGTCTCCATATAGGCGCTTAACAGAGTTACTCAAACTACCATTTCAAGAATGCCCAGAAGCTTTGCACACTTTAAAATAAATTAATCTGAGAAGGCTGGATATCTCAAAATGTTGAGAGAGGGATACAGAACACAGTGATTTAAAAAAAAAAAGAGAGACATTGGACCATAGCCTGTACAGTGGCCTTTGTGAAATGAGTCAATGTTTCAGGCCAGTTTTTGGTGGGAAGCATTCCACCTCACCAATACTACAATTAAGACTGGTACTTGCTGGCAGTCTTGAAAGAATGGCTAAGAAATGAATAATCACAGATTCTCAATGACCTGTCAGTCCAATTGGTGGGTCTTAGGGATCAGAGTCAAAACATATTGGAAGGGTCAGGTCAAAACAGATGTCTTATGAATCTCTACCTGAATGGGGGGGGGAAGAGAGGATTTTGGGCTCCAGAGCTATTATAATGAGTAAATAAAATACTATTTATCAAGAGTCACTTACTATTGTATTGTCAATATGTTTGGTGTGTTGGGCAGAGTGGTAACGTTATCAGTGATTTAATGAGTTTGTGATCAGTCATAAATCCAGTCTAACACTGGAAACAGAAACCTAGTGCAGGATTCCCTTTAATTCATTGTTCCTAACAATCTTCTTTAGAGGATCTTCCACTGAGTACATCAACTTTAGATTTGAAGGACTCAGTCTTGTGAGGTTCTGGGCACTTCCTGAAAGGTGTTAGGCAATCTTCACTCTGAGTGAAGTTAATGTGAACTGAGAGTATCCAGTATATCTGAGGCAGAAAACAGCAGTTTTCACAATCAGGTCCACAAGCAACATGATCAGAGTGTTGGAGAACAGGTGTCCTGTTAGTTTCAATACTGGGTTTTGTTTTATTTATTTTTTTTGTAGAGTTCATTTTTCAAGGAGAGGACACTAACAGAGTAGTGGTAGCAAGTAGAATGGTAAGGAAAAGGTGTATTTAAAGAAGCAAAGGAGTGGAGGAAAGGATGGATAGGAGGAAATGGGGACAGATAGAGTAGAAAGATATGGGAGATGGAGGGAAGGGAAAGAAAGGGGGGAAAGAGGAGATGCTGTGAGTGGAAGGATGAGAAGGAGTATGGTCAGGATGGGGAATGAGGTGCTATATCGGAGGGAATTTGGTAGCCACAGAGAGACATGAATGAATATCCAGGAAACAAAACGTGAAAGTGACATGATTTCAGTTTCAAAGGTTTCAGTGACAGCGGGAGGCTGCTGGACATGTGAAGTCTTGCTGGAGATGCTGTTGCTGCTCCTGTAAGGAGTTCTAGGGGACTGGAGATTTAAAGCTGCCCTCAGAGCCTCTCTCTCACTAGTCCTGAGCCTTTAGGGTCTGTGAGCTCAGAGAAGGGAAGCTGCTGGAACTCGGTGCCACATAGCATCTCCAACATAGTCTTATTTGTCTTTTCTCATGCCCATCTAAAATTATATAGTTACCCTTTTCATTCCCTGGCATGGAATTGTTAACTTTAGCCATTAACAAGAATTTCCTTTTTTTTTCTCCCACACTATCATCACACTTGGATCAGAAGTGTGCCTTGTTGCTCTACAATGGGTATATTTCTGTCTGCCTGTAGACAGAGCTCATTGCTTTTACCTGTGTTATTTTAACTTCACTGGTTGTCAAACTTTCTTTAAAGAAGCCCCAGATATGAAAGTGTTAGTATCAGATACTCATTTCAACTGAGATGAGCTAGATAGCAAGCTCCATCTTCTGTCACGAGTATGAAAGTTGGCTTGAGGCAAAGATTTGAACACTGGCCTCATTCAAAGACCTAGAAAGAACTGAAATAGAGCTGAAACCTATATATAACTCCTAATGTTACTTGCTATGGCCTTATGGTCAAAACAAAGGCCTCAAAGGCAGAAGACCTGGGCTCTATTCCCAGCTCCACCACTGGCCTCTTCCATGAGTATATCACACAACAGATGTGTCTCAGTTTCCCTATGTACTGTGTTTAATGGGAATAATTATACTCTCCTTCATCCCTGATATAACATTGAAAGGGAAATGCTTATAAAATGCTTTGAAATCCTCAGACAGATGGTTGTTCAAAATAATTAGTATCGTCTTTTTATTTTTTCATAATGTGAAGAAGATTGTAGCGGTGGAATCTGCAGGTGTTTGGAGAAACATCCTTATATATGATCCCAGCAAATTAAAAAGGTCTCTTCACTTAAAAACAGAAGGTGCATCTGGATTTGGTTTGGTTTTTAAATATTCTAATAAGTGAAATACAAGTGCATATGGGTTTAGAGAGCCACAGACGTGATGAAACTAAATGCGATGCTTTTCTTTTTATCTACTTCAGTGTCTTTGATGGAAATGCAATAAAACCCATCATGTCAAACAGTGTTTATAGTTAGCCCTTGCAAAAAACCAGACAGGAAGTTGTTGCTGTTTGCATATGAGCACACAAATCAGCAGCTGTGTAAGGAATACTTAATCTCAAAGCTAGGGAACTTTTTCCTGTAAAGTAATAGGGTGTTTTCTTTTGATTAAATTTTGGATAGATGTTTTGACTCATGTATATTAATACTAATTATGTCGAGGAGCCATTGATTACTCATGAAACACAGTTCAGTGCAGATAGCTAGAGTAGGAGCTCGATTTATCCTAATAAATCCCCTCCCAGCCTTGGTCAAGACAAAATATCCTCTCTGGGGAGAAGCAGCACATGCCTGAGTAAATATCTCTTCACTACTATAAGGGCTGAGAAATGGGTCGATGTGGCAAATCAAACTAGTTGTCAATGCCTGTACCTACCTCCAAAAGCAACTCCATTCCCAAGAATACAACAGTTACACGGTGACACTAGTCTCAGATACACTGCCTATGGAAATTAGTATTTTCAAGAATGAGACCATATTGACAGCCAATTAAGATTTTCAGGGCTTTCAGTACATTCCCCAAAACCATAGTTCAGTTTCACATATGCTTACATTTATGAAAGCAGGATGGAAGAAAGGAAACTTTTCACCAGCTCCAGCCATGAAAAGCTGATGGGATAAGTAGTAAACTTGTAGATAACTGAAATTTTCTTGAACAACTTTTGTTTCAGGGGGTGGGGAGATTAAGAAAATCTCTCCAAAAGTGTGTCTACATATTTAATGTATGACAAAATGCTATTAATGCTATTGAAAATAATGGTAGCCGATAAATTATATATGGATATATATATTGATGCCTGCTAAAATGATTTTAATGATATTTACAACGCTATTGGCTGAAAAATAAGGACATTTAATCACACTTTTAAAAACTACTTACTTTCATATGAATATATGTTCATATGAAAGTAAGATATGAAATCAATTAACTTTCCATTGATCTCACAGGGATTTTTCTCTTTATTATGATAGAACATTTTATGTTTCCAATTTTCTTCTTTTTATTGCCCTCCCAAGTAACATTCTTAATACAACAGATCTTACTTTGGGTCTCTCGCTGGGTTACAAAGTTTGGACAGTTTAACCAGCTCCTCACATCTAGCTCCTGACTACGTGGACATTAAGTATGGACTGAACTGAGACCATCAAATTCAACTCACTTTAGACACATTAGGCTGGCAGGCTAACAGCAGTCACTGTAAACATCCCTGACTTTTTCTTAAGAATACATTTAATCTTTTGAGACATCTTCTTTTACCTGTTCTCTGTTCTTTTACAAATAAACATCTTAATCATCAGTTTCTTTCTTTCTTTCAACATGCCATGCTGCTTCCATCACTCTATGAAGGTTCAGTCCCCATCCTTTCAATCAAAACAATGATTCATGTCAGACTACTTTTTCGCTGAAAGCTATAGATTTAATTCTCTGACCACTCACATAAGAAACAGCCATCCTCCCCAGCCTAGCTGCTAGTCCTGCACTGGAAACTGTTCAAAAACATGTCAGATGCTTAGTATAATATCTCAGACTCCTCAATGGCATTGCTAAACTGGGAAGCTGCACACATATTCTCAACTCACATTTGAAATACCCCTTTCTCATTCAAATACCGTGGAACTTTGAAGCCTTTAGACCATAACTTTCCACTTTAGCATGAACGAAACCTCTTTAATCAAAATTAAGTTATCTTTGCCTTGCAGACTCCTTTAAATATATTAAGGGCAAAGAAGAAAGAGAGTGTGTTTTCCCCCTTCTTTCCCACCCCTTCTTATTTCTAATTATTTTTGCAAGATTCAGAAGACCATCTGATCAGAAATATTTCCAACAGTTCAAATGAATCTGTCTAACAACCTTATTCTCTTAAAACAATAGTTCCATTATGGGACACTTATCTCTAAACTAAGGCTTTTACTGACATAACAAACGGACTGTCTTGCTGCAGTGCAGAATGTCAGTTTACTCAGTTAGAACTTTCAATACAGAAATTCAGCATGATGCAGTCCCCCCAGATAAAGCAGCACTTACCTTAATTGAAATCCTTTCTCTGATAGAGCTGAGGCATCAGTCAAATCAGCAGTGATTTGGGGGCAATCTAAGTTTTCAATCAACACCCTCCAGGTAGCCGCATACTGTACTGCCTTTTTTCGTTTGTGTTGAACTCCTCACTGTCTAAAAGAGAGAGAGAGAGAGAAGCTGAAATCCACAGAGGTTCCCAGTGAGTGAGAGAAAGAGTACCAAAGCACTGTTTCTTAACATGAGATTCTCAGCAAATGTGCTCAGGTCTGGAAGATCATGTAACTGCTGTGATAGGCTCCTGTCATGTCCCGGGAGCTGTGGGATGATCATTGACCTGATTAGTACTGAACACTCCCCACATGCAGAGAAAGCATTGAGAGGATTGGTGAGTTGCAAGGGAATTTGGAAAGGCACCAGGGCCACTTGGGAATCTTTTCTCTTTCAGCCTAATGGATATGCTGCAGCTGAGGCTGTAATTTGTGAGGAGGTTATGCACAATGTTAACTGTCTAAGGACTTAAACAAATATGCTTTTGCATGCTGTTTCTCAAGCTGCATCATCATTCAACATAAGGTACATCTGAGTAATTAGAGACCGATGTAGCTGTTTTGTAATATGAGGCTCTCTGTATGTAATGTTCTGTAATCTGGGAGATAAAATAGATTCATACACTTGCCTATGACCCTGGAAAACAGAGCTCAGTTCCAGCCTAGAATAAATGAAATGAGTTTGATGGGCTTATGTTAGCCCCCAGACTTGTCTATGTTAAAAAAAACGCAGGCTAGACATAGTAAATAATCATATTTGATAGCTTAAATAAAACAGATTAAGAATGCTGAATTATTATTTCATTACAGAAGGACCCCTTCAAAGAAGCAATGTGCAGAATAATTTAAGAAGCAAACATAATATAAAGCAACTAAACTTTACAGGGCTTGATTTGCCTCCCACACCACTGTAAATCAGGTATTGGTTAAAAACAACCTGGTTTAGAGTGGAGGTGAGGGTAGCTATACAAAATATGTATCTATATATAACAAATGGAACAAAGAGGAGGATGATAGTAATGAATATAAATCAGAAGTGATAGAAAATTTATAATGGAAACAAAGCGACATGAGGAGAAATCTATGGCTAGCAGAGTAAAGGACACTGTTTTTAAAGTGTATTAGAAACAAACAAAAAATCCTAACAGTGGTATTTGTGTATTACTAGATGGAAATGGTAGAATTATCAGTAATAATGCAGAAAAGGCAGAAGTGGTCAATAAATATTTCTGATTTGCATTTGTGGAAAAAAAGAGATTATGCAGTCATGCATTATGCAGTTATGATAACACTTTTGCCATTCCACTACTACACCTCTACCCCAATACAACACTGTCCTTGGGAACCAAAAAATCTTACTACATTATAGGTGAAACCACATTATATCGAATTTGCTTTGATCTGCTAGAGCACACAAACCCCACCCCCACAAGAACTGCTTTACCACATTATATCCAGATTCATGTTATACCGGGTCACATTATATTGGGGTAGAGGTATACCACAGGAGGATACTAAACAAGAGCTACAAAAGTCAGACTAAACTGCAAATCCAAATACCTTGCATCCAAGAGTTTTAGAAGAACTGGATGACAAGCTCATGGATCATTAATACTGTTTTTCAATAACTCTTGGAACACTGAGGATGTCCCAAGAAAGCTAATGTGCCAATATTCAAAAAGGGTAAACGGGATGACCTGGGTAATTACAGCCAGGTCAGTCTGACATCAGTCCTGGGACAGATAATGCAACAGCTCACATGGGACTACATTCATAAAGAATTAAAGAAGGGTAATATAATTAATAGCAATCAACATGGGTTTATGGAAATTGCATCCTGTCAGGCTAACTTGATATCTTTTTTTGATGAGATTACAAATTTGGTTGATAAAGGTAATGGTGCTGATATAATATGCATAGAGTTCTGTAAAGCATTTGACTTAGTACCCCACAATGTTTTGACTAAAAAACTAATCACATTAAATGGATTAAAAGCTGTCTAACTTATAGATCTCAAAATATCATTGTAAATTACACTACACTATTTAACATTTTTACCAATGACCTGGAAGAGACATAAAATCATAACCAATGAAGTTTTCAGGTGACACAAGAATTCAGGGAATAATAACTAATGAAGAGGACAGGTCACTGACACAGAGCAATCTGGATAATACAATTTTTAATGTGGCTAATTGTAAATATATGTAACTAGGAATAGCGAATGCAGACTATAGTTACATGATGGGGAATGCTATCATGCAACGTAGTGATTCTGAAAAAGATTTTGGTATTGTAGGGGACAATCAGCGGAATATGTGGCCAAAAGGGCTAATGCAGTCCTTGGATACATAAACAGGGGAATCTTGAGTTGGAGTAGACGGGTTATTTTTCCTCTGTATTTGGCACTAGTGTGACTGCTGCTGGAGTACTGTGATCAGTTCTGGTGTCCAAAATTCAAGATGGATGTTGATAAATTTGAGACAGTTCAGAGAAGAGCCACGAAAATGATTAAACAATTAGATGAATGACCTTACAGGAATAGACTCAAGGAGCTTAATCTATTTAGCTGAACAAAGAGATGCTTATGGGATGACTTGATTGCAGTCTATAAATACCTGCATGGGGAATAATATATAATACAGGGCTCTTTGCATACAAAGGTATAACATGATCTAATGTGTGGAAGTTGAAGCTAGACAAATTCAGACTGGAAATAACACAAACATTTTTAACAATGAAGGTAATTAGCCATTGGAACAATTTACTGATGGTCATGGTGGACTATCCATCATTGGCAATTTTAAAATCAAGATTGAATGGAATCATTTTCTGGAAGTTTTACAGTCTGTGTTATACAGGTGGTCAGAGTAGATGATTCCATTCATTTTCTGGCCTTGGAAATCTATGAACCTATGAAAATGTATGGTTTTAAATAGGTGGAAAACCAGTTTAAGAAGAATCAGGCCCATTATTGCATTGTTCTTAATACACAAAACTCTACTGGTATATTTATTAACACCAGTTAAACAAAACTAGAATGCTGGACAGAAATTGAACAGATTGTGGCGGTCAGTCACTTTGTTTCAGATATGAGAACTTTGGTGACCACAGTCACCTGCTAAGTGCCTGCTCCTATCTGTCACTAGTCAACTAACAAGATTTCCCCCTGGGTGTTATCTTTGGAAGCACCTGGTCACTAAAAAGAGATGAGTTCAAAGAACATCTTCATTAGCACTGGCTGCCTGATGAGGGAACACCATATAGAAATAACTCTATGGATAAAGGAAGTCGGTATCATTATCTGGTAAGTAGAGGCCTAGAATAGTAATTAATTGTTCTGGAAAAGGGGTGATCAGTGAAGTGGTAAAATTTGAAATGACTAAAATATTTAAGTTAGTCATAATTAAAGAAGACTGTGAGAAACTCCACTGGGACTTATTGTTAAGTAGGGCAGCCTAAATGTCATTAAATTCATTGCTGACAAACATAAGGTAATGCACATTAGAAGGAATAAATCTGAACCACTTGGACAAATGGCTGAGATCTAAATCTTTTAGGGATTCAGAATACAGATCACAAGACTGGAAGCCAGGAGATTTGGGTTCTATTCTTGCATCTGCCACTAATCTGGTATGCGGACAAGTTACTTCATCTTTCTCTGTCTCATCCTCTGGTCTCTCATCTGTATTAAGAGGAAGTGTAATGTATCCTTCTTTGTACATGACTTTGAGGTTTATGCATGACAAGCACATAAGAAATGCTTAGTAGTAGTAGTAGTAAACTAACTATAACCACTCAAGTAAAAAGGTCCAATGGCAGCATTGTGAACAGCTCAATAAATTCAGTGCAGTTTTGTTCAAAAGAAGAGACAACGTATTTGGATGTATAAAGAATGGTATGAAAAATAATAGTGACAATTGTCTAAAGTCGTTATATGTAATTAATGACACATCTTCACCTGAAATACTAGGTTCATTTCTGGTCACCCATCACAAAAAGCAAACAAACAAACAAAAATGTAGAAATAGACCCCAGGGACAAAAATGATCAGAAGAGAGGAAAGACTTCCACAGGAGTAGAGAGTATAAATATATAGCATAATAAATGGTATAGATAAAAAATGGATATTCCATTTTACCCTTCTTTGTACTACGAAAACAATGGGACATTCAATGAAAATTAAAGGTAACAATTATAGAAAGAGAAAAGGAAATTTTTTTTACACAATCCATAATTAATCTTTGGAACTCTGCCAAAAGATATCATTGAGGCCAAGAATTTAGCAGAACTCAAAAAAAAAAAAAGGATTAGTGAAAATATGGTTAGTGAAAATATTTATATTAGCATTACAATATATAAAGGATATAAATCTATAACATAAGAATGGCCATACTGAGTCAGACCAGTGGCCCCCCTAGCCCACTATCCTGTCTTCCAACACTGCCAGATCTAGCTGCTTCAGAGGGAATGAACAGAGAAGGGCAATTATTGAGTAATCATCCTCTCCTGTCCAGTCCCCACTTCTGGCCATCAGAGGCTTAGGAACACTCAGAGCATTGGGTTGCATCCCTGACCATTTCAGCTACTAGCCATTGAGGGACCTATTCACCATGGAGTTATTTAATCCTTTTTTGAACCCAGTTATACTTTAGTCCTTCACAACATCCTGTGGTAACAACTTTCACAGTTTAACTGCATTGTGTGAAGTACTTCCTTATATTTGTTTTAAACCTGCTGCCTATAAGTTTCATTGGGTGATTCCTAGTTCTTGCGTTATGTGAAGTTATTATATACTCTCACGCTTAAGGGTATAAGCCAATTATTAACAGTGAGAAGTTAGGGGGAAAAATCGTTTTTGGGCGAGTGATTCCATAATTCCAATTACAAGATTTATTGCACTTTTTTCTGAAGCATCTGATATTGGCCACTGTCAGAAGCAGAATGCCAGAGAGGATGGACCACTGGTCTGGCTCAGTATGGTAATTCCCTAATTCCTATTTCAGATACCCTTGATGTTGACTTTTAGTAGCAACCATTATTGTCTTAGAAAATAACCTGGCCTACTACTGTGCTTTAGTACTTTGATTTATTAATAGTAAAGCTTCAAAGCAAACCACTATATCACTGTTCAGGTTACAGAATTCACAGTGAGAGGCTATTAGGTATTCATTTTTCATTAACAATTACTTTGATTATTATGGCTACAGCATTTCAGCAGATAAGTGGTAAATGTTGATGAATATTCTTAAGACCGACATTTGTTTGGATGGGAAGAGCAGATGTGATGTCAGAATAAATACAGCAATGATGGGCTGGCCTGGTGGAAGTGTACTGCACTTCCATTTGGGAAACCTATTTTCAATTTGCAGATTTCTTCCTCCTTAGCTAAGAGGGGTGAGGAGTACGATGGATGGGGTACACTAAACACTTGACAGGATGCTGAATGACTCACAGAGGGACTCCAAAGTGGGTATTGTCTAGTCCATCTTGGCTAGAAGGATGGTGACCATATGTTACCTGAAGGAGTGACCTCGAATAAAAATATAACAAACAAAACAAAATAGTTTTAGTCAACAAGCTCTTTTTCTCAAAGGTTAGTGTAAATCAGAAAATAAAAAGAAAATATCCTTCGGCTTGCGCTTCAAGCCAGTCCTGTAACCCCTGGACGTGGAGCCCTCCCTTTTCAAGGGTATTCTTCTCATTTTATCTTCCAAGTAGCCATTCTTTTAGCCTTTCCCTGTGCATGGAGAGGGCAAAGGTCAGCTGGGATTAACATTTTGTTCACTTGGACATGCAACCTGCAACACCATTGTCATAAACAGATAGCTAAGGGTTAATGTCTCTTTCACCTGGAAAGAAGTAACCTGAAACACCTGACCAGAGGACCAATCAGGAAACAAGACTTTTTAAAATCTGGGTGGAGGGAAGTTTGTGTCTGAGTTCTTTGTCTTCTGCTTGTCTCTCTCTCGGCTATGAGAGGATTTCTGTTTCCTGATTTCTAATCTTCTGTTTCCAAGCTGTGAGTACAGAGATCATAAAACAATAGGGGTTATTTTTTTTTCCTTTTGTATTTACATGGTGTACTTGCTGGAATGTGTTAAATTGTGTTCTTTTGAATAAGGCTGTTTATTCATATTTCTTTTAAGCAATTGACCCTGTATTTGTCACCTTAATAGAGAGAGACCATTTTTATGTATTTTTTCTTTCTTTTTATATAAAGCTTTCTTTTAAGACCTGTTGGAGTTTTTCTTTAGTGGGAAACTCCAGGGAACTGAGTCTGTGCTCACCAGGGAATTGGTGGGAGGAAGAAGTCAGGGGGAAATCTGTGTGTGTTAGATTTACTAGCCTGACTTTGCATTCCCTCTGGGTGAAGGAGGGGGGTGGGGGAGAGATTGGCTTTCTCTCCTTGTGTTTCCAGGACTGGAAATAGAGAGGGTGGAGTCCCTCTGTTTAGATTCACGGAGCTTGCTTCTGTGTATCTCTCCAGGAACCCAGGGAAGGGAAATGGTTTATTCCCCTTTGTTGTGAGACTCAAGGAATTTGGGTCTTGGGACCCAAAATCCCCAGGGAAGGTTTTTGTGGGGACCAGAGTGCCCCAAAACACTCTAATTTTTTGGGTGGTGGCAGCTTTACCAGGTCCAAGCTGATAACTAAGCTTGGAGGTCTTCATGCTGGAAAGTCAGTACGTACTGCTTTCCTCTGGGCGTCTTTTTTGGGAAAGGACCCAGAATATCCACAGCTACTCGCTGAAATGGGACCTCAATTATGGGGAGTGGCTGGAGAGGGGCCTTGACCTGGTCTTGAGGCTTTCCCACTCTTTGGCATACCTCACAAGACCGGACATACTTGGCAACGTCCTTGCCCATCTCCTCCCAGTGGAAGGACTTCTTCAACCGGTCCTTGGTTCTGTTCACCCCAGCATGGCCACTGGGATGATCATGGGCTAAGCTTAAGAGCTTCCCCCGGTACTTAGTTGGAACCACCAACTGTTTTTGCGGCTGCCATTCTTCCCAGTGTCCACCAGAAAGAATCTCCTTGTATAGAAGTCTTTGGTCTATAACAAACCGGGATCGATTAGAAGAGCTGAGAGGTGGTGGGGTGCTCCATGCCACTGCCCAAGCTTTCTGAAGACTGTCATCTGCTTCCTGCTCAGTCTGGAACTGTTCCCTTGAGGCTGGGGTTACCAGTTCTTCCTCAGACTGGGGACTTGGACTTGGTCCCTCTGGAAGCGATGTAGGTGATGGGATTGTTTCCATTGCTGGTGAACTGCTCTCCGCTGGTGCACCTGAGGGTATTTCAGGCTCTGGCTGAGCTTTTTGGGTATGGCTGTCTGTTGCTTCTGCCAGTTCTGGCTCACTGGCGTTGAGTTTGAAGATGTGGTTGCAATTGCTGGTGCTGGTTGCTGTTCCAGTTCTGGGCCTGTGACTGGAGATGCTGTGGCTCTTTCAGTGGTTGGCATGGAATCTGGGTCCACTACCTCTGTCTGGGTCTCTGGTAACACAGACGGGGCACCTGTGGACGGCTCAGGAACAGGAATGGGTCTGGAAGCTTGCCTGGTTTGGCTACGTGTAACCATTCCCATTCGCTTGGCCCACTTCACCTGGTTGGCTAAGTCTTCCCCCAGTAGCATGGGGATGGGATAATTGTCATAGACTGCAAAAGTCCACATTCCTGACCAGCCTTTGTACTGGACAGGCAGTTCAGCTGTAGGCAAGTCTACAGCTTGTGACATGAAGGGGTAAATTGTCACTTGGGCCTTTGGGTTGATGAATTTGGGGTCTACGAAGGATTGGTGGATAGCTGACACTTGTGCCCCCGTGTCTCTCCACGCAGTAACCTTCTTTCCGCCTCTCTCAAATTTTCCCTTCGCTCCAAGGGTATTTGAGAGGCATCTGGGCCTGGGGTTCTTTGGTGTGATGGTGGTGTAATGAACTGCACTCGGTTGGCGGTCTTTGGGCAGTTGGCCTTGATATGTCCCAGTTCATTACACTTGAAGCATCTTCCATCTGACTGGTCACTGGGTCGAGGTGAGTTACTGGAGACTGGTGAGGTGGAAGAATAGGGCATCTGTGGCTTTACTTGGGTTGTATGTGGGGTCTTTGGTTGTCCTCGATTGTAGGGTTTATGGTCGGTGTGCCCTCTGGGTTATTCATTCCCCTTGACCGTAGCTTTCTTGCTTTCTGCCACTTCCATCCATCTGACTCCAATCTCCCCCGCCTCAGTGAGATTTTTGGGTTTTCCATCTTGTATGTACCGTGTTATGTCCTCAGGAACACCATCCAAGAACTGCTCCATTTGTATGAGGAAGTGCAGTTCTTCCAAGGATTTAACATTGTGTCCTGATATCCAGGCTTCATAATTTTTCCCAATGTAGTAGGCGTGTTTGGGAAATGACACATCTGGTTTCCACTTTTGGGTTCTGAAACGCCGACGGGCATGATCCGGGGTTATCCCCATTCTGTATCTGGCCTTGGTTTGAAAAAGTTTATAGTCGTTCATGTTCTCCTTAGGCATTTCAGCTGCCACCTCTGCTAAAGGTCCACTGAGCTGTGGCCTCAATTCTACCATGTACTGGTCTTCAGAGATGCGGTACCCAAGATAGGCTCTTTCAAAATTTTCCAAGAAGGCCTCGGTGTCATCACCTGCCTTGTAGGTGGGAAATTTCCTGTGATGTGGAACAATCATTGGCGCAGGGTTGTTAGGATTGGCTGTGTTTTGCTTAGCCTTTTCTAATTCCATGGCCTGTCGGTGGGCTTCCCTCTGGAGTTCCAGCTGTTTTTGGTGGTCTGCATCTTTGGCTGCTTGCTCTCTTTTGTAGGCTGCCTCTCTTTCTCTCTCTCTCAGCTCCATCTCTTTTTGTTTTATTTCTAGTTCTTGTATTTTTTTTCCATCTCTCGCCCGTGCTCGGCGTCTTTGATTTGTTCTTCGGCTTCCATTTTTGTCTTGTTAGGCATGGTTCCTATTTTCTTGTGTTGGGGTGCCCTCTGGTGTTTATCCTCTGAACTGCGGGTTCTCTGTTGCCTCCTGGGGTCTGCCTAGCAACAGTGCCTTTTTCCCTTTCTTCCTCTAGCTAATCTTTTCAATGTAAAGTAAACCAGAAAAACCACTTTATTTGCATGTGTATTGTGCTGGTAATGACTCTCGATGGGAGTGCTATTGTCACAAAAGACCCTTAATAGCTCCTTAATGGTTCCTTGCTTAATATGCAAGCCACAACTGCCAGAGAGAGAGGGAAAAAAAAATTCTCTCTGGTTCCTTTTAAAACCAAACTGTTTCTCTCTGCTTAAAAGCCCCTAGCAGAGAAAAGAAAAATATAATATTCCTACTGGCTTCTGGATTCTATCTATCTCACCACTGCACATCATGTCATAACCTATTCCCAGATTTGGACCTTAGCGTCCAAAATATGGGAGTTAGCATGAAGACCTCCAAGTTTAGTTACCAGCTTGGACCTGGTAAAGCTGCCACCACCCAAAAAATTAGAGTGTTTTGGGGCACTCTGGTCCCCACAAAAACCTTCCCTGGGGATTTTGGGTCCCAAGACCCAAATTCCTTGAGTCTCACAACAAAGGGGAATAAACCATTTCCCTTCCCTGGGTTCCTGGAGAGATACACAGAAGCAAGCTCCGTGAATCTAAACAGAGGGACTCCACCCTCTCTATTTCCAGTCCTGGAAACACAAGGAGAGAAAGCCAATCTCTCCCCCACCCCCCTCCTTCACCCAGAGGGAATGCAAAGTCAGGCTAGTAAATCTAACACACACAGATTTCCCCCTGACTTCTTCCTCCCACCAATTCCCTGGTGAGCACAGACTCAGTTCCCTGGAGTTCCCCACTAAAGAAAAACTCCAACAGGTCTTAAAAGAAAGCTTTATATAAAAAGAAAGAAAAAATACATAAAAATGGTCTCTCTCTATTAAGGTGACAAATACAGGGTCAATTGCTTAAAAGAAATATGAATAAACAACCTTATTCAAAAGAACACAATTTAACACATTCCAGCAAGTACACCATGTAAATACAAAAGGAAAAAAAATAACCCCTATTGTTTTATGATCTCTATACTCACAACTTGGAAACAGAAGATTAGAAATCAGGAAACAGAACTCCTCTCATAGCCGAGAGAGAGACAGGCAGAAGACAAAGAACTCAGACATAAACTTCCCTCCACCCAGATTTTAAAAAGTCTTGTTTCCTGATTGGTCCTCTGGTCAGGAGTTTCAGGTTACTTCTTTCCAGGTGAAAGAGACATTAACCCTTAGCTATCTGTTTATGACAACCATCTTAAAGTGAAGTAACCTCACGGCTTAATAGGAGAAATGGGGAGGGAAACCTCCTTGTCTTTCACTTCCCCAGAGTAAAACAAAACCATAACAAACCTATTAAACTTCCCAATAAACTGCCCAAGCATTACTGAAGACAAACAATCTTCCTATTTTGGGGAAATTCAGCACCCAAACTTTTCCATGAGAGTTGGGAGCTGCCAGGCTGGCTACCTATCAGCAACACCTGGAAACTCCTCTTGCTGGTATTTGTAACTCTGGGGGCCAAGTGCCTAATCCTATTCATATTAACATCGACATAAAGCTTTAACTGACTTCAATAGTACAGGATTAAACCCCACAACCTCAGCAAGCGTAAAATAGTATAGCTGCATTGACATCAGTACACATTTTACGCTAGATGAGGATCTGACCCTAGGACTGCAGCAACTTCTTACGAGATAGTACCATATATTCTGCTGGACTCCATACATCAGCATCCCTTGCAAAAGTTTCTAGTTTTTGTTGTAGCCCATTTTATAGCCTCCTTTTCAAACTGCCTGGACTTCCTGATGTACAGCCATCACGGGAAGCTTCTTTTGTATCTAGCAACACTGTCAGCATAAACATTCAGCACTTTAATTCATCTCCTTGTCCAACAAGCTGTTGAGGTTCAGTTAAAGATATTACCTAGTTGGAAGGGAGCATCTGGCTTCTAGCCACACTCAGTTGAAACTGCTTGACTCCTCCACTTTTCCCTGCTGGTAGCTATAGGAATCTTGTTAACTGCAAAACACACTTGTCCTTATCTGCCTACTGCTCCTGAACACAATCCAGGAACAATCCTCACTAACATCTTTCTTTACCTAGGCCAGGCTTCTAAAAATAAGGGTAGTTGTACAAACAATTGCTGCAAGACTTATCGAATTATTTTATTTCATGACATGAATTGAACTGGCACACATTTGCTAAGCAGGGTGATATACTGAACCATACCAGTTCTGATGCCCTTGCTTTAATTCACTGGGGGTTGGCCCACAATGTTGGAGACCTCCAAAGAGAAGAGACTGAGCAGGGATTTAAGAAAAGTTCCATGAGCTGCATGGAGAGAACACTTTGCAGATGTTGAAGCACGAAACCTCAGGGTAGGACAGATCTTGAAGTGAAGCTGATGTCAGAAGGCAAATGGTGGCTGCAACACCCAGCGCTCCAGGTTGAGTCAGGTTTTGGAGCACAGTCAATGAGAGGAGACTCAAGAGAAACAGGGAAACATGAAAGGAATAGGGAGTGAAAGGAAACGAAGGATGGAGGGACTGGAGCAGCAGGGCTGGAACAATTTCTATAGTCTGGGTGCTGAGAGCCATTGAACCAACTTGTAAATCCTGTATACGATGGAAACCAGTTCAAAAAGTAGAAATAGAGAGAGGAGGGCTCAATAACAGAAAGAAAGGAGAGAGAGGAGGAGGCATCAGGAGAGGATGGAGAAAAAAAGACTGAGTGGCAGAAGTGTCGGGAGGCTGTAAAGAGGAAAAGATGAAAGGAGAAGAGGTAAGAATGGGACAGAAACCTATAATAAGAAGGAGATAGCCAAAAAAGCCATCCATGAAGAAAGAGAAAATGATGATGATGAAAGTGGGAAACAAAAATAGAAAAAGAAAACCACACACTGTTAAGGGTAGCAAATATTGTGGGTGCATGGGGAGGAGATAATTTAATTATTCATGTATTTACATTGCTTTTCTTGTATTTCCTTGGCAGAAAATCAGGAGGAGAAAGGAGGAAAAATCTACTTTAATCCCAGGGTTGGTGGATATAGGAAACCTTTTGGTCAACTGAAGCTGGGAAGGAGTGCTCAGAACCTAAAGGCAACAAATATTTTCTCTATGGGATGGGGGAAGTGTATTACCAATGTTCTTAGTTCTCCAGGTCAGACATAGAGGGATTGGACAATCAGCAATGGATCTCTCTATTAGGCTAGGGATAAAACCTTCCCCAGCTAATAGCATTTACTCAGTTTCAGACTAAAGTAGGTTGCTATTGCCTTAGGTTCATTTTTATTTTTGTTATGGGAAATTCATCCATTGTGTATCGTAAAAGATTTTTACAGTGCTGGTTCAAACCATCAATTAAATGGCAGATAGTGACAAAACCAATACAAACAATAGACAATTATTTGACTATGTTACATGCCTGGAGTACTATTTACAGCAGGATATTATAGAAGGCAGCTTTGGTGAAACATACTATCCTCTCTGCTAGAGAGAGAAAGCCTTATACAGGAACTCAGTGTTAGCCAGTGGAATGCACCCTCTGCAGGCAGGTGGAATTTTGTGTTTTATGAAGAGGGGGAGAGAGGAGGGAAATTTTTGACAGGTAACTCATGTAAGAGGGATTTCTTGCTCCCTTGCATGAGTGTGAAGTCCAAGTTACAATTTACTCCTAGGATTCTCCTAGGCATTTTTATAATTAAAGCCAGCTCTGCTACTTCCTGAGAATAATAAATTAAATCAAACACATTTTAAGGGACACATTTTAAGAGTCATAAACTATCATGCCAGTCCATTTTTTTTCCAGAGGAAAATCTAGGATGTTCAGCATTCTATAGCATGCAAAGAGGGTCATGTCTTGGGACGGGAGAGCACCTCTCCCTGACTTAAGGGCAAGAATATTTCAGGTATTGTTTGGTTTGTGTAAAGAGTCAAACCACTGTTGGATAACAGATTCAAAACCTCAAGTACAGCAAACTTCCTAACAAATAAATATTGTACAATGGTGCTCCATGTCAGTAGGTATTTTTCATCCCTCAACCTTTTCTCACTTCCAACCCTCAACAATTTTCTTTTGTATCATAAGGTGTCTTTTCTTCCCTCAGACTTATTTTATATAATATCTCATCATTTATTTATTTTTCTTTCCTCTAAAACCCTCGGCAATCTTTCTTCAAGACATTTTTTTTATCCTTCTGGTATTTTCTTTTTCCATCTTGCTTATCTCTCTAATCTGCTTTCTGTCCAAATCTCTCCTCATCTCTTTTTTTCCCACAATTCTCCCATAATGCAATTTCCCCTGTATCCATAAACAACCCTTAGTCTTCTACTCAAAGGATTATTTCCCCATCTCTCTCTGTCTTGGGTGGAAGCTGTGTGGAGGAGAGGCAGGGGACAGGAGATCTGTGCCGCATTCATTCCACGGGTATGCAGCACCCCTTTCTGAGGAAGAGGAGGAAGTTTGGCAAGATGCATTCTCACTCCCTCAGCTCCTTTGCAGCACTCCCTCAGCTCGTCTTCAGCAGGACCCAACCAACAGGAACTGGAAGATTTGTCTGTTGCCGAAATGGGCTGGACTTTTCTCTGTTAGTTTCACTGTGAAGCTCTATGCATGTGTATTTCTGTCTCCCCATTCAACCCATTAAAATTGATTTCCCTCTGAGAGCGACAGTAGCTCTCCAGCTAGAAATACAGAAGTAAGCTGCTCTAACACATAAACAGAGGAGACAGTATACCCTATTGTGTTATTTTGGTTTGAATTATAGTGGACAAGGCAGATGAACTGATGGGTTGATGGGAACATTGGCCACAAACTGAGCTGTCCATTAGCTTCTACACATCCTCTTAAAGGTTTGCAGTGGCAGGCTAGTATCTAGTTCACTTCCAGCTGTCAGAATACTCACACTGTAACACTGGAGGGTGATGCTGGAAAAGGAGATTCGGCAGAAATCTCCTTCTAAGCGGCCTGAATAGTGCAGAATTTTCAGAGCCTTTAAGGAGACACAATCCAGATTATTACAATGTGATGGGCTCTGTGAGTCCTCATACAAGCCATTACTTCTACAATGGCTACATTCTCTGCAAGAATTTAATCGGCTGTGGGACTCTCATCTTGAATTCTATGGCTCCCTTATGGTATCCTCTGATGCCAAGGAATCATGAAGTTATCAATCTGGGTAACTAGAGACAGCAGCTGTTCAGTTATGCCTGAGTCTGTGTAGCTTTATTTTTGTTAATCTTGCTTATCTTCATCTCCCACATTAATCCCCTTAAGTCTGTCCTGTTTCAAATAGTGATATCTAGTAGCACCCTACTAGGTAACTGTTCATGCTGCTTTGATTAGGTTGACTGTCCTCTCTCAACCTTCTGCACAAATCCTCAAACGGTTTCTGTAACTAATGCCTACCTTCATTATCCTATTGCTTTCCTGCACTGGAAGGAGTGTCTGTACTGGAGGCACCAAGTGGTCTTCAATAGAGTAAATTCCAATCCAAACCGAAGTCGCCAAGCATTTGCAATCATCTGGTAATTAGACTAAGTGGCAAGAAGGTACCTATAGATGAAAAGTATTTTTTCCAATTTCTCATCTACGCAAACATGGTTTCTTGTGAGACCTATACATTTATGAATAGAAATGCTTAAAAGTTCAGAAAAAAACTAGGGCCATATTGTAACAGACCATTGCGTGGGTGTGAGCTAAGGGAGGCAGGGAGTGGGCATGGAGCTTCCTTCACTTGTGCAGCCCATCCAAGGCCCATAGGCAGCAGGTTTAAAAGAAACATAAGGAAGTACTTCTTCACACGATGCAAATTTAACCTGTGGAACTCATTGCCATAGGATGTTGTGAAGACCAAAAAAGTTAGGATAAGTTCATGGAGGATAGGTCCATCAATGGCTATCAGCCGCAATGGTCAGGAATGCAACCCAGTCTCTGGGTGTCCATAAACTTCTGACTGCCAGAAACTGAGACTAGAAGGGAGGTGGTGGATCACTTAATAATTGACCTGTTCTGTTCATTCCCTTTGAAGCACCTGGCCACTGTCAGCAGACAGGAAACTGGCCTGGATGGACCATTGGTCTAACCCAGTATGGCTATTCTTATGTTCTGAAGGCCTTGTCACAGTTGCAGTCCCTCCACAGACTGCTTTCCTCAGTGTGCCTTTAAGGAAAGTACACAGAGGAGGCTGGCAGGGTATGTAGGACTTCAATCTCCATCCACAACGTCCTGAGGAACAGGCTGTATTATCATAAGGGATGGTACAAGGCATGCAGCCCCTCTTCATGTTGGGACTGCACTTCCATGAGGCACAATCATGGTCACCTACAGGGTGACTGGTTTTTCCCCACCCAAGACCAGGGTGAGTAGATAAATACCACTGGTTGTGCCTTATGGAATGCTCCGGCTGCAGAAGACAAATGAATCATTTATAATATGTTTAAAATAATCTCCATGTTCATAATAATGCCTTCTTCTGAACAGGCATTATTATTATGTGATGATATCCAAATTGGCCCATTAGCCTCTCTTTCCCCTTGTCCTGGTCATTGAAGAATGAAAGATACTTTAATTATAGCATTATGGAATTACCTCCAATTGGGGATGGTGGAGGAAGGATACAGCATAATCAGAATACAATGCATAGACTCTAGAATATTACTTTAAAATACTTATTCCCAATATCTCTCACAGTTCCACTTGCATTCAGAATGAAGCACCTACATTTAAAATACATATATGTGGGATCAGATTAAAAACAAAAAATGTACTCAAAGCCACATTTTAGAATTTATTGGCCTTGTTCCCCCCTTCAGTGGGTCACAGTTTTTCTCTCCTTGTTTTATAGATACTGGGTGGTATGAAATGAAATCTTCTAAGGACAGGATTCAGATTATATTAAAAATTACCAATAAGCTGTATTGTGTATATTAGCCTGAATAAAGAATGCCACCCAGACCATATAAGTACTTGTAGTGGTACCTAGTGGCTACACTGAGACTCAGAAGACCTGGGTTCTGTTCCCAGGTCAGCTACCAACTAATGGATTGCCTGGGGCAAGTCACTTCCTGCTCTGTGCCTCAGTTTCACCATCTGTAAAATGAGGATAATGATACTGACCTCCTTTGTAACACGCTTTAATATTTACCGATAAGACCACTAGATAAAAGCTAGGTATTGTTATCACTCATATTTTCCCATCTCCCAAATCAAGTATATTGTGCAAAGCTGCATTTAGCTAAGGTCCTATGAAAATCACAGATTTTTTGTTGTTGTTTTATTTCTCTCTTTCTTTTCTTTTCTTTTTTTTAAAGAAAATTCACAGCAGTGTCATGGGTAAACTTGCAAATTTTACTGAATAGGCACAGAATGCAGTGAGCGAAAAGTCGCAGCTGAATTTCTTTGTATAAAACTCACCTCTGAATCCCAACTGAACTGCTGAGATTTTTCAAACAGCAGGGAGGCTGAAGCAGGCTTCCCCATGCCCTGGTCACATACTCACTGTGGTTCGTAGTCCACAACAGCATCATATTGGAGGAGCAGTTTGGGGTTTCACATAAAACTGATAAGAAGTCCTCATGAACTGCTGTTGGGTGCTACAAAGCACACTGGGCATGAGATGAGTCTGTGTGGATGCTGTAGGAAAAACTGAAGTATTGAAAAATTTCACAACTTCCATGCAGTCTGCGAAATTGCAATTTTCAGAGGGTCCTAATCAGAATGAATCAGTAGAAACCCCAGTCTTACTTATTTCCCTTTCCTATTTAAAGGAACACTTTTGAGAATAATAATTACACTACGTGGCCTTTATATAGTGCTTTTAATCTTTAAAGTGCTTTTCAAATACTAACTCACTAATTAATCTTCACAGCCCCTCTTGTTCCCATTTTACAGATGGGAAAGCTTTAGCAGAGAGGTTAAGTGACTTGCCCAAGACCACAAAGGGAATGATGGACGAAAGTAACAAAGGAAAAGATGTATTTAACTAGTAAGAAATGAAGGTGGGTGGGACAATTATGGTGATGTTTCAGCAAATAGTCCTGCATCTCAAGTGAGGAGTTTAACTTGTCACTGGAGGCCAGGCAGTGCCAACTGTACTATGCATTATGCAGTTGCTCAGTATTTCAAAGCCTGAACAAATAAAAAAATGGAAATGACAAATTAAATGTATATTTTAAGAAAAGCACACTTCTGAAACATTTGTAAACGAAATGCTATCTGTTCTTAGGTACCACAAGAATCTTAAAATACATGCTGAGAACAAAATTTAAGTCAGGAAGTTGGGAAATTCCTTCTAATTGATTTGGCATTCCATTTGATGGTGGGCTTCATTTCCTAGACACTGAATTAATTGAACATAAAAACTACATAATATACTGTGAAGACAACTTATGCTGAATGACTAGAACTTTTGTACCCAGATCCTGTTCCTCTTCAGGGGGGTTCATCCAAAGTCAGTGGGCTTTGGTTCAGCTCTCAAGGCAGGCTGTATGAAACCAAAGGCCTAAAAAAAAGTTTTCCAGAGGCAGAATGTCAAATAACAACAATTTAAAATTGCAGCTATTCCACTCAGATTTTTTTTTTCACAATACACATTTCCCTTTAATTCAGATCACAGTGGGGTGTCTCACTGTCTCCTAACTGACTGCCTCAACAATCAGTCGCTGCTTTACTAGACATACCCCAATTTAATAAGACGATTTTGCATGCGCGCGCGCGCACACACACACACACACACATTTTGGGTAAATGGGGTTGTGTTATTGTATGAGAGTTTAAGTTGAGCTAGTCAGAACATTTATGGCCACCAGAGCACTGGCTTGGGGTGTGTGAGAGACAGGTTCAAATCCCTGGTTTGGTCTGATATGGGGTGAAAAATATAAAATATCTGCCAGCAAACTGGAATATATAATGTCATATTCATTACAGCCAAATCCAGCAAAGCCAACACATGTGTTTAACTTTACTCACATGAGTAATCCACTATTCACACACTTTTGTCTTTGGTGGACCAAGAGTTATATGAAAAGAAGATTTTGTTTTGTTTTTTCTTCTTTTTAAATTACTCCATAGCTTCTAATAAAATAGTGTCCAACCCTGCTAACACTTACTACTCTGTATAGCACAATGCCTTGTGGAAAATTAGGTTACAGAATATGGCTTCATGCTAGAAACCAAGTGATAACATTTCAGAAATCAAGGCGTTTAAAATTTTGATGGGTATATATATATATATAGAAGAGACACATCTTTTGTTATTGTTAGAGATTCTGGTTTGATTATATTTATTGAATTGAAACAGAGACAAATTTGGGGCTGCTGGCCACTGTACCCCCCATACACCTCACCGCTGGTGGATGGCAAGCAGGGATCTGGCCAGAAGCAGGACTGCCAGTACTGATTGGCGGGGGGTAGGGGGAAGAGACAGAAAATAGGGGACAATTTGCCAGTTTTTAAGAAAAAGTCGAGACACCTGCAGGAGGGCTTACATACAGGACTGTCCCTTTAAAATGGGACATCAGGTCACCCTAGTAATGACTATATTAATGGAACTCACAGAGTAGGAAGATTAGCAGCACAAGTGTCCAATACAAAGACACTGATTTTCAAAGGCTTCCATCTCAATATGAATGGCTGCATTCTGGGTAACTTTACATGTTGGTTGTTACTGAGGGGAGATAAGGCCTATAAAGATGTAATACGGAGTGTGATTGAAGGGAGACAGGGTGGAGACAGGGGCCTGGGGAATATTCTGCAGCTATTTTGTATCTTGTGTGGAGAAAGGGTGGGGAGTTGATGAGTGCAATGTTTTGCCTTGACTATTCCATTATCAGAGAAAGCAGTTCAGTTTTTCCTTGGGTTTTTTTGGGGTGGGCTTTTTTTTAAGTAAGACACTCAAATAGAAGAAAAAATTCTGAAAATAATATTTTTAATATAGTTGTTTTCCTTACTATTTTTAAGCAGCTGACCTGTAGGAAGGTGAAAGTCAAACTTGAAAGGGAAAGAATACTTGATGGTGTGTAATAAAGTTTGGATTGTCTTCAGTTTGACATTACCACATTACTCAGTGTGAGTTACGGCAGTCATTATGAACAAGTGTTAATACAACCTTTATACCTTATCACATCATCATGGATTTTTACTTATGCCACACTGAACTGAAAAGATACTTCAGATTTTTCTTAAAATTGCAATATTGTGTTAATTTCCATGTCCCACTGCCTGGAACATTGGGTTGCCATACGCAGAGTACCTGACACTTTAGGTAGATGGAAATAAAAACAGCACTACTGTATTAGAAAATAGTCTGAACATTTTATAGACTATTTTCCACTCATAAAAAATAAAGTGGTGATCCCTCAAAATGACACTCTTTTCCCCTCAAATTCTCCTTCCCAAGTCACTACAAACTTAAAAACTCCTGATTCCCATTTTTTGACTAACTCTACTTGTCAGTGTTTGGGCTTTGTTTTCCATAAAGTTTCGTACAGTCACTGATGAGTTATGTGTAGATAGCTGCAGTTAAGGCTGTAAACTGACCGTAAAGGATAAGGGTGGAAATATTTGGACTGTGGATGCTGGAAAGGAGATATGAAAAAGAACTGGAGAGAGAACATATGGATGAGCTATTGAACAGAGCTGGTCAAAATTCAGAATTTCCCTTCTGTGGAAAATGCCAATAAAAATAATAATTCTGTTTCAGAATGAAAAGTAGAAATTTCAAATTTTCCTGTGGATAGGGAACATCAAAAAACCTTAACCCTGTAGGCAACTTAACTTGGTGACTAAATTTCCTCTGTAAAAGCCCAGTAGGCACCTAAATTTCTGCCTCTGGGCATATGCACTGATGCCTTAGGCAGGTGTCTGGATATCTATAACCACACCTGAACCCCATGTGATTCTCAAACAAGGGGAAAATAGATGGGGGAACAGCTATTCCACCTGAGGGGCCTAATCCAGTAGGTGTGTTCAGATCAAGCCTATCTCCATGTAGAATAGGGGCGGGAGGGTTGAGGGGGAAGGAGGTGAAGGCCTCCTATGCTATAATTAGGGCTGTCAAGCAATTAAAAAAACAAATCATGATTAATCGCACTGTTAATAAGAGAATACCATTTATTTAAATATTTTTGCATTTTTTCTACATTTTCAAATATATTGATTTCAATTACAACATAGAATACAAAGTGTACAGTGCTCACTTGATATTTATTTTTATTACAAGTATTTGCATTGTAAAAAAACCCAAAATAAATAGTATTTTTCAATTCACCTAATACAAGTACTGTAGTGTAATCTCTTTATCATGAAAGTTTATCTTACGAATGTAGAATTATGTTAAAAAAACTACATTAAAAAACAAAAATGTAAAATTTTAGAGCCTGCAAGTCCACTTAGTCCTACTTCTTATTCAGCCAATCGCTTGGACAAACAAGTTTGTTTCCATTTGCAGGAGATAATGCTGCCCGCTTCTTGTTTACAATGTCACCTGAAAGTGAGAACAGGTGTTCTTGCGCCACTGTTGTAGCTAGCAGCACAAGATATTTTTTATATCAGATTTTGGAAGACACTTCAGATTCTTAAATCTTCGGTAGTGCTGTAACTATCTTTAGAAATCTCACATTGGTGCCTTCTTTGCATTTTGTGAAATCTGCAGTGAAAGTGTTCTTAAAATGAACAACATGCTGGATCATCATCTGAGACTGCTATCACATGAAATATATGGCAGAATGCAGATAAAACAGAGCAGGGGACATACAATTCTATCTCAAGGAGTTCAGTCACACATTTAATTAACACATTTTTTTAATGAGCGCCATCAGCACGGAAGCATGTCCTCTGGAATGATGGCCAAAGCATGAAGGGGCATACAAACGTAAATACCTTGCAATACCGGCTACAAAAGTGCCATGCAAATGCCTGTTCTCACTTTCTAATGACATTGTAAATAAGAAGAGGGCAGCATTATCTCCTGTAAATGTAAACAAACTTGTTTGTCTTAGTGATTGGCTGAACAGGAAATAGGACTGAGTGGGCTTATAGGCTCTGAAGTTTTACATTGTTTTGTTTTTCAGTGAAGTTACGTAAAAGAAAAATCTACATTTGTAAGTTGCACTTTCATGACAAAGAGATTGCTCTACAGCACTTGTATGAGGTGAATTAAAAAATACTATTTCTTTTGTTTATCATTTTTACAATGCAAATATTTGTAATCAAATAATATACACTTTGATTTCAATTACAACACAGAATATAACATATATGAAAATATAGAAAAACCATCCAAACTATTTAATAAATTTCAGTTGGCATTCTATTGTTTAATGGTGCAATTAAAACTGCAATTAATCATGTTTTTTTTTTAGTTAATCGCATGAGTTAACTGCAATTAATAGACAGCTCTAATTATAGTCTTTAGTCCAGTTGTTAAGGCACTGGAGAAATAAGGCCTGTCTCAGCTGCTATGCCTTTAATATAATAAAAACTACTTGTATAATAAGGTATTTTTTAGTGTCATTTTAGCAGTATTTGCATTAGCAAAACAATATCAGCACAAAAAGCCATTTTAAAATATGAACTATCAGTATGAAGTAACTGGAAAGCGTTTTGTAATTTTTGTGAAATTAGCTTTATGTTTTATTCATAAATTTATGAAATTTTGGAATGATGTCTCTCACAAGGTTGTTACTGACAACTTAATTGAGCTTCAAATCTACACCCAAAAAATCAGTGTCATGTAGCATAATGCTATTTATCTAGAGCTCAGTGGATAGCCTTTCATACAGGTGTTTGCTGGTCCTCAGAGTTTGGTACCTGCAATTAAACCACTGTTATCAGCACATATTTAATTAACATTTGTTAATATGAACTGAATGTTGCTGATGCCAACACTTTCAAGTATTGGACGTTATTTTGAGCTAGTATGAAAGTGTCACTATTATTTTTAGCATCTTTATGTTTCCATATGGTTTGGCTTTATACTCTTCTTCCACAATACAGTACATAATTATTTTCGATGCCTTTTTTTATTACGTAATTAAAACTACACAAATGGAATAAAGTAAACTAGTTCTATCACAACTGGCATTTGCATAGCAGCACATTTCCAATCAAGTGAAAGTCTATTTGTCCAATGTCATTAATGATATAAAAGATACAAATTACTTATTTATGATGAATATTAATAATAAAATATTAATTTCTTCAAGAAAATGCAGTATAAATAATAAATAATGCTGACCTCTTCAAGACCAGAACAGCAGGATTAAATTTCTCTAAAATAATTTAGAAAATAATTCTACATATAACCACATATGTGAAAAAGGATTTTCTGTCCTTGTAAGCATTGGTAAAATACAAATCTCAGAACAATGCTTTCATAACAACCCATATGTAAACATCTGCATGAGAACTGTATTGTAATTTTGAATTAACATACTATACCATACCTTAAAACTGAGATGCACCTTCAAAATGAAAGTGTCATTATTTTTCACAGACAAAATTCTTGACTGACAAAAGAACCTCAAAGTCTAAAATCAGCAATAAAAGACAGGAAAGAGAACCTGAAGGAAGTCAGTCGAACAATACAAACACACATTAATCCTTATATTATTACAGGCTCCAATTCAGGAAAACATTCCTTGATCGGAAAGCATTTAAGCATGCGCTTATCATTAAGCCTTGCTTGAGCCCGATTGAAATCAATATTTTCTTTAACCAGAGACATTATTAGCAAAAGTATTGTTAAGGAAATTAACTAGAGATGGATCAGAACAAAACCCTGGATCTGAATATAGTTACGGATCCAGAGCCAGAGTTTTCAAGTTATACCCAACTCTAACATTAACTTGAATTTGCATAGCATCTGTCATTCCAAAGAATCTCAAAGATCTTTACAAACAGGCCCTGCTTCAGTTACTTGTGCATGTGGCCTTTAACTGATCTACTTACTTTGTATTCTCCTTCTTGCTCCCTTTCTTTCCCTTATGTTTTCATTCAACTCATACCCTTTACAACCTTTTCCACTCTTGGATTAATACCTTCACCTAGGCTTCCACAAAAGATAAATCACTTTCCCCCTCTCATGTCCCCCCAAATACCTTTCTCCTCCTTCAAATTTGTTCAAAATACATTTCTTCCATATAGCTTTCCAATCATGACACCTGGACCTTTCAATCTCATAATGTCATTTGCTTTATTAAGTGCCTGAGCCGTTTTGCCTGGTTCTTAATTAGATGCTTGTCATGAACAGATAGTTAAGGGTTAATAGAACAGGAGTACTTCAAGTCTCTTTTTCCTGTAAAGGGTTAACAAGTTCAGTGAGCCTGGCTGTCACCTGACCAGAGGACCAATCAGGGGACAGGATACTGTCAAATCTTGAGGGAGGGAAATTTTTGTGTGTGCAGTTAGATTTTGGTTGTTGTTCATTCTGGGGGCTCAGAGGGACCAGACGTGCAACCAGGTTTCTCTCCAATCTCTCCGATACAGGCTCTTATAAGTTCAGAATAGTAAGTATTAGGTAGATAAGGCGAGACAGGCTTATGTTAGTTTTCTTTATTTGCAAATGTGTATTTGGCTGGGGGGAGTTCAAATGTGTATTTGGCTGAAAGGATTTTAATTTGTACTTGTATACTTAGTCTGGGAGGGTATTCCCATTGTCTATAAGCTGAAAAACCCTGTAACATTCCATCTTAAATTTACAAAGATAATTTTTACTGTTTTTTCTTTCTTTAATTAAAAGCTTTTCCTGTTTAAGAACCTGATCGGTTTTTTATTCTAGTGAGATCCCAGGGGACTGGGTCTGGATCCACCAGGAAATTGGTGGGGAGAAAGGAGGGAAGGGGGAGAGAAAGGTTAATTTCTCTCTGTGTTAGGATTACTTTCTCTCTCAGGGAGAGTCTGGGAGGGGGAGAGAGAAGGAGAGGGGAAGGTGAATTTTCCTCTCTGTTTTAAGATTCAAGGAGTTTGAATCACAGTAATCTTCCAGGGTAATCCAGGGAGGGGAAGTCTGGGAGAGGCAACGGTGAGGGAAAGGGTTTACTTTCCTTGTGTTAAGATCCAGAGGGACTCAGTCTTGGGGGTCCCCAGGCAAAGTTTTGGGGGGACCAGAGTGTACCAAGCACTGGAATTCCTGGTTGGTGGCAGCGCTACAAGTACTAAACTGGTAACTGAGCTTAGAGGAATTCATGCTGGTACCCCATCTTTTTAGACGCTAAGGTTCAGAGTGGGGAATTATACCATAACAAGGCTGATCCTCCAAACACTTAATACTAGGCATAGTTGCAATGACTTCAGAGGAACTATAACTGGTAGTAAGCTCTACACCTGACAGTATGTGTCTGCAAAGTCAAGCCCCCAGACCACTGGGTTCTTAGAACAAGGATTATATCCCATTTTTGTACAATGCAAAGCACAATGTACACTCGCAATACATTATAAACCAGGGGTTGGCATCCTCTGTCACGCAGCTCACCAGGGTAAGCACTCTGGTGGGCCGGGCCAGTTTGTTTACCTGCTGCGTCAGCAGGTTTGGAGGACCGCGGCTCCCACTGGCCGCAGTTCGCCACTCCAGGCCAATGAGAGCGCCAGGCAGCCGCGACCAGCATATCCCTTGCCCACTCACTTCCCGTCGCCCACATTGGCCTGGTACGGTGAACTGCGGGCAGTGGGAGCCGCGATCTACTGAACCTGCCAATGCAACCAGTAAACAAACTGGCCTGGCTTGCCAGGGTGCTTACCCTGTGAGCCGCATGCAAGAGGTTGCCGACCCTTTACTTAGAGCCTGACCCAGAAAAACATATGCAAGTGAATAACTAATGAGCAAAGATTTTAATGAAACTACTAGTGTGTACTCAAATTGTGGCACATAATTTGCTTAAATTCTTCATGAAGTATAGCATTTTATTAGGTTAATATCTGCAAGAGATCAAAAATAATGTTAGAACCTGAAAATTACTATTCTCCTCTTGATAAAACATCTATACACACCTGAGCACAGATTCTTCATAATGCTACACCTTGCATAGCCTTCTACATCAGCACAGAGTCGAAGGAAAATGATACATTCTACTGCAGTAGGCTTTTATTTCCACTTTTCACTGCTGTAAATGACTACACACAATGCTGGGCAACTAAGAATCAGATTGTGTGCGTTGCAACAATGACTTAACCTGTGACTATTCATGGGAGCAAAGATTTTCACTGAATTTGGCTCTCAGTGTGGAACCAAAACATTTTTGAGTTTTTTGAAAGTACTACTTTGGGTGCAAAATGTATGGAACTGCACTTCAGGGTCTCACAGAAGTGTTCACAATTAAAAATATTTTTACACCAATGAATACTTCATATTGTTATTAAAACTACATAAGACTCAGTCTCTGTAGGCTTCCTCCGACTGTGTGGACACAAAAAATATAACATTTATAATAAAATAAAATTAACCAAAAAACCCCACCCTTATTTCTAATGTGCTTTGTTCTCCTTGCTTGCCAAGCTTGGCTGCCTGAATGAATACCTACCTGGGCATTCCACAGTGTCCTTTCACATGTTGTTATGCCAGATGTTAAACTGAAGGGCATTACACTACAGTTCCCATCATCCATTGCTGTTCTAGCCTGAACAAACTTTGTCTGAAGAACCAATAGCTAAAAATAATAAAAGTACTATCTGTGCTCACTCAGGACCCCAAAACTCTGTACAAAAATTACTGAATTGAGATTCACGTAACAACCTTAGACTCACAAATATTTTACGCCCATTTTATAGATGGGGAACCTTGGATCAAATAGACTAAGGGCAACATGTCCTGACTTGTTTTCCTATGATTAGACACCTAAATCTATATTTAGGCATCTAAATAAACTGTCTCATTTTCAGAGCTGTTGAGTACCTTTATGTTCCACCATAGGTGCTGGAGGTGTTGGGTGTGTTGCCACATCCCCTCGCTTGAAATGGATTCCATTATATACAGGATTTACAGTTCAGTGACTCTCAGCATCTGCACTATATAAATTGTTTCAGTGCTCCTGTGTCCCACTGAAGTCCATAGGATTTGTAGATGTCAGCAGCTCTGAAAATACAATTACTTTTATTTAGGTGCCTAGATGGTGCTTTAGGTCACCACCTTTAGGCAAACAGGTCTGGAATTGGTGGCCGAAGTGACTTGCCCAAACTCACGCAGTTAGTCAATGTCATACCCAAGTGATTTGTGGTATTCCAAAGAGTGACTTTAATTTATTTTGTTTTATTTTTAATCTTCAATGAGTTTGTGCTCAGATGTAAATACATTTGTAAGATCTTTCTGCCATGCGAGTGGAAATTAGTTTGTGTGCCCAGGTTGACCATTTTTATCCTTTGTAAAATTACACAATTATTTGATAGTTTGCAAAAGCAATTTCTACAGTTTTGCCCAGGTCTAACATTTTAAGCTGTGTGTAAAAACTTTCCATGTGTGCTCTAGATTAGAAAGAATATGTAAACTGATTTTACCTTAAATCAAAGATACCATTTTACTACTCCTTAACTCTTCTTCCATGGATATTGTTTTAGTATGAGGTAAATTTTCAGTACAATACTCTAGAAATTAGCCACTCAACTCCCACTGTAATGGGAGTTCTGCCTCTAATTAGCCATGAAGCACACTGCCAACGTACAGACACCCTGCTGTAAGTCCAAGGTAAGAGAAAGCTAAATGGTATGGGTATAGCCAGAAGGAAGAGAAAATGCACACATTCAGAAAATAATTAAGGTTTTCTTGTTCCCAATATCAGGCTGATTTTGAAGTTTTGTCACAGGAATAACCTGTCATTTTTGACAATGTTGTGTGGGGGAAAAGAAACAATTATAGGTAAGACTGCAAGAAAATCATGATTTTTTGGTTCAAAAGTTGCAGACAGTTTGTTCAAGATGCTGTTTTGGTGTGGTCAGACATCAGCAGGTCAGCATGGCACTAGGCAGACACTCCCCAGGTGGTCTAGTCTCAGGTTTCCTCTCAACTTTTTTCCTGATGAGAAATTAAGACCTCTCTCCTTTCCATAGTCTCCACAAGAAGCAGCAGCCCTGGGCACACACCCACACATCAGTACTAAAGCACCCTCCTCCAAGGCATTCAGTCCTACCTGCCATAGTAGGGAAGCAGTACAAAAGAGAAGCATATGTCCTACTTGGCTCTCAAAGTCAAGAATAACGGAGGGGTGGCCTGGCCAAATTTGAATGGTGTTGTGACTCTGTGTACCAGGTCACAATGTCACTCACTCAGATTTGGTTCAGCCAACTTTCCATCATGGCAGAGGGGCAGCTAGGCCAAATGTGAGTGGGACTATAACATGACACATAAGATCACAACAATATTCAAATATGCAACAACTATAAAATGTTTCAGTGTGTGTTAAAAGTTGAAGTTTCCATAACAAAACCATGGCCTACAATTTTCTGACAGCCTTTGTTATAAGTAATGTGACAAAGTTCCTCCTCTACCTTGGCAGATATGCTCGCCACACAGATTCACCCTGTGGGTCGGGAAACAGCCCACACATATTCCCTTCTGATAAGGGCCACAGTTCAGGTCAGTTCCCCCTGTGTTTGATCAGGAGTTGGGAGGTTTGGGGGGAACCCAGGCCCGCTCTCTACTCCGGGTTCCAGCCCAGGGCCCTGTGGACTGCAGCTGTCTAAAGTGCCTCCTGGTACTGCTGTGCGACAGCTACAACTCCCTGGGCTAACTTCCCAAAGCTTCCTCCCAACACCTTCTTTGTCCTCACCACCTCTTGCTCCCAGTTCCTCACATGCACTTCCTCTCTTCTGGCTCCCTTTGGCCTGACTGGTGTGAGCCCTTTTACAGCATCAGAGGGACCTTAATTAAGGTCAGGTGCTTAACAGCCTCACCTGACTCTAAGCTGGTTAATTGGAGTCAGGTGTTTTCATTAACCTGGAGCAACCCCTGCTCTAGTCTCTCAGGGAACAGAAAACTGCTTATCCAGTGGTCACTATATCTCCCTTCTACTACTCTGCTGTTCCCAACTGGCCTGGGTCTATTACAGTAAGTATTGTTACTTTACTCACAAGAGATCCATGTGAATTGCGGGTGTAAATATAGCATCTCTGCTCTTTGGGGCAACAAGGGAACATTTCCAATTTTATTCTGTAAATGCCTTGTCTTCAAAACTGTGTAATCATACTCAGTATAGCCCTTCCCAAAACTGGGTACAACACAAGGCTGTGCTGTAACAAAGAGCTTGTGAGGAAATTGATAGTGGCCAGCTGGAGACAGTAGGTAAAAATAACTAGAGCCATTTCTTCATCTATAAAGGAGTGTGACAGAAACCATGCTTTCACATGAAATAGAGTAGCTCTTTTCACTGAGGAAACGACAGCCACACTCCCATATAATAAGCAGACATCCTAATGTGAAGCACATGTCAGGAGTGCTCCTATAAAGCTGATAGGACAGACATTCTTCTGTATTGGAGATGCTGAGACATGCCACATAAAATGCTATAACCTATTTATGCAATCTTAGTCTCATCATTATATGTCAATCAATCATATAATGGCCACTGCTTCCAGCAGCTCCCATTGGCCTGGAGCAGTGAATTGCGGACAGTGGGAGCCGCAATTGGCTGGATCTACTGACACAGCAGGTAAACAAACCAGCCTGGCCTGCCAGGGGCTTTCCCTAAACAAGCAGCGTCTCAAGTTTGGGAAACACTGCCTTATGCCATTTTCTTTCTCTCTTCTTTTACTTTTTTTTCTTTTTAAACCAGCATAAGAATGGGAAATTGGGTCAATTAAATCAATGGAGTTACGTGAGAAATAGAATTGTCTTATTAGACATATCTAATGCCTACAAAATGCATGAAAAATAGAAGTACACAATGCTACTGTGCATCCATTTAAATGTTTTCTACTTTAGCTGGCAACTAACGTAAAAGCTGTGAAGGCAACAGTGATTTTTTAGTCACATGGTAAAGGTCAGATTAGCATAGTTTACTGTTTTTGTCACAGGTGTATAGCATTGTTCTGTGTAAAAATATTGTAATGAGAACAGAATATGTAACTACATGAATCCACTCTCATGATAATGATTGTAATGATAATTGGAAATTGTACAAACAGAACCAATCCTATTGCAATTTAAAAATGTTAATCTCTAGACCATTCCCAGTTTCAATCTTCTTGTTTTCAGACTGAATAAAATGCATGTAGAGTTTATGTATAAATTTAAAATAGGAAATAGCACACCTCTTAACAATCATTACATCTAATCTACCCATCTGTCATAGTGCACACATATTAGACAGACAGGTATGTACTAGAGAAGTATGAAATAATCTCAGCATACTGTTGCTATTATTTTAACAAAGCATTTTGTGCTATATTTCTGCAGCATTAATAAACACCAATAAGTTACAGATTATGAAAGGGTAATTCCATTTGATTTATTATAATGAATCTCTTTCTTTTTAATCTAATGGCTGTGAACCACAATCTCCCAACATTCATTTCAGAATAGTGAATAATGGTTATTAAATTAAATTTTAAGAGATACTAAGCATCGTTACAATGCCACACAGGAGAAACACAAATATCATGCACTCTATTTTAAAATACAATACATACGCTTTCTGTGTGGGTATATTGCAATTGCAAAAGTAAAATGTAACCCTAGAACCTACATTTTCATTTATTTTCCCTAGAGATGTAAACAGAGAAAGTTGATTTTCTTTTCACTTTCAACTGTGTAAATTGGGATGAACTGTAATCAATCAACTTACATCAGTGTAATATTAGAGTAAGTGATATCAGGAGCAGGACTTAAACCATGTATGCTATTTATGAAAGATCCTTTGCAACAACAAAAAGATACAAAAGCCTAACACTCTGGTATACAGAGAGGAAATAAAATAATAGCTTTGTCTTTGAATTGCTTTAGAAATGTAACTCTGTGATATATGGAAACATGAAATTCATCCATCAGCATTATAATTAGAGGTGCTGAGTACTTCCAATAAAATCCAAACCATTCTCAACTCCCCCAATATCAAATGAAGTTGGGTAAAATTTTTAACTGTTCTCCCCTGCTGCCCCAACAAAAAATTCAGACTTGGCAACACCAAAATGTTTTTGTGAAATCATGTTAGTTTCACTGAATTGTTTTTTTTTTTTTTGGGGGGGGGGTATTTTGATTTTTTTTTACTCTGAAACAAATTTTTGTTTTAAAAGTTCCTTTCACTTTATTTTTAAAAATTCAAAACCATTAAAATATGTTTATTTTGGTTCAAGCAAAACATTTTATTTCATCCAATAATGCAATTTTTAAAAACTTTTCAATTTGCCAAAATTTTCCATTTTTGTTGTTTTCAGCTTGACACAAGATTTTTTTATTATTTTTTCGTTATATTTCATGGAATTATAAATTAACCAAAACATCACCAGTTCTACTCCCAAGTCCTACTGACTTTGGAGTAGACAGGAGTTAATGACATTCATCTCTTCACTAGAATGGCTCAGCATGTTGCAGTGAGCCAAAATACTGTAATTTTTCTTAGCTCTTGCTCAGGCAACGATCCTATTGAGTTCATCTGATTTAGTGAGATTTTTGTCTGTTGAAAGACCACACATTTTGGACCAATGAAAATGATGCACACTAAATGTGTTTCTCATACTTGTGTTTCTAACGAAGTAGTAAAATAATTACAAAAAAATATTCTAGGCAAGACTGACCAAAAGGCATACAATAAATGTACGCTTTAAAATACTGCCATGTATAATAATATGAAACTATGAAATTTAGTTTCCATATACCCATAAAATGTAGGCTGTGTCACAAAATTAAAACACCATATATTCAGCACATAATATCTGGGATCTGAATGATGAAATTTAAAGATATTTCCAGTTAATTCCCAGGATCAGTACTTGAAGTAAATCATTCGATAGTGTGGGTTTTCGGCATCAGCAAGAAATGACAGAGTGACATTTTCAATAACATTGCAAAAATGGCAAGCACACTAGCATTTGAATACAGAAGGGTTTGAGGTTTGTAACAGCTACATAAGTAAAGACAAAGACAGGATGCTGTCTGGACTCTCTTGATATACTCTGAAAGTCATTAGTTCTAAGAGGAAACAGAAAATCTGTAGCAGCTTCCTTGAATTTTGTTCTGTGTTATCTTGCTGTCACTTCCACAGAATCAAAAAGCTTGCGGGATAAGGTAATTTTCAAAATAACAGAAGTGTCCATAGCCACCAAACTGTTTGTTCCATTAATAGCACTGCAAAATGGTCTTTGGTTTTAATTACATTGTTTTAATTTTCCACCAGGCTCATTAGCATACACTTTTGTTTGTTTATTTCACTTCCTTACTTAGCCCCTATGTTTAAGATGGATCAATTTCCCCATCCCCTCTCATGTGATCTTAAGGAAAACACTGTGACCTAAGCTTCATTAGGTATCATGTTAATTGCAGAAGACCTTGTATTTCACCTTCAATAAAATCAAGAAAGAGGAGCCAAAACTTCATGAGGGGGATGATCTGTGGCGCCATGAAATTCTTTCCCCAGCCAACCAGAAGAAGACTGTACAATTCTATTGGTTCAAGGCTTCCTGGATCAGGAACAAGGAGTGTCTAGAAGGGAGATGACAGAAGCAGCTGAAAATCACAGCAATCTGCTCTCAAAGCCTCAAGAAATATCCTAATGGTTATCAGTACAAAAGTTAATGCTACTCTAAACATTAATATTTACTACTGTAACTAAGCATTAATATTGCAATTGCATTATGTTGGCATACTATTATTTATTACCCACGGTGTGGTAGGTGCTTGACATGAAATAGTCCTTCACACCTTTTGACAGTCTCAGCAAGGAGACTAAGGACTGAATAGGCATGAAGACTTAACCATCGTTTTACTTCTAGAGGTGCTTCTGCCAGATCGGGGTTTTGGATATAGGCAAGGCAGTGTGGGAAAGCTGCACTGACACTATTTCTGTAGTATCTGTTCTGTGGATAACACAGAGGGCTTTGGTTTCCATGGCTGACAATCTGGTACCTTTCAGAAGCCCTAAGATTGTTCATAAAGCATAAAGAAAGAGAGAGAGGAAACAAAAGAAGATCACTGCAACCTTGTACACATCACTGATGGCTCAATAAACAGAGAAGCAGACACATTATTATTGAATAAGTTACAAACTTGCATTAAGTACCTGCTAATGTAAGGGCTGCACCAAAGCAATGGATGATCCACACTTAAAGTAATGGAGAAATAAAAGCTTTGGAGATAATCTTACATTGTGCCTCATAAACATTTCCACAGACCATCAGTGACTAAGCTTGCCTGAAGAACTTTGTACTTTGTTCAGGGGACCTTCTAGCTCACTGATCTCCTTTACACCTGAATGCTACCCAGTCTATGCAGGATGTGTTCCGCAGCATTTGAAATGAGCTGGAAATTCATACTCTAACTTCATTGTTTTAATATTCAAATACAAACTCATTTGAGCCAGACTATGAATGAACCACGCAAAGGTGAGCAGGAAGAAAGAACTCAAGCAATCTCCACATTGCGTGGCCTGAGCATGACCCACATAACTGTAGTCCTTATGTAGTCCTCCAGGAAGTTCAGGCTATAGGAGAGAATGGGAACCTGAACTGCAACTCTCAGAAGGCATTGCACTACAAAGGAAAATGCTATTTAATTTTTTTGTTGAACTAACTTGAAACTGTTTTGAGTCAGTTAAAATACCCAAAATATTCCAAGTCAGGTCTAGCAGACCCCAAATGAAATATTTTATATAGATTTTCCTGACAGAAAATAGAATTTTGATTTTTCTACAGAGATTGCATTTTCTGTCAGAAAATCATCCCAATGGAAAATTCCTGACCAGCTCTCCTCAGAATGAATGTTCGCTACCATCATTTCACTTAATAAATGGAAAACTGAATTGTATGATGTGTTGTCTAAGGAAAAAGGTATATGATTTGTGCACTGGACTAGCGCTCGAGAAATCTAGATTCTATTTCTGGCTCTGCAACAGGCCTTATCGAAGACCTGGGGCAAGTCTCTTCACTTCTTAAAGCCTCAGTTTCCCCTTCTGTAAAATGGGGATAACAATACTGACTTCCTTTGTAAAATGCTTTGAAATCTACTGATATATAGAGAGCTAATATAAGGAAGACATTATTTGTTGCTATTTATAGAAAGGCATGGCTACTTTTTGTCATAATATTTTGGATAATATTCAGAGTCTGAACAAATCTGTAAGCCTCACTATCTTTTCTCTTTATTAATGATATCTCTCTCTTATGTCTCTCTATGCCATGTAGACATATGGCCCTTCACCACTGCTTCTCTCCTTTGCCAGTCTCCCAACAAGGGACTACACTCCCACCAGCATAGCTCCTAGTGTCATGGGGGCATGAACACCTTCCTGCTACCTCAAGATGAAGTCCATGGGAAATGATTAATTAATAATATATTTTTGTTAATAAGAACAATGTCTCATAGCAATGTTTGCAAAAGAAATATTAACTGTTTGAAGTAAATGCATTGCACGAATTCGCAAACTAGCAAAAATGTAGGTTAAAGAACAAATATATTAAGTAAGAAAATGTGTAAGAAATGTTACCTGGATATTATGCAGGAGATTGTACAGACAAAGTTTTATCCTATTATGTTAAAATGCAATCTGTTCCTTTGAACTCTGAAGTTTAATTTTTTAAATGCTAACTCCCTTTTCAAGTTCACTGCATAGGAAAATAGCCAATCTTCTGACAGACAGACTATCGACACCTTCTTGATTAATTTCAGGAAATTTATTGAGGTCTCGTCTTAACAATTTATGGATAAGTACCTCTTCCTATGTCCCTAGAGACATACGTATAAGATAGAATTTCAATATCAAACTGCTTTATTTTCAGACCACGTGATCACCTGAAATTTTTCCACAGTGATCTACTGATTTTTCAGGAATCTGTTTCTATAGTAACTGTCACAATTCCAGGGTAACTACACCTTTATTCTCCCTCCTTGGTCACTTAAGGGCACCCATATAAATGTTTCTGACTTCTAACCATCTCCTCTCTTGGGCAAACACTCATATCTCTTTCCCTCTTGACTGGGGGTTTTAAGGCTGCATACCTTATGCTATGATACAACCAACAAGCCAGATTGTGTAAACAGTGCCTGCATTTTGCCTTGTCTCCAAGGGCTACAACCAGTGAATTGCAAGAAGTTACAAGTTAACACACTCAAGCACATTTATTCTTAAGGTAAAATCATAAAAGAGAAAATTTATTAAAACAATAAAGGAACGTACACATGCACTAAAAAAGCTTACCAGAGGTCACCCACAACTCCAGCATTCTGCTCTGGTAGGTTTTAGTACTTCAAAATTCACAACTGGGTTTTCCTATGGTTAGAAGCTCATATCCAACTTATATCCAGAACCAGAATAAAGGCTGGGCAAAAGCAACAATTTCTTTATACAGCGTGGGCCTTTGATTTTAGCCTTCTATAAAAGATTATCAGAAGACAGGGACCTTTTTATTCAGGGACTAGATTCAAAAGTCTGAGTTTTTCGTCACTGAAGTTGGGTAATTTCCATGAACCTCCCCCTTGGGACTCGCCAGAAAATCTATCTCGCATTTTTTGTTCCAAAAGTCCAAGCTTGCAAGGAACTTTTTCAATATAGTATATTGAACTGCCAGGTCTTACATATGTCACTTCATCTCCCAGAAAAGTTATATATAATCCTAGATCAAAATAATATATAAACGAAATACAATAAGGTCTTTCAAGGATATTGCAGGAAACTGCCATATCTGTCACAGTGACCTTCCCAACTTATTGGTGGCTTTGTTTAAATTATTTGTGAAGTCTTAGGCAGAGTGTTATTTTAAGTGTAAACATTAATGGAGCTACACAAACAGTAATCTTAAAAGAGGTGCAATCTTTTATATAATTGCAATAGAATTCCCCTTCTGGCTAATTAACATTTGAAGAGTTAAGTGCCTCTCAAATTTCTTTGTACCATGATTTTTCCATTAAAATGACTTCACGGAGTCAGCTGTAATTCAAGACAGACTAGAACAATTACAAAATGAACATACATTTGTTCCTCACAGGCCCACACACAGATGAGAAAAAAGTCAGCCAACTGTGATCACCCTTTTTCTCAGGATCTACACTGATGGCTCTTCATGTGGTTCAGGACCCATCAATGAATAAGAACATAAGAACATAAGAACGGCCATACCGGGTCAGATCAAAGGTCCATCTAGCTCAGTATCTGTCTACCTACAGTGGCCAATGCCAGGTGCCCCAGAGGGAGTGAAGCTAACAGGCAATGATCAAGTGATCTCTCTCCTGCCATCCATCTCCATCCTCTGGTGAACAGAGGCTAGAGACACCATTCTTTACCCTTCCTGGTTAATAACCATTTATGGACTTAGCCACCATGAATTTATCCAGTTCCCTTTTAAACATTGTTATAGTCTCAGCCTTCACAACCTCCTCAGGTAAGGAGTTCCACAAGTTGACTATGCGCTGTGTGAAGAACCTCCTTTTATTTGTTTTAAACCTGCTACCTATTAATTTCATTTGGTGACCCCTAGTTCTTGTATTATGGGAATAAGTAAATAACTTTTCCTTATCCACTTTCTCCATATCACTCATGATTTTATATACCTCTATAATATCCCCCCTTAGTCTCCTCTTTTCCAAGCTGAAGAGGCCTAGCCTCTTTAATCTTTCCTTGTATGGGACCCTCTCCAAACCCCTAATCATTTTAGTTGCCCTTTTCTGAACCTTTTCTAGTGCTAGAATATCTTTTTTGAGGTGAGGAGACCACATCTGTACATAATATTCGAGATGTGGACGTACCATGGATTTATATAAGGGCAATAATATATTCTCAGTCTTATTCTCTATCACCTTTTTAATGATTCCTAATATCCTGTTTGCTTTTTTGACTGCCTCTGCACACTGCGTGGACATCTTCAGAGAACTATCCACGATGACGCCAAGATCTTTTTCCTGACTCGTAGCTAAATTAGTCCCCATCATATTGTATGTATAGTTGGGGTTATTTTTTCCAATGTGCATTACTTTACATTTATCCACATTAAATTTCATTTGCCATTTTGTTGCCCAATCACTTAGTTTTGTGAGATCTTTTTGAAGTTCTTCACAATCTACTTTGGTCTTAACTACCTTGAGTAGTTTAGTATCATCTGCAAACTTTGCCACCTCACTGTTTATCCCTTTCTCCAGATCATTTATGAATAAATTGAATAGGATTGCTTCTAGGACTGACCCTTGGGGAACACCACTAGTTACCACTCTCCATTCTGAAAAATTACCATTTATTCCTGCCCTTTGTTCCCTGTCTTTTAACCAGTTCTCAATCCATGAAAGGACCTTCCATTTTATCCCATGACAGCTTAATTTATGTAAGATTTTTGGTGAGGGACCTGGTCAAAGGCTTTTCGGAAATCTAAGTACACTATGTCCACTGAATCCCCCTTGTCCACATGTTTGTTGACCGCTTCAAAGAACTCTAATAGATTAGTAAAACATGATTTCCCTTTACAGAAACCATGTTGACTGTTGCTCAACAGTTTATGTTTTTCTATATGTCTGACAATTTTATTCTTAACTATTGTTTTGACTAATTTGCTCGGTACTGATGTTAGATTTACCGGTCTGTAATTGCTGGAATCACTTCTAGAGCCCTTTTTAAATATTGGCGTTACATTAGCTAACTTCCAGTCACTGGGTACCGAAGCCGATTTAAAGGACAGGTTACTAACCTTAGCTAATAGTTCTGCAACTTCACATCTGTATTCTTTCAGGACTCTTGGGTGAATGCTATCTGGTCCCGGTGACTTGTTAATGTTGAGTTTATCAATTAATTCCAAAACCTCCTCTAGTGACACTTCAGTCTGTGACAATTCCTCAGATTTGTCACCTACAAAAGCCGGCTCAGGTTTGGGAATCTCCCTAACATCCTCAGCTGTGAAGACTGAAGCAAAGAATCCATTTAGTTTCTCCGCAATGACTTTATCGTCTTTAAGCGCTCCTTTTGTATTTTGATCGTCAAGGGGCCCCTCTGGTTGTTTAGCAGGCTTCCTGCTTCTGATGTACTTTAAAAACATTTTGTTATTATCTTCGGAGTTTTTGGCTAGCCGTTCTTCAAACTCCTCTTTGGCTTTTCTTATTACACTCTTGCACTTAAGCTGGCAGTATTTGTGCTCCTTTCTATTTGCCTCACTAGGATTTGACTTCCACTTTTTAAAGGAAGTCTTTTTATCTTTCACTGCTTCTTTACATGGTTATTAAGTCACGGTGGCTCTTTTTTAGTTCTGTTACTGTGTTTCTTAATTTGGGGTATACATTGAAGTTGGGCCTCTATTAGAGTGTCTTTAAAAAGGGCCCATGCAACTTGCAGGGATTTCACTTTAGTCACTGTACCTTTTAACTTTTGTTTAACTAACCCTCTCATTTTTGTATAGTTCCCTCTTTTGAAATTAAATGCCACAGTGTTGGGCTGTTGAGGTTTTCTTCCCCCCACAGGGATGTTGAATGCTATTGTATTATGGTCACTATTTTCAAGCGGTCCTGCTATAGTTACCTCTTGGACCAGCTCCTGCGCTCCACTCAGGATTAAATCTAGAGTTGCCTCTCCCCTTGTGGGTTCCCGTACCAGCTGCTCCATGAAGCAGTCATTTAAAGTATCGAGAAATTATATCTCTGCATTTCGTCCTGAAGTGAAATGTTCCCAGTCAATATGGGGATAATTGAAATCCCCCACTATTATTGGGTTCTTAATTTTGATAGCCTCTCTTATTTCCCTTAGCATTTCATCATCACTATTACTATCCTGGTCAGGTGCTCGATAATAGATCCCTAATGTTATATTTTAATTAGAGCATGAAATTTCTATCCATAGAGATTCTATGGAACATGTGGATTCGCGTAAGATTTTTACTTCATTTGAATCTACATTTTCTTTCACATATAGTGTCATTCCTCCCCCTGCATGACTTGTTCTGTCCTTCTGATATATTTTGTACCCCTGAATGATTGTGTTCCATTGATTGCTCTCAGTCCACCAGGTTTCTGTGATGACTATTATATCAATATCCTCCTTTATCACAAGGCACCCTAGTTCTAGTGGAGAGATGAAGATAATGTTTTGTTCTCCCACTGCACATACACACATCAACACCAGTGAAAAGAGAAACTTAATCAAACTCCGGCAACCCAACAAAGAGCTTCTCTGGGACAGCCACAGGCAGTGGTGGTCTGCGATGAAGCCAGTTGATACAAGAGGCTCTAGAGCTTCCAGCAGAGTTTGGGGGAAACTGGATGTTATAGGTGTCAAACCCTCTGTTTCTTTATGGGGGTATGGTGAGGGGCAAAGCCCTCTTCATAACAATAGAATTTAGAAAACAATCCACACAGAGAACTTTGCTGATATTTCCTCCTCTCTTGACAATCTCCCATAGGTTTTCCAGTGGGAGGGAATATCTGAACTGCAAAAGTTGTAAGATTAAATTAGTGAGAGCTTTAGTGACATTCATACTTTGCACATATGCTGTTCACATAGCCTTAGGGAAAAAAATAAATAAATCTTTGTCATCATAGAGTAAATGTTTGCTTCTAAAATTTTGGCGAAAACTCAGATCTACAAGTATTAACAGTAATAGCTCCTCAAATTTAAACCACACTCAGGGTGTATCTACACTATAATTAAACACCCACAACTCTCCCATGTCAGTTGACTCACATTCATGGGCTTTGGGCCCTAGGGCTGTAAAACTGCAGTGTAGACATTCAGGCTTGGGCTGAAGCCTGAGCTCTGGGACCCTCCCCCCATGCAGGATCCCAGAGCTTGGACTCCATCCCAAACCCAAACCTCTACGCTGCAGTTAAACATCAGCAGTGAGTCTGGGTCAGCAGACATGGGCCAGCTGGAGATGTTTAATTGCACTGCAGACATATTCTTATATGCCTAAAATTGTTATGGGATCTATTTTTTTATTTACTTTTTTAGAAATGACCAGTGATTTAAAATATCCATCACGAAATTAGAGCTGGGTGGGAAGCAATTTTTCCATCTAAGAATTTTTGACATTTGAAAAAAAAATCCTTCTAGAAACAGATGGAAAAGTTGAAATCCCAAATAATTTCACAAATCAAATGTTTGGGGGCAAAAATCAGTTCTAGCCAATCAAAATGTTTTATTTCATTTTTGATGTTATCTCCATTTAAAAAAAATTAGTGTCAATTTATTAAAATTTTGAAATGAAAACTCATTTTGACTCTACAATCTCAAAACGTTTTTAAAAACCAAATATTTTGAATTTGATGTTTTGTCGAACTTGACCATTTCATAAACAAGTTGGTGGTGGTGATTAATTTGCATTTTTGGGGGTGAGGGTGGAAATGTTATTGAAAAATTCCCAACTGACTCTACTTGAGATTCCTTGAAGGAGCCTGATTTTCACAAAAAGTATTGGGAATCTTCCTTCTGAAAATAGGTCTTCATTACAACGTCTCAATTTGTTAACCCGAAATCTGAGGTAGCTACAAAAATTAGGGTCTTTTAAATGAGTGCATTGTAGTCACAAGCTGTGGATTCCTCTTTTATGATGTCAGGTACAAATCTGAGTGAGAGATTGCATTCAAATTTTGCTCTATTAGACACAGCTAATCTGATTTACCCAGGCAGTCACGCTATGTATCTGAAGATGTACTCTGAACAGAGACCATATCCAGATTATTGGATCACACTAATATTTTCAATGTAATAGCCAGGTTGGTATTTTGTTTTTCTTTCCTCTTGCATGCTCATAAGAATTTTGAAAATAGTCAGTTCAAATCAAACCCATCTCTTAAAAACAGTGATACCAATAGCATCATGTGGAGGTTTTACAAGAATATTAACATGGAGAGGTGAATTATAGAATATCAGGGTTGGAAAGGACCTCAGGAGGTCATCTAATCTAACCCACTGCTCAAAGGAGGACTCCTCCCCAAACAGATTTTTGACCCAGATCCCTAAATGGCCCCCTCAAAGACTGAACTCACAACCTGTGTTTAGCAGGCCAATGCTCAAACCACTGAGCTATCCCTCCCCCAATGACAGCACAGAGCTTGAAGACTTATCATTTTGGTCAAGTACATTTGTTCCCCCCGCCCAAAAAAACAGGAGTCTTTCCAATGACTCATAGAAACGTGAAAGGCAAAATAATGGCAAAAAGAAAATTAGAATAACAGAGCTGTTGAAAAGCTGAGGATAGGCAAAGCCAAAGGTGACGCATGAGGGGGAGAAATGGGGAGTCACATTCTCCTCCACTCCCAGATTTGCTGTTTGGTTTGTACTGAGTAAGCTCACAGGGACTGAGCAAGCTCAGTAACACTGCTGAAGCCAGCTGCCCTCACTCTGCCCCCCCTCCCCACTATCAACAGGCCTGGGTCATCTCTGGACAAAGCCCTTAATATGACATTTATTTTTGCTGTGATCCTGTCTCTTTTGTAGAGTGGAGTGCAAGGTTGTTGCATTACAGTACAGGTGCAAGCAAAAACTATATATGGCCACACATCAGTTTAAGTACTAGAACTGCAAGGAGCTGAGCAGCCTCAACTTTAAATGACTTCAGGGAGAGTTAAGCATGCTGAGCACCTCAAAGGAGTTGTCCCTGTGTATGGTGAGTAGAAATCAATCTCAATCTTAAACTCTTAAGAGCACAAAGTAAAAGTTGACAAGATGTGGGAAGAGAATGTGCATGTCTGAAGACGCAGCCTAAGTGTGATTCTCAGAATGCAGATAAGGTGCTTAGAGGTGTATGTTTCTATACATGCTTATAGGCTGGAATTACTTGATTTGGGCTCATTAATAAAAGATTGGGGTCTCTTCCTGCTCCTGCATTTTGCACTCTTAGTTGTACACCTACAAATGAAACACTTTGCACCTGCTCACTCAAGTGTACATAAGAATACAATATATTTCTGTCAAGACCAAAGAGAACAGTTTATTTAGAGGAAAACATCTTTTTTTTTTTTTTTTTTTTGGTACTGTAGGTCATTTCACTATAGGGTGTCACACATTTTCTATTTTGGATTAAGTTTTTAATGACAACATTTTTATTTCAGAACCCAAGTACAAAGAGATTTTCACAAGCAGAGATGGACTTATTAAAATAGTTTCAATTGGAAAAGGAATGTTCTTCATTCCAGTGGTAATGAAACAAAAGATGGTGCAGCTGTCATTTTACTTTCCATTGCTCAGAGGGTATCATTGCATAAGTGAAGCTAAGCAAGCCTTAGTCAGTTTGATTAGATTGAAGCTGTCACCTCCGGGGTCACCAGTGTTTGGAAATAATCCATAGTGAATGAAATATAAAAGCAGAGAAAAAATATTCCACAGAGTCACAAGAAGGGCATTAGAATACTTACTGGGTAGACTTCTGATATCAGTGCCCTGGTAGCTACATAATTAAGAGGGTATCCATGTTTTCATTAATAACTCCCCATTTATAAATACAATTAGGCATTAGTGCATTTGATTACTAGTTTTAGGATAATCCTGGAAAATGCTGAGCAATCTCAGGCCCGATTGACATCAACAGGAATCAAGGTTGCCCAACAATTCACAGAGGTGACCATCACCTTGTAGGTTTGGTTCTATCTTCTGTAATTTTAACAGAGAACATAATTTATTCACCATATACAGTATATATTCACACCATTAAAAAGTCATCCCTTGCGAATCAGGATATCCAGGGATGAAGCCCTTGCCTGTTTTGGATGGGCAGAAGTCAACCACCTCCAGTGGAATAGTTGGTCAGCATCTACATAAGCCAACATGAATGAAGCTTCCTGCTCCCTACATGGGAAAAACCTGCAAAGTGGCAAACGAGGCCCTTAGTTTGTTTATCTACTCTGTTTAGTCCCATACATAAAGGGAGCTCATCCAGTGCTCTGAGCACTGCCTACAGAATCTCACTAACTCTCCCACAGCCATGTTGGCTCTGCCGTGTGAACAGGAATAACTAGTTAAATCCTGTATCAGTCAATAGTGTATGCAGATTGGACTCAGATCTGTTGACTATGGAAGGCTATTTTTACAGTCAATTTTCTGCCCCAAACTCCTCTTTAAGATTCAGACAGAGTATTTCAAAAGAAATGTCTTCTTTGTTAATCTGGAAACAGATACTTTTAACAAGAAAAGGCACCCTTGAGACACTGCCACTTGGCTTCTGGATTAAATGGAAAAACAATTCTGTACGTGACACCAGTTGAAATGGTAAATTTATACTGCAAGATGTAATTGCAGAATGACTAATTTGTGTTTCAAATAAAGATTAAATCAGATACCCCATTTCATAATTTCACATATGCTGCTGATGCCTATATATTCTCCTCTGTACCTTTCAAAAGAGGCACATAGCCTGAGGAACTAATTGTCCTCTAAGCGTCTTTAAATAAGGCTGTCCCGGTTTCCTTTGAAGGGAGCTTCATTATTCAGTGATGTCGGTGGGCTTGTGTTATATGGTGAAGCTGGGAAAAAAAGATGAGTTACAGGGTGTGTATGTGTATATGAAATGTATTTCATTAAGTAGTCTCAATAATTCATTAGTGCTGGACCCTTCAAGATTATTCATAATATTTGCACATCTCAAATAAGATTTACAACTATATTAACATAAGAAAAAGGCTGATTTAACTGTTTGCTTTATAATTTCACTTGTTTAATTCCAGCTCCATACTCCAGATGTATATAAAACAAAATTCATTATTTATCCAGCCAGGCTCCCTCAACCAGAAACATCAAATTTAAAGAACTTATGAACCATTAGTCCTTTTGTAATAACATGTAAACATACTATCATTTACGGTGATAACTAACATAAAATGTTTCATAAATTAATTTAAAATAACTAAAACCATTGCTGTAATGGAATTTCTTAGAAATCTCATATGTGAGATGTTTTGAATAATTTAATTATATCAGTTTATTTTATCTTTTCTAATACTGGAGCATTTTTGTTCAAACACTTACATTTTCATCTTTTATTCATTGCCTCACTTCAAACAAGCTTAATTGCAATCAATTTCCAATACATTAACTCTGACTTCTGGATAATTTCTTGCTCTTTTTCTCTTGTCCCTCCTGTGTAGGTGTGATCTCTGTTCCTCTCCTCTTTCCGGAAGTTGTGCCTGAGTAAGGACTGTAGTACTAACCCAACTAATTGAGAAATTATCAAAAAAGAGTCTGATGACACGTCAGATGCCAGAATCATGGATCTTGTCTGCTCTTCACATTAATTAACCATGGCTGAATACACATACAAACACAATGATTATCAACTGGGACTGAATTCAGAGCTTTCAACACAAAAAGCATAGGCCCCTTCCAACTGAGGTAAAGAGGAACTCCGTTAGTTGTGAGATAGTAGTAGGCTATGTAGTCATTGGGACTAGCCACTGGAGGACACCATGGTCATATACATTAGGCCACTATACTATATACTGTTGAGGGAAGTACATCCACATTCATCCAGCTGAACCTCTATGTGGTACTTGAAATGATGGAGCACAAATTACTACTATCCTGCCCCTGAGATGCTTCAGAGGTGAATGTAAATACCCTGCATAGTCCCAACTCCTTCCTCTTAAGGAATTGGTCTATGATTGTTATGGTAACAGTTCATCCACCTACAGAGCCCTTACTTACAAAGAAAGTACCACAAGACTCAATTCTCTCTACCTAGCACCTCGCTGAAGTCATTGGGAGAGCTTGTGAAATACAGGCCAAAGTGCCAGCTGTATGCAGATAATATCCTTCTCTACATCTCGAGTTCAAATGCAAACAGCCCCAAATTCCTGATTTCTCAATAGCCAACCAAAATCTGAATCTTTATGATGACTAGTTAGGTAATGCTCAACCAAGACTGAGGTGATGCTAATGAGGAGGAAGAAGCAGTCTATAGAACTTCATCATCTATAACCCCATCCAAGGGTGGTTGGTGCTAACTTGTTAAGTAGGTTCATATCCTTAGGGACTTTTTGGATTATGCAACACAACTAGATATCCAAGTAGTCAAGGCACCAAAAATTACTGTTACTGGCCAAGGTGTTGCATCTCTTCTTATTAGACAATGCTCTAGCACTTTAGAGGAAGACAGAATTTGACCCATTCATGAGGAATCATCACTATTACCATGTGACATAAGACTGGAAGGAGTCCAATCCCTGGCTATCATAGGCAACCCAATCATACAATCCATTAATAAAATGTATCAAGCTTCATCTTAAAACTAGTTAGGTTCTTTGCTACCACTACTCCTATTGAGAGGCTGTTCTAGAATACCACTCCTCTGATGGTAAGAAACTTCTTCTAATTTCTAGCCTATGTTTATTCATGACCAGTTTATATCCATTTGTTCCTGTGTCAACATTGTCTTTTAGCTTAAATGGCTTCCCCATGCCCCTGATATATTTATAGTCAGCACTCATGTTTCCTCTCAGCATTTATTTTGCTATACTAAGGAAGTCAAGCTCTCTTTAGGCTCTCCATTCCCCTAAACTTTCTTTCTTGAAATGCGTGACTGGAATTGCACACGGTATTCCAAATGAGGTTTTACCAGTAGTTTATACGACAGCACGAATACTTCCTTTATCTTTACTGGAAATCTCACCTGATACATCATGGGATTGAATTTGTCTTTTTCATGACCACATCACATTGGTGGCTCATACTCATCCTATGATCAACAAATATGCCCAGATTTTTCTGCTTCTCTGCCATTTCCAACTGATGACTTCCCAGCTTATATACAAGAGAACGCCAATTGAGCAATGTACTTAAACATTATTGTATTGTGATCCAATTTGAACTTTCCCTCTCCATGATAGCAACTTAGTTTTTAGAGTAAAATGAGTACAAATATATAATTTCGTTCAAAAAAATGAAATTTGGTCAGAGATCAGTTCCTTAAATTACCTGATCATTTATAAATAAAATAAAATGAAAAAAAATAAATACATAAATAAATAAGAATTTTAAGTTTAAGAAGGGGCTACTGCTCCAATGGATTTTTCTCCAAAATACAAGCCATTATACATTTTTAAATAAATGACAGCATACTTAAGACTCCTTTTAGGTAAATAACATACATGTTACTGACTTATTTTTAAGGGTCCAAAGGAGAGTAATCAGATACCCTGATTATGTTTGTTGCATAAGTGTATTTTCCTGAAATACTAGGATGTGTCTTCTCTGTAGTTGCTTTTATAAGCTTTAAATTAATTAAATCATGGCTACTCCAATGTTCACTTCCATTGCTGGAAGTTGACTATCAACTCCTATTGTCCTATCAGCCAGGGCTTTTTGTGCTGCCCCTCTAGCTAACACAATGAATACTCCTAGCCTATTGTTGTTGTTTTTTCCCCATATACAGCATGTGCAGTTCCAGCATCTGACTGTTACCCATGAGGAGTTGTGTCATCACTTGCTCTTCAACCCTGGGAACCTTACAATGCTTTGGTACAGTAGCTTTCTGCCTGAGATGCTTACAAGCACACAGGTCACACCCTAAGTGTCTGTGTGCTAGACAGCCCAGGTTCACCAGCCTGTCTAAAGCCCCACAACTCCATTCTGGCTTCCACCACCCTTGGTCACAATCAGCCAGGTGACTCCAACGCTCTCCTAGTCCTGATTTTTTCCAAAATCATGTGCTCTGCAATGTCTAGCCCTCTCCTGGACAGTTCAGGGAAATAATAAGGTCTGTTTGTTTAAAGAAATGAAAGCGCATAACAGCTTATTAACTTAATTGGAGTAAATACACCCTTCCCTTTGAACACAACATGAGTTGGTTTATAGTAAAAAAAATGAAACAAATTTATTAACAATAGGAGATAGGTTAAGTGATGCCAATTAAAAAAAATAAAGTTAGAAAGGGTCAGAAGGAAATACACATGAAAACACTTAATATAACAAAGCAAAGGCTTTGTTCAGAGATGGTTTCTCTCACTAGTAATAATTCTTTCCAACAATGACTGATATCCCTCAGTCAGGACCTTTCACAGAAGTACAAGATGATGGCTTCCCTTGTCTTCCTAGGTGAAAGATCTTTGCCTAAGCAGGTTACTCACCTATATTCAGTTCCCAGAGACTTCATCCTATCTGTCCCCACCCCAGTTGAAGGACCCAGCTTTCTCAGGTTGCAGTAACTTGGTTTCCTTGTATCTGTTTAATTTTGGATAACTTAGGGGTTCTCTGCCCTTCCCTTTATAGTTTAGTTAATGTTTAATTAACATTTGAAAAGCATCTCTCTCAAAGTTCATTGAACTTGCTTCAAGAAGCAGTATGTTCTCATGCTTTTCTTCCCTTCCTGTGGCTTTCTCATCCCTCTGATGATTTCTGTGTAAATGGAGCATCCATCATTTTTGATAACACCTTGCTTCATTTCTCTGGGTACAAATAGATAGCTGTGACATTCCCTCCTGTCTGGGAGAGACCTGTTTCTCTCTTTGTTTGGGTCACAGCTATTAAAGCATAATATGCTGCAGCAGCACAGGAGCCAGCTAACAGAGCTGTAAACAGGGGAGTTTCAGTGGGAGTTTCCAGGGGGAGGTTGCAGGAGAGACTAAGACAGAGAACTGACAAGATAGTTAAGGGATAGGGTGGTGGTCTGGTGCCTGCTGGGGGTTTGTGTTGTGTTGACTACCAGGCGTCAGGTGGGACGGCCATGACTGATACAGAGGCAGCAGTGAAAGACACAATGAGAATGACTGGATGTGGAAGGTGCAGCATGTACATGATCCTGGAGGGGGTGCCTGAAAAGAGCTTTGTCTGCATGAAGTGCCACCTGATAGAGCTGATGGAAAAGAAGATCCGAGAATTGGAGATGCAGGTGCAAACTCTGGTTGAGTTCAGAAGGGGATTTGAGCAGATGATGGAGCACGGACACGAGGGGGCTGAAGGGATAAGCTCAGATGTGCAGATGGAAGCAGGACCAAAGAATTCAGAGGAGAGACTGCTGGGGGAGGAAAGTGGATGATGGAAGCATGTGACTAAGAGAACCAGGCAGAGGAAAAGACGGGCCAGTGAAGGAGAAATAGAACTCAGGAACAGGTTTACAAAGTTGGAAATTGAAGAAGGGGCACAGCAGGTGGTCGCTGAAGGAGAGAGGGCAAGGAAAAAGAGAAGAGCTGATAGTCCTGCAAGAGGAGGGGAGGAATCAATGGAGTCAACACCAAATATGAGCCCCAGGAGGATTGCAAGGGGGAATAGGAATCGAGAGGACTTACAGCCGGTGGGTGCGGGAGATAGACCGGAGAAGCGCACTGTCACCAGGAAAAGGCAGGTCTACGTGATTGGAGACTCCTTACTGAGAAGAGTAGACAGGCCTGTGACTAGAGCTGATCGGGAGAACAGAAGAGTGTGCTGTATGCTGGGTGCTAAGATACAGGATGTGGACCTGAGGCTGAAAAGGATACTAGCGGGAGCTGGGAAGAATCCGTTGATTGTCCTTCATGTGGGAACGAATGATATGGCTAGATACTCTCTGGAATGTATCAAGGGAGACTATGCCAGACTGGGGAAGACGCTTAAGGAAATCGAGGCTCAGGTGATCTTCAGTGGGATTCTGCTGGTTCCTAGAGAAAGGCAACAAAGGTGTGACAAGATTATGGGGATCAACAGATGGCTCAGGCAGTGGTGCTATAAGGAGGGCTTTGGGATGTATGGCCATTGGGAAGCATTTACGGACAGAAGACTGTTCTCTCGGGATGGACTTCACCTGAGCAAGGAGGGAAATAAACTTCTAGGATGGAGGCTCGTCGACCTGATTAAGAGAGCTTTAAACTAGAAATTTGGGGGAGATGGTTGGGAGATGTTCGGGAGATCTCCACGCCGGAATTTAACCTTGAGAGGGAAGTAAACAAAGTAAGAAGGGATACAGCCGTGGACAGAAGAATTGGCATAAGAAGGAAGGGTAGTATAGATAACAGACGAACAGGTGATGTTGGTGGTAGAATGTCTGTGCCTAACAGGGTACAGAATGTGAGTGAAGCCAAACGGGAAAAATTAAGATGTCTGTACACTAATGCGAGGAGCCTAGGGAACAAAATGGAGGAACTAGAGCTACTGGTGCAGGAATTGAAACCGGATGTTATAGGGATAACAGAAACATGGTGGAATAGTAGTCATGACTGGAGTACAGGTATTGAAGGCTATGTGCTGTTTAGGAAAGATAGAAATAAAGGCAAAGGCGGTGGAGTAGCAATGTACATCAATGAGGAGGTTAACTGTAAAGAAATAAGAAGTGATGGAATGGACAAGACAGAGTCTGTCTGGGCAAAAATCACACTGGGAAAGAAAGCTACTAGAGCCTCCCCTGAGATAGTGCTTGGGGTGTGCTACAGACCCCGGGATCTGATTTGGATATGGATAGAGACCTCTTTAATGTTTTTAAGGAAGTAAAAACTAATGGGAAATGTGTGATCATGGGAGACTTTAACTTCCCAGATATAGACTGGAGTACAAGTGCTAGCAAGAATAGTAGGGATCAGATTTCTCTGGATGTGATAGTTGATGGATTCCTTCACCAAGTAGTTGAAGAACCGACAAGAGGGGATGCCATTTTAGATTTGGTTTTGGTGAGCAGTGAGGATCTCATAGAAGAAATGGTTGTAGGGGACAACCTTGGTTCGAGTGATCATGAGCTAATTCAGTTCAAACTAGATGGAAGGATAAACAAAAATAGATGTGGGACTACAAAAGGGCTAACTTTAACGAATTAAGGAAATTAGTTAGGGAAGTGGATTGGACTGAAGAACTTGTGGATCTAAATGCGGAAGAGGCCTGGAATTACTTTAAGTCACAGCTGCCGAAACTATCAGAAGCCTGCATCCCAAGAAAGGGGGGAAAAACCATAGGCAAGAGTTGTAGACCAAACTGGATGAGCAAGCATCTCGGAGAGGTGATTAAGAAAAAGCAGAAGGCCTACAAGGAGTGGAAGAAGGGTGGGATTAGCAAGGAAACCTATCTTAGTGAGGTCAGAACATGTAGGGATAAAGTGAGAAAGGCTAAAAGCCAAGTAGAGTTGAACCTTGCAAAGGGAATTAAAACCAATAGTAAAAGGTTCGATAGCCATATAAATAAGAAGAAAACAAAGAAAGAATAAGTGGGACTGCTACACACTGAGGATGGAAAGGAGGTTAAGGATAACCTAGGCATGGCCCAATATCTAAATAAGTACTTTGCCTCAGTCTTTAATAAGGTTAATGGGGAGCTTAGGGGTAATGAAAGGATGACAAACGGGAATGAGGATATGGAGGTGGATATTACCATGGAGATGGATATTATTCCATCTGAGGTAGAAGCCATACTTGAACAACTTAATGGGACAAAATCAGAGGGCCCGGACAATCTTCATCCGAGAATATTAAAGGAACTGGCGCATGAAATTGCAAGCCCGTTAGTGAGAATTTCTAATAAATCTGTAAACTCAGGGGTTGTACTGTACGACTGGAGAATTGCTAACGTAGTTCCTATCTTTAAAGGGAGGCAGGACTGACGTAAACTCTGGGAAATGCTGTGAACTTCCAAGGGCTCTTTTAAAATAATGGGCCAGATAAGACTGAGTTTTTAGTCAAGTGAGATTCCTAGAATATACCTGGGAGAAGGGGAATGCAAATTTCCACCACTGGACACATCCTTTTGAAGTTAGGAGGAGAAATTCATTGTCTGGCTGATTACATATTTATGGTCTCTGCAGATCAAAGATACAAAACTACATAACAGTGACTTGCAGATTGTTGGGGATGCTTGTTCTGAACTTGTGACTACAGCAAAGTCCTTTGTTGGAGTATGATGAACTGGTCACCAATCAGAGGCCGTGTTGAATCAGGGCATGATCTCTCATAAGCTTATTAGTATGCATGCAGGTTCTTTTGTTTTTTTAATATGTTTTCTCTGTAATGTTTCTACATTAAGAATAAATGTGCTTGCTTAGAAAGAGCTGTGCGGTAAACTATAACAGTGGCAATTACTCTGGTCATAGCCTTCAAAGAGAAAGCAGAGGAGGCCTGCTTGGGCGGTCTGATTTTGCTGGGGAATTCACAGTGGAGGCAGGGAGCTGTGCAGCATGAAATACTCTGGTCAAATAGGAGAGAGGTGTGGGTCTCCACCTAATAGAAGGGACAGCTGGGTGTGAGGCACCTCAGAGTGGAAGATCTTGCTAAGCCATGGTGGGAAGAGAATGCAGGTGCAGTTGCCATGAACTGACATAAATGTTTCATTTTTTTGTCCCAAATCAGGATGAAAAGCCAAAATATCACAAGTTTTGTCAAATGGAAAGTTAAAAAAAAATTAGATGCAGCAATGTCAACCCTTTTCATGTTCTGCCTGAGCTGCTGTAGTGCCTCATGGGAATTGTAGCTAAGGTCCCCTCATGTTCCCATCCCCATCCTGAGAACTCAATAGAAAATTCTCTCAAAATCAATCTTTTCTGAGGAAAAAAATAACTTTTGACAGAACCCAATTTTCTGACATGTTTAATTCCAAGTTTTTCAACTAGCCCCACTAACAAATATTTGCAGACTGCAGCCCAGATGTATATTTTATGTTTGGGGCCCTATTTGGATTATACTGCAGTACTGCCAGGGTTGTGGCAGAATTTGCAAGCATACCACTTAGTATATGAGACTGTGTTTCCTATCAGTACCATAAGAAGTCATTCGAATAAAGCACCTTGATTTTGTTTACAAAGTAACCTCACTCCACAATGTTGGATTTGCTAAAGGATGTATTTGTTAGTAATTGAATGTTGAGATGCTAAGATAACCCTAAAATGGTGCCATTTTCTTTCAAACTGAAGTGAACTATTCAGTGGAGTCAAGATATGGCGAACAAGCCCCTGAATGCTCTTGAGTTCACTGCCATTAATCCCCCATTAGACTTGCACTGAAAAGCAAGTCAAACAATATGTTGCTGAGCTGACAGAATGTTTCAGACTGCCTCAAGCACAGAATCCACTGGAGCTGATGAAACTCCAAGGTAACAGTTATATGCTGTAGGATACTCTCTTCTCATACCAATGGGTCTTGAAAACTAATTGCAAAGATCTGTTAATTTGTGTGTATCACTAGCATAGGGTCTTGGGAAGCAATTCCAATTCTACGACTAACCTTTTTTGCACATTCAGTGGTCTTTAGAGACAGAACAAGTTAACAAGGTGTGGGAATGTCCTGCTGTACAAAGCTGACATGAAGACCAGAAGACTCAGAGGAAAATTAAAGGGAGCCAGGAGACTCACTAAAAGAGAATTGAAGCATATTGATGAAAAAGCTGCCAGTGAGGCTTGGACAAAAGAACACTGCGGATTTATTGCAAGGGTCCACAAAGATAAGTAGCATTGGAAATGGCATAAGTGTAGCCACCCTGATAGGCTAGAGGAGAATATGAAGGGAACATGAGTGTGTAAAAAGGGGATCAAGGAATTATAATTCATGTAGACATTGTTCCATATGTCAAGGGGCTTACAGAAAACATCACACACACACACACACACACACACACCACAAACACGCCTGAACATTATAAAAAAAGGAATGAAGGTTTAACCAACTTTTCAGAAGGTTCAAGTTGTAGGAATGGGCACAGTTCCAGTGAGTAAAGGAAGGTAGGTTTTCCCCCCAACCATTCCTGTTTTCAAGCAACAGTATAAAGGCATCTACAATATGTTTTGTTTTTCATTTGATCTCACTCTTGACATCAGCTTGTTATTGTATATTTTAGGATTCACAAAGGTGTTCCTCCCATATGCTGCCAGCTAATGATATCCTCCATATTTTTATATCTATATCTAAAATTTGCCTAGAAGTGCCAGTTATTCAAGTGTGATTAAGAAAGCCTCAGGTTGCTAGGATTAGTCTTTCAGATTGACCTGGTTGTAGAACCTCAGATCTGAATTCAGGCAAATTACTAATACAAAATGCATACTGATTAGTGGCTGAAGACCCTACATGGCTTGGCTTGGCAGATTGTTGGAACAGAGCAAAAGTGTAATAATCTTATTACAATAGAGACAGAAAAAGATAAACTAAGTGTTAACATGATTTTTTTTCTAAATCTGCCCTGAAATGAAAAGTGCAAATTAGGCTGGTTGTAAAATGTCTCATCCTGTCTAATACTGCACAAAAGGAGAGATTGGAAGTTCACGAGGGAAGTCCTGCCCCACTGACTAGTAGCGTTGTCACTGACTTCAGTGTGGCCAGGATTTTACCCTCATTTAAGATATTATTTTCAGCTCATGCAGAAGCCAAAGAAATGGGGAGATTGTAGTTATATGTTCTTTTCTCCTAGAGCTATGAGATCTTAGTCAATGCAACAGTCTGGCAAAGTTTTTAAAAGTAATCAAGCTTAACTTTTTATGTACCTTTACAGGCATTTGACATACAGATATCAAAGTGATACATATATTTTCTATGGGTGTACTCTGAAATAATTGAATTTTTCTTTAAGGATAACTATAAACACGCAGTGTCAATGTACCTCCATGGGTGACAACTGAGAATACCAGATTCAGGACAAACTGCTAAGAAATGGGACAGACCAACTCCAACAAGTGGCTATTCTTCCATAAGATATAACAACCTAGTAACAAAAGTAAACTTCTGTCTCACCACACTAGTTAATAGTATATCAAAAATGTAGCCTCCTAAGGTATCTCAGCCCTTGTTTCACTACTCAGCCACTAGACTTTTTGATGAGTGGTTACTTAAAACCAATTTCATCAAACAAAGGGTTCTTCTAATTCCAACAGATAAGCCATATAGCCAGGCCAATATATAACTCAGATCCTATCCAATTATCATGCTTTTGCCAATCCTTTATATCTAATATCTAAAGGTGTATTTGTAAGAGAAAAGAAAGAGGAGAGAATTAAAATGGTCAAAGGAATCAAATACATACACTCATGGCAAAGTTCCTGTATCAGGCTTGAAGAAGCAATGGAATAAACTACTGGCTTATAATGTCTCTGGTAACTTCCAAAAATTGGAAGGTCCACAGTCCATTGGTTGTAATGCTCCTGTTACTGTAAGTCCATAATTCAGAGATCAGAGCAGGAAAAAGGCAAAATGGAGATGCTTCCATAGCCTTTTATATTTTCTCCCATGTGGAGGGAAAGCTCTTAGTCTTAGTTTGTGGAAAAGTACACATACAAGATGGAGTCCAGGGTCACATGAGCAAGTCACATGCCCTTTCATGTTTTGATGAGTCATAGGAGGAGCCATTAGCCATATTCTGGCTGAACTGTCCTCAGGAAGACTCATGGGGTGGGAATATGCATCTTCTATCTTCTATTGTGTAAGCTAAGTGTCCTTCAATGAGTCATCAACTTGAATAGTCCATGCTGGAGAGACTTGATGTAAATTAACTATCTTGTGGGTATTATCACAGGAGCAAACACTTTTGAAATACAGGTGCATAGTCAAAATTCATAACTTCAGACACAAAATGATATATGCATCCAAACAGGATACTCATATTCAGCAAATCATAAGTTTTCCATTGATACCTTACATGACATATTTTGTACAAGATTTGTTGCATTTGTATAACAGTAGTAGCAACAGTGATATATATGCTCATATTTAAATCATTAACATTGCACCCAGTAATTCATGTCCCTTGAATATTCACCAGCTGTCACACCCATTGAGTTGATCAAAGTCAGATGAGACAGAGAGCTCAGTCCAAATGTGTGTGTCTGTTGGGCAGAAAGCAATATTTAAATGTCCCTAATCCCTTTTAAATTCAATTTGAAGTGCAAAGTGCAAACCCATCAAAAGAAGCAGCAACCCTATTGGCCCACTTATGTCAGGAGTAGACCTGGTACAGTATTTACAATTATCCATGTGTGTATACATCTGGTTTATTGATAATTTATTTGATTGGCATGTTTGATACAACTGCTGGGAGTGAACCTCACAGCCCAAGTTGACAAATTCTTGCTAGTGGGGCTCGAGCTAGTGCACTAAAAATTACTGTGTAGGCATTTGCTGTGAAGCCCAAACCCCTCCCTAGATTTCAGAGTCTGAGTTCTAGCCTGAGCAGGAATGTCCACATTGCTACTTTTGGTGTGCTAGTTTGAGCTAACACAATTTTGTCCACTAGGGATGGAAGACTTGCTTCCATCAGCTCGGGCTGCTGGGATAATTTGGATAGTGGGGGCTGCTGCAAGCCATTGACCCAAACTGTAAATCTTGTATATGGTGGAAACCACTTCAAGCCAGGGGGTGTGGCAGCACCTGCAGCATCCATAGTTCCAGCATTTATGCCATAAGCTGTGGATACAAACCCACTAAAGCATCTCTCTACCAGATAAAAATGTCTTAAGCATCTACAAGGAAGTATGAATCATTAGCCAACAGCTTACAATAATTAGTGTTTGCTTTTTAATAAGTTAATTTTGAGAGGGAGAGAAATAAAAAATACTTACTGGCCTATTTCTGAAGCCTTTATTTTTCCAAAAGTCCCCTGAAATCAATGGGCCAAAATCTGCTCTGAGTTATATCCATGCAAGCCCTCTTTCCTTGGCAGAAATTGGGCAGAATGTAACCTAATGGGAGTTTTGCCTAAGAATAGAATTTAGGATCTGACCCATTGTGAATAGCTTTATGTCTTAGTTAAATATTTTCTATTTTAGTTCACCGCCCACGTAAATTGTTCCTCCAGTTTCAACCCACCCCCCAAAAAGAGACAGAACAAGTTTAGTCAAGTGCAGAAATAGTGTACTGCACAATAAAGTAATGCTCAAGTTCTGCTTTAAGTCAGATCAGAGGTAACTATAATAAATGCCTCTAATGCCTTCTGGAAAAATTGAATTGTGTATTACAAAGTTAGAATAATGTGATGTGTTACTTCTTGACAGAACTGAGACAGCCTTGTAATACACAGTTTCCACAGAACCTTTTGACATTCATATATCTCTGCATCATAATCTGGTTTGCATTATTTTCTTGTGCAAACACACATGCACCTCTTCCGTATCCAGTACGTTCCAATCAACTGATTTACTAACTGATAAAATTGTTTCTCCTTCAGCTTTCATCAACTGCTGATCAATTCCCTTCTATTAGTTCTGAGCATTAATTACTTACTTATAGCTCTTCACTGCACTTTTGTCTTCAACTTTTCTCTGGTCAGCATTTATTATTCAAGATATATTAGCTGTTAACAGCCACAGATACCCATATCTACTGTTTAACAAAATTATATGCACACCATTCACACCACTTGAGTTAAGGTTGTGTCAGCATTTCTGTAATAAAAACTGCTCTTCAGAGGTTTATATTTCAACCACAAAAATTTGGTCTGGGCTGAATCTTGGCATATAAGGTCATAGCCCAAGGCAAATTTGTTTTACCAGTTTTTAGACAAATTGATTCTGCCATTTTGAGTGGTGCAAGTATCAATCAAAATAGAGATTTACCAATTTAAACCTAAAAATGGTGGGCCAGGTTCATCCCTGATGCAACATCATTGATTTTCATGGAGTTACCCAAGGAATGAATTTAATCTCATCAGCCTAAACTCTGCATTACTGCTTGTGTACTTTCAGATAAAACAGAGGACTTGGGGATCCAAATGGATGATTACTTCTCCCTTAGGCAGTTCTAGGGCCAAATTCATCACTGGTCCACTTCCACTAACTTAAACAGCTTTGCACTCACCTATTTGAATCATGAATTTGATGCTTTGTCAGTCAGGGGACTGAGAACAAAAAAAGAAAAAAACCTGCACAGCCAATATAGCTATGCTGGCAAAAACTTCTGTGAAGATACAGCTTTGATGACATAAGATAGTTTCTGTGATTTAGATAAAGTTACTCAGAGTGGTGGTGTTACTCTGTCAGCAGAAGAACTCCTTCTGTTGGCATATACTGCATCTACACTTGGGGCTCTGCTGTCATAGCTATGTTGCCATAAGTTCTGTAGCGTGGACATGGCCACAGTTGTACCAATTTAATTACATTAGCTTATAAACCATGTTTATAAAGCAAGTGTTTATATCAGTATGGCTTAATTCTGTAAATTCATGGCTACACGGATATAAGCACCTTTATGCAGACAGAAATGCATCTACCTTAAGGGTTTGCCACAATTTAACGGTTTCTGTTTCTAATCCGATACACTTACATCAAGACAAAAACTGTGGAATACAAGCTCTCAGATAACTGTGAATGAGTTTAATGATAATCTTATTACATACATAATACACTTAGGCAGTCTTTGCTGGTGGCAAACTTAAGACTGGTTCTTATTTTTTACATTAAGTGGACAGAGGTTTCTTGTCTTCACAAGAGAGCTGGCCCATGTTAGAACTTAATATTAGTGTCAAAAACTCAGATGAGTTCCTTGAGGGGTTTGTTTCACTGTAGCAGGGAATTTGTGTGGGGTGATTTGCTGGTAACTGCATGACTTCAGAGGAATTTATGCACCAGACTGAGAAAGAACTGGTGTTCCTGCAGACAATGCAACTTTGCTATACTTCTGGAAAGGTAAATCACACCTGTCTGGAGTGCAGTAGTGAGACACTTAAATGGTGCCATGTTATATGATGCCAGTGATGTTTGTGTGTGAGACCAATGCAGGTGAAAATATAATAGGCATAGTAAATTGCAATTCTATCAAGTTAGAATTGTTTTAGACCTTTGGAGCTTGGCCAGATGGACAAATAGAGAGACCTTCTCCTGAGCATTAATTTCTCTAGCTCATCCAGGTAAGATACTCCAACATCATCTCAGTCCTTGTTTTATTTTAACAGGTTTTCTCTGTTTACATTATACTTTCATGTTTGTTTGTTTTTCAGGGAGGATATTTTGAAAAATATTTTTTTCCTCAAAATTTTGTATAATTTTTTTTTCGAAAATTTCAAAGGAAAAATTAAAATGGAAAACTGATTTGTTTCAGTTTTTCTTCTCTTTCTCTCCCTCTCTCCCTGACCTTCCTTTGTCCTGTATGGCTCCTACTTCCCCTTTTCCAACAGTGAAAAGGAAAAAGCAAAAGATTGGGGGTAGTTTAAACAAACCAAAACACAATAAATTAGTTTTCAAAAATAATGTTTTGGTTTTAATTGAAAAACATATTTAAAGAAAATTCATGATAAAGTTTCAATTCGGAAAAAAAAATTCCAAGGGAAAATACTTCAACAGAAAATATTGACCAACTCTAGCTGGTACAGTAGCTCCTCGCTTAACTTTGTAGTTATGTTCTTGAAAAATGTGACTTTAAGCAAGTCCAATTTCCCCATAAGAATTAATGTAAATAGGGAGGGTTAGGTTCCAGGGAAATTTTTTTCATCGGGCGCGCATGTGCGCACGCGCGCGCACACACACACACACACACACACACACACACACACACACACACACACACACTATAAGTTTCAAAGAAACAATTTAATACTGGTACACAGCAATGATGACTGTGAAGCTTGGTTGAGGTGGTGAAGTCAGAGGGCAGAAGAAGGTGGGATATTTCCCAGGGAATGCCTTACTGCTAAATGATGAACTAGCAATTGGCTGAGCCCTCAAGGGTTAACCCACTGTTGTTAATGTAGCCTCACATTATACAAGGCAGCATGAATGGAGGGAGGGGAGACAGCATGGCAGACAGAGACAGAGACACACCCTGTGTGTGAGAGAGAGATGTGCATTGCCCCTTTAAGTATGCTGACACCACTCTAAGTACCTTTTTAAGTAGATCAGCAAGTTGAGACAGAAGCTGCTGGCAGGAAACTCCCTCCATCCTGAGTCCTGTCCTGGTTCTCCCCCAATCCCCCCCCGCTCTATGGAGATGGGTAAGCGGGGGCAGGAGCAAGGGGAGGACACCCTGACATTAGTCACCCGCCCCCCGCCCAGCAAGCAGGAGGCTCCTGGGAGCAGCTCCAAGGCAGAGGGCAGGAGCAGCACATGGCAGTGTGGGGAGGGACAACTGAACTGCCAGCAATTAATAGCCTGCTGGGCTGCTGCTGCACAGGGAACTTAGGAGAGCAGGGAGCTGAAGGGGGGCTGCCAGTCCACCCTGGTTCCAAGCCCCCACCAGCTAGCTCCAACAGTCTCTTCTTCCTGCAAGCAGTGGACAAAGCAGGCAGATGCAAAACTACATTATAAGGGAGCATTGCTCAACTTTAAACAAGCATTTTCTCTAATTGATCTGCAATGTAATAACAAAACAACATTAACTGAGACGATTTTAAGTGAGGAGTTACTGTATTTTGCTTTTGTCAGTATCAAGCTCATTTCCTGCAGAATAAAACACAAAGTAAAGGCAAAACTGGCATTTACATTTTAAATGCGATTTACTGTATGTGCCTAAACACATTTGAAAAACACGTTTGATGTGTGTTTTTTTTTAAACTTCCAAACGTAGTGGCAATGCACCGCATACGTATGCCAAGTATTCTATAAACTAATTTACTGAAAATATATTTAAGACGTATATCAAAATATTGTGGTAAATTTGCCAGTATTCAAGCAATATCAGAGAAAAGTTTCAAATGATGACCTCCTTTTTGCATGCACAATATGTGCCTTTAAAGCTTGTGTTTTTGTGGGTGCAATTCAGATACCTGTGCCTCTAACATCCAATACTTATAAACCTTAATTACTGTTGTATCTGAGCACCTCACAACCTTTAACATATGTAAACACAAAACACCCCTATAAAGTAGGGTCAAGGCCAGACTAAGACATAGCAAAGACAGGGATGTGCTTAGGGCTCACTTCTTGGGCAGACCAACCTGAGGTCCAGCTAGTCTGGTTCACATACTGGTGCAGGAGTTGGCCCAATGGCAATGGCAAGGAGCAGCAGCAGGCCAGTCATGAGGGAGGGCTATGGGATCAAACCTGAGCAGGCCATGGGGCGGCCAACAGTGCTTCTCTTCACCGTGGAGTTGGCTCCTGCACCAGGGCTCCGCACCCTTGGGCATATCCAGCTTCACTCCACTTCCAGCAGCCCACGTCCCCACAGTCTGCCCACAGGACTTCCTCAGTGACAGCATCAAGTCTTGCTTCAAGTATGAGCTGTGGTGAGTGACCACACAGGGGACGGGTGATGTGGAGCACTGGGGGACAGATATGAGGATGTTTTCCTAGGGGTTAATCCAACCCTGGGTAGGGCAGCACTATTATCCTCATTTTAAAGATGAGGAACTGAGGCATAGGGAGCCTGTGTTTGTCCAGAAAGGAGGGAACTGAATCCACATCTCCAGTATGCCAGGCTAGCACCCTAACCACTACACCATCCTTCCTCTCTAATGCTGTGGACTCAGGTATTAAGAGGTACAATAGTATCCACATCTTGTAGGACCAACTGCATATGCAAAAGGAGACATAAAAGGCAGGTAGGCACCCAACTCCTATTTGCACCTCTGAAAATCTCAAGCTACACAAATACATATTGGAAATAATATTTTGTACATAAACTTTGGCCATTATCATGGTATTGTTAATATCAGTATACCATAGACTCTATTGATAGTGACATAGTCAAGCTCCATTTATAATGATGCTGGATGGAAGTCCCAGATTAGCTATGCATGGAAACAATCATGCTTCTGGTTTTAGGCTCTGTCCATTGAAACCCATGGGAGTCTTTCCATTGACTGCAGTGGGCAGTGCATCAAAGCCACAGTGATAGCCTGCCTCAGGTGAAATTCGGTGGGAGCGGAAGGGGGGGAATATACTTCAAAATAGAAGGCTTCCAGTAAATTGTATTTATTCACTGTCAAATGCATTTAAACATGGAGTACATGCAATACATTTTGTATAATATACAGTACATTCAGGGAGAATGTATTGTTTTTCTGTATGGGTAATAGAGCTCAGAATTTTATTCAATCAGTAATTCACTCTGGCATACACAAATGAATAATGTTGCACTGATGATTTCTGGCAAATTTGTGCTGTACATGGAACAGCACTGGTGGCTTTGAGAATGACTTAACCTGAGTCATACTGGAATAAGGGATATAATATCAACATTTCCCTAACCTGCCTCTTAAATAATTGGAATCACTACTACACTTATCATAATACTTAGCCAAGGGTAATCATTTTAGCTCTATTGTAACAGAGCCACAGAGAGGTTAAGTGACTAGCCCAAGGTGACACAGCAAGTCAGTTGTAGAAAGAGAGAAAGGAAAAAGTACATGCCTTAACTCCCAGCCCTGTGTGCTCAGTTCAATACACGATAGCTGCCAGCTAATTACATTACTTGTTATAATGAAAACCAGAGTTACCAAGGATTAGAAAAGAGAGACAATATAGGCTACCTTTAGGATGAAACTCTTTCTTCACTTCATTTGTGCATGAATTGTACTCTGCAAGATTGCTGCCCAGTTCACACAGTGCTGAGAGAATGAGTCTATTGAGTTAGGGAGGCTCTTTGATAGTAAGCAGAGCAGGTTTTGCCTACACTGCTTTGAAAAAGAGTCCTGTATGATCCTTATCTGCTGCTGCAAATTGCTTCTGTATATACAGAACCTATACATTTTTGTGTGTTCTTGTTGTCTGCAGTGATTCAGCCTTCAGTCCATGTAGATGCTGATGTGGCCTTCATTACCATATATCTGAGCACCTCACAAACATTAAGGAATATATTCTTATTGAACTCCTGTGAAGCAGGAACATATTAACTACCCCATTCTATAGATGGGGAACTGGTGGAGGGGAATAACTTGCCCAAGGTCACGTAGAAAGTCTGTAGTAGACCTGGGAACCAAAACTAGGTCTCCTAAATCCCAGGCCAAGGTCTTAACTAGGGTTGCCAGGCATCCTGTTTTCAACCGGAACGCACAGTCAAAAATGGACTCTGGCAGCTCCAGTCACCACTACTGACTGGGCCCTTAAAAGTTCAGTTGGCCAACTGCAGTGAGGAGGCAGGTTGCCTGCCCAGCTCCACACAGTTCTCAGGGAACTGCCGGCATCTCCTTCTGTCTCCTAGGCATAGGGGCAGCCACAAGGGCTTCGTATGCTGCTCCTGCCCTGAGCATCGGCTCTGCAGCTCCCATTGGCCGGGAAATGCAGTCAATGGGAGCTACGGGGTGGTGCCTGCAGATGGGAGTGGTGCCTGCAGATGGGCGTGGCACCTGCAGGCAGGGGCAGCACACAGATCCCCCTGGTCATGCCTCCACCTAGGAGCCAGAGGGAGATGTTGCCACTTCCAGGAGTCACCTGAGGTGAGCGCCACCTAGAACCCACACCCTGAATCCCCTCCCATACCAACCTCCTGACCCATCCTGGACCCCCCTTCCACACTCTTAGGCCTGGTCCACACTATGCAGTTAAATCGATTTAAACAGCGTTAAATCGATTTAACACTGTACCCGTCCACACTACAACACACTTTAAATCGATTTTAAGGGCTCTTAAAATCGATTTCTGTACTCCTCCCCAACGAGAGGAGTAACGCTATAATCAATATTACTATATCGATTTAGGGTTAGTGTGGACAGAAATCGAAGTTATTGGCCTCATCATTTTACAGTAGCTACCCACAGTGCGCCGCTCCAGAAATCGACGCTAGCCTCGGACCATGGATGCAAACCACCAAATTAATGTGCCCTAGGGTGGACGCATAAAATTGATTTTATAATATTGGTTTTATAAAACTGGTTTTAGTTATTTCGATTTTATGCTGTAGTGTAGACGTAGCCTAAAACTCCTCATTTCTGGCCTCACTCCAGCCCAGAACCTATACCTCCTCCTACACCCCAACCACCTGCCCGACCCTGGAGCTCTGAACTTTCAGCCTGGAACCCCCTCCCAGACCCCAAACTCCTCATCTCCAGCTCCCCACAGAGTCTGCACCCCCAGACAGAGACCTCACTCCCCTCACACCCCAATGCCCTTCCCCAACCTGATGAAAATGAGCGAGTGAGTCGGGCGGGTGGCAGAGTGAGTGACAGAGGGAAGGGGGAATGGAGTGAGCAGGAGGCAGTGCCTCAGAGAAGGGATGGGGCAAGGGTATGACCTCAAGAAGGGGCAGGGCAGGGCAGGGCAAGGGTGTCCAGTTTTCTGAAAATAGAAAGTTGGAAACGCTAGTCTTAACCACAAGATCAACCTTTTCTGTTATTTAACTGTTTGGACTTAAATTCCTTTTTATATGCTCTGAAAATCTAGGAGGAATGACCAGTGTGCATCTGCAATGGAAGCCTGGAAGAACCATACTTTTTATTGAAGAATTTAAAATCCAGGCCCTATGCCAGTGAAAGGGTTATGGCAAATCCTGCCAAGAAATTCCAAAGGTGGGAAAGATCACAGCCTAAATTTAAATAAAACAACCTTCGGAGAAAACATACATCCAAGTGGGTTCTTGGAATAAAGTCAGTCATCGGGCATCAAGGGGTGAGGAGATTAAATAAAAGAAAGTGACTGGTCAGTTAATAGTTATTTTCTTCAGTTGCTTTTTTTAGGTATCTTATTGATTAGCTAAATAAATCATGGTGAGCAGAAATAGGTTCCAAAGCCTATTCTGAGTTTTGTGCATAAACAAGCTACTTATCTGTGTTGACGCTTTGAGACTGTAGCAAAATCTACAGCCTATCAAAACACTATGTATAAGTGGCTCTTGAATAAGATGGAAACAGAGATAGACAATTGCTTCCCAGTAACTTTAAATAAATGCATTGACTGTATGTGAGTTTAATTGTTTCTGAGACACTTTTTCTGCATTTATTAGGTGGGCAGAGTGTCACTAAACGGCTTTTATCTTAAACTCGTATATTTGTGAGGTTACTTTTCCACAGTCTGGTGGAACTTTTTTTTTTTTTAAATCAAATTCTGCACAAAACCAAACCAAACAAACACACACAAGATGTTCAGTTTTCCACTGTTTTACAAATTGGATAACTGACACGGAAGGGTGGGGCGGGGTGAGAATGGTTCTGATCCTGATAATATAAGTTATACCCTAGGGTACCTGTGACCCTAATAGCACTCCTATGCCAAGCAAGTGGATCTCTGGTAGGTAGCAGCAAGTTTCAGCTAACCTGACCAGTTCAGTGTATCCCAATTTACTATTGTTATAATCTATATCTAAAGAGGTTTCATGTAACAATATATAATTGGAAAACTAATAATGCACTGATCATTAATATGTGTGCATGATGTATGTATGGTCAACCTACAAAGGATTATGAAGGTATGGTAAAAACTTGATAAAACCAGGCAATCAGGGGAGTTGATTAACGGGTTTTCTTAAGACGAAGAGGCCAACACTTCAAACCAGGTATGGCCAAATTCAAGGAGTTATTCATTTGTACTAGAGGCTGTAGGAAGAGATCATGTGCTTTGTCAAAATCCCCAGTAGGGAAGAAGACAGCATGGATTCTACGCTAAGTGTGATGTCCACACCCAGCAGTGAAAAGGAACTTCATCTGGCTTTACATTTCAGAAGAATACATTTCAAAGGTTTACTGGACTATAAAGAGAGTGAGGGAGAACCTTTAAGTTATCCTTCACCTGAGGAAACAAGGAAAACCAGCATCTTGGACTCTGTGGGGATCCTAACTAAAAGCTTGTCAGCCATTACCGGGAAACGAAGATTGGTGAGGCAACTACCTTGAATAAAGACTGTAGCTTGTTAAATTAAAACTTAGTGTCATGCTCTCTGGAATGGCTCACAGCTATGAGTCTGAATCTTAGGTCAGACTCTCAGAAAATAGGGCAGATTCCCCAAACTGCTGGTATATTCTACAATTAGATTTAACCAAGCCAGATAACAAATGTGAACTCCCAGATCACTATCAGTCTTACCATGGAGTGCAGATAGTCCCCTTACCATCTCCGGCATATCTTGCCACCTAGGTAAACTGAACTTTGTGATAGAAGGTTATTAAAACCAAAAATCACACTACATCAGGTTGTTCCCAGTCCCAAAGGTCTAGCCACTTACCCCATCCCAGTTAATACTCCAGACCTTACACCAAAGACAATGCTGTCAGCCTTTTCTATAGTAAACTAAAAAGAAATGAGAGTTACTGAGAGGTTGAAGCAGGTAAAATACATTAATAGGTGAGTCATAATTTGTAAGTCCAAAATAAATGCAGAGATGTAACAGTCTGACAGTTTCCCAAAATTCTTTTCAGGGCTACCCAGAATAACTCTGGGGACCTCCATCTTCTTTTCAGTTATTCTAACTTGTTAGAGTCCAAACAGTCCAGAGATAAAGCATCTCTTTGAATTAGTATTGATAGCTTTTTTTCATGGACAACAATCTGATAAGTGCCTGGACCTACACAATGGCCAATTGCTTTTAATATAGCACTCTTCTTCATTTGCATTCAATGACTTATTTAGTCCCAGGGATATACATAATGTAAATACCTGCCATTATATTATAATATGAGTAGAAAAGTGAAAACAATACAGCCAATATTTCATCCATTTTCAAGAAGTTCTAACACCTGAATACACTCTTACATTAACACACGCTTTGATCAAAGGTTATTCAATTACTGGACATGCATAACTAACTTTATCCCTTATGCTTGAGCTCACTTAACTCTCTTTGATTAAATAAACTTGTTTTAATTCTTATTTAAATCAACCAAGTGCTTTTGATTGAATTGAAATGCTTGTTATTCCAGTCAAGATAATAATCTGTTTCTATCTCTTTCAAGGAGCAGCAGACTTCTGCAAATATCTTCTGTGAATATACAGTGGTAGAAGTTGTGCACTACAGAGAAGAATCACCAAGGAGGTCAGGGAGTTCACTGATGATTTCTGGCAAGACAGACAAGCTGGTGTGTCAGGGAGTTGTCACAGAGCATAGCTGCAGCAAATCTCCCACTTGCTGAGAGAGGTAGTACAATGTCTCACAGCTCTAGATAGCCCCAGCAGATTATCACAGTGAAAAATCAATATTAGCTCCATCAAAGTCAATAGAGGTACTGTGACAAAGTATGAGTAAAATAAGGGTTTTTTCCCCCCCTTTGCAGCTGCACTCACTCTTATCACCAATCTAAGATGTGGAGCTAGCTATTGGTGCAGAACATACCACAACATGGAGCCAACAGGGCTGAGCCCATGCTGAGCTCATTGCAGAACTGGGGCCTTAGAGCGAGAGTATGCCTGGCCAAGAGCTGGAGTCTCTTATGTTGCAGCAGCTTAGGTATTAATTGCCTATCAAGCTGTTTTGGTCCAATGTGCAGAGCCATAAGAGTGGTTGTCAGAGGGAAAGGAACAGAAGTCAAGGCAAAAAAAGTGATGAGAACATGTGGTACAATAAAGCTGGGATGTAGCCCTGGCAATCAGTCTCCATGGCACTCAGTACCAAGATAAGTAAGATCCATGGGCCCTGTTTCTACAGTGCACACCTTGCCTTCATGCCCAAGATGAAAAACAATCACTTCGAAGCCTGGGAGCAATTTGGGGCATGAAAAATAAATGAAGCATATACTGAAACATTAATTAGAAAATATCATATTTAAATGTAATAAAACATTTCAAGACAATTGGGAAAACTAAACTCAACTTTGTCCATCTAAGAGTTTGCAACAGTTGAAAAAAATACTGCCTAGACTTTCTCTTTCTTGAAACGAGCTTTCCATTATTTCCGTAGACAAGCTACATACTCCATGTAAAACTGTTTAAACAATAGCTCCAGCTTATAGGCTCCTGGAGAGGCAGCTGTGGCAGCAGGTTTAGCGGGAGGCACTGATCAAAACACTAATCCATGTTGGCAGAAAATGTGTTTCTATTTTCTATTACAATGGAAAATTAGTTTTAAAAACTAGCAACACGTTAATAGAGTTTAGACCTAGGTCACTCTTTGCTACTGAATCTCAGCCATTCTTCCAAGGTGGCAGTTGCACCTGAAAAAATGAAACATTTGAAAGAATGGAAAACTGTGTCAAGAGGAAAATCAAGTGTAATAAATAAATAAATAAATAAAAGTAAGCACTGCTGGGGTGGGAAAGTAATTTGAGTTCTCCCCTTCAAGTAAAATAAGATCTGACAGACTCAGTCTTGTCTCCAGTTCACTTAAATCCAGAATGAAATTACTTCAGATTCATCACTATGGAACTTGGGTCTCACTGGGTTCCACAGGAACATTTGAGGGTTGAATGCAATACAAGTTGATTCTGATAACTGTAGTTAAAGGTCAACTTTCAGATTTGTGTAAAAACTTCTGCATATTCAAGTTAACATATAAGTGACAGGTTGGATCACAGAAACCCCCTGGAGCTGTCAACTGATGTGCCAAGACTACTTCTGCCTCTGCTTTCCCTGCCAGCTTGGGATTCGGCACCCTGTTTTGCTGAGCCAGACATGCTAACCTGCTCCAACACAGACCTAGTGTCTGAACCACATGCCCCAAAGCTGCAGACTTAACTGAAAGCAGCTTAAGAAGAGTTCATGTCTTTAACACTCAGATGCCCAACTCCCACTGGGGTCCAGACCCCCCAAAAATCCATTTTACTCTGTATAAAGCTTATGCCGGGTAAACTCATAAATTTTTCGCCCTCTATAACTCTGATAGAGAGATATGCACAGCTGTTGGCCCCCCAAGGTATTAATACATACTCGGGGTTAAATAATGAGTAAAAAGTGATTTTATTAAATACAGAAAGTAGGATTTAAGTGGTTCCAAGTAGTAACAGACAGAACAAAGTGAATTACCAAGTAAAATAAAACACGCAAATCTAAGCTTAATACAGTAATAAAGCTGAATACAGATTCAAATCTCACCCTCAGAGATGTTTCAATAAGTTTCTTTCACAGACTGGATGCCTTTCTAGTCTAGGCACAATCCTTTCCCCTGGTATAGTCCTTGTTCCAGTTCAGGTGATAGCTAGGGGACTTCTCATGATGATTGCCCCATTGTTCTGTTCCACCCATTTATATATCTTTACATAAGGGGGGAATCCTTTGTCCCTCTCTGGGTTCCCACCCCTACTTCTCAATGGAAAAGCACGAGGTTAAAGATGGATTCCAGTTCAGGTGACATGATCTCATGTCACTGTAAGATTTCATTCCCCACTTGCTAGCACACACGTATACAGGAAGACTTACAAGTAACACAGAGTCATCTACAGATAATTGTCCTGGTTAATGGGAGCCATCGAGATTCCAAACCGTCATTAATGGCCCACACTTTGCATGATTACAATAGGCCTTCAGAGTAATATTTTATATTTGTAGTTTAAGATACAAGTGTGGTACATTTACACAGATAGGATGGCCACACTCAGTAGATTATAAGCTTTGTAATGATACCTTACAAGAAACCTTTTTCATGAAGCATATTCCAGTTACATTATATTCATACTCATCAGCAGACTTTCATAAAATCATATAGAGTGCAACATCACAATATATTTCTGTAAATTATTATTATCCTATAAGATGCAATTACAACTGTTGTCATTACACTTTTATTTAAATAAACCAGTTCAGCATGCATTTTCTTGATATTCTTCTCTTTTCTGTAAGATTAAATTTGATCGATTTGTAGTCAGGTGTATTAAAAAAAACACAGCATACGCAGAACTTTGTATATTTATTTATAGGATACATGCTTTTCTCCCTCTTTTTGTTTTTAAATTCATTCCACAAAATGACATCCAGCATACAGCATGCATTTCGATCAGCAGTGCCACTTCGAGAGGTCACAAAGCCAAGCAACCAGTTAATTAAAAACAAAACAGAACCACTGCTTAGAGTCAGCATGTGGTTGGGAAGCTGGAGTAACCTCAGAGATGAATACAGCTTCTACTGATGTGTACTGGAGTAACTCTGGAAAAATCAAGTACAGGACTGGAAGTGGAATTCATACCTCTGGTATTGAAAATATAAAAGCATGGGGAAACATTTCTTGTACTATTGCAATTTGTGGGCCTGATTCTTCTCCTATACTGGGGTAAATCTGGAGTGACTCCTCTGAAGTCAGTGGAGATTCTCTGGCGTGAGACAGAAATCTAGCCCATTATGAATAAAAGTCATGTGTTTTAGTCATTCAGAGTAAGGAGAGAAGCATATGGAGCTGGCTGCTGGGAAGTTAGAATATGGGTGTATGTTTGCTATTGCTCCAAAGCAGCTGTATTCAGAACAGACCAAATCAGGAAATGAAAGAAATGTCAAATTCAAGTAAGTGCAATCAGAATCTGAGGCAAGAAGAGAACAGACTGAAAACCATCCCCTTTCTTCAGAGACAGAGAAGGGAGTAGAGACAGCAATAAGAAGAGACTGGAGATGGTTTACATAATCTAATCCAACACTAAGCAGGACAGGCTGCTAATTAAACAATCTTCTGTCAGCAGGCAGACACTGCAGAAAAGACAGAGTTCTCCTAGTCTTGCCCTTCCTGCAGGTGGCACTCAATTAGAAGCAAAAATACAAACATCAGTGTAAGGAAACGGACAGACACTGGCCATAAATTCTATCTATTCAGACACCTGAGGAGTGAATTTTGAGAATCTTGTTGAGGGAATAGAAAATGAGACATATTTTAATGGCCTTAAGACTGAATGTGGATTTTAACATTTAGTTCCCATGAGCACAACCAATGCCAATCTTCCAACAATAGGCAATGCAACAAATCTAGCAAAGTCTCTCTTTTTGAAAAGCTTCCTGGGTCTTTTAGCTGTCTGCTAATTTAAAGAAACAAATATATTGGTCATAGTCTCTCTGCAGAGAGGAGGGATAGAATCATAGAGTCATAGAAGAATAGGGTTAGAAGAGACATCAGGAGGTCATCTACTCCAAATCCCTTCTCAAAGCAGGATCAACCCCAACTAAATCATCCCAGCCATGGCTTTGTCAAGCCAAACCTTAAAAACCTCTAAGGATGGTGATTCTACCACCTCCCTTGGTAACCCATTCCAGTGCTTCACCATCCTCCTAGTGAAATAGTTTTTCCTAATACCCACCTAAACCTTCCACACTGCAACTTGAGACCATTGTTCCTTGTTCTGTCACCACTGAAAAACAGCCTGGCTATATCCTCTTTTGAACCCCCCCTTCAGGTAGTTGAAGGCTGCTATCAAATCCCCCCTCACTTTCCCCTTCTGCAGCCTCTCCTCATAAGGCATGTGCCCCAGTGCCCTAATCATTTTCATTGCTCTCTGCTGGACTCTCTCCAATTTGTCCACATCCTTTTTGCAGTGAGGGGCCCAAAACTGGACACAATACTCCAAATGTGGCCTCATCAGTGCTGAATAGAGGGGAATAATCACTTCCCTTGATCTGCTGGCAATGCTCCTACTAATGCATCCCAATGTGCCATTAGCCTTCTTGGAGACAAGGGCACATTGTTGACTCATATCCAGATTCTTGTCCATTGCAATCCCCAGGCCCTTTTTCTGCAGACCTGCCGCTTAGTCAATCGGTCCCCAGCCTGTAGCAATGCATGGGTTTAGCATAGGTTCGTAGTTAAACCACAGGACTGGGATTGTAGACACTGGGGTTCCATTCCTGACATCCTGTGTGACCTAGGGAAAGTCACCAACTCTCTGCCCCTCAGCTACCCATCTAAAAATGCAGATAATACCACTCCTTTTCTCCTGATCCTTGTCTGCCTCATGCATATACATCATAAGCTCTTTGGGGGCAGGCACTGTCTTTCTTCATCTATGTTTATACAGCTCCTAGCACAATGGAGCCCTGATCTCATTTGGGGCTTCTAAGGATATGTCTACAGTACAACTAAAAATGGCAACAGGTCCATATTAGCTGACTCAGGTTCCCAGGGTTTGGGCTAAGGGGCTGGTTACTTGCGGTGTAGATATTTGGGCTCGGGCAGGAGCCTGAGCTCTGGGACCCTCCCCACTTTCCTAAGGGTATGTCCACACTACATTGTAAACCCACTTCAGTGGGATCCAGGCTTGTGGACTCAGTGTTTCCAAGCCCACTGAGCATCCAACACTGCACTGTAAACCTGCGCTTATAATTGCTGGACCTGCGTCTCATAGCCATGCTAAAACATCAGTACGGCACTCTGCACACTTCTGAGCCTTGAGTTGAGCCCACACTGCAAAATGACAGGACATGGGCCCACTCGAGTTACAGTAGGACTTGGGCTATGACCCTCTCACTCCACAGCAGTCCTAGGCCTTGAGTCCTTGGTATTTGCTGGCCTGAGTATGACTGATTTGTGTATGGCTGAACAGGGGTCTTGAACTCCAAACTGAGTCAGAGCCCAGGCTTAGTGTGCTATAATAAGAGTTCACCATTTAAACTCAGGCTTATAATTTGCTTATAAACAGTGAAGTCCTTGATTCATCAAAACGCATAATCAAATTCTTAACTTCACGGATGTGCTTAAGTGAATGAGACTTAAGTAATGTGCTTAATTGCTTTGCTGAATGGGGATGGAATTGCTCACATGCTTGAATGCTTTGATGACTCATGTAAGAATTCTGCTCATATAGCCCTATATCTGAAAAAAATAATAATCCATTTCCCTACAAACATTCAGCAGATTTGTAGCTAGTCTTAACATGAAAAAAGCCCTTTAATTATAAATGCCTAGCACAGATGTATAATTGATATCATAATATACTGTAGGTAGAGATTCATTTCAGATGAATGATAGTGAGCAGTGAATTTTTCGACTGCTAACTAGATCGCTGGCTTCCTGCACACCAAGTCCAACGCATTCAATCACCAGACCCCACCTCTTTCTTCATGGGTTGATAGTTTTGCATTAGTTTGCAACTATTGTAAATGACTCTGACATGCAATAATTTGGGGTGAATTATAAGTACTCTGTTGAAAGTTAAAACCAAAGTGAATATCCAGACTGAATTTTGAAAGTCACAAGTGAGGGATTTCTAGAGATATTATTCAGGTGCTGTATAACATAATTGATAATGCTGTTCCTTGAAACAATACGTAGTAATCCACCCTGTAAACTGAATCCCAGCGCTGCAAATGAGGGTGGGGGGCAGAGCTGTATCTGAGGATATTATAAGTTCCCCAGAGCTCTCCTATCACCAAAGCAGGATGGCTCGAGGGGTAATACATGATAAGGCACATGCTGCTGCTTTAAAAGAAAACAATGCATGCTTCTAACTGGGATTTGCTGCAGATTTCAGGAAAATAACTGGAGCTTCAGCACATCCCTTTATAACTATGGAGAGGTTGGTGTGTGCATGTGTGTGTGCTTGTGCGTAAGTGTAATACCTAATTCAATAGAGGGAGAAAGAAGTTTCCAACAAGCCGTTCTCTTTAGCTCAACACAGGGCAAGATTTGGCTGGTCTAAATTTCCCAGTACAATCCACTCAAGCAGCACAATGTGCATGGATTTCAGACAAACTGGCTGAGAGGACCCTTTGCAGAGGGGAACTGTGCATTGGCATAAAGCTGTCAGAACTAGGAATGGCATCAGCGGTCTGACTCTGCCCTGGTGCAGAGGATCATGTGAAGGAGAAAGGATGTGCTGCAGAAATGGACAGGGAACACAATAGTCCAAAATGCTGATTCTCCCATTGGTGGCTTTAACTAACATCAGGGCCAGGCTGACACTGAATCAGGGAGATGTAACATTCTCCCTGATACTCCCCATCAGTCATCAACTTGTGACAAGTGGAGATCAGGTGCAGGGGAGAATTGAGCCATGATCCAAGCCTCACTTATCTTTCTAGAAGATAATTGAAAATCATAAAGAGAAATATTATGGTAAAACATTTTTAGTTATACTGTGTGTATTTTGCCATGGATGCCTCTCACAGGTGCTGGGACTATTGGTAAGAAGGGGCGGATTATGCTCATTGCCAAGACCCCTCAGACGAAAAGTCAAAATTTCAAACCAGGTTGGCCTTTTAATGACCTGTCCTTTGAAAGCAGCTTTAGCATTTTTCTTCAAACATTGCAGAAATATTTCCCTTTGCCTTCTGGATAAATATGCCATTTTTTAGGCCAAATGGACATCCCAAGTCAAAGTTACAGGGGTGCTAAAACAGATAAGCTATCTGAAATAGATAAATTAAGGTGCTACAAATACTCATAAATAGTTATAAGGCCATAAAAGGTTTGTAGTGGAAGCTTGTTGCCACATTAACCACTGAAACACAGCTGCAACTGGGGAAGAATATTGTAGTTTAAAAAAAACAAAAACACAGCATCCCTCTAAAGTACTTTAGGACTGTGTGATGGAGATGTTTCCCCCACACTAGCCCTGAAAGTATTAATGAGGCTGAAAAGGGAGCCAAATTAACTTGAGAGGCTACATGTGAAGGAAATGAGTCTGGATAAGCAACCCTGGACTGAGAATAGAACCTATCTGAGAAGGAAAAGATAGGGTTAGGATAAAGCCATCAGAAAAGGGCTGCAATGTAGAGTCCTGCAGTCACTCCCTAGCTGTAGAAAGGGAAAGGAGGAAATGAGAGGGGGAACAGAGCTCTTTGAATCAAGGCCCTGAGGGAAGGGTGTGCTCAGAGATGGGTGAGGCAAGAGCCTGATAGAGGCTAAGTAGGAGCAGCCCAGGGACTGTGCACAACATGACTGCTGGTTATAGGGTCTCTAGGCTGAAACCTAGAGTAGTGGGCAGGCCTGGGTTCTGGGGAAGTGGCACAGAGCAGGCTGTGGAGTAGAAGACTGCCTAGGGCTGTTATCCAATAGGACTTTGGTACATTGGAAGGGGAAGATTATAGTGACCTGGCCGGAGGGCCAAGCAATGGAGAAAGAGCAAGCCATGAAGGGAGAGCACCCTGAGTTGGAGAGAGAGAGAGAGAGAGAGAGAGAGAGAGAGAAGTGGCAGGGTGTGTGAATAAACAACAGAAGGGGGTGTTGGACCTGTAAAGAGCTAATCCCCAGAGCAGACAGGATGAGGTGTCATGGCAGTGAGTGGACCCTGTTACAGACAGGAAATCAAAAGTGGAGGTCACTTAATGTAATTGGAAGTTATTAGAAATGTGTGGTTCCTATCTGTATTCCATACATTGGTATGCATGCACACCATGAGCCTGAGTCTGGAGATTTTAACAAGCAATATCTGTTGGCCCACACATATGCAGTAGATCTCCACATACTCCTGCAGGTTGACCTCTGCTCAGTTCCTCTTCTTACCGCAAATTCAATCAGATCTGAAGCAGAGGGGATGGAGGACAGTTAGTGGAATATAGTAAATAATCTTCATTTCTTTTTCAAATGCTGACCTTTATGTGGGTTCCACATGCGAGAGACTGACAAGCAGTACTTAGATTGAAGGAAACCAGCAATAAAGATGCATGCAGTGCCACAGATTCCATTGCTGCATCTGCACTAGATGTATGGACTAGTGCGTAATGATTATCAAATGTGTGTATAGTGCTCCTGGTGTCTGCTCTGCATATGTCCTGTATCGGGATCTCCTGCAGAGATGCTACTGTGGCAGCCTGTGTTCCCATAGAGTGGGCTATTATACAGGCAGGATGCAAGCAAGTCTAGCATTTGATAACGCAGCCAGAAACCCACTTAGACATTCACTGAGTGGATTTAGCTTGACCACAGGATCTCTCTGCTATTGCAATGAAGAGTCTAACAGACTTTCTGCTAAACCTTGGTTCTTTGCAGGTAAAAAGCCAGTGCCTGCCTGACACTGAGGGAGTGAAGTCTCTTGTCTTCAGGAGAAGCATGGTGTTTCAGAAAGAGAACTGTATGTGAATACAGTGGTTAAGATGGAATTCAGAGACAACCTTATGTAGCAATTTAGGATGAAGGTGAAGGGATACTTTCTCCTTGTGAAACACCATAAAAGGCAGGAGAAGCAATTCTTGAAGCCTGGGACTCTTGCCATAGGCTCTGACCATGGGGAGGGAGTCCCCAATCCAGGGAAACAATCTTCACTAACTATACTAAAAACAAACTGAACTAAGCTAAAAAAATAACTATTTGCAAGCTTATTTACAGGTTTTTTGAAAGGCTGAAGCAAGAAAGGACACTGGATTTCGACTCAGGCCATTCAGCTGTAAGAAGAAACTCGGAGCTTCTATCTTCACTGCCCTTATACCCTTGCTTGGGAGGATCAGGAGATCTACTGCATGTGCAATCCAAATTGTTAAAATCTCTGGAATTGGGTGCATGGGGTGCATGCATACTCACATGTGAAAGCCCATACCGGCCATCACTTGAAGAATAGCTAGTTATTATTTACATAGAGAGGTTAAAAGTGTGAATTTGGTTAGGTGAGGGTGGTTAGTCTCTCTTCTCTTTGGAAAAGTACAATAGAATCTCTAATGATCACAAGTGCTCTCTCACCTGAAAGCTGGAATCTCAATAGGGCTGCCGCATGTTGCTATTCAGAACACGGGCTGTATATCAGTGGTGTGTAACCTGTGGCTGGCAGGCCGCGAGACAGTTTGTTTACATTTGCACAGCCACCCGCAGCTCCCAGTGGCTGCAGTTTGCCATCTCCGGCCAATGGGAGCTGTGGGAAGAGGTGAGGACCTCAGGGGTGTGCTGACTACTGCTTCCCACATATCCCATTGGCTGGGAATGGTGAACTGCGACCACTCGGAGCTGCAGGCAGCCATGTACATGTAAACAAACTGACTGGCAGCCTGCCAGTGGATTACCCTGATGGGCTGTGTGCGGCCCGTGGGCGGCAGGTTGCCCACCACTGCTATATATCCATTGAGGGATGTGATGGTCTTGGACTGCCCAATATTAATCTTTCTTCAAAATAAGCAGCACATCAAAATAAAAATCTCCAGTGTGTTAGAATATTTATATAAATGGTCACTTTCTCCCTAAATTACCCATTGTGTTTTATTTCTTGTAGGAGACATGACTGATCTACACTGACCCTGGGACCAGAGTGGTACAAGGGAGGGGATGATTTTGCCTAATTTCAATTCTGGAACTTTTACTCACTTGAGCAATTATTTCCCCCGTACATAGTCCCACTGAAGCTAATGAACGTACCGTCCTCAGTAAGAATTATTAATGTGAAATTAATGAGTCTCATAATGAGTTTCCATTGAACTTCCACTACCAGTGACCTCCTCAAAGGAAACCCAGTGTGGAGAGACTACAACTGAATATATGATATTTCTTTAGGTTATTACACTTTCTTGAACAGTTCTCCAGGACTTGAGGGGAAGCAACATGAGCCCTCATCCTACACACATTCAACCTATTCATTGACTTTGCCCCTCCTACTGGTCCAGTGTTTATACTCTCCACTTGAACAGGCTCCAGACCTCTGGAGCACCCTTTGTGAAGCCCAGATGTAGAAAGGGAGCGTGCTGCGAAAACATCTGAGCCTCACATGCAGGGGGAATGATCCAGGCTATTAATATAATTGTTATTTAAATCTATTTGTTTATATCTAAACTTATTTAAAGAAATAGCATAAAGCAATCCACTATAAAAGTAATATTTGACACTTAAATATTCTTTGGGCTGCTTTCAACTACATAAAAGAATAAAATTCCTCCAAGATGTCAGATTTTAAAATGAAAGAATGTTAAAAAATACATCTAGAATAAGCCAACTTATTTAAAAAAAAGATTTAAATCTTTGAGACTTTTTATCAGGGAAAATAAATCACAATTCTAAGATGACAATGTGCTACTTGACAACATTAAACCTGATGTGATGAACAATAACCTGCTCAAAATCAGAGTTTATAATGCAGCAACAGAACCTTTTCATTATTAGTGACAAAAAATTGTTTTCAGTGAGTAATAGACAATATTAAACTTTAATATAAAATTCCTGTACAAAAACACTTGCTTAAGAAGATACATTTCAGGATGAGACTATATGGTCCTTCAACATTACCTTCTAGGTTACAAACAACCACCTACAGACTAAATACCTCCTCTGTGCCTCAGTTACAGAGTGGGGATACATAACATACACCGAACAGTGGGTTACATGATCAATGCTCATGCATCAAAGTGCAAGCCAATAAGCAACAAGGGTCAGGGAAATATTTACTCTCACAGTATTGTAAAATTAGATGCATCACTGAGGTTTTATGCCTTCCTTTAAAGCACCTGGTAGTGGCCACTATGCCAGACAAGATGAACTAATGGTCTGTTTAAATTTAGCATCTCCTAAATACCCTCCCCTTCCAACCTAAAATTACTCATGGATAAGAGACGTCAGGTAAGCAATAGGCCTATTGATGAAGAAAAACTGATTTAAACTGTATTATTTCATGCTATTCAGTTATTAGCTACTTGAACAGAAAATTTCTATTCATAGAGTGTACATATATTATTATGATTTCTTTCTCCCCAATAAAAAGGGGAATCTTACTGTATTCTGTCTCTTGTTTTCTTAGTTGACAAATCAATGTTAAAACTGATAAAGTGCACTGCCACAGTTTTCTGAAGATTCACAGCTATAGTGCAGCTAACAGGCAGATTGGTAAAGGCTGTTCTGGAGCCTGTTTTGGCCCCACAGTAACCCAGAACCCAGAAACACAAAAATGATGAAGGGGAGGAGCTACCTGTAATGCAACATGAGTGTGAGATGTGGAGAAAGTCTTTGTTCTCCTCCAGAGGCAAGGACATTAAGTTGTGGAACCCGAAGATAGAACCATATAAACGTAGGTCTGGAAGAGACCTCAAAAAGTCATCTAGTCCATTCCCTTGGGCTGAGGAAGGATTAAGTATATCTAGACCATCCCTGACAGGTATTCGTGTAACCTGTTCTTAAAAACCTCCAATCATGGGCATTCTACAATCTCCCTCAGTAACCTGTTCCAGTGCTTAATTATCCTTATAGTTGGAAAGCTTTTCCCAATATCTAACCTGAATCTCCCTTGCTGAAAAGTATGATGAGATTTTGCCCTGTCCTTGGTAGACATGGAGAACAGCTGATGACCATTCTCTTTGTAACCATCTTTATATATTTTAAGACTTATGTCTCCCTCAGCCTCTTCTCAAGGTGAAAAAATGCCTAGTTCTTTCAACCTTTCCCCATAAGCCATGTTTTGAAACCTTTTATTTGTGTTGCTCTCTCTGGACTCTCTTCAGTTTGTTCACATCTTTCTTAAAGTGCTGAGTCCCAAACTGACCACTGTACTCCAGCTGAGGCCTCACCAGATCTGTGTATAGAAGAAAATTACCTCCTGTATCTGACATATAACACTGCTGTTAATGCACCTTAGAATGACATTTGCCTTTTTCATGCTAACATCACATGTTGACTTATATTCAATTTGTGATCCTCTATAACCTCCACAAAATATTGTTCTACTGTTACCTGGTCAGTTATTCCCATTTCTATTGATAAATTTGATTTGTCCTTCCTGAAGTGTAGTACTTTCTATTTGACGGTAGTAAATTTCATCTTTCAGAGTGGTAGCCGTGTTAGTCTGGATCTGTAAAAGCAGCAAAGAATCCTGTGGCATCTTATAGATTAACAGACATTGTGGTGCATGAGCTTTCGTGGGTGAATATCCACTTCGTCGGATGCAAGATAGGGTAATGAGGCTAAGCATCAGCAGCTCAAATTTCATCTTATTGATTTCAGATCAATTTTCCAGTTTATCAAGATAATTCTGACATGGTTTGCCCACTAAACAAAGATTTAGAGCATAGATAGGGGACATTTCCCAGAATGCAAGGGGTTTTGGAGGCAAGATGACTCACTCCCACAGAGATTTAGGTTACTCTACAAGTAAACTTTAAATCTGCCCACTAATCCATCCATGTTCATATTATTTCTGGTATTCCAAACAATTTAGCATCTTCAAAACCTGCAATATTTTTGGCAGCCTGTCAGAGAAACTGTTTCCTTCTTCCTTTCAAATGTGGAGTTTCTTCTTACTACTGGAATAATCTGAGGATAGGGTAATGAGGCTAAGCATCAGCAGCCCAATGAAGTCCACATCCAGCTAGACTGTCAGGAGGTGATTGAAATTTCCCAGTTTCCTTAATCCCTTCCCACTTGCCCCCGGATTTGAGAAGACTTCCAGCTAGAAGGCAAAAAAGGTGTCTGAATTAACACAACATCAGTTCCATAGCAGAGGCAGCAGTGCAACTAACAAGCCACATAGCTACTGCTCCAATCCCTATTGCCTGAACCTATCAAGCCACCTGTCACAACTTTCTTGGTACTAGTAGGCTATTTATTTAATTGTGCTAGATATATGATCATGAAAGTGATAATATAAATAAATATATATATATGGAGATATACTTATCTCATAGAGCTAGAAGGGACCCTGAAAAAGGTTGAGTCCAGTCCCCTGCCTTCACTAGCAGGACCAAGTACTTATTTTGCCCCAGATCCCTAAGCGGCCCCTCAAGCATTCAGCTCACAATCCTGGGTTTAGCAAGCCAATGCTCAAACCACTGAGCTATCCCTCCCCCTTTATCAGGTATGTTCCTTTATTTCACATGAAAGGTTATACATTTCAAATCCACATATTAAAACATTACACAATCCTATATTATGATTCAAGGGGCTGGTTGAAATTTCATGAGTGTTCAGTTTTTGATTAAACTGTTTTTGTTGAAAAAAATGAATTTTCAATTAAAAAGTGTCAAACATTTCTGGATTTCTTCAAAGAGCTATAGACCTGGTCATTTTTTTGATAATTAAAAAACTTTCAACTTTGTTTTATATATTTTTTGAACCACTAGTAAATATTTTCAAAAAATTACTTGTTTTTCAATCAATTCTAATCATGTTCTCTGTATTGATTGCTCTATCCTCTGCATGCCTTCTTATAGTAGGTTATGGTGCTATTGATAGGTAGCTAGACAAAGCAACTAGGCCAGAGTATGCATATCTTTGTTTCTGCCTATGTTGCTTATCCACTTCTCATGATAGACACTTTGCTGTTCAAGATAAAGTGCATCTAGGGGTCTCCATTAGGTAGTTGTTTATACCCCTTAAATTTGTTTGATTAATGTTACTCATCTTTTTGCAAAACTCCAAGCTGTTGCTCTATTTTGATAAGAGTTTAATTATATTACCCCAGTGATACCTAGCTTGGAAGGGTTGTCTCAGCTAGGACTAGAGATGAGTGAAGAAGGTAGAGAGTTTGGACTCAGTAGATTTAGTCTGGGGCTGGGGATGGGTTTAGAGCTCAGACAGGATTAGAACTAGATTTAGCTGTGCTTAATTTTTATCTACTGCTCAGTGAGGTGACATATAAGAAGTACCGCTACTTTTTACAATGGATTAATTAATTTGTAAATTAATGTGTATAACTGTAACTTATATTTAAAAAATAGTAATATTTCTAAAATGAAATACACATTGTTTAAATAACTCTTAATTTCCTAGTCCCAGGTTTTTTCCAACTTGTGTTTCCATGATGATGACATTTTACAGAAAAAAGGAAAGACTACAATAGAAGTACTTAAATGAGACAACTAAGAAAGAGGAAGATTCCCAAGCTACAAAATAAAAAAGAGCACTAGCCATACAAACACTGATAAATGGCCTAGAAAAAGCATTGAAATACTTTGAACTTATGCTTGAACATAATAATTATACATGAAACTACAAATAGTGTAGGAATGTTTGGTAACTTTTGCAGAGCTTTCCCAAACAATTAAATCTGAACAGGTAATGCAGTATGTGAGCTGTTAATTTCTTTCCTTTCATATATTGTTCAAAATATGTTTATCATGGGAGCATTTTCTTACCAGATAGTATGCTATAAACAGGACACTTAAACCAGATACTTTTCTTTAATAAATAAATAAATCCCAAACCAGCTCCACATACATAGAGGAAGAAAGCCCCTAATTTATATTATCACACAACTGAAATTATATATTATATATAATTTATTATATATATAATTTCTTTTTCCCAGATCTCAAACATGCTTTATTACTGAAGGTTTTCAGAAGCTCATGCCACATTACACTTTCAGCAATGACAAAAAAATCTCTTAATGCATTTTTTTACACAATGCTCACTCTGTGATTATCTGGCATGCCCTGGGATCTTTCACCATAGATCGAAAAATAAAGATCCCAATCACATCTGCAGTTTGTGATGTTATTGACATGAACTGGGACCGTATAGATCATTGGTGCAACCAAGGTCCTGTAGTGGCACCAAATCTTGTATAAAGAAGGTCAAATAAGGTGTCCAAGACAAGATTATGGTTTGCTGGTTATGATTATGCTATCTGTATGCATGTATCATTTTTGTATTTAAAGCTATAAGTATTGGCTTTATACTATCTGTATTTCAAACTTCTGCTATGCTTCTGGATGACACCCGAGACAGTTTGGCAACAGCACTGCCTAGCCTGCTTGATGGCCCATTAAGGACCATCAGCTATACAACTGACCCATTGAAAGAAGGCAGATACACCTTGTGACTCAGCAAGGCATGCAGGGACATGCCTAAGGACAGAACTCTAAGGTTTTTTCATGCCATGTGCTGGAATGCTTGTCTTTGGAACAAAGAAAGGAAGGCCACATGACAAGAGACTATAAAAGGCTGCTGCAGCTCCTCCATCTTGTCTTCAATCCTACTTCTTACTTCTGGAGGAACCTTGCTACAAACTGAAGCTCTGAACACAGGACTGATGACCCACCCAGCTGTGGATGTACTCAAGAGACTTGATTTAAACCTGCAGTTTATTCTATCACTTCTACAAGCCTGAACCAAGAACTTTGCTATTACTGTATGTAATTGATCCCATTGACTTAGGTTTGGGGCTTGGTCCTTTGGGATCGAGAGAACCTTTTTTCTTTACTGGGGCATTGTTTTTCATAACCATTCATACCTATAATGAGTGGCACTGCTGGTGATACTGGGAAACTGGAGTGTCTAAGAGTCTAAGGGAATTGCTTGTATGACCTATGGTTAGCCAGTGGAGTAAAACTGAAATCTTCTCTGTTTGGCTGGTTTGATTTGGTTTGCTTTGATGTGCAAAGGAACCCCAGCCTTGGGCTGTAACTGCCCTGCTTTAAGCAATTTGTCCTGAATTGGTACTCTCAGTTGGGTCCCACCAAAGCCAGCATCATTACAGCAGTGTCAACTGAAAAAAGATGAATCAGTAAAAAGTAATTTGTGTTAACCCTGATGCCTGGACAGTTGGTTAGTTTTATTTGGAAGAGGTGTTGTTGTTGTTTGTTAATAATCAGAATGATCTTAGCATTACATATCTTAAACTATGTATTTGATTATCGATCAACCATTTATTTTGCTTACATCCTCTGATGATTAAGGCTGACGTTTTCAAAGCCACTTAAGAGAGTTGGATGCCCAATTCCCATTAAAATTATACAAGTCCAGTGCAGGAAAACTACCTCCAGTCATTGCTGTGCATGTGGGTGGAAGGAGTAGCAAACAAGAGTGTCTGCACCTCCTTTGCAAGTCTATGGCCACATTCATCTATGCTGTGCCTGGACCCATTAGCTAGGCCACTGACACTCACACATAAACACCCCACATGGTGAAATTTGTGATCTGCTGCAAAGGTCTCTTAGTGTGGTTTCAACTGCTTTAGCTTCTCCTGCAGCAGATATGCAGCTTTTAAGGTGTTTTTGGCCCTTCTGCTCACCCATATAGAGGTTATAGTAAAAAGCCAGCCTTCACCAATAGTTGACATGTGATAGTATTTGCAACTAAGACAGTATTGCTCTCTACTTAGAACTGGATATACTCTTTAATGGTTTCTACTCTACAGTGGTTTCCATTAAAAATCAACATTAATCAATAGTTGCCACAAAATGGTACGTGAGATAATGCTTTGTATACTGAGAATGGGAAACAGTTGTGCTTAGGTTCTGTATCATGGTGACTGGCGCATGGAAGAGACAGAGACAAAGAAAAAAGAAAAAATAAATCTCAAGATGCCACAGTGAGGTAACTGTAAACGACTCTTTAATGGTAACCACTGTAAGTATCCTGGGATTGGACCCTATCCCTTTTAAAGCAGTCCTTCAGTATATATATATTTCAGCTATGTGTGTTACTAGCTTATTTTATATTCTAAGAACCTTTGATACTTGTGTGATTCACTAGGATTAAGCTGCTCTTTCTAGAGATTGAGAAGACAAAGAGAACAGCAAGACTTGTACAGTAATAGAGTGTAAAGTATTCAACTCAAATCTAAATGTACCTGAAATTAGACTTGGTTCAAATTCCACCTACAGTTCTAAATCTGTAGGAGTTCATGTGTGTTTTGTCCAGGCCTACAAACTTTTAATCAAAGCTCATTGCAAACTATATGGCTTTATTTTGGAATCCAAAAACATTTTTAGCCTCCTCTATCAGTGCAATTCAAGTGAAAATTATATTCTTTTGGAAAGATCACATTGGGTAACTTGTATGGTATTTTCCAATATGGAAACTGATCCCACTCCCAGTGATCCTGTGAACCTATGATAGTCTGTGTGAACTGATGAAAACTCATACAAATGTAAGCCAAGCCATCAAAAATAATCATTGCCTATGGCATCATAATGGGATGTGACATGGAAAAAGTATTGTTTTTTTAAATGAACTAGAGCCTCTGAAATTTCAGAGCCTGTGAACTCACGCAGACTGAAAACCTACAAAAAATTCATGAATACATTCTATACTGAATTTTAAAGAGGTTGCATGACTAGTACAGCAAAACATGGTTTTTTTTGTGTATGGCTAGGTAAGTAAACAAAAGAAACACAGATGCAACATTTATTAAGCAAGTTATAAAACTCAGAGATTCAAATTCTTTAGAATGTTATACTGCATAATGAAAGTTTATTTGCCACACCACATTTTGGAAAGTCAGCCTTATGCCAAGTGGAAGACAAAGAAAATGAAAATCAGGAAGATACATTAAACTAGAAATTATCTGTTTCAGCTATGCACTATAAAGTCAGACTCTTCCAAACTCTTTTGGAACTCAAGTCTAATGAACAAACAGAACAATTGTAAATATTTGTTTGTGAATAACTTGGAGAAAACTGTGAGGCCAACATCTAATCTGTGGGTTGCTTTCTTCTTCTCTAGTTAGAAATCCAGTGGTGGAAATTGGTGGGATGGGTACTAAGGATTTCTTGATTACTGAATAGCCTGGGCATGATTGTGCATCTGACCACTGTGTGGGTGCAGAAAATGTTAAGGAATAAAGAGGCTTTCCTTGACACTTTTCAGCCCCTTGCAGTATGTAGGTATACTGGCAGTGTTTGTGTGTGCTTAGGAGGTGAAGCATACTGCACCTATATAGAGCCAACACATTTAGGTGTTATGTGGGTGAAATGAGGAGTAGTAGGGGAAGTGATAACCAGCCCCAACCCAGCCAGGGTCAGGATATGGAGCTACTGTGCAGTCAGCCTCTCACCAACCCATCTGCACTTGTTGCTATCAGCCTTTAGTCTGCAATAGAGGCTACAGAACCTCTATGTGAGTTGCATGGAGTATTGGGGTACTACCACAGCTTAGCATGTCCTTATCCTCAATGTGGCCTTCTGTATTAGTCTGTGTGGGCCCAGCATAGAAACTTTTTATATAATGCATAGAGGGAGTACCAGCATGCCTATTTGACCACTAAGGTACACCCCCCACCCTCTCTCTCTCTCTCACACACACACACACAATCAGTGCTCAGCTTATGTAGTGATGGGAGCTGACATAAAGTCCTTTAAACCTGGGTGAAAGCTCAGCGAGTGGTATTGCTGACAACAGCCTCTTCAAAGGAGGCAGGAAGACGGAGGTCAATGGTTATACACAAAGTGGAATTCATGTGGCACACTCTTTCAAGCTAATACAATACCTTGCTCCTCTCTGCAACCTACAGTTAGAGCAGGCATTGTATCTGCTTCCAGCCCTATGCCTCCTGCAGTTCTAGCATCTCCTTATCCCCAGCACTGGACAGCTCTCCCTCACTCTCCAGAACCATTTCACACCTCTAGTTTTGCTTTCACAACTTAGGCCATGCAGGGTAATGAATATCAGGGCTAGATCCTCAGCTGGTTTTAATCAGAAGAGATTCATCGAAGTCATTTTATGCCATTTTACCCCAGCTGAGAATCTGAGTCTATTAGGTGGTCTCTAATTGTGTTTGCTTTAAAAAAAAAAATAGAAAGGATGTCTGTATATAGTTGTCTTTCTAGATTATGGTTATTTTCCTAGGCTCCTGGGTCCAGTCTTGAATGTGCTCCATTCATTACATTCCGGTTCAGCATGCAGAGCACTTGCAGGGTCAGGCATCTTTACCAACCTAATATCCTTTGTTATGAATGTGGAGGAAAAGTTAGCACTTCATGTATTTAATACATTCTGCCACACACACTGAATTCCTATGAGATAGGGCAAAGAATCTAATCATCATAATACTTACAATTGTGAACATTATAATCTTTACAATGTTGCATTTGCAAGTACTGTAGGTAGTGTTACATGGTGCTGTTAAGCACAGCAATTTTAATAATTTACAAAGATAAAGACTGTTATGGTGACCACTGCAGCATTTATATACACACAATTTTGAATTTTTGAAAGACTATGCAACTAATTAATCCTCAGAGATCCCCAAACAGATTTTACAGATGGAAAGTAAATGAGAAACAGAGGGACATATTAAGTCAGTGTATGAGTCTCACACCACTGATTTGCCTCCAGGGCTGAATTTGACACACAGACACATATAAGTGGCCTAATTTTTAGAAGAGATGAGCACCTACAATTTCTATTGAAGTCAATAGGTGCTGGAGTTGTTCGGTACCTCTGAAAAAAAGGTCATAAGTAACTAGTCCCAGGCACACTGAAATTAGCGGGACCATGGATATAGTCAAGTACGTTTATGGATTGGGGGCAGAATGCTGAGTGCTTTCAGGATCAAGCCCAGAGTTAGTAGTCAAGCCAGAATTAGAACACATGAGCTCCTGGCTCCTAAACACATGCTCAATCTTCTAGATATTGCTTCCTTCGTAAATCATGCAGAAAAGACCTTGGTAATCCATTTTCTTTCCTTTCTCCTCTCTTCTGTACTACTATGCATCACACAAATATCTGAGACTGTGCATAGAACTACAGCAATACACTTTATTTTATACACTGCATGCATCAGCAGCTACTCACCCCTGACAGTGCTGAAACACCCTGACAATAGTTATCTGGTAACACTCTGGTCACTGCAGGTCTGTCTGAAGGTTTGCCTACTCTATCTTTACTGATAACACAGAAGCACAAAGTGAACCCTATCTTTTTACACATTAGCTAGCCCAATGAATCAATATGCAAGTGAGACTTGTTTCTTAGGCTGCAATGCGAAGTGTAGAATCCCTCCCTCTTACTATTACTGGAAAAACCCTGGATTTCGATGATTTGGAAAAAAATAAAATCTCTGCAGAGAGATGGAGGGCAGCTTCCAGGTTCTATTGGGACCAGAACAAGAAATTAACACCCACCTCACAAACAACATTCTCGACTGCAGAAGCACTGTCCACCAACAGGCAGCAGTCTTATATCATCTTTTGCTCCCTGTCCTCCCCACTAAGAGAATCCTCTAGATTTAGCCCAAACTCATCATGTTGCCTCCCTTAACACTGCTCCGACGTGGCTGGAGATGTACCAACTCTACTGTCACCTCATGCAATATGTGCATGTCTATATGTCACAGCGCTGGGTGTGAGCACCCTGCTGGACACTCACGAGTTTTCTGGATACATGTGCTTTAAGCTCCCCTATGCCTGAGTAGGCTGTTTCTTTCTTTGGCCTCTAGGGTCATCCCTGGCCATAAACACTCCCAATAGGACCCCTTCTCTGAAGTAAGACCCCCTCTGGCCAAATGCCCTAGGTCCCAAACTAGTGCTTCCAAGAATCTCAGTAGCTTAAGCATACGTTCTCCACAGTTCCACCCTAGTTGGAACAACTATTTATAGTTTAACCCTTTGGGGACATGAAGAAGTTGAATCAAATAAAACAAAGACTTTGCAGAGGGATTTCTAAACCAATCACTCTTTATTTCTACTTTTACACAGCATGAAAGATATAAAGATATGTGGAAATAAGCAAAACCTGTACACTATTTCCTGACTCAGTTTCCTCAATACCGAGCATTCTTTAGGATTTAATCAGCGTCATTTCAGGGCTCTAGGACCCCTTTCCTAGACTTTACTTCTCCAGCACAAGCTTCTCTTTTCATTTTCATAGAATTATAGAACTGGAAGGGACTTCAAAAAGTCATCTAATCTAGTGCCCTGCACTCAAGGCAGGACTAAGTATTATCTAGACCATTACTGACAGGTGTTTGTCCAACCTGCTCTTAAAAATCTCCTATGATGGAGATTCCACAACATCTCTAGGCAATTTATTCCAGTGCTTAACCACTCTGACAGTTAGAAATTTAGAGCCCATTCTTCTCCTATCTTCAGAGGTTCTTGTCCTATCTTCAGAGGTTAATTTTATTCCCTCCTCCTTGTAACAACCTTTTATGTACTTGAAAACTGTTATCATGTCCCCTCTCAGTCTTCTCTTCTCCAGATTAAACAAACCCAGTTTTTTTTCAATCTTCCCTCATAGGGAGTGTTTTCTAGACCAGTGGTTCTCAAATTTGGGCCACCGCTTGTTCAGAGAAAGCCCCTCGCAGGCCAAGCCGGTGTGTTTACCTGCCACGTCTGCAGGTTCGGCCAATCGCAGCTCCCATTGGCCACAGTTCGCTGCTCCAGGCCCCTGTGGCTGCAGGAAGTGGCGTGGGCTGAGGGATGTGCTGATCGCCCTTCCTGCAGCCCCCATTGGCCTGGAGTAGCGAACTGTGGCCAGTGGGAGCCGCGATCGGCTGAACCTGTGGACGCAGCAGGTAAACAAACTGTTTCAGCCTGCCAGGGGCTTTCTCTGGACAAGCAGCGACCCAAGTTTGAGAACCACTATCTTAAACCTTTAATCATTTTTGTCACTCTTCTGAACTTTCTCTAATTTGTCCACATCTTTCCTGAAAAGTGGCATCCAAAACTGGACACAATACATCTGTTGAGGCCTAATCAGAACAGAGTAGAGCAGAAGAATTACTTATCATGTCTTGCTTACAATACTCCTGCTAATACATCCCAAAATGATGTTTGCTTTTTTTGCAACAGCATTACACTGTTGACTCATATTTAGCTTATGATCCACTATGACCCCTCCAATCCCTTTCCATAGTGTAGGCAACTATCGTGTATTTTAGGCCGCGAGTTGAGCGGTCAGTCTGGAAAATTACTGGGACCCTTGTCATAATCATGTGATTGTCTGAACTTTTGCTAACCTTGCATAGTACGGTAAACAGGGCCTTTTATGGTGCCCACAAGATTGTTGCTTTGTGCATGCTGTGCGCGTGATAATACGCTTTGGTCCAATCATATAATTAGTATGTATAACGTCAGTATGCATGATCAGCACTTATGTAACTAGGTTTAACTATATAAGGAGGTAGTAAAGAAAATAGAAGGAAGAGAAGATTTTTTACTTGTCTGCAGCTGTGTTGTGTGTGAATTTTCTGTGCTCCGCATGAGACGCCACACCATAGTACTCCTTCCTAGACAGTTATTTCTCTTTTTGTATGGGTGCAACTGATTGTTCCTTCATACGTGGAGTACTTTGCATTTGTCCTTATTGAATTTGGTCCTATTTACTCAGACCATTTCTACAGCTTGTCCAGATCATTTTGAATGTTAATCCTATCCTCCAAAGCATTTGCAACCCCTCCCAGCTTAGTATCATCTACAAACTTTGTGGACAGACTGCAGCCCTGTCCCTACTGTGCTCTATGAAGGTGAGCTTAACACACAGTGCTCTACATCTGCAAGTGTAGCCATGCCCTTAGATCATTGAAGATCTCCTGGTTAAGCCAAGATGGTCTCTTGTCATACTTCCTGTCTTTCTTACGCAGTGGGATAGTTTGCTCTTGTGCCCTTAATAATGTCTCTTTGAAAAACTGCCAACTGTCTGATTGTTTTTCCCCTTAGACTTCCTTCCCATGGGATTTTAGTTACCAACTCCCTTGAAATCCGTTGTCTTCATTGTGCTATTCTCCCTCCTACCATTCCTTAGAATCATGAATTCTACCATTTCATGATCACCTTCACCCAAGTTGCCTTCCACTTTCTTAACCAGTTCCTCCCTATTTGTCAAAATCAAATCTAGAATAGCCTCCCCTCTAGTAGCTTTCTCCACCTTCTGGAATAAAAAATTGTCTCCAATAGTTTCCAAGAATTTGTTGGCTAATCTGTGCCCTGCTGTATTATTTTCCCAACAGATGTCTGGTTAGTTGAAGTCCCTCATCACCACCAAGTCCTGTGTTTTGGATGATTTTGTTAGTTGTTTAAAAAACAACCTCATCTACCTCTTCTTCCTGGTTTGGTTGTCTGTAGTAGACCCCTACCACGACATCATCCTTGTGTTTTATCCCTTTTACCCTTACCCAGAGATTTTTAACAAGTCTCTCTCTTATTTCTATCTCAACCTCAGTCCAAGTGTATACATTTTTAATATATAAGGTAACAACTCCTTCCTTTTTTCCCTGCCAGTTCTTCCTGAGCAAACTGTATCCTTTATACCAATATTCCAGTCATGCATATTATCCCACCAAGTCTCCATGAAGCCAGCTATGTCACATTTGTGTTTATTTACTAGCATTTCAAGTTCTTCCTGCTTATTCACCATACTTCTTGCATTAGTATACAGACATCTGCCCCACTCCCAGCTCTGATTTGATCCCCCCCTCTCAGTTCTGTCTTGTATTCCCTTATTTCTTCTATAACAGCCCATGCTCCCCCCAGATTCCAACCCCTCTCCCAGGCTTCCATATTTTTGACTTACCTGTGGGCTTTGGTCACCTTCCCTCATTGAACCTAGCTTAAGGCCCTCCTCACTAGGTTAGTCAGTCTGTAGCCAAATATGCTCTTCCCCTTTCTCAATAGGTGGACCCCATCTCTGCTTAGCGGTCCTTCTTCCTGGAACAGCATCCTGTGGTCAAGGACACTGAAGCCCTTCTAGTGACTCCATCCTTGCAGCCAGGCATTCATCACCAGGATGCCTCTGTCTCTGCCAAGGCCCCTACCCTTGACTGAAAGGATTGAAGAGAACACCACCTGCACTCCCAATCCCCTCACCCTTACTCCTAGAGCCCTGTAGTCACTTCTGATCTGTTGAGGGTCATACCTCACAGTATCATTAGTGCCCACATGGAAGAGTAGCATGGCGCATCACCAGGATGCATCTGTCTCTGCCAAGGCCCCTACCCTTGACTAAAAGGATTGAAGAGAACACCACCTGCACTCCCAATCCCCTCACCCTTACTCCTAGAGCCCTGTAGTCACTTCTGATCTGTTGAGGGTCATACCTCACAGTATCATTAGTGCCCACATGGAAGAGTAGCGGCGCAGTAGTAAGAGGGCTGGATCATCCTCAAAAATCCCTCCATAACATCTCAGATACTGGCCCCGACAGGCAGCATACTTCCTGGGATGCCACATCAGGGTGACAGATGGGTGCCTCTGTTCCTCTCAGAAGAGTCTCCAAACATGACCATCCTACATTTCCTCCTCGGAGTGGTGGCTGTGATCCTCCCAGTTTTTGGGGTACATGGTTTCTCCTCTTCAACCTTTGGGGGTAATTCTTCATCACTCATTGATAGGGCAGCATAACAGTTCTCCATCACCATGGTGGGTGGGTTGGGAGTAGGGGTGGAGCACTGCCTGCCGCTGAAAGTAACCAGCAGCCAGTGTCTTCCCTATACCAGTGCCTTATCCTCCTCCCCCAGTGGCATGACAGTAATCCTCTCTAGCTGGCTAGCGTTCTTAGCCTTGGAAGCCTCCATATGAATACTGTCAATGAATTATTTGTGTGCTCCTCAGCCTAGCCACCTCCTTCTGTAGTGCTCCCACCTGCTTCCTGAGAGATTCCACCAGTAGGCACTTCTCACACTGGATGGTCTCCCCAGCCTGGTTTTCTGTGAGTGGGAAATGCAGGTCACAGTCTGCAATTCCACACCAGGATCTGGGTAAAGGCATCCATAGTTAGGTTCTCTGTCTGGATACAGGTGCAGGTGGAGGAGACAGAAGCAGTGTTGGCAGAGGCGATGCGGCCCTTCCTAACCATAATTATATTATGACTCCCTCCAACAAATTCCCTCTCTCAAACTCCCTGTTCGCTAGCTCCCCTTGGTCGATTAGCTTCTGGCTTTAAGGCCTTCCATCCTAGGTCAGTCCTACGCCTTGCTAATCACACAAGAGGAGGAGGATCACAAGCCTGACTGAGGCTGATCCAAGATGATCAAGGACACAAAAGATCAAACTGTCCCCAAACACACAATCCCAACTGACCCAGCAACTGAAATAACCTGAAAGAAAAACACAAACAGCAAAACAAACTCACTCACTCACCCCAAGGTTAGTACTCACACCTTGTTTGTTCGGCAGGGGGATCTCCCTCGCCCTCTCTGAAACTCCCCTGTTTGTGGTCCCCTGTTTGCTAGTTAGTGAGAACACACTGCTCCAAGAAGACCTAACCCTCCTGGTCAACCTCAAATTCCCTGTCACCCTTTCCCTCCCCCTGCCTCCTCACCCAGGTGATCAAGGTCCCCTCTGAGGTGGTTGCATGGTTACTGCCTACCTGGACTCCAGTCTTGAAAAAACTGGTTAACCATTGTTCTGCTAGGGAAGGGCCTATTCAGTTGCTGATGGTACTTAACAACCATTTCAGACAGAGAGACGCCCAAGCACTATTCCCCTGCCCCTCTTCTTAACACATGAAATGTGATGTAAGTCTTCAGCAAATGACAGCCAAGAGGCATAAACATACAAAGACTTCAAAAAAAATCAGACTGGAATTCATCATTTGTACAAAGACGGGTCCCTCAAGTCATCACACTAAGCACTCCAAAAGAAAGAAACAGGATGATAAGAAAGAGAAAATGTAAAAGGGAAAGATGATTGAAGAACCAATAATTTTGCTTATGAGCCTGATTCACTCTTGGCATAAATGCCATACCTCTGACTTCAGATAGCTGCACCCTCCAACACAATCTAAGACTAGATGTGAATTTGGTCTTTATGTGCCTAAAATAACAGGTTATTTTAAAACAATCAATACATCAGACAGAAACAGTGACCACAATATATTGGCCCTTGAAGAAAGCAGGTTAGCTTAATGGTCTACACCCCTGGGGAAGGACAGATGATATTTATGTAGCTCTCTGCATATGAATAAGAAAGGGAAAAAGGTGAGGAGGTTATTCTATTAACCAGAACCATCACCGGACAGCATGAAAATTGTATTATATTTCCCAACATAGTCTGGGGGGAATTGTAATGGGTCCATTGATGTTATTTTTTTATTCTGTCTAAATTAAGTGAAGGCTTTACATTTATATGTTTTCTATATAGCCAAAGATCAATATCCAATTGCATGTTTCAACTTACTGTGTCCTGTAAAAAGTTTTTGCTGTGATTTATGGGGGAATTTTAATTACCGAGTGCTGTATAAGTAATTGAATTATGAAAAATATGTCCTTTAAAAGACAGCCGTAAGTCATGCCCAAATAGAACTGCTAAATAAAACCATGAACTTAAAATATGCAGGTCTCAACTATAACCTCTAGTTTGGTGACAAATTGTCCTTTTTACGTAACTCAGACTCATAGACTTTAAGGTCAGAAGGGGCCATAATGATCATCTAGTATGACCTCCTGCACATTGCAGGCTACAGAACCTCACCAACTCGCTCCTGTAATAAACGCCTAACTTCTGCTTGAGTTACTGTAATCCTCAAATCATGGTTTAAAGACTTCAAGTTATAGAGAATTCACCATTTACACTAATTTAAACCTGCAAGTGACCCATGCCCATACTTCAGAGGAAGGCAAAACAAAAAACAAAAACAAAAAATCCCCAGGGTCTCTGCTAATCTGACCTGGGGAAAAATTCCTTTCCGACCCCAAATATGATGATCAGACAGACACTGAGCATGACAAAGGGTCAAATCAAAATTCAGAATTTGAACAGCTTTGTACACTGAGGAAGGATAGTCATGTAGATAAGATAATGGGCTGGACTCCTGAGAACTGCTTCTGATTCTCATCTGTCCCACAGACATCTGGTGTGAGCTTGATCCTTCTCTGCCTCAGTTCCTAATTTGCAAAATAGGGACAATTACGGTTTCTTTCACCCTCTTTTCTCCTCATCTGTATAGTATGCAATCTCTTTAGGGGTGGGACTGTTTATTATTGTGTATTTGTACAGCACCCAGGACAATGGGGCCTTGACATCAGATGGGACCACTAAATGGTACAGTAATGTAAATAATAGTACATTAAAATCTGAAAGAGTACAGAACCAGATCAAGATCTGAATTAATAGCTAGTCTCTATAGCCCTCATTTTCAGTCAGAAGGATGTTTTTGAAGATCTGACATAGGGCTTCCAATTCCCCAACATGTGCAAGCAAGTCACATTGTGTGTATGCATATATACATGTACGCATGCAAATCCAAGTCATGTACACACACAAGAGATATGTACGTCCAAGATGGGAGCACAAAACACACACACACACACACACACACACACACACACACACACACACACACACACACACACACACACACACACACACACACACTTGGGTCCTATTCCAAAGTCCATTTAAGTTAATGGAATTGGCTCAGACCTAAAGCTGACTGGAAGATGAGGATTCCTTTTTGTAGCAACTTCAGTGGTTTCAGAGTTTGTTTTTGTTCTGCACTGGAATGAAAACAAAATCTATTCAATGCTTCTGCAAAAACACATGCATATGTCTTTCTCTGGGTTGTTAGGAGACTGGTCTGAGATGTGGGAGACCCAAGTTCTCCACAGGGATTTAAATCTGGTCTCCAACATCCCAGATCAGTACCAGTCACAGAGTCAGTCAGTTGTCTCTCCCCCAAAAGCCTCTGACAGAAGTTTAATGAAAACTGATACATTTTCATGAAACATTTCAAGGAAAATGTTCTAAAATATGGTCTAGGCAGACCTTTAGATGCACACCTGTTTGAAAATCTGGTTAATCTCTGTAAGGACTAAATCCAAATCTAGATCCAGGCTACTCCCAATGTTTGGGAAAAGTGAGAACCATATCCAAGCTTTGAAAGAAACAGAGAAGGTAGATTCTAATAAAGGGGGATGGGGGAAGGGAGATCAACAAGACCAAGTACAAACATTTGATCCTATCTACTAACTGAAATCTATTCTTTTATTATTAGGATGAATGATTCCTTTTAAATATCAAGCACTAAATGTTTTAAAACACAGGAAGGATTCTTAGCTGTATATTGACAGCCCACATACTGATCCACACACTGACTATTACCCAAGAAGAAAGTGAATCATATTCAGAGGATGATAAGTAATATTTGTATGCACCATGGCATATACAAGGTCATTGTTTGAAATTCAGAATCACCACCAAAAGCCAAATTTGTTTAAAAAAAAAAAAAAAAAAAGAACTAACAGTCTTGTCTTCCCGGGTGGTGTGAAGGGAAGGTGTGTTGTTAACTTACACAGGGTAAAATTCTAGTGAAGACAAGGCAATTTGAATTTTCATATAAATTAAAAGATTGAGGTAAACCCTAGGCATCCACATATTCTTTAACTTGACCTGATGAGTCAAGTGAAAAATTCAAACTGCCTTGTCTTTGCTGGGATTTTAACTTGTATTAGTAAACTTGAATGAAGATCATATCTTTTTTCCTAGTGAAGACACGGCTTGAGCGTCTTCATGTTTTACTTACACATGATGTTGGCTGTAAATTCTACATAATCTGAATGAATGATTCACAAAGCTACAAATAACTTAGAGCTTTAGCATACACCACCAGTAAATAGATTCAGGGACTTATATTTGGTCCCTCTTAAAAGAGACATACAGCTGCCTTACAGCAGCAGCTGATTATTCCCAAGGCATAGGGGAATCCTGAGTTGCTGTAACTATATGTGTACCTGTCTCTTCTGACCCCTTACTTGCATCCAGTACAGGGGTTACTTGTTGATCACAATCTGTGCAGCAACCTCCTGAGGACTGTTATCTGCTGGTACAAGGTAGAGCAGCACCTTTAATTATTTAAGTTTAGTACTAATGTAGGCACGAGGACGAATGGGTATAAATTGGATATTAGGAAGTTTAGACTTGAAATTAGACGAAGGTTTCTAACCATTAGGGGAGTGAAGTTCTGGAACAGCCTTCCGAGGGAAGTAGTAGGGGCAAAAGACTTTTCTGGCTTTAAGACAAAGCTTGATAAGTATATGGAGGGGATGTTATGATAGGATCGTTAATTTGGGCAATTGATCTTGGATTACCACCAGATAGGTCTGCTCAATGGTCTGCGGGGAGATGTTGGATGGGATGGGAACTGAGTTACTGCAGAGAATTCCTTCTTGGGTGCTGGCTGGTGAGTCTTGCCCACATGCTCAGGGTTTAGCTGATCGCCATATTTGGGGTCGGGAAGGAATTTTCCTCCAGGGCGGATTGGCAGGGGCCCTGGAGGTTTTTCGCCTTCCCCTGCAGCATGGGGCACGGGTCGCTTGCTGGTGGATTCTCTGCAGTTTGAGGTCTTCAAACCAATTTTGAGGATTTCAATAACTCAGTCCTGGGTTAGGGGTTGTTATAAAAGTGGATGGGTAGGGTTCTGTGGCCTGCCTTGTGCAGGAGGTCAGACTAGATGATCATATTGGTCCCTTCTGACCTATGAGTCTATGAGTCTATGTGGCTTTTTAAATTGTGCCAAGAGCCAGTTTGGCTCCTGGAAGACCCCTTTATAAGAACGTGGCAAGGTGGAATGAAACTACTTATGTTTTTCCTGACCCTTTCAAAGGTAGGCCAAGCACTGCTCTGTTATACCTGGTGATACAGAAAGTTCATGCAATGTAATAATGCTGAATAGCCATATCTCCTTTCCCCACATTTCATCACATAAAGTATGTTCCAGTTTCCCTAAATTCAGAGAGCCATGATCTCATATCCATAAATATTTTAATCTGCTGGTTGCCACTGAACAGCAAATATAATTTTCACAGGACACTGGCACACAAATTACAGTTAAAATTAATGGTAGGCTAACTTTTTTGCAAGAATTTTCTGTCTCCAATCGACAGACATTCAATGGGGAAGAACAAAACATATATTTTTCTCAGCATACAATCCATTTAGTCTGGCAGCTGAAGTAGAAAGAACATATTTCATTACACAGTACTAAAGATTAAAAAAGATAAAAGGGAATGCGTACAGCAAAAACCATTCAAATACATAGGTTTGGTAGGTGTCCTAATAAACAGGGTTCCTAGTTATAATCATCTCTCTTACAGAGTTTCAAGTCAAATAAGATATAAATGATTGGATGAAATAAAGCCAAAAACCACGAAGCAGTGTTGTCAGAAACTATGTCTAATTATGCTGAGTAGTATCAGCAATCACTGGGTTCCCTTGTGCAGTAAAACGTTACTCAGTAAAGGTTGGAAGCATCGGGTTGGAGAGCTTTCATTTTTACCATAGACACAGTGGGCATTGCACATCACTTGTTGAAGAAGACTCAGCTGTATTTCTTCTTCGGAATGGTGGGGAACTTCAGTGCCTCATTTTGTATCCCCATATTCTGTGACTGTTGTGGAGTGAAACATTTGTATTTTATTATGGAAAACATATTATTTCTCTTCTTTCGAGCTGGTGCTAGAGGATTATCTGGAAGATGCAGTTAACAGCAGCAGTTTGCATGCTTTTCTCCAAAATAAAGTCCCAATAGAAAAGTAATTGAGAGATCTGTTTCATATTACATTAGCATACTCATTGATAAGAAGGGAGAATGTAGATTATGAAGCAATACAGTATTAAATATGTCATTAACAAGCCAAGAAAGATTTGGATATCTTATATGGGCAACTTACTTTGTCATCAATATTTTGGATATTTTACCATTTCTTTATCACTACTTACACATACTGAGCTAGATCTTGCTCTCGTTCACATCCATATAAATCAAAAGTAAATACACTGACTTAGTGTAGCAACACCAATTTAAAGTGAGATTAGAATCAGACCAGAATCTTCTTTTATGTCTTATCAATATTTTACTTTTATTGTGTGTGTAAACTACAACACAGTCTCTAACTAGATGGTGATATTATGGTGCACAATGGTGCACAACATTAAATGGTGCACAACATTATACTTTTTAATTTCTGAAAAGTATCAGTGTCTGAAACCAGGAGGTTACAACAGCAACCATTATGCAACCTTTACTACAGCAGTGTCTGTCCTTCTCACTGTCCCAAATACAACACTGAGCAGGTAACACATATTATCTGCTTTCTTTAGCTTTTATGATTCTAAACCCACTGCCTAAAAAAACCACCAAAAACAAAAACAAAACAACCCGGATACACTATTTTAAAGTAGGTGGCCGACATTTAATTGATAGTTTTATATACACATGGTTTTGTAATTTCATAGGTATAGCTATATCCCCTTTTAGGCCTCAAACCAAATCAAGCCAACAGAAACGAATACAGAAGCTCGAGAACCAAGGACAAGCTAATTAAAACTATCCTCTCTGCATCTCTATGTGAAAAGTTACACATCCACAGACAAAGAGTCTGTTTGAGGAGGTGATAAGAGTTGTTGTAAAAACAACTGTGCTTTGAAATTAGTCTTGCAGAAATCCCATACCCCCTTCACTTATTATCCTGCTTGTTTTCTGCTATTGTATTAAAAAGGTTAAATAGACTGATGAAAGTCTGTCACATCTGTAAAACAGAATTATAAAATAAGAATGTCGAGGAAGAGGAGGTAGTAAAACAATAGTGTAATATGTGACTTAAAGATAAAGGATGAATGTGAATGAATGTGTGTGATGCAAATAAATAACTAGCAAATCAAAGGTGCCAGCCTAAGAGTTATAACTGTGATCTCCCATGGCTGAAGAATGCGTAGCACGGAGATAACCGGATGACCTGCAAGGCAAGCCAGAATCCACCCAAGTGCCCCTCCCTGCCCCCATGGAGGGCTGAAGACTCGAAGAACAAGCCAGCCATCAGGGACGTGCCACTTGCTGATTGATAATCACTTCAAACAAACATCAGCATGATGAAGCGATTCCCACAGACTTGTATAAGGATAAAATCCTATAAGAACAGAACCAAAAACTCAGAGACTTTGAGTCTGGTTCTGTAACCACCCTCCAAGAACATCGGATGCGCTTCTGACTCAGCTCCACCCTTGTGTGCAGGCTACCTGGTCAGTACTCTGCTACGAGCAACCTCTAGGCTGGTAACTATAGCAACTCTGCAGAATTTGTATGAATGAGTGTGTGAATGAATAAGGAATAGTAGTGAAATAATATTGAACTGCATATCCTGATTTCTCTCTCTTTCTCTGTATTTACAATAAACACAGCATTTTGTCTTATCCCTCTTATAAGATCCTGTTGGTATTATTTTATTATTGTAACACCAGGGAAATTATTTATGCCTATTATTTCCTTCAACTAGGACTCAGAAAATGTTGATTTGAAGGACAGCTTTCAGCCATTCAGAATCATAATACACCTCACTGTTGGCAAGGCAACCATAACATCAGTAGTACCCAGTCCCTTTCTGACCTTATGTTCTGTTTTGTGGTTGTTTTTGTTTGTTTGTTTTTAAGGGGACAATTCCCTTTGGATGAATCTTCCTGTTAACAGACCATATTTTAACCAACCTAAGACCAAATTCAGGACACCGACTAACCTTTAAAAGATAGAAACATCTCAGACAAGGGACCTGAGAAAAGACAGTCGAGCAGGAAAAGACAAAATGATTTGTGTTGTGGAATCAGTTTTAACCTTACTTTCTTGACTGTGTGCTTTTACAGATGAACTCCATTATTTAAAAGTGAACAAGATTAGAAAAACATCCCTAGCATTTAAACGTGTGTTAAACTTTAAGCCGGTGCTTAAGCCCCTTTACAGTCATGTGCTTAAATGCTGTGCTGATCAGGGAAGGATTTAAATACATGCTTAGCTTCTTTCTTCAATTGCGCTCTTGGATCTTAATGAGAAAAGAAAGGAAAACCATAAATGGATATAGGACTGTAATGCCATGTAACAAATAGCCAAGGAATCTGTTTGTTCAGGCAAAATGTCATGCAATTGAATTATAAGATTGTAACTAGCAGTAAAAAGAGGAATAAAATAGTGCATTTTAAAAGTAAATATTCTCAAACTAATTTGTTTAAATAGACACATACACACAAAGAGTGGCCAAAATTTAACACCACTGTAAAGTTAATCTGAGTGACTACTGTGAGAGGTTTTAATTAACCATTGATCATGTTAAATGTTTTAACAATCATGTAACTATTCTGATGTAGAATGGACAGAACTGCATTAGGCAGCAGGAGAGCACATAGAAGCCATAGAATATCAAAGATTTCCCTTTCGTTTTAAAAGTAGCAGACTCCCCTTCACACAAATTTATCATTCAATGGGTAAGTATTTCATTGTATGTATAATTTCAACGTGAATACTCCAGTTTCAGGTTGGAAGCACTTCAATCGCTTCAAACCGTGAATCTAAAATGATAGCTTTCAGTGGTGGAACATGCAGGAGAATATTCTTTCTGTGGGGAAAAAATAGAGAAGAAAACCAATAGTACTTTATTTATGCAAACTAGTTAATCCCCTTTGCCAAAAAACTGAAAGAATATTCTCAGTGTGATAAGAACATACTGACCGTTGAAGGTAACATACTAAAAGAGGTTCCCTGACTCGAATTTCCAGAACTTGTACACTAATGGTATAATAGATTGTTTCACAATCCTGAGAGGCAGATAAGTTATTAGTTCACGCTATCAGACTCCTGCCATATCTAGAAAAGTACAGACATAGAATTGCCTTCTAGACTCATTCACCCTGTGGTACTACCAGACTGCTGACCTACACTAATGAATCATTATTATACAGATAGACCCCCTTTGAACAGAAAAGCAGTGTTTCCAGCAGCGACTGCATAGGTTGTCCTTACCATTGTAATTGTAATAGATGATGATGAGAATTGTATGAGTGAAAAGTTAAGGTTGCATTGCAAGCATGGGTCTCTACTTAAAGAGCCTTACCTGGCAGCAGCGACAGATTCATTAATCTCTTATGTGGACCTGCCATTAGCGGAGGGCAAAAAACTCGATTACACATGCAACAATCACCTTTGGCATCTCTTGACTTTGGAGTGCATGCTAAGCCCTGCATACTAAACTGTTTTTTTTTTTCTTAAAGCAAATATTGTTTGTTTATATTTTGCATGTCAAATTCGGCTCTGATGGAAGAAAGCACAACTCTCACTGAATTTGATTCAGCAACTTTAGAATACTCTATTATTGTATGAAATTAAGCAGAAAAATGCTAGTTATTATTTATTTTTATTACAGTAGCACCTACGATCACCAAACATGGACCAGGACCCCACTGGGCACTGTGCAAATGCAGAACAAAAAGACAGTCCCTGCCCCAAAGCAGCTCACAATCTAAGTATAAGACAAGAGACAACAGATGATATAGCCAGACAAATAGGGGAGTGCAAGGTAATAATGGGACAATATTGATCTGCATGATAGACAGTGGTCTCTGCACACCACCAGCCTATCTGTTATGCAGATGAAAAAGCACTCACAGAACCATTAACAATGATTTACTGTAGAAGTTAGAGTTACTAAACTGAATAGACTTTTATTTTATTTTGAATGCTGAATCAGGTGGTTACAAAATTCCAAATATGGCTTGATGAATTGAAACTATAAATGAAAAATAAAAGTGTTTGCATACATGTGATGCCTGCTGCTTCAGGACCAACCTGACTGTTCTGAGGTGTAATAGATAGATAGACACATATTGTGTTCCTAGACTTAAAGCTCTAGAAAAATAAAGGTATTAAGGTATTAAAATTAAGCTTCTTTGTCCAGATACTCAGTGATGTAAGCAGGCCTTACTCCCATTGAAGAAAATTAAACTACCTCAATTTACATCAGCCCATTATTTTTCTTTCTAATACTTCAGAAACTCTCACTCTCTCTATCGCAAGAGCAATACCTACCCTTTTCTGCTTTCCCCCCCCTAAGATTGTTTTCCTTGGGTCCTGAGTCTTCATAACAATAAGAAGACCAATAATCATGTTGGCAGTCTCAGCTGAGAGGCAAGGATTTAATTAGCATGAATTCAATCTCAATTACCTCATTCACATCTAGATCTGCTCTCCCTCCAAACAGATTCAAAGCACATAGAAGGGGAATGAAGACACTTTGGATGATGTACTTTCTGCATGTACATGGATAAACTAAGGAATTTGGTATCCTGAGTTAATAACACTGCTCTACAGCCAAAATGCTTCTGAAATAAATGTAGTCCAACTTTACTAATCCTGGGTCACTGAGAACGAAAATGATGCTTAAAATTGTTGATTGGCTCTAGTTTTCAAGATATGCTATTGGGTCAGTATATACGACCCTTGACTTGGGAATGGCGGAGGATAAGTTAGTTATAAAGGGAAGGGATCTCAATTTAAACCAGAAATGACTAAAATACATCTTTGACTGGATCTATGAATAAATCTATGACTGGGTTTGGACAGTACTTGCTTTTGAGGCAAAGCAATGAATGATGCAATCTGAAGCTGGTATTGTGTCATACATGATATGAATTGCATCACGTTCTTCCTAGAAGTCATGGATGATGCAATCATAACGAAGCTTACATCACTCTGCTGAACAAATTGCCCTATATCAGCTCTAGAAATCATACAGTGTCGTGCTCTCTTATTTGTCAGTGTTTGATTTTGCAAAGAGACACATTTCTGTTTAGCCAAAGTGAGCAGAGTTGCCTCGTACTTGTGTGAACAGTGCAGATAACTTCTGCTATGTTTTTCGTGAAGTTACTTTTGCATCACAAAAGCGCAGTATAACCACTATGGTTAAGAAAGCCTATCACCTTTATTTTGGCTGCAAAATTGGAGATCAGGACAAGAGGTGGGCCCCACACATATGCTGCAACACTCGTGCAACAAATCTTCGCCAGTGGTTGAACAGGAAAAGGAAATCTTTGCCTTTTGCAGTGCCAATGATTTGGAGAGAGCCAACAGATCATACCAGCAATTGTTACTTCTGCGTGGTGCCTCCAGTTGGGAAAGGTGTGTCAAAGAAGAAAAAGTGGACTGTGCATTATCCAAACATTCCATCAGCTATCCGCCCAGTACCCCACCGAGAAGGACTGCCAGTTCCTGATGCACCAGAATCATTCTCACTTGAGTCAGATGAGGAAGAGGAAGAGGATGAAACTTCTGGTCCGGAACCATCAATGTCACAGGACCCACATTTTCTCCCATCCTCCTCCTCTGAACCACACCTCATAACACAAGGTGAACTGAATGACCTTGTCAGGGATTTGGAACTACCCAAGAGTAAGGCAGAGCTGTTGGGCTCCAGACTACAGCAGTGGAATCTCCTGGCAGGCTATCAGGGCAAATGGAGCCCATCAATGCTTGCAGACTATTGCTGGACAGTAACAAGAGATGCTCCATTTAATGAATACAAGAGACAAGCCAAGAAGCGCCGAGTAGACACTGAATAGAACTAAACTATGTACATCATAGTTTTTTGCCTTTTGTTTCATAATCAGTTTTATTTATATAACCCTTTTGCTGATTTTTAAAGTGTTATAAACAGGACAGGTGAAATATTATCCTGTAAAGCAACCATAAACACATGAAAAGACCTTGGTTTACAAAAAATGTGAACAAAACTAGAACGATAGAGTCACACTTTTCATAACATTTTCCGTACTCTGTTTTATAGGTAAAGTTAAATTTTCCTAGATAATCACTGATAAAATGTACCCTGCCGTAAACCAGTATGATTGCCTCTAAATTGACAGTTGTGTTTCCCCAAACATCTTTCAATTTTATTTCAGATACCTCAATTTTTCCTTCCAAATTCATAATTTATCACCCAAATAAAGATTATTTTGTCCAAAGAGTGATTTTGTAAAAGGAAATATCTTATGTCTGCAGCAGTAACATCCTTCTACAGGATGTGGTTCTGGGCTAGATGCGAGGTCGGGTGAGACTCCATTGTAGATCAATGCTATGTCTCTCTCCATTTGTCCTGGGGAAAACAAATCCCCGCTGGACTCCTGTTTCATTTATTCATTTAATTTTCTTAGAGCTTTTACAACCTGTCTCTAACAGATTATCAGGAAAAACAGACATATAGAAACTAAGTAAAAAGTCCTTACTGTCATGAAAGGAGCTCCCAGAGTGTCTAGCAATCTTTCTGGCTGGCATGAGTATATAGCAACCCAGCTCTGTTCCTTACACTAAGAAAAGATTAGCTGCTCCTCACATACTATAAATGACAATTGGCAACCTATACAACAAGAATAGGCAGCCACAATCCACTGAGCCTGGCTCTATGCCAAATGCCTCCAACCATCCTCACAGCCCAGGGACCAAACCATAATTCTCTGGGTAAATACATTCCCATAAATTACTCCTTTAATTCCAGGTAAATGAGAAGTGGAGCAAATGAGAACACTACAGACAGAAACCGGAATTAACTGACACAATTAGTGGTTTATTTGGGACAACAAAGTAAAACAAACAAGCACTTTGCTTTCAGAGTTAATTCCATAGGCCAGACCATAGCATGGTTCGTTCTACAAGGACATAAATAGGAATGAAAGGGATTCTATGTGACTGATACTTTCCATCCTCCTGGTAGGGGTGGCTCCAGGCACCAGCGCTCCAAGCCGTGGGGGGTGCTCTGCCGGTCGCCGCTAGGGCAGCAGGCAAGGTGCCTTCGGCGGCTTGCCCGCGGAGGGTCCGCTGGTCCCGCGGCTTCAGCGGACCTCCCGCAGGCACGCCAGAGGGAGGTCCGCCGAAGCCGCGGGACCGGCAGACCCTCCTTGCCCGGGGCGGCAAAATGTCTAGAGTTGCCCCTGCTTCCCAGGCGAACAAGGAGCGGGCAGAGAGGAGTAGGGAATGTGTGGCATCTTAAGTCTACCCTCCAGTGTGCTGGCCAACACATTGAACTGTCATGGAGACTGGCCATAATTTGATACTGGCCCTCTCTTCCTCTGTGCAGAGGGAAAGAAGATGGGGTATTGTGCCACCAAGATGTAGAGTTCTTTGCCTGTGTGCTCTCCAGGCAGTACAGCTCCTCTCCGTACACAGGGCTAGCTTTAAATTCTTAAAGGCCCAATTCTGTGAGGTGCAGCACATCTCAGGAGTGTGAGGCACTCAATATCCCTTTGACCATGTCCAGTGCCTTACTGAATTGGGCCCTTCATGTTTTGTCAGCCTACGTGTCATGTGCAACATTTCTCCTTGTTTGAAAGGTCATCAAAATAACATTTTTTTAATCTGTGTAGTAACATTTGCTAAACAATAGAAACACAGTAAATATTCCAATAAATAATTTCACAGATGGGCTGTTTCCACCATGGGCTTGCAGGTCATATTCATTGTTGATTATTTTTGAAACAAAACCCATCAGGTCAGTCTTTATATTTGGGTTGAAAACGAAAGAGATGATCTCGGATGGGCACAGAGGTGGAGTCCAGCACTCAGTGAACACATTTAGGAAATACATAGGAATTCACTTTGAAGTAAAAACCTGCCCTTTTCTGGATGTTTCATTCTGCAGAATTATCACTTATTCTTATTTTAAAACACAGGTTATCTTGGACACCCATTACAGAGCTGGTTTACCTATACACAAAAGTTAAAAGACAGCTAAATTGTTCAGTATTAAGCCTTTATTAGCATTATTATAATTAATAGATTTCAAATCCAAACAGGACCATTGTGAGCATATAGTCTGATCTCCTGTATAACACATTTTAATTTATTATTTGTATTAGAGAAGCTCCTGAATTTCCCCCAGCCAAGAATCAAAGCCCCATTGTGCTAGGTATTATCTAGCAACCACAGTTATTATATCTTCATTGTCATTGGTAAATTAAAGATTGTGAGGTGCTCAGAAAGTACTGTAATGGGGGTCATACTAGTACCTAGTCATGACATTATCTCTTTTAATTTAATTTGGGGTTGACATCCAATGTTGTGTTTATTTTGAGCACAAACCCACTCACTCACTCACTCACATGAGGTTTATTCCAAACAAGCACACAGAGAACCACATTTCAGCCAGCCTATATATTTGTGAGCACACCTTCTACATTTGTGCACATAAAGCATGTAGTTGGTTGTGCAGTTACCTGAGGTCTGTATACAAACAGGTATGTACAGGTTATTGCCAATATAAGTCTAGAGGTGGTGACTGAAGAGCTGGTCCCAGGTATGAAGTCTATGCCCCTCCTTCATTATGTACACTACACATATATAAAAGCAAACACAAAACACTAGTTATTATGGTTTTGTGAACAAATAAAGATGAAACATCATAGGAGCTACTCAGTGTGATGGAGAGTTTCATAAATATTCATGACAGAAGGTAATAAAACTATATGTAAACCAGCACTTGAATAATCATCCACGATGTCTAGATTCTTCCAATATAAGGAGCAGAAAGTGACATTGACTTACTGTTATTCTTTCCAAAGCAAGAAATCCAAACTCAAGTCCCTTACAGACTCCATTGAATGAGCTGGGCTGGAAGAGAAAGTTTCTTACCCATCTGTAAAATCTACAACAATACAACATTACTTGCCAATAACTGAAACAAGACTGGAAATAAACTACTAGCCACGTGTTCAAAAGACTCAATAAAACCTATCAAGCTCAGCATGGCACCTCCTGCTGTTGTGAACTGTGTTTTCCAACACATGCAGAGCCGAGAAGATACTGCTGCAGTTTCCCAGAAATCCTGCATAGGCACGAGGAATATCCAACAAACTGGCAGTGGCCTAAATGGTGATGAAGAGGATCCTGAATGCAATCTTGTGATTAGACAGACCCACAGGGGGAAGAGCAGTGCAAAATGCCAGAGATGACACCTCAGATGTGCAAACAACTGGTGATACCACTGGGGGAAAACCTTTTGCTCCCATCTACCTCCTCTCCCCAAGAAAAAAAGAAAAAGAACAAGAAAGAACAATTCTTATTTCAAGTCAACATTGAATATTCCTTCATCTAATGTAATGGCTAGATCTCTGTTCCTTTTGTCCATAATAGTATTTCTCAACTACTAGGTCACAACTCCTCTTCCCCTCCCCCCCCCGACCCCCAAGGGGGTTATCACAAAAGACATCTGGGAGCTTGTAAGCTGTTGACAGTTTTATTACGATCAAAGCAAAGAAAATCTTACTCCTCCATTCACTACTCACCCTTACCCTTGAAGGTCCAGTATTCTCTACCAACCTCTCAAAATATATACACAAATTATATACGCTTATCACAGATACATTTACTATCAAAGTAAGAGTGAAAAATGTTAGGCTATTTTGAAAATTCTTGACTTCAAATAATGGGATGCCAACCTGAAAAGGTTGAGATACACTGATGTGTAACAATTTGATCCGGCTGATTCACCGCCAGCATTCAAAGAGGCAGGAAAAGGACACACAAATCATTCAATGAGCCAAACACTGTAGGTTTGTATTTGGAAGGTGAAAAGGGTAGGAGGAAACCAGATAGATTACAACCCTGACTACTGTTCCATAAAGGGGAATTGGGAGATGTGAGGAGGGTATAATTACCAGCCTGCACAGGCTACCCATGTTGCAGCTTGCAGCAGTGAGATGGAGAGCAGTCACAACCCAGCTACTGATTCCCAGGGTGGTGTGTGGGCAACTCTGGCTTCGACCCCATGTGCTAGCCAATGCAGCTGAGCTGGCAGGTACAGAGGATGAAGTAAGCTGTACCAAGAAATAGGCGGGCTCAGCACACTGCCCCTATGGAGCAAGAAAGGGGAAGCAGGGAGTGAATTGTGACTCTGCTTCCAAGACAGCCTAGTTTAGGGTTAATTGCAAAATGCCAACCCAGCCCTGAACAATAAATTTACCTAAACTTAGACTCTTCCTTATTTGTGGTGTATGGAACTATCAATGGCACTACAGTAGACCCTTGTTTTATGAATATCAATCTTACGAATGACTGGTTATCTGAATCATTTTTATCCCTCAATCAACAAAGATCCATGCTTACACTGGTAAAAGCACTTTTTATCAGATAAATCATGCCTCAAAAGGGTTCTTTGTGAGTTCCCCCCACCATATTCCTTTTTATGATGGCTGAAAAAAAGAAAAATCAGCAATTTCTCTAGAGATCTCAGGGTTGCTACAGCGTAGTATGTACCTATAACACTGTATGACATAATTCAATCTATTTGCAAGATAGCAATAGGCTCACTGTAGACGTTTGTTATGTACACTATCATTGATGTTTTAATGCAATAATTTATGTGCCATACCTACTACAATTTTGTGATGTCCAATTTTATGAACTTTTTCAATCTCCAATCAGCTTTTACATCTAATGTACATGTATATGGTGAACAAAGTTTGGACCCAATTCTTGCCAGTCTGCTGGACTGAAAGTTAAGGAAACCATCCTTTCTATGCTGATTAAATTTGATAAGCAAGTCATTGAGAGGGAACAAATAATGAGTGACAAAGTAACAATTACATGGTCACTTTTCTGGTATGCATTGAAACTCACTGGACATCATTCCGTCTATAGAACAGCATTGCACATTTTATTCCAAAATACAATATTAAAGTACTCAGTATTGGATTCAAAAGAGCCAATCATGTTTACTGAGCATATACTGTAGTACACATTAAACACTTTATAGAGTAAAATGACTCTTTTGCATTATTAGTTTATTACGATCAATAGGGTAAAAACATATTTTAGAATTTAAATAATTATTCATACCATAGGTTACAATATCAAAGATCTCATGTCTGAATTTTCACACATTCCTTTAAGAATATTTCTATGTATTATTTCAAAAATGTCAATATTACACAAAATGAACAAAGAAAATGTTAAATGACATCAAAATATATGCTAATTTGGGGCCTCATTCTGGTCTCAGTTACTCTAGTGCAAATCAAGAGTAATTCCACTGAAATCACCAGTCTATGGCTCTGATCCTGCAGACACTTAGGTATGTGCTTAACTTGATTATTGTGACTTCAGTGGGGACTGCTCCAGTAGTAAAATTAAGCATGTGTATAAGTGTTTGCAGGATCAGGGCTTAAAACTGGCATAGGCAAGAGGAGAGACTATTCCTTTATGTTGATAAGGAAACTCAAAGTCTGCTGCCTTGGACAGCCTATAGACTTCCTGATTCCTCTCTCACTTAAATTAGAGTTTTAGTTACTGTTGATTTACTACTGTGTGAGGGGAGACTCAGGCCCACAATACCTCTAAATACTGTTATTAGACATCTGCAAGATCACAACAGCAATGCAACAGGACTAATGAGCTTTGTGCCAGAACACTTCTTCCTTAGCTTTAGGTTTCCCTGTTCTTGTGTGTTTATGCATATTTTTAAATACAAAAAATGTTGCTTCATCTGCTGTATATTTTGGAATTATTTCCCAAGGCAAGTTAAAATTTACATTCCATTCCACACCAACTGCTACACTGGTCTAGTGAAATCTATACTTTGCTATTTACACACTTTGATTATATTCTTGTGGGACCTATGCATGTGACAAAGGCCTAATCATGTCAACTTTTATTTGCTTTACTCTTGCGAGTAATCCCATGAAGGAAGGGCCATTCACATGAGTTTTTGTAGGATCAGACCTCAGGTTACAAAACTAATAATTCTGAAGATAACTATTCTGCACTCTGAGCAATGGGATCCACCGCACAAACTCAATTAGAACTCATATTAATATTTTATACATTACATTTTATAAATTATACTTTGGTGAACAGAGCAACTGAATTAAATTTGATTTATAATTAAAATCTTATCAATCATCTCAAGAGCATAAGCACAACCATGCTATATACTTTGCACTTCCCTCTCACTGAAAATTGCAAGGTAACCCGTCAGGTAATAAGAGCCATTACTTCCACGCAGGAGACAATTGTTTGTGGTGATACACTGAGTATTTACAGCTGATCAGCAATGTCATAATGATTTATTACATTCATGAAATGTATACTATACCAGAACACTGCAGATACGCAGTGATGCATAAAACATCAAAGTTAAATAGTTTTCAAAGTTTAAGTAGTTCTGCATTGTAAAGCCTGGTTTGGTTTTCCTTCATTGTAAAATATATAAATGGGGTGGGGGGATGAGAGAAAAGTCTTTTTTTACAATAATGTCTGTATAATCCAGCTTCAGTCATTATGGGCTTGATTTGAAGTCCAGTGAAGTCACTGGAAATCTTCCCATAGACTTCAACAGGCTTTGGATCAGGCCTTACATGTGGATACAAATGGCGGTGTTGAAAGATGTGTTATTATTTCTCTTTCAATCATCATTTAAAATACATTACAGATATATTAAGCTGACATAGTTTTGTGTTTAGCATTTTGAAGTTGATATGGCTCTATGATTATATCATTATGGTTAAGATGATATACAGGGCTATATGAGGGGACTACCAGACCAGTGTGGAGTTATTTTTCATATTCTGTCTATGTTGTTAAAGGATCCAATCCTGCTAGGGACTGAGGATGCTGACCTCAATTCATCAGCATTTCCAATAATCTTTGACTTTAGTAGGACTACTCATGCTCTGAACGTTAAGCATGTGTTTAAGTGCTTTTCTGGATCCAAGCCAGAATATTCAGCACCTCATTGGTTTAATTTCATATAGGTAAATCCACTGAGCTTTATCCAACAGTATTTAAATAACTGCAGTATGACATTCCCATAGACAGAGCTAGTATGTACTCTCACAATAAACTGAATGAAGCTCCTGAACTTCAGAACAGAACTTATGTAAGGCACACTTCATTGATCTTCACTGTTTCCAAATGGACTGATAATCTTAAATAATAAAGGCTGACTTGATTAAAGCCATTCCTTTTTATATTAAGTAAAATTCAGGAAAAACTTTGATTGCATAAGTAATAATAAATGAAAACTCATTTTGTAAAATATAGTTCAGGAAATTGCATTGTTTCAATCTAACATTTTGCAAATGGGTTAAGTAAAAAAATAGAGGCCAATGCCAGACACAATTTTTCTCTCTCATTTATTTCCTTTGAGCTCTTTTTTCTGATTTCTTTCATTTTATCCAATATTATTTATCTCATAAAATAAAATAAAAACTTAATTCAGGAACATTTAGACTCATAGACTCATAGACTCATAGGTCAGAAGGGACCAATCTGATCATCTAGTCTGACCTCCTGCACAAGGCAGGCCACAGAACCCCACCCATCCAATTTTATAACAACCCTATCCCAGGATCGAGTTATTGAAATCTTCAAAATTGGTTTGAAGACCTCAAGCTGCAGAGAAACCACCATTTACATCAACAATTGTTTAGCCTGGATGGTTGTTTGTAGGTAGCTCGTTGAAGACTTGGCAGATAACTCCTGAACTGTGTTACTCAGTGATTTCTTGCATCTTGCATAAGACTATTTCTCTTAGATGCTACTCTGCCTCTCTTCCACTACCATCTCTCTTTTTCTCTGACTTAATCAGAAAGCTGTAGGTTGTATCAGCAGTAGAGGACCTCAGGCCTCCAAGCACATTATATAATGTGCAAATCCCATATGTTCATTTATATGAAGGCACTTAAGTCTACCAAAACAAGTTAATTACTGGTATTATAGTGAGAAGTGCAAATAAACCACCCGCCAGGTTTCAAACTCTGTCTTCCCTTAGTAATCCCAAACTTAAAGTGCCTACTTATTGACTACAGTATGCGAGGATGGTGGAAAGATGTATGAATCACTCAGTAGATTAGTTATTCAAAATGTCTGCCATCCTCCACAATGTCTTTTTTCATCTGCTCCTCGTCCAATCAACTGAGAGTGGCATTTTAAATTTATTCTGAAACTAGGACAATAGAGCTATTTCTCAATGCCTGTGTGACATATTATGAAGTTGGATCAGGAAAATAAAGGTCACATACACTCTCTTGTGTGAAACAGGAACAATTATTTTGTTACTTAGGTTGAGATTTTCAAAAATGCTTATGAGAATTTGCCACTAGCTGGTTTTCAATGAGAGATGGACATCTTACTGCCTTTCTGGTCTTTGAAAATCCCAAACTATCCAATTCTGTCCACAGATAAGCATATGACCCCCATTGATATAGTATCTGAGCACCTCAGAAACTTTAATTTATCTCACAACACCTCTTTGAGGCGGGGAAGTGCTATTATATCCATTTTACAGAGGGGGCACAGAGGCACAAGAGTCTAAGTGAGCTGCTCAAGCTCACACAAAGTCTGTGGTAGAACAGGGACTTAAACCCAGGTCTCCCAAATCCTTGGCTAGTGCCCTCACCACTGAACCATCCTTCCTATCTAATTAATTTATTTTGCATTCAACTGCAGAATGGATGAATGTCTTCCTCCTCTGTGGCCCAATGTACCCCAAGGGTATCCTGTACTGAAAATCCCAAGATCAGGACAGTCTGCAAAAAGGAGAGCAGATTCTCCCAAAACTGGGGGTTAACATTATAGATATATTCACCAACCAGTCACAAACTGTGTCCCAATCCCCGACACTAGTTATCCAAAAGCTAAAAAAAAAAAAAAAAAGAAAAAGAAATCACACAGCACCCTATATTACATTTCAGTCTCAGCCTCCCAATCCTCAAATAAGTGTAGTAAAGTGAGAAGTTATTTAAAACTCTATTCACTACACAACATATTATTCTGATAACCAAAGGGCCAGCCACATTACTAGAACAACACTAGTTTGGATCTTACCAAAAATACTACGTTTCCAGCCAATCCGTTAGTATCTAAAACCAAAGGTTTATTATAAAACAAAGGAAAAAGAATAAATTTGTTAAATGGTCAAAGCAATCAGATATATACGTATGACTTCATAGTTCATATATCAGGTTCTCAGCAGCATTGGTGAGTTTTGCTAGCTTGCAAAGTCTCCCTGGAATACTTCCAAAGCATGGATGGGTCTATCAGTCCTTTGTTCAAAGCTTCAGTTAATACAGAAACTACTCCACAAGTGAGAAGTAGGATTGAAGAGAAATGGAGAAGATGCAGCTACCTTTTTTATATTCTTTGCCACGTGACTTATACATCCTTTGTCACATTCATAAGCTCACAGGAAATGGGCATGGAAAAGTATTTGGAGTCCTCTGTCCATAGGCATGTCCCTGCATGTCCTGCTGACTCATAGGCATAGCTCCTGGCTTCTCTCAATGGCTTCATTGTACAGCTGATTGCCCTTGATGGGACATCAAGCAGGCTGGATAGTGCTGATGCTAATCTTTCTGGGGTGTCACCAAGATACACACAGCCCAAGGCTGAGATATTAATATACCATGCATATTTATAACTCACAATACAAAGATGATACATACATATAAAGAAGGTTATCATACTCTTTTCCACTCATACCTTACATGGTGTAACTTGTAAGATTCACTGCAATTTTGTAATATTGGTATCCATAATATTATAAATGGTCACCCATATTCCATACAGCATCACACCCTCCCTCCCTACCATAGAGCTACATACTAGATAAGGGTAGTTGAACTCAGGACTTTCAAGTCCTAAGTCAGTGCCCCACCACTGCTAGGTACAAAGTGCCAATTTCTAGGGGAACTGGAACTGAATCGGGATGCTGAGATGGAACCCAATGTGTGCAATAAACTGAGACGAGAAGGTGCCACTTCATGATATCAGACATCTCCCTCATGTGCAGGAAGCAAGGCGTGAATAAAACACAAGTTACTCTGACCATGATCCTACTAGCTTTCACAGCTTGGATACCTGTCCTACCAGGAGGATAAAGGCAGGCATAAATGCAACCTAACAGAGTTCAATGAAATAGAGTAGTAGAAAAAAATGCTAGAGAAATAGTTTCAACCAAATAATTGCTGTTCTGTTCAAGGTACAATAAGACAGTGTGTTTTCTCAGCTGCAGATTGTTTTGGGTACTTTCATGCATCTCTTTTTATGAACATGAGGCCAATGAGTGCATCATTGTACAATATCCTCTAAGCAAAGAAAGAAAAACGTATGTCTGATGCCAATGTGATTCTTTGATTAGGGTCAACTGATATTATACTGGCACAAAATCACTGAAAGACAAAGAACAACACAAAGAAGTAGTAAAGATAAAGTAGAGAAAGAAGCTAAAAGAAATCAGTTGAAAAAGAGATTAGCCTAAGTCACGCAGTTTGGATCTGGATCCAAGCATCCACTGTGTTCAAAGATTTGGTATGGGCTCATGTCCACGTAAAAATAAGAAAATTATTAAGAGAGCCTTATTGTTCAGATTACAGGGGAAAGAAGGATTAAAGGATGCCAACTAGAGAAGAGGGAAATGAAAATAAATAAACAAGGAAGAAAAAAATGTCACCCTCTTATCTGATTGAGATAGAACTGTTAGAAATCAAATGAGTTACGTGGGGAATGTCTTGCATTTATTTAGGTAGAATTTCAGTTTAACATGGCACATAGACAGAGATGGTCCCACAGCACACTGTTGAACCTAGTACAGAAGGGCCCACACAACAGCTTGTATACCACTGAAAATTATACATTTTATACATTTCAAAAAGTCGACCAAAAATTGTCAAAATTGTGACTAAACAAGGGAATTTTTAATGGAATTTTCATAAATCTCCTCCCTCCACTTTTACATCATCTGATTGGATTTTTTTTTTGTATTTCTATAGCACTTGAAATTTTTAACAAAAATGGGGAAAGAACTATTTTTAAATTGTTTTTCCAACAAGCTCTGGTTAAAAAATATTTTTTCCTCTGCCAACCACACTGTAAAGGCAATTTTATGAGATTACATGGTTATTGTTTTTTCAGTAATTTAAACTTAAAATATTTCCAGGTTGCAAATCAAAGCTCAGCCTAGGGTGGGGTAGGCAACCTATAGCACGCATGCCAAAGGTGGCATGCGAGCTGATTTTCAGTGGCACTCACACTGTCCAGGTCCTGGCCATCAGTCCAGGAAGCTCTGCATTTTAATTTAATTTTAAATGAGGCTTCTTAAACATTTTAAAAACTGTATTTACTTTACATACAACAATAGTTCAGTTATATATTATAAAGTTATAGAAAGAGACCTTCTAAAAATGTTAAAGTGTATTACTGGCATGCGAAACCTTAAATTAGAGTGAATAAATGAAGATTTGGCATACCTCTTCTGAAAGGTTGCCGATACCTGGCCTAGGGTCTCACTCAAAATGGGTTCTTTTCCTTTCACACATTCACCAGTAAAGACTCTGCAGACCAGATTAGATCCTCAGCTATAGATGTGCAACCCCGCTATCCTCAAATTATGTCATCAGTAGGCACAGGCGGAGGGTGGGTGAACTACAGACTTGGGGAGGTTAGCTCCTGGCCTGGCTCACCCCTTCTGCCTGAGGCCCTGCCCCTCCCACACTTCTTCCCCCATGGAAGTCCAAACCCCACACCTCCTGCAGCTGCCAAATTGCCCCCACCCCTGAGCTACCTGAGCCTCAAAGCACCATGTGGGCAGCAGACAGCCCCACCTCGGCCCCAGAGCACTGGGTTGCGTGTGGCATCCCCCAGCCCTGGAGCTCTGGGTGGCCCCAGCCACCCTAGCCTTAGGTCCAGCTGGATCCTGGAAGAGAAGCAGCCTCCCTGGGCTGGGGCCAACTAGCAGCAAGGAGAAGGGGGCCTCAGGGTAGAATGTGGGCAGGGCCATGTGGGGCTGTTTGGGGAAGCACAGCCTTTCCCTGCCTATGTTATTCACTGCCCATGTCAATAGGGCTGATTTCAATATTTTTGATGATGTTTCACAGGAGCATGATGACTTTTGGTGGAACATTTTTGAAGCAATTCAAAATCCAAATGGGGTATTTTCCTCTGACTTTCACATTTCATTCTGACTTTCTTGTTTTCTTGTGACTTTCTTGCTTCATTTCAAAGTTTATATCAAATTATAAAATATGAATTTTAATGTTCCATTTTGTATTCATATGAATTATATTTAATATTTTGTTTTATATTTTGAAAGTCTCAAAACATTTCAGTATGGTCACTTTGATGTTTCTAATTTTTTTATTTTTATTTTTTTTTTTAGAATTTCCTTCTATGGGGAAAAAAGATGAAATTTTGACTTTTCACCCTGATTCGAGGGATGGAAATTCAATCAGCTCTAGTCCTCACTGACGTTTGTGGAAATATACCCATTGTATTCAATAGGTTTGGACATATGGACCTGATCAGAAGTTAGTAAATAGTTCCACTTATGATGGACAAGAAGAAACAGAATCCTGTTCACTGTGTCTTAGCTGTGTTGATTACACAGGCTAAAAAGCAGAAAAGGAAAAAATATATATTCTTTAAAATCACTGACCTTGAATACATCAGAAAAAAAATATGTGGGGCAAGAAGTTTCCATTTCATAATCACCTTTTAGAGCAGACCCACTCTAATGTGCTGAAGAAGTGCTGTAGCCCACTTGGAGGTCATTAGATTTCACTCTAAGACCTGCTATCAGTGCTGGCCTAGGAATGGCCTCCAGAACACGGTTCCAAATAAAGAAAAATCCTTGATCCTTAATGTTTAGTTAACACTTGTAGACAGTAGCAAAGAGCAGCAGCACCGAGACACAAGACCCGAGGAAAGTTTATCCAAAACAAGCCATTTCTTGGTAATTATTGCATTTCATGGCAGTTATTTCTCGTTTCATTAACAACAACATCACTCTCTTTTTTAGACCATAAGGAACCTTGCAAAAAAACAAAAAAAGGACTTGCTTGGTTGACATAAAGAATTTACTACAGCGGAAGCCTCTAATTGGTGTCACATCAGGTCAAGTTGCTTTGTCACTGCACTTACACTGGAGGTAGAGCAAGAGTGGCCAATGTAATAGCTCATGAAACCTGGCTAGGGATAATGAGCGCCATGTCAACATGATGCATCAAAAATTGATTCCTGGCTTTTGCAATTAAAGCAGAAATTGTATCACTTCTTATGGGCTGATAGAATTTTTAATTAAAAAGATAATCTTTCTTAGCCAATGGCCCATAGTCTATTTTGATTTGGGGAGATGAGGCTGCTTTCTCCAAGCAAAAACAGAACTCATTTTCAAAGTATAGCACAAAGAGAAAAGGGAGGGCTCAATTACAAAGCGTAGCACAAACAAAAAGGGGAATTAGTGCTCACATTGTTGTACTGTAAAAAGAACGAGAAGTACTTGTGGCATCTTAGAGACTAACAAATTTCTTTGAGCATAAGCTTTCATGGGCCTGTACTGTGACAGCTAACAAATATGATTTGTCTTTTTCAGGCAGGCATCATCATATGTGTATCTTAATTACTGATGATGGAAAAGAGAGGGATGGTAACTCCCCCGGGAGATCATGCCCATGCTGCCTTGTGGACATTCGCTGATGAAGAGTTCCAGCCAAGACACACAGTAGCTGGGACTCTCCCCTCAGGGAACTAAATGGTTCACTTTAAACACATTCATCCTCTGTGTGCCCAGAACTGGGGATATAGCACCGCGTTTGAGTAAGATCTCCCTTCTGGGACAGCAGTGTCAGGAGTGTGACACAAGGGAGTTGAGCATGTTCAGCTATCAGAAAACGTGCCTCAGCATTGACTAGGTTCCAACTGTTGCCTGCGAAATCCTGCATAATTCACTCTGAACACCTGCTGCATTAAAAAAAAAAAAAGGAGTATCATATCCTATTATTGTAATATGCAAAAGAATGCCGGGAACTTATCTGCTATGGTACCAATAATGAATATAATGCATAATGTAGTGAATAGTTTGCATTTCAGTTGCCTTGCAAGTTTTTTGTAAGATTATAGCTATAAAGAGTTGGGATTTAAAAAAAAATGTTTTATGTATTCTGTGCTCTATTCCACTGCATAATTTCGCAATTTTAAGTAATTGGAATGAGTTTTATATGAAAACGATAATGCTTTTATTTAAAAAATCCCCCTTTCTGAGTTATGTATATCACATAAAAAAACAAGGCCCCCACCATTGATAGCATCCTTCAAAAGCAATATAGGCTAGCACTTGCAGGAAATAAATTGACTCTGAGGGCTGGCACTGTAATGCATGTCTTTTTTTTTTTTTTCAGTATGGCAACATATGGTAGTTGGAATGGAATATATTTAGTACTTCCTACTCTATTTCAGCCTGGATCAATGATTTCAAAGCATTCCAACCACTTTACAATCTAGAGTTGTTCATTTAAAATAAAAGAAACTCAATAATAATAAAAGAGAGAATACACTTTTTTTTCTGAATTCAAACAGATGTAACACATTTTAAAGATACTGACCTTATTTGAAATTATTTTTGAAGAAAAAATAAATTAAAGGAAACAGCATAACTAAAAAAATAATGATAATCCACATGCCATTGTAAAGAGGACATACCATCCAGCCTCTAATCTTGCACATGCAAGATCAAATTTACCCTACAGAGAGGGTAAATTTGGCCCACAGAAGGCCTAAAATTGTGTGAGTCTTCTTGTGTGGGCCTAAAATTGTTTGGGCCCTGTGTATTTGGCTATGAATCCACACACTTTTCATTTAATCAGGTAGCATAGTGCTTAGAGTAGTACAATTACTTCACCAGATGCTCTCAGAAGAGGATTCCTGAATGGATTAGGGTGAGAGACAAGACACCTAACTGCTCTTCAAGAGGAAAAAAACAATCAAAAGAAAAAAAGAGAGCATAACATAGGGGTTGCCCTGAGGATAAGTACAACATGACTATGCCAATTCCCGCTTTAAATCTTTGAGTGTGCCCAGTGAGGAACAGATATTTTCACAAGCCTGAGAAGACTTGAATTGAGCTGAGTGCTCATGAAAGTCAGAAAAAGTGCTGTGCCTTTTCCCTTGAGTGCCCTCTTGACTCTTGAGTGCCCTCCAAACACTCTATGGGATGGTGGCATATCCTATATATAAGACTGAACTATAGGATGTGGGGAATCAGGTTGCTGTGCTTCCCTCTTAACCAGGAAGACCTTTGGGTATATCATACAAATCTAAATTATGCCATATATTTTAAAAGTGGCTTTTTAATCTGACAGACTCTAACAAAGGGAGCCATTTTGCAAATCCTTCTTAGTCTATGCACTATTGATTTGAGTCAATTGAGCTGCCAAGCATGTAAAATGAAGTCCATGTGCCAAAAATAATCCTCATGAAATACTTATTGGGGAAAAATACTTCATATTTGCACTAGTGACATCTACAGTTTTGTAGCTCAGGGATTTTAAATCTGCTTTTTATTTCTCCAAATTACCAAAAACAACTAGACTATGTCACAGAACAATCATTCACCATCACAGATATATTTTAGATCTCTGAAGCGAGAAAACCACATTAAATAGATCACATTCACATGTTCCTTCCTACTACTCAGTCGTGTAACTTAAAAATGGTCATATTTCAAGTGTCAACCAAAATCCAATTTTCATAGCCGACTGCAACCTCCTAAACAAAGTTTATAATCAAACAGCAGATAGAATGTATATAGAGGAGTGCATCATATAACAAAAGCTCTGCTGTATATTCAGGGAAGTGAGTGTGCGATATTCTTTTAAGGAATTTAGAAAAGACTTGTGACTGTAGATTTGAGGGTCTTGCCAGACTCATCATTCTCATTTGTATATAATAATTATTTGTTCTGATATAACAACCATTATATGAGTTTCTCAAAGCACTTTGCAGCACTATGATAGTAGCTGACAAGTTATGGTCCAAGTCTGGCTGTCCTTTGTGAGACAAGACTCCCATTAAATCCAATATACAGCACTACTGTTGAGGCTCAGCACAAATGGGGTTTTCCCTGAGGAAGAACTGCATGATTTCACTTTGTACATGGCATAGGCTCCTTTGAGTAGCTTTGAAACCTGTTTGTTTTGGAAGAATCCTTGCATTACCTGCCCCCCTACCCCCACATCAATCCTGTGTAGACATCTAGGAAATGGTAACAGAACTTCAGACTGTATGACCTTTCCCATTAACCTCCTCCATGCAGGGAAATTATGCAGGAGATCTTCACTGAGGGCCTTATCCTCAGAGGGCATCAAATGCATAACTCCATTAACTTCAGTAGAGGGCAGCTCACTGACACTAGTTGAGGCTTCTGCTGAGAGTTTTCCTCCTTGCAAATCTCAACTCACTGGTATCTCCATAGGAGGGGAAGCTCTGGGTCCTGGACCATACCTCCTCCCCCTCTCTTTTTTTTTCTCCTCCATGAGGTTGTTGTTATTGCTGCTGGATGTTTATTATCACCTTATTGCAGGATGTTTATTATTATTTTACAAATTAAGCCCCTTTTAAAGATTTCTATTAGATACTTTTTATTTTCCAAAATATTCCTATTTGTTTCCCAGGATTTATTTTCTTTCTCTTCCTCACTTTTATTTTTTTTGTGCCTTAATGGGATCGTCATTTTCATACTACCATTGCTGCTGTGACTGCTACAGTTCAATTTATTTCATGAAGACTCAATCACATTTATTTCCTAATTGTATCATGGCTATATTTTTCTTTTATGGTTTAGCATAGTATGTCTCTCAAAGCTTCTGCTTCTTGATTCAGTGAAATTTCTAATGTGCTTTGTTGTCTTATTTTGGAATATGTGATTCATTTCACATTAGGGCTAGTGGGCTCAAGATAGTACTTGAGCTCTGAACTGTCACAGGGCTGCATTTATACTTGACAGCATACAGAAAGTTGCATATGCCTAAATACTCTTCCCTTTTCTAATGTGCTTTCATTCCTGATTCTCATTCTCAAGAGACACTCTGTTTCATTCCCCACTCTTCGCATTAATCTAGAATTTGTCTTATTCTCAGCTTGACTTAGTGTTGTCTGATTTCTAGTATCTTAACCCCATGTGTTCAAATTGTACGTCTTTTTTCCCTCTATTTATGCACAATCTAGATAAATGCATCAACTTTGTTAATGCAGTGTTGCAGTGGAGGTTTTATAGTCACAAAAGCTGGACACTGCAAAAGTCTGGGGACTAATACTCTTTGTGGGAAGTACCCAAACAGGAAACTAGTAAATTCAGCAAGTTGAACATGAAGAATTTCCATTCTATTGTTCTGTGTGGGAGAGAGGAAGAAGTGGAGAGGGGGAGAGATGCCTCCATGTTGAATGCACAGATGCAAGATCCATCAGATCTGCATATAACCTGAGTTAGGCAGGAAAATGTTGCCATGTTTGGCAACAAGGATGGGCAGTTTTTTGGTTTTTTTTGAGTGAGTAATAAATTTACCAACAAGTGTTTTTTTTTAGCACACCACAACTATTTGCAAATTGGCGTAGAATTCTGTAAATAGTTTCATCTGAATAAAATGAAATAAATAAATAATCAATTCAAAACAACATATTTAAAACAAAACATCAATTTGAAGCCACATTTCATTTAGAAAATGTCATTTTGATTCACACTGAAAATATTTTGTTCAACCCACATAGCTTTTTTCAGTTTTGCATTTTGAAACAAACAAACTAAAATTATTCCCTCATAATTATTCTCTACTTGATAGACACAGACACCCAGGATAGGGCAGTCCTCCAATTTGCTACTTGTTCACTTTACTTTGTGACAACATGCTCCTTCCTGGTCAGTGTTGTTATGCTATTTCCACCGGCTGCTTCTCTGAAGCCACCCTTTGAGACGGGTGATGTGTGGGATTCACAGCACAGGGGGCAGGGGAAAATAGGTTCTCATTACTTTCTTGAGAAAATTCTCATGGGTGTTGTGGAATGGGATAGAGTACCTTACCCCTTAAGTAGCTGCCTTAAAGTTAATTGAACTATATGTGGCGTAACATGCTCCTCAACTTAAGTGTAACAGAATTTGGCCTTAGCCAGCAGCCATCCTCATTCCCCGTATACCATGGTGGAAAGCACTGACTGAAAACCAGACCTTCAAAAACAAGTGCCTAAAGTCAGACTCTTATGTCTATAGCTGAGCACCTAAATAAAGGAACAAATTTCCAAAATTGCTGAGCACTCAGTATTTGCATTGCTCAGCAATTTTGAAAATCAACCTGCTTGCACAGGTGCTCAACTTTGGCTTTAGGAGCCAAATTTAAAACACCCATTTTTGAGAAAATTGGCATTGACAGAAAATAATAAATACTTTCTGCATGGAACAGTATCAAAAATTCAGCATAGGCAGAATCTGTTAGAGAAAGTCACCTCCTTACATAAAGCACAGTCAGTCATTTCTGCTTAAGATTGCCATTTGGCACTGACATTCACTTAATCAAGCACTCGACCAAAGGTCACCATGCTTTCTGGAGGAAATATTATGAAATCAGATTGCATATCATCAAATTCTGAACTATTTGTTACATAACCTATTATTTAATGATACACTCTGCTTTACGATTGTCAACTGCTTTCTGTTTATGATGGAAAGTCCCAGGAGGTTTTTATTTGTTCTGAGCTTGGGAAAATGTCAAAAGAAGACTTCTGTTGTGTGTGACACAACACCACTTCTTGTGGTATTTAGAAAAATCCCACGTATTTGATTAATACTGAATCAAAAAGATCTTTGATGATGGGGAAAACACCACCCCAAACAATAACAAAAACAAGGACAGCACTAGCCCAATTAAGCTTTGCTAAATATTTTTGGCCTAACTTCTCCAAACTACATTGCAATGTGTATAATGCAAAGAATAATGTTATACTGAGCAGGTATTTCAGGTGAAGTGAAGTGTACAAAAGCTCCCAGTTAAAGACATATTGCCTACTTCATGTAGGCTTATTCCACTTTCCCCCATGCAAAACTTTCCCCCAAGTACCCCTCTTAATATTTGGCTCCTAAATCAACCCAAGGTGTTTTGGGGTTGTTTTTTTTTTTTTGCTTTTTTTGTTTTTTTTTTCTCTGATCATTTCAAGAATATGGTTTTTGAACTCAGAGCCCAATTCTTGGATGCTATTTGCTCCCTCTTCACTCAGCAGCCAATCTTATATTTTTATTCCAATTGTGAAAAATTTTAGGATCTTTCTTTTTGGTTCTCTGGACCCTACATTATGCGATAGTGTTGGGAAAAATAGAGTTTACCCCTTGTGATGTTATTGATATAATCTGGGACCATATAGAACATGGTTGCAAACAAAGTCCTGTAATGGCACCAAATCTTATGTAAAGGGGGTCATATAAGGTGTCTAAGACCAGGTTATGAGTTGCTGGTTATGATTACACTGTCTGTATGCATGTATCATTTTTTAGTTGAAGTTATGAATATTGGCTCTGTACTGTCTGTACTTCAGACTTATGCTATGCTTCTGGGTGACATCCCAGACAAGTTTGTGTTAGCTCTACCTAGCCTGCTTGATGGTCCATTAAGGACCATCAGCTATACAACTGACCCACTGAGAGAAGGCAGATACGCCTTGTATTCAGCGAAGTATGCAGGAACTTGTCCATGTGACTCCAGACTCCATTTTGCTGTAATTTTCCACAGTAAGAACAAAGAGGCTCTTACACCTGGAAAAAACTATAAAAGGCTGATGCCTCATCTCCATCTTGTCTTCAGTCCTGCTTCTTACCTCTGGAGGGACTTTGCTACAAACTGAAGCTCTGAACAAAGGACTGAATGACCCATCCCAGCGGGGGATGTACTCCAGGGACTTGATTTAAACCTGCAGTTTATTTTACCACTGCTACAAGCCTGAATCAAGAACTTTGCCATTGCTGCATTAATTGATTCCATGTAACCAATTCTAGCGCTCATCTATATCTTTTTCCTTTTATGAACAAACCTTTAGATTTTAGATTCTAAAGGATTGGCAACAGCGTGATTTGTGGGTAAGATCTGATTGATATATTGAACTGGGTCTGGGGCTTGATTCTTTGGGATTGAGAGAAACTTTTTCCTGTATTGGGGTGTTGGTTTTCATAACCATTCATCCCCAGGACAAGTGGCATTGGTGGTGATACTGGGAAACTGGAGTGTCTAAGGAAATTGCTTGCATGACTTGTGGTTAGCCAGTGGGGTGAGACCAAAGTCCTCCTTGTCTGGCTGGTTTAGTTTGCCTTAGAGGTGGAAAATCCCGAGCCTTGGGCTGTAACTGCCCTGTTTTAAGTGATTTGTCCTGAATTGGCACTCAGTTGGGTCCCGCCAGAACTGCATCGTTATACCCCTACACAGCCCTGCAGCTTAAAATACACAGAACTTGTGTAACAAGTACTCTATGCCCATTACAGCTGCTGGCAGAGGAACTGGCTCCGATATTACCTCCCACAGCCTCCTTCAGCTCAGCCAGTTTGGTTGGGTAGTTGTTTATTTCTCTTTTCCTTTCATCTCCCTGACCTTTTTTTCTAATATGTTGAACAGTGTTTGGAGTCAGTGATGAATGAGATGTGATGATGAAAATCATACTAAGGATGCAATGTGTAGGCTTCTTTCTCGGGCAGCACAGATATCAGACAAGTAGGAGGAAAAACAGTAGAAATCTGACAAGTTTAGCCTGCTGACAGCCCATGTTTATGAGCTCTATAAAGAATACAGATCAGAGAGAAAAGAGGAAGAGATGACTATGGCATAATAAATCTTAGCCATAGTGTTTTCCACCAAAAAACTGAAGAAATAAAATCAAGTTTTGGATGCTGTTAATGGTTAGGCTGTCACAGGATAGAACCTTTTCACTGTCTGCTTCTCTGGATGAGAAGGTTCATTAGACTTCTCTGTATAATACCTATGAGCTGCAGCCGGAAAAATACAGAACTTCTCTCCCTCCAGACCGCAAGGCATTTTGGACAGCAAATAAGTTGGGTATTCTGGTTCAAATGCACAGGGTAGTGTGTCTGTCTCCTATGTACCAATAAGATCCTAAAATATCCAATGGGAAAACTATGGTGTATAATATATTTTTTAATGAATTAATGTTTGTAAAGTACTTGGCAGATTAAGAAAAAAATAATTGGCCAAATCCTGAAGCTCTTATACACAGACAGTTTCACAGCTTTTGTAAATCAATGTATCTCTACTAACTTCAGTGGAGCTATACCAGTTTATACCAGCTGAGACTCTGGCCCTCAGTTCAGACTTCAGGATTTAGCCTATTATGCACTTTGTAAATATTTAGAGTACTGATGCTTGGGATTTTTTTCCACTAATCCCTAGCCTCTAGACATGATACATATTTCCTCCCATCATATTAATGTATCTGACGTAAACATGGCTCAGATTTCCTTTGCATTAAACTTTAGATTGTCTTTTTTATTTAACTGCAGTCTCAGGCAATTTCCCATGGCAAAAATGTACCATACAATCTCAAGGAATCCTGAAATCACCATTCACTGAAAAAGAAAATATTTAAAAAATAGGAGAGGGATCAATGTCCCATTCTCCAGTGACCTGTTCCATACATATTATAATTGACATACTTTATTATACATTTCAGTGACACCTAAGTATGACAGTCAAAATGTTGCAGCAATTAATGTAATTTATATGTGTATTTATACAATGCAATTTAGCCCACACATTTTTACAGTTAATATATGCTTCAAATCCCCTAAAAAATGCAGTGTATATACTTTATTGTGCATAAATTAACTAAGTAAATGGGGCATTCGGCTAATATTAAGTCAGAATTAATTCTGTAATGATATTAATTACATGAGGCCTTCCATGTTTGTAATCCTGACTGATCCAGTTTCTGTTATCAAACATTGTGTGGGATCAACATAATAGATTGGTGATGTAGGCGTCCATGAATATTCTCCGTGTGGAACATGTCTTCAGTGCTTGTGAAAGGCTCAATGCAACTCCCATCGAAGTCAGTGTAAGTCTTTCCATTGGTTTTAATAGGAGTTGAATGGGGCAATGAGGAAAGTTCCCCACAGCGGTTATATTATATGAGAAGGTTCCATCAATATCAGTAATGACTTACAGGAACTGAAGACAATGAAAATCGAGCTGTTTGACCAACACTGAAATGAAAACCCATGTTCTCCAAAAAGATAAGTACATGGGTAGAGAAATGAAAGCAAAGATACTACAAGTAAACAACTATTTTTTAATTTTATTTTTTTAAGGCAGGAACTTTAATTATGATTAAGGAATTGTTTCTTTTAGAGTTACAGCTGGATTCATTTTAATTAAAATAAAAATTACACACAGGTCTTACACAGCACTTTTCATCTGATGTCTCAAAGAGGTTTGAGGAAGACAAGCATTATTATTCCCATTATATACATGCCAAAGCAGAGGCACAGAAAAGTGAAGTGATTTGAACAAGGCCACACAACAGGTCAGTGGCAGAGCCACAAATGGCAATCAGACTTGCTGACTCCCAGTCCAGTGAAGTTGCCATTGGACAACACTGCCTCTCAGTTAAAATATAGCAAACATTTAATTTAAGAATCAATGTTAATAGTAGAAGCCAGTTTTAAAAGTGTGAGAAAGCTTTGTGGGAACAACTTTTGTGAAAATAAGGTTCTCCAAAGATGGCCACTTGCAGTCTTTCTTGGAATTCTTCATAATCTATTTCACATCTTTAAGCAGATATATGCTAAATATAGTCAAACATATGCTAAACATTACCACTACTATAACCTACTGTAACACTTACTAACACTAAATGTACACTCACCTCCATGACAACATTCATTTCCCCCCACAACATTTAATATTATACCCCATGGATATTTTGGCTACCGGTTAGTCATTCCCTGCCAAAAGTAAACCATGTTCAGGCAAATAAAATCCACTGTTTCTTTTATTAAGTGTCCTCAGTTCACAAAGGATACAAATACGATACAGGTTCCAGCCCAGGTACAAGATCTTACACTTTAGCTTAAATTGTAGAGGCTCATGCTTTTAGTTCTTGAGGTCCTCTGTTCAATCCCAGATGTCAGCCAAGATGGCGGTCAACACTACATCATCAGAATGCAAACCCAGGTCTCCCACATAAAACTGCAGACTAGCATCAATAGGCTAGCAGACAAGACATAAATGGCCTAATTTACAGATGTGCTGACAATTCACATGTCTTGCTACTTAGCACTTCTGAAAATCAGGCCACATGTATAAGTATAACATTTGAAAAAAAGATATGAAATATTTGAAAAAAAATATTAACATAAAATCATTAAGAGCAACCATTTATGGGTCAAAGAAACATTATATAGTCTGAGCAACAGAAGTCATCCGTCCAGATACTAACAGTGGTAGAATATCTTCCTAGTGTCCTAGATAGTAATTCAAAAATGTGTCTATGCTCTATGTAGTCTATCTAATGTTTGAATCTGGTAAACTTTGAGTATGTGCAAAACTGCATTGGGAATAGTGTCCAAGTGATCATAGAATATTCACTGGGTTATAATTCAACACAGAATCAAATCTAAATGATATCAAAGAGTGTCTGTTTTCTCCCTCTCATCATTCAACTGTTACCCATCATTTACTACTGTCTCAGCATTGGCCCATAGGTAAACAGCACTGTTAACAAATGCAGAACTGGTTTTGCTTCTAAAATCATGCAAATCATCAGGGCCACAGAGGATTCAGGGGGCCTGGGGCAAAGCAATTTCAGGGACCCCTTCCATAAAAAAAAAAATTACAATACTATATTCTCGTGGGAGCCCCTGTGGGGCCCGGTGCAAATTGCCCCACTTGCTCTCCCCCCATGGGCGGCCTTGGGAAAAATAAACCTTTTGCATCTCGGCACAAATCCAGTTTTGAGAAAACTTCTTTACAAGGTATCACTGGTTCTCAGCATCAGCTACTGCTAAAAGGCACTAAAGCGCATTAAAAGGGTTGGACAAATATGTGCCGTCAAAACTGTTTCTGGATCAAAAACTAGGGGTTTTTAAAAAGCAGAAAAAAATCACAGTCAACATCTGCTTTCCTTCAAAATTTGTTGTGGTTTTTTTAATTGAAAAGCTGAAATTAGTCTGCCATAATCTGAATATCGTTTGGGGCTTCAGAAGTGTGTGGCCAAATATCTGCTGCTCACTGTGTTTGATTGTTTAAAGAAATAATAAAAAAATTCTGCTTAAAAAAATATCCAAAACTTTTTAAACCATCTCAGCTTGTGACCAAATGCCTGAGCCCATCCAGTCAGAGATTTTTCCAGGTTTCTGATACTCTGCTGGCTTTCTTGATTCATATCTGTCTCCATAACTTTGGGTTCATTTAGGTTAGAATATAAGAACAGCCATACTGGGTCAAACCAAAGATCCATACAGCCCAGTATCTTGCTTACCAACAATGGCCAATGCCAAGTTCCCCAGAGGGAGTGAACCTAACAGGTAATGTTCAAGTGATCTCTCTCCTGCCATCCATCTCCACCCTCTGACAAACAGAGGCTAGGGACACCATTCCTTAACCATCCTGGCTAATAGCCATTAATGGACTTAACCTCCATGCATTTATCTGCTTCCTAGAGACTGGCTCCATGGGGTCCCTCACAAACTGGAGACGTTTACTGTGGGTTTGTCTTTAGTATAGCTTATGTACATACTCTACAAACTGAGCATTTGAGCTTGTTCCAAATCTGGGATGAGCCTATGCTGTGAAAACTGAAATGCTCAAAATAGCACATGCATGTGAATTAAATTACCCCAAGGGTTCTCAAACTGGGAGTTGGGACCCCTTAGGGGGTCACGAGGTTATTACTGGGGGCTGCGAGCTGTCAGCCTCCACCTCAAACTCTGCTTTGCCTCTAGCATTTATAATAGTGTTAAATATATTTAAAAGTGTTTTTAAATTTATAAGGGGGGGTCACACTCACAGGTTTGCTATGTGAAAGGGGTCACCAAGTTTGAGAACCACTGAATTAACCCCTCTGGAGCCTCGGGGAATGTAGGGGAGGAGGGTCTCCCTTGGTAGAGTTGGGAAGGATATTGCTCTTCTCATGTGATCCCTCCCCCAGTGGCTAATTTTAAATGAAGCTACCCTCACCAGACATGAATCTCTCTGTGGCACTGAGATTAAATATAGACTATAATTTGGTATTTGAGAAGTGAAAGGGATGGTAGTCCTAATGGAAAAGCTAACAGCTTGGCTCTTCTGCAAGCCTCAAACTGCTGAATGAGCTTTAGGGTAGGGAAGGCTGTGCCTCCCAAACTGCCTGGCCCTGACCCCTATCTGACCCCTACGCACTTCCTGCCCCCCAACTGCCCGCCCCCCTCAGAATCCCCCACCCATCCTGCTCCTTGTCCCCTCACCATCCCCCAGAGACACCCCACCACCACCCCAGGACCCCACCCCTGCTTTCTGTCCCCTGACCGCCCCCTCAACCTCTGCCCCCTCCCTGCCCATTAGCCACCCCCCCCCCACAGTCCTGGCCCCTTACCTTCAGCTCCCCTCTCACCCGGAGCCTCAGCGGATTCAGGAGCTTTGCTCGACAGAGGCAGAGTGTCTCCAGTGGGGCCTGAGCCCCTCCCCGCTCAGAGCCGCATGGTCAGGGGGCGGGGCTGTGAGCTCCATGCTGAGCTCAGCTCCCTCCGCTCAGCCTGGAGCTCGCAGCCTGGAGCCTGGAGCTCGCAGCCCCGCCCCCTGACCTGACCTGCTCAGAGTTGCACGGTCAGGGGGCGGGGCGGGGGCTCAGGGCCCCGCCGGAGCCATGTTGCAGCTGTGTGGGGTGCTGCTGGATGGGCTGAGGCTCCAGAAGAGGGGAGGGAGCCTTAGCCATGCTCGTGGGGTCCCCTGCGGAGCTTGGCGCCTGGGGCAAATTGCCCCACTTGCCCCTACCCTGGGTGGCCCTGCAAATCGTATTCCACATATAATTCAAATGTTGCAAAATTAGACCTCTTGACTTGTTCATTTTCAAGCATGCAGTCAGTGCACCTCCACTTTAATGGTAGAGTGACAAATGGATGAGGAAAACAATCCTGGAATTCTGCAAGTCAGGGGTCAGGGTCACAGCACTCTGAGAATTAAAAAGACAGGGCCTAACAAGGTAAATATAGCCATACAAACAAAACACACAGACTTTCATCAAGGCAAAGGTACTGGGCAAGTTTTTACATATAACTTGCAATTTTTGGATGCCTCAATTTGCTATTTCAAAAAAGCCCAATTTTCAGAAAGTGCTAGACACCTGCCTTTGAAAATCAGGCCTCTTTTAAGGAGTCTCAATTTGGGTACTCAAACTCACTAGTCACTTTTGAAAATTGTGACCACTGTCTCCTGGGTAAAAATAAATTACCTGTAGTAGATAACATGATTACTCTATGACTTTGTACGTGATAACAACATTTGATGGTTATGTAATAGCTTTCATCAAAGAACTTTACTAACATTAATTAGGTAAGCTTCTTGATACCCAGTAAATTGCTCAAATATTATATTAGTTCTACAAATTAGTAAACATATGTAGGGAGAGATCAAGTGATTTGACCAACATCATCCAGAAAGTCAAGAGTGGAACCTAGAAATTCTAATTTACAGCTGCTAATCTAATTATTAAATAGACCTGAATTACAGCTTGTTACCAATTACTTTATCAACGCCTACCCTGGTCACTATGTGCAGTATAATATAGCACATATTTATCATCAACTCTATTACATTTACTCTGGCTAATGGGATTCCTTCAGTCCCTGCAGAGAAAAGATTTTTACTGAAGGGGAATTATTTACTGGCAATTATGTTACTTGTAATTATTTTCTTTGAAAGTCTATTAAAATGTTTCTAGCTCTTCTCCTACAGAAAATAGGGAGGCTGTGGAACAGAGACTCTAATACACAAATTATAGCAGATATATAAACAACAAGAATAATAGAGAACAAAGGAGAAAAATCATAGGAATAACTAAGTAGTAATAGAACCATTATTCTCTAGAGAGACAATCCTATATGTACACTGTTGCAGCTACTGCCAATTAAACAAGATTACTTGCGTTAGTTATATTTTAGTATTTTTATGTTCAGCCATAGTTGACAACTGTTTGAATATTGACAAGCTGATAGCCGGAGGTCCAAATTTTCACTGACTCTAAATTATGCTTATTTAATTAAGCAAGAATTGGAGACACCAGGAATGATGGGTCTGATTCTCCGCTTAGTGCAGGACCAGAGGGGAAAAAAGGGAGCAAAGGCTGTAACCCACCCCTGTGCCTACCTAATTCTGGTCCTGGCTTCTCTCACTTGTGCCAGCATTGTGCCCCAGCCATGCCCACGCTTTCTCTCTCCCCACTCCCATCTAGTCCTAACCTGACCCTGATACACCTGATACACCTGACCCTGATACACCTCAGGGCTGAGGTGGACGGCAGGGGAAGAATGGTGTAGATCTCCACATGTGAGGAACCTCCCTTCTCTATTTGCAGGTATAAAAAGGTGCGAACCAGAAACCATGGAAGCTGTTTTAGACCTACTTTATGTTACATTTTTATTAGAAACCATTTTAAAAGGTGCCATTGGTCAACCAATCTAAAAGAAATGTAAAGAAAATAACTTGAGATTCAGTTAATTAAAAGTGCCTCAGGGGACCGTCCTGTGCTATATGGGACCATCCATCATAACATGCCAGAACACCATGCTGGAGAGAGAGGAAAAACAAGAAGGACTATGGTTTGTCTGAAATGTTGACTAGATATCACATTTACAGAAGGGATGAGACCATATAAGAGAGGTGGCTGCATCTAAAGACTATTTGTTATTTTGAAAATACATGTGACTCTTTAGTGCTGTCTTCACAGCAAAAGTGCCTGCAATTAAATATTTATTTTGCTATGAGAGTATTCCTTGCTTGCCTGCCATGTTATCCCAGAAGGTGTTAACTGAGACAATCAGAGTACCCATAATGAGCTGGAACTCTGAAGCAGTAAGTATAAGCAACTGAGGGCTCAGGAGGGCTAAGACACTGTGTTTGAGGGTTTCAGGGAGCCAGTTATGGAGCCCCACATCCAAAGGAAGGGTGGCAGACAAGTGGTCTGCCCCAGGAGTTTACCTTAGAGGACTAGAGCTAAGAACAGAGACCCAGCTTTTCCCAGACACCAGGGGATTAAAAACATGTGGGGATGTATAGGAGTGTTGTGAGAATACATACATTAGAAATTGTGAGTTGCTCAGATACCATGATAGTGGACGTTAGATGTAAATACCTATGGATAGATAGAATCATTGAGCTGGGAATATGGTGGGAGATACACAGCTGTCCTCTCATTGCATACTTCATTTGCTGCAAAACATCTTACGACTTAAAAACAGCAAGAATTGATTTATTTTAATGGGAAAATTGGATAGCAGCTAGGAGAAGAATTAAACAGCAGTGCACTCAACATTTCTTTCATTGTTCTGAGATTAGGCATTTCATGTGACGGGGAAAATCTCCATGTCACAAAAGGATATTTCTCTTATACCACAGCTGGAGGTGTGTGCTATAGAACAGTGCTTTCGCAAACTTAACATTGGGTTTGACCTGACCCCCACTGAAATAAAAATGTTCAGAAAGTTCTCCAGAAACCACAGATCCATCTGTTCCTCCATGCCGGCATCAAAAAAAAAAGAAGCTCATTGACTTGGAAACTAGATTGGGATTTTTGTCATTATTTCCAAATGGAAAATTAATAATGATGCATCAAAAACACACCAATTAATTAAAACATAAAAAAAGGGTTTTATTTTTAGTTAGCATGATGTAGTTACTTATTAAATATAGAGAGCAGAATGCAAGATCAAAGTTATCATAGAGGTCAAACTGCTCCCAGCATCAGAGGGGCATGTTGCAATGAAATCAATGGGAGTTACAGACATATCACTAGGGGCTTGGTCCAAAGCCATCATTCAAATAACAAGTTTTGGAAGAATCAGTAGATCAGTCTATCTAGTGACCTTGCCACTTTACACTGCTTAGATGGCATAAAAGAAATGGATACTGCCTGTATTTGGGAAAATCAAATTATCCCTGGTCAGGAAAGGAGCTCTCAGCTGGCAGAAAGTTTGTGTAGCTGGCTCTTATGCCACCCTCCATCACAGATCCTGACTTGACGGGTGTGCTGGGTGGTACAGGAGAAACATATATATATATGAAAGAGACCTGAATGTTCATAAACAGTTTGTTAGTAGATAAGGTTCCAGCAGATGGCAGTAGTGAGATGGAGTGGCCTCCTTCTATACTTGAGAGCAAGGGACCACAACTCTCCCTCTGGTGGGTGGAGCCAAAGCTGACCTGCTCCCCTCACTGGAAGTACTGGGGTGATCTGAGACCTGGTGGAGATAGGAGGGCCTGGTCCCTCTACCCCTTGCCACCAACCCTGCCCTGGGATGGTGGCCTATTCACCCCTAGACCAGAAAGCCTATGCTTTGCTTGTGGTCTTCCCCAGCCAGGAGATTATGGGCCACAGTCTGTTTGCTTGCAATCTGCTTTAGCCATGAGGCTTAGGAAAAAGCCTACTCCCTGCTCTGCCCCGCCCAGAGGGACAGTGCCTCCCTGATAGAATGTTAAGTGCTGTCTGCCCCAGCCAGGAAGTTATGGGCTACAGACTGCTTGTGCTCTGCACTGCCTAGAGCAGTTGTGGACAACCTGCAGCCCCCAATCCACACACAGCCCATCAGGGTAATCTGCTGGTGGGGCGCCAGTTTGTTTACATTTGCATGGCCACCCGCAGCTCCCAGTGGCCGCAGTTCGCAGCTCCCAGCCAATGGGAACAGCGGGAAGCGGTGGCCAGCACATCCATGTGACCCACGCCACTTTTTTGAAGCTCCTATTGGCCGGGAATGATGAACTGTGGCCACTGGGAGCTGTGGGCAGCCATGCAATGAAACAAACTGTCTTGTGGCCCACCAGTGGATTACCCTGATGGGCTGCAGGTTGCCCACCACTGACCTAGAAGGAGCTAGAACTGCAGACTGATAATTATTGTTTACCCCTGCTGGGGGCTATGAGCTGCTTACTGCTCTGGCCAACCAGTAAGACCTGAGCCGAGTACTGCTACCTGATGCAAGTGAGGAATCACTACAGTGACACTCAGAATATTTAGCACAATTCCTGGGTTTTCTAGGATCAATAAAATGTGTTGCATTGTACAGTGCAAATGGTTTCCTGGTGCAGGATTTTTTCATGGCATTCTTAACACTGGGAAGCAGAAGGGTGCATGTGGCTGGATCGTCAATCACCAATGCCAGTTCTCAGTTGGTGGATGGTCCAGATGACATATGATGCTCTGATCTATGCCAAGCAATGGGGCTAGTGTTGAGCAGGGAAAGGAATCGGAGCTGTAGTTGGCATGCTGATGTCTCATTCCTTTCTCCTGTGCTAAGCCAGTGGCAGATTAGCCACTGGGTCAATGAGGCCCATGCCTGGGTGCACCCAGAAAAATGGGTGCCTCTGCCCCTACCGCCAGGAAGCAGCATCAGGGCACAGGGGCTTGTCCCGTTCCACCCACCTGGAACTCCTGCTGGGAGCAGGGGAAGTCACTGCTCCCCAAACCCGCTCCCCAGCAGGAGCACCGGGGGCAGTAGGGGAACTGCAGGTGCAAGGGGTGGGGAGAGAAACCCACTTGCTCTGGCCAGGGTCCCTCAAACCCCTAATCCACCTCTGCACTTTGCATATATAGGCACAAGAGAAAATCTGGCTCAATTTATACTCTAGGAAGTGTCATTTCTGTTGAACAGGAGGGTTCTAGAATATGAACCTGACACTAAACATGACCTGCTGCACCTTACAACTAGCCATGGTCAAATACATCATCTCCTAGATCGCAGCATGTAAAATTCATGCAATTTTTCAAATTACCTTCCTTATAAATATATTTATGTACATTTTTGTACTGATAAATACACATGGTCCCAAAAGTGACCTCCATTTCTCCAAACTGCATAACCAACTTCTTAAAATAAATTTAAAGGATTTCTGTAAACAGTGACCTCTGAGGTGCATGTAAGTGCACTTAGATGATTGAAATCCAATAAAAACAACTGTTTACATTTTGGTGTCCTATGATGAAAAGGTGGACATATCAGAGCTTTCGTGTTGGTGTCTCCATTAACCCTACAGGATGGGAGGAAATAATCTTGACAACATGGCCATTGGCATTCTAACAACTTTACAGCAGGATGCAAAGGAGATTTCTGCGCCTAAGATGTTCACATTAGCTAGCTGCTAATGTGATAATATTTCAAGAAACCCATTCCACCAAGGAATCTCAATTACAAATCAGGGTTTATCAGCTTGAAGTTGCCACTCATCATCAACAGTTCAGAATCTGCACTTGTGTGAAACTTGAACTTAAGTTTCAAGTACTTGGAGAATCTGAGGAAGGCAACATCATCACCTGGCACTTTATATTTGCAAATGGAGTAAATATGCTGAATATTTACCACCTTCCACCCCGCCCCTTTGGAACAGTAGCAACATCCTCCCCTGCCTTTTGTTTCAAATACTGCAGTGGTATGCGGAGACTTCATTTCACCTCTACACAATTGCCAGCCACCTGATGCCCTTTGATTGGGCAATTGCTGTCAAACTATCCTGCCTTTATGAGCTAAAACAGTTTCATACTCACCACTCAGCTTTTTGGGATACCAGAGCTCATTTTTTTACTTCTGCAGATATTCCATTTTCAATCTCACAGCATACATTTGGAAACTTTCCACACTCATAGCATCAGCCCCTTTTAACAGAGATAGCAAGTCTAGAGATTGCACCGGCTCAGGTCAACACATAAAAGAGATGGAACTTCTGGTGTGCTAGTTGGGAACACTTCAGACAAGAAATACACAGGGACTCCTCATAGTTAGGGAATTATAGCATATAGCTATATGATATAGCTATATGCTATAATAGATATGATAGATATATCATCTACTGATGATATGAACTGGCTTACAAGGTCTTCTCTGAGACTTTAATAAGTGTGGCTAGAAAGTTGACATGTTTTCATAGGGCATATACCCCAGGCTCTGATGATGTCAATGACAACCTCTATCAAAAAGAGATACAGCCTGCTTCACCGGATACACACACACACACACAAAAGCCACTAATATGGAATGTCTTAGTGTTAAGAAGCAAGAAAGTTAGCATGAATGTTTTGAATGTCTAGACTTCATGTGCTCAGGACATAGGATTTGGGACCTTCTTTGTAACTTTTGGGCAAAGGAAACCCCTAGATGCCCTACACATCTCAACAAATGCGGCGGCAGCCCAACCTGTGACCAACAGCTGACCACTAACTTTAAATAGAGAATATGACTGTAAGGTATTGCCACTCACAAAGTTTTGATCTACCCCCTCAGCCAACTCTAGCTTCTCTCAGACATTCACTAGGCAGGGAACTCTGATTTCATTCTTAAAAATCTTACAAGGCTCTTGAGCTAGTCAACATCCATGGGGAGTTCCTGTATCATATGAGCTCATCCTGTTGCAACCTTCTGTTAAGATGCTATAATATTTATCTGGAATGCAGTACTGTTCCAAAGATCTTGCAGAAGTCACACTTAGTGCACTTCTAAAGCCCGGAAGGAAGACGGATGACCCAAAGGACTTTAGCCTAATCACTCTGATCAGTGTCACTTTTAATCACCTTAAAAATCTGGTACTTAAATGACTCTTGCCTTTAATCAACCCACAATTACCTCATCACCAGGTATGGTTTCAAACAGCTTGTAGTACTGAGGATGAAGTGTTTATTGAGGATGCCTTTGAGGCAGGAGAGCAGGTTGGCACTGTTTTTGTTAACCTTTCTTCAGCATACTACAAAGTTTGGCACCATGAAATAGTCTTAAAATCATATTCCTTGGTCCCAGACAAGAAACTTGTAGAGTTTTTAATGCAGATGATTTCTGAAAGAATAGTGCTATCAAGTGTAGAGATGGTTCAAGGCTGTATGAACCAATGACTTCCCCGGGGGCTGTACTCACTTTCATGCTCTTTGATATAAATACAACTGTTCTGGTGCTCATCTCAACAATTGAGTTTGTGTACTCTGAGGACAACTGCCTGGCAATAGCCAGAAAAGCTCTGTAGAGCTGGAGTCCTGCCTCTCATCTGACCTTGATGTACTTACCAAGTACTTTTTGAAGTGGCGACTTAAACTAAATGCACTAAAAACTGTTTCATCTTGTTTACATCACAGTAGCTGGTTAGCTCATCAATAACTGCAGTTCCTTCTAAATAATCAGTCCATCATTTTTTAACCCTACCCAATTTGTCTGGGGATGAAGCATGGCCACTGTTTCTCCTTTCAACCATAAACCTAGAAGATATGCTAAAATCTATTTGAGAATCCACTTCTTTGCATTTTATTGGCAACTCATGAAGCACCAATGCCACAAACTTATGGACATCTACCAACGCCCTCCGTTCAGCATCATGGAGCTCCAGATGTCATTGTTACAATGATCAACTCTACCCTTCACATCCTCACTGGTGTGACCTGGACAACTCCAGTCTCCAACCTTCTGGTACCGGTTGGCATTGGTCCCCTGACGATTAGGTGTAAAGGCAGGGCCCTGGCCTCCTTACTGCATTCAGACAACTATCAAGATATCTTACTTCACAATTTCATCTCAAAACACACAAATTATTTGCTGAAGTAAAGATGTCTCTTCCTTGAAATAGTTGACCGTCTCAGACAATTCATCAGACATGACTTTTCTAAGGAACAGCAGCAGCAACAGATGATGCAGGACTATACTTTGTGTCAATGGTGCATTTCTTAGCAGATGGACAGCTCAGATCTGCATCCCCTGCCTCTCTGGATCAGCTGTTGCATGTCCCTCAGAACAACCTTATGAACCCAAAGATCCATTTTTGTTAGAATAGGATACATTGTGGTCCTGGACAGTTTAACTTTCATTTTTACAGTCAGGTCTTCTTGAGCTCCCCATTCTTCCCCTGTGGAGCTCAAGAACAAACATTGTGCCATTTGGTTATCAAATGCTCTCTTATGATCTTAAAGATGGATGGATGTGCTTGACATCTTCTGGTACTGCTGCTGATGTAGAGGGGCTACATCTTTTACCTAGCATCTAATTCACTGTTTATGCCTTCAGAAACCATACTCCAAAAGAAAAAGAAAAGGTCAAATTTCAAATGTGGGATTTTCTTCTGTACTCTGTGGCACATAATAAATGAATACATCACATTTCAAGATACCAGATCAGTGAGAACATGAACGTTGTGTCAGTCAGTTACTTGTTGCAAGACTGCTTTGTGTACATACATTATTCTGCAAATTGTGTATTTTCACTCTCTATAAGACAGACATCTAAGTTTTCATCACCCATGCGATCACACATTGTTCTTTTAGCTGTTTCTAGGTCAGTGAGTTTCAAACTTTTTTACTGGTGACCCCTTTCACATCGCAAGCCTCTTAGTAAATTAAACACACTTTAAAATATATTTAACACCATTATAAATGCTGGAGGCAAGCAGGGCTTGGGATGGAGGTTGACAGCTTGCATCCCCTCCTGTAATGACCTCACGACCTCCTGAGGGGTCCCGCCCCCCAGTTTGAGAACCCCTTCTCTAGGTCTTTTGGAATAGATGAGGATCATAAGACTCTTACTGAACAGCAAGAATATTATCAAACAAGTGCAACTTTGCAGCACTGACTGGTGTCCATCTGTGATGTCAGAAGGGAATTCCACTACGCTAAAGAGCAGTTCCCCAGAGCCTAAGGGGCAGTTCAGCTGTGGCTGAAGGCACTGCTAAACCCATTAGGTATAATGTATCACGCACCCTTTGCATCGATCCTGTAACCTATGATCACAGCACAAAGGGGCACATCCAGCCACCTACTCTGTGGCTGGCCCCTTCACAGTGAAAATGATGTGGCTCCACTGTGCTACAGGGGGCCTTGGTGCATGAGTGGCAAACAAAGGGTGTTCACTTGGTCTATGTGAGATCTGCTTGGCAGCTTGTAGGTTTCAGGAGGGGTTGGACTTGGGAGGGTTGGGGAATAGAAGGCTGGGATATAGTCACCACTGTCTCAGGAGAGTGTGGCACACATATTGGGGGATGCAGAGCACATAAAGAACTGTAAAGGCTATCCCAGTCATTTCACAGCCTGGGTGGGGTGTAGACCTCCTGGCTACAATCCCATCTGCCCTGTTATGCATACTAACAACTGGACTCAGGATTTATTACTCAGGGAAGAAATATTAGAAGTTGTTATCACACAGGAAAACCTTGTCATTGTTGGTTGCTTGACACAGGGTCGGTGCAGGTTCTCCCACTTTTGTGCCTGAACTCTGTGTTTAGGCTGGTATAATAAAAAGCCTTCCATGCCTTCTTTTGCTAGATCACCCAAGTGTCTTTATTTACAACATTTGTGCAGTTCCCCAGTCTCCCCACAGCTAGCGCCCCACAGACCCTTCCCAGGGTCTCCTGCCTTTAAGGCTCCCCTCTTTGGTAAGGAGGCAGCAATACTACCCTCCTGTCTCCTCCCAGTCTAGCCTCCTCACTGAGGTTTGTTCAGGGTTTTTTATAGCCCTCCCATGCCTCAGCCCAGCTGTCAGCACTCAGCTCAGCAGGTTCCTCTGAGCCAGCCCTGATTAGGGTGTGCAGCTGGGCTCCCTCCTGAATACCTTTGTCTCTACCCTGGCCTCCTGGCCACAGAGCAGACTGCAGCCAGCATTTTGGCAGGGCTTTGAAGGGGGGTGGGGTTACCTCTGCCCTGCCACATTGCTATACACTGTATTTGCTCTACCTTTCTTTGTTACTATTGAATCACTCTTCTCTAATTCTTAAAGAGCAACAGATCATGTATTGGAAGGCAGTTGTGAAAGTGCCAATTTCATTTTAAAAAAGAAAATGAAACTCCCTTCAGCATCTCTCACATATCTACTAAATCTGATTTACAAAACTTTATCTTATATATGAGGTGCCAGAAGAAAGCTCCCCTACTTAAAAGGTTAAGCTGAAAGGTTTTTTATCAGTTATGATCTGAGCTACAGGTGCTTTTTCCAAGGACAACATTTGACACCAACACCACCTAAAAGAGAGCAGGAGGCTGTATTTTTTACATTGCATTAGTTGTAAGTGCTGTTCTCAGCAGTCAAAGGTGAAACACAGAATCCTGAACTCAAGTCCTTGCTAGAAAGGACTCATTAAATCAACTTATATAACATAACATAGTATTTTCACTGCTAAAAGGGCTGAAGGGGTGTCATCTTTTTTTAAAATAAAGTTAAAACATTAATGGTTTCTTCTTATGAACTTCTAACATAAGAAATTAACCCAGACTGTTACATTTTGAGAACTAAAGACAAGCAATTCAAATATAGAAAAGCAACAGGGTTAAGTCAAACAGCAACTGTTACAGGCAACCACTGAAAATGTTGACTTTCCATCTCATGAGGAAGACATCTTTTGGTCTGTTAGTTCTGTTACTGAGCAGCAGAATAGAAGTCTGAGTGCAGGAACAGAACCCAAGGCTTTGCTGATGGGAGAGAAAAAGAATTGATTTTTAATGGTTTTCTTTTTTCATTTACATGTAATTTTAAAAGTCTCCTTGGATAGGATTATTTCATAGATTTCTTGGATTTTAAGGCCAGAAGGGACCATTAGATCAGCTAGTCCAGTGGTTCTCATACTTTTGTATTGGTGACCCCTTCCACATAGCAAGCCTCTGAGTGCGACCCCTGCCCCGTACAAATTAAAAACATTTTTTTTTATATTTAGCACTATTATAAATGCTGGAGGTGAAGCAGGATTTGGAGTGGTGGCTGACAGCTCATGACCCCATGAAGGGTCACAATCAGTGTTCCCTCTAATTTTTTACATCCAGGTGCAGAATGAATTTTGTTAGTTGCACCAATATGGAGGTGATGTGTGATACATCACCTTTATATTGGTGCACATAACAAAATTAATATGGTTGGGGTAGGGTCGAGGGGTTCAGAGTGTGGGAGGGGGCTCAGGGCTGGGGAAGAGTGTTGGGATGTGGGGGTGTGAGGGCTCTGGCTAGGGGTGGAGACTCTGGGGTGGGACTGAGGATGAAGGAATTGGATGTGGGAGGAGACTCAGAGCTAGGGTTGGGGTGGGGGAGGATGAGAGCTATGGCTGGAGGTGTTGGCTTTGGGGTGGGGATGGGGATGAGGGGTTAGGGATTCAGGAGGGGCTCAGGGCTTGGGCATAGGGTTTGGTGCAGGGGGTGAGGGCTCTGGCTAGTGGTGAAGACTCTGAAGCGGGCTGAGGATGAGGAGTTTGGGATGCAGGAGGGGGCTCAGGGCTGAGGCAGAGGCTTGAAGTGTGAGGGAGGGGCGGTGCAGGCTCCAGCTAGGGGTGAAGGCTCTGGGTTGGGGCCAAGGTGAGGGGTTTGGAATGAAGGCTTCTCTGGGGTTGTGGTGGGGAGAGAGGACTCTCCCAAGCCCTCTGTTGCTGCAGCAGCTTGGGGCTGGGTGAAAAGCGCCTCTCCCTGGCCACGGCAGCTCCGGCAGGCCTGGGCCAGGCTGAGGGAGGGGATCCTCTTTCTGGCAGCTCCGATGGGAATGGACCTGGGCTGAGGGAGGCGCACCTCTCCCTGCCTGCCTGTATGGTCCTTCAGAGCCTGCTGTGTGGCCACGTAGCTTACAGGGAACGTAGGTCACAACCCCCAGTTTGAGAACCCCTGATCTAGTCAGACCTGCTACATAACATAGGCCACAGAATTTCATTCAGCTACTCCTGTACTGAGCCCACTAACTAGTGTTTTGCTTATAACTTGGGTATTTTTGTGGACCGTTTCGAATAGAGCAGACTGCAGGGTAGTTTCTCCTTTTTGAAAATCAGAGAGGTGGCAAACAATGGCAGATGGCACCACACATTTGTTCCAGTAAAATACACCTAGGGAAAAATAGGAGAAAGGGGCAGGCTAACAAATACCAGGGAACTCAAGAGTCAAAGAGTAGAGGAATCAGTGTAAAAAGGCACCAGAGAGTTTTGAAAGAATAGCTGCATTCCTGTAGGGAATAGAAACATAACCAGAAACCACAGTCATGCTGTATTTAATATTGGAAGCTATAAACAAATGCAGATAAGACCAACCTTTTTCAAATCAATTTGGGAATCCACAGGCTCATGGTGTAGGTGTCCCCAGTTCCACTCTAGTGAGACCCTATCACAGCTATGGAGATCTGAGATTCATTTGGTCCTCTCAACATGCCTCCTCTCAATATCAGGCTCCAGCATTGCTCACTGTGAGGTATCATTAGCTGCCAGTCTTGTTCAGAGAAAATCTGGGACCCAGTTTCTTGAATACTTAAAACAGAGATTATGCACAGGCCCACTAACATGTCATCCTTCTCAGACAACAAGTAGTTTTGGAGACAGTGAAGGAAAGAGAACCATCAGATGCCATTTGGATCTATACTCTGGTAAAAAAAATATTTATAAGCCCTTTGCTAGCTTACAGACTCAATAACTTTTGAAGGCAGCAGTCTTCCAACCACTCTAAAATACACAATATCCCTACCAGTGATCAAGAAACCATAACTCAGTGCAACTGATTGTGATTAATCTGAGCAAGAGCTTTGTCAAGCTTAAGATGAACAACAGTATTGCCAGTGTTAGGCCTAAAACTTCCGGAAGCCTCATAAAATGAGCTTCACAAAATTATCTTTAAAACAGCAATCTTTGCAAAATTAAGCTGCAACTTGTGGTCAAAAGACGCCTGCAACCAGACAACATTTTATGCTGACTCCTATATGGTATAATAGGTCATGCCCCCGGGTATGGCTTATTGAAACCACCTTTGAAACTTGTGGTTAAAAGATGCTGCAGCCAAAAAACTGATTCCTATGTAGGTTTGATGGGCTAGGCCTTTAGGCCTAGGTCATCAAGATAATCTTATCCACAATCAAGCCAACAGCCCATTTAGAGGTAAGTTACCTAGAGAACTAAGGAAAATCACAGTCAAGACAGTGGGCTATATATAGAAGTAAGCTATCTCCTTAAACATAACTTATAAACTAAAACAATAATTGACTACAAAAAAAATAAGTAAGCATGAATTATACAGCCAAAGCGATAACACTAAATTTGGTTGACCTACTTCAAAACACGGCAGGCAGATGAGATTGTACAACCTCAGGGGTGTGTGTGTGTGTGTGTGTGTGTGTGTGTGTGTGTGTGTCTTGGTCTAAGAATTTATTCTCTTTGATTGGTCTGTGTGTGTGTGTGTCTCTTGGTCTAAGAATTTATTCTCTTTGATTGGTCTGACCTGCATCCCCTGAACCGAGGAAACCTGAACTGCACCGACTATCTGCACCTGGCCAATGCAAAGAGTGGTCGACTAAAAGGTAGCATATTCTAGCAGGGTAAGGTTTTAAAGTAAAATAATCTGGTTGCATGCAAAATAACGTAACAGAGTAAAGAAGTCTGGGTTGCTCGAGCTGTTTTGATCTCAAGTTGCACTGACATTATAGTATTAAGAATGGTAGTGTTGGGATAATTTGATATCAGATTATATTAATGCTGAGTATTAAAAATAGTAGTAAAAGTTTACTTGTACTTGTGCTTGTCTTCTGTGTTGCATTTACAGCTGTAAGTCATTGAAAGCCTTTCTTGAGGAATAATCAGTAGTTTTCATTTCTTTATGCAGACACCACTTAACCTCATTACATCTGTGTTGGGTAGTGGGAAGTAGTGATCACCCAGAGCCCCATTTGGGCCCTGATGTGTGTCCTCTTCTTCCTGTATCTCCACAGTGATCTCACTGTCACCTAGAGTCTAATATTGTCTTCCTGAGCAAAGTGATTAAGAAGGTGATAAAGAACCATCTCCATCTACAGCTGATTTCTCCAAATAGCCTGACTGCTTCATTTCAGGCTTAGAACTGAGATATGACACAGAAATGAGGCTGCTCATGCTAGGAGAAGATAATCTGCAATGGACAATGGGCAAATATTTATTGTTATACTGATGATACCTCTCAGATGCTTTTAATACAGTAAACCATGAAAAGCTGGTGGCATGCCTTGAAGATCTGGCAGGAATGAAGTGCCTTAATAATTAGAAATAGAAAATATATATTTGTACATACATTTATTTAATACTTAAAACATTTCAGTTTACTTCAATAATATACCATTGTGGCAGTTTGGAATATCTGCATATGAAAAATATCTACCTTTAATAAATCACGCTTTCCTTTTCCATTTATTTTATTTTTTCTCTCTCTCTCCTCTCCACCCTCTCTTCATTGTGTATGCTTGACGCATAGTAATTGAAGATCCATAGTGTACAGCAATTTCATAAGACGAAGCATCAAATTACCTAGAACTCCAGTTGTGAAACAACTTAATGTTGCTTAGATACTCATCTCACCCTTGTGCAAACTTTTCTTGAGGCACCACTTTTCTTACAGTTGAGAAGAGCTGACATTCAAGATTAATGCAATTTGGTTTTTGATTTTTCGAGGACAGTCAAACACCAAACGTGATTTAATTTTGAATTATTGTATCATGAGGATTACTGTTAAACCATCACATCCCTTGACTTATTGCATGAGTTTCAATGGACAACATTAAACCCACAGAATTTTCAAATTGAACATGTTGCTGTTCAAGAAGTTATTAAAATTCAAGACAAAATGCATTAATGTACTAGGAGATAAGAAGCTGAAGGACCTTTCCTCATTCCTAAAATTCATATATTTTCCTTTGCAGAGATATATCAAACATATTACTTCAGCCTGCCTAGAAACTATTCCATTCCTAATATTTATGCAATATTGTTTAGTTTGGTTAATGATGAATGTCTTTCGATGCTACCATTAACTGAAGAAGCAGTGTGATAACTCAACTACAGCAGACATAAATAGCAAAAACAGTTTTGATAAGTAAAACCATGTTCATTATGTAGCTGCAAAAATGTTGCGCACATTTGGTGTACAGTAGTTCTGTATATTCTAATTGGTGATTCATTCATTAAACCTTTAAATGGCAATTATATTTTACATTTGGTACTCACTATTTTTAAAGTGGTGACTTATGCTTAAAAATAAATTATTTTAAAATCATTGCTTTTCTTGCGTGTCCCATCCTTTAAGCATCTAAATGATATTATAATGAAAGTGAATATGTTTTTTTTCCAGAAGGTTATTATTAAAAAAACTATACTAGTATTTCATTTTATTAGTATTTATTTTTATTGACATATTTTTATAATCTGGCTCCTGTACCAAGCTCTGGACACTTAACATTATTTAAAATACATTACCACATTTTTTAATCTACAAAGCAAAATTTAAAATGTTCAGTTATTCAATTATCCAGTAACCTCAATGACCAATAAAGATGATAAAACCACACACCAAACTCCCAAGACTCCAGCTAAAGCTACACACTGTCTGCAGGCCCATCCACATCTCTCCCAAATGCTAGAGGATTAACAACTCTGAGGTCTGGCAAAGGGGAGCAAATTCTAGAGCCAAAGAAACCTCACAGAAAACACCATAATAACAGCTCCCATTTAAACCAGGGTAATCCAGTTTACTCTGAGGGTATCACACAGGGAAACATTAGAGATGTTAAGGAAATTAATTTTTTCTTTTTTAAAAATGTCTGACAACATTTGGGTGGGGTGTAAGCAATGTTTTGGAATAATTATGTGCAGTAAAGGAAGTGAAAGTTGTAAAAGCCCTTTTCATGCTCAAATTTGATCATGAGGAACAAACAGTCATGGCGATGCTTCCCTCCAGATCACACAGCCCAGATGAGCTCTGAGCTTTAGTCCCACTTTTGTTACTGCCTGGTTTTATATCACTGGACAGTCTTTTATTTAGTTAGATGACAAGGACAAAATAAATTTCCCCTATTTAACACACTAGGAATAATGTCAGTGAAACTGAGGCTCAGAAAAGTTAGTGATATATCCAAAATCTGAACCAAGTCAGTGTCTCTACCTGGATTAGAGCCCGATTCTCTTGTCTGGTATGGCCCATGCTTAATTCACTCTTAAGCACTGCGCTTCAGGACAATCACTATGTATTGGTTTCTCCAGCTGTAAAGCTGGAATAACGCATATGACTATGGCTCAAAAATTGAAAAAGAGTGAATTTTTCATGTAAAGTTTCCAACATAACTTTCAAAAACTTTTTTTTAAGTTTTTGTTTGTTTTTTCAAAAGTTTTCAGTTTATTATTTTTCTTTCATTTTACCAGTATAATGAAGTGTGGATGAAGAGAAAAGGAGGAGAAAAGGGACAAAAATAAAACCCAAAAGCTGAAAAAAGGAAAACAATGTTTTTGAGTTTCGGAGGGAGAAAACAAAACAAAACACCTGAACTGTTTTTTTTTTAGAAGTTTATTCTTCCACCACAGGAGCTGAGACAGACAGCTGCTGGCTGTTTTCTAATTACACTGATGTAGCTAGAGTTGAAATTTTGAAGGACCCTGACTTATAGTGGACAAGAAATTTTCAGCAGAAATGGGAGATCCGCACAGACTCAGGGGCAAGCACTGGTTGAGCTGGGTGGAGGAGTGGTCAGCAGCTGCATGGAACCTGGTTCTCACTGAAGTTGACCAGGGCCAGGAGAAGTGTGTGGCACTTGGAATTCACACAAGCTCAAATTTGAATGTGCCCGGGTGCTAATGGAATGGGCCATGGCCCATCCAGGCTCACCTGAGTTAATCCCTGTGTCACACGCCCTCGCATACGCCGTTTGCCAGAGGCAGGACTCAGGGTGAAAGAAAGGTGGAGGAGGTGGAGAGGAAGCACATATTGCTGCTGAGATTCTGGGCAGAGCTGCTGCTCATTGGCAGCTAGGGACTGGCTACCGTAATTCAGGCATCCTCCAGACACAGCACAGCCTGTCATCCTTATTTTGCAGGTACTTAGCTGTACAACCTGCCCTCCTAAACAGTGTGGTCAGGTCTTGAATAATGTCACTATTCAAGAATCCACCTCTCTAAGTAACAGTTACAGGAATGATATCACCACCTCACAGAACCTTCTACTGGCTAACAAATTGCAACATTATTCTTGAGTATACCATATCCTGTGGCAATATATCATGTCAGAGAGTGGTTCTGATTACATACACAAATAGATGGTACATTTGTGGGTTACGCATTCATTCTTAAGAGGGTCAAGTATCCTACTGTTTGCTCATCTGTTGTAAACAATAAAAAGAAAAAAATATCACTTACTTGGAGTAATATTTAAATTGAAAACTCTCACAATGGCAGTTACTTAGAGGTCAGTGAACCTCAAATGAATCAAAATGTTGGTGAGTTGTAATGTTTAAACCATCTTCACTTAAACATTCAAGAAAGCATCCTCCACATTATATGCATTACAGGCAGTGTCCAATCTGATAAATGACCATCACTGCAAGCTAACTAAAATGCACTACCACAAACTGCAGCTAAAGTTATGGAACTGCAACAAGCAAGTGTAATGAACTAAAGAAAAAAAAAACTTCTATTGTATATTATGAAGGATAGTAAGCAGTGGCTGGATATCTATTTGCATATTTTGTATATTACATGTGGTGAAAATATACCTATATTTTTCATGATAAAAGTAATCATCATAAAGTTGACATACAATATTTTAAAAACTCTTCAAATAATCTTATATTTAACAGTTTGTTATGACTTCACTATCTCATATGCCTAGTTTTAGATACGTGAAAAATCATGTAGCTGTGTCTTGTTAAATTAAATTATGTACCACATACGGCTTTAGCAATTGGTGTAATTACTCTATAATTTCTAAAATATGTATAATAGGAATGCACAAATGATATAAAGCCCATTATTCTGTAAACAGAGTAATTAATACAGAAATCTCAAACTCTCCTGACTGTCAAAAGCAATATGCTTGAAAACTTTGGGAAGGTCTGGCTTAGTGCCTTGAAAGACTTTAGAAGAAACAGTTTAAGCAGCTTTCAGCACAATAAATATGTTCATACACTATGCAAATGAAATTCAATAGGTATTATATAACAAATGCCCTAGGATGTGAAGCTATGATTCACCATTTGTTTTTTCTCAGGATAATAAAGACTAATTGTGACTTGCTCATCTGAACAGGAAAAAAAGCCATCAATCTTTGTATCAGAATACAGAATGTGATTTGGTGGTTGGCATCACATCTATCCTCATTGCTTGCGGTGGGCTCTACTCCACTCACGTTTATGCTGGAGTTGGGCAGACTCTGAACAAGAAAGAGGTACAGTACACCTCTTTTCAAATGACTCAAAGACGGTATTTTCCTTCTGACAACTTGGGACCCAATTCACTCTGCTTTTACCCTGATGTAACTCCACTGATTTCAAAAGAATTACACTGGTTTAAAACCAGAACAAGTCAAGGGTGAATAAGGCCCTTAGCGACAGCAGTTGAGATTGGAATCATTTAAAGGGCACACTATAAATGTCTATAAGAATCGAGAGGAATAACAGTGAGGATGAAGAGGCCTAAAGAAGCAATTTACAGTATCTTCTCTATTTTTAGTCTATTAAGTATTGGATTAATACACAACTACGAGTAATTTCAATGTGTCTAACTCCAAACTATTTTTATTATTGCAAGTTCAATCTTGTCATAAACAGATAGCTAAGGGTTAATGTTCTTTTACCTGTAAAGGGTTAACACAGGGAACCAAACACCTGACCAGAGGACCAATCAGGAAACAAGACTTTTTCAAATCTGGGTGGAGGGAAGTTTGGGTGTGAGTTCTTTGTCTTGGTTCGGTGACCCTCTCGGCTCTGAGAGTGATTTTTCTATCTCCAGGTTTTCTAATCTTCTGTTTCCAAGTTGTAAGTACAAGGATAGTAAGACAATAGGTTTATATATATTTTTTTTATTTACATGTGTGTAGTTGCTGGAATGTATTAAATTGTATTCTTTTTGGATAAGGCTGTTTATTCATTTTTTTCCTTTAAGCAATTGACCCTGTATATTGTCACCTTAATACAGAGACCATTTTATGTCCTTTTTCATTCTTTTTATATAAAGCTTTCTTTTTAAGACCTGTTGGAGTTTTTCTTTAGTGGGGACTCCAGGGAATTGAGTCTGCAGCTCACCAGGTGGGAGGAAGAAGTCAGGGGGAAAAATCTCTTTGTGTTAGATTTCTAAGCCTGACTTTTCATACCCTCTGGGCGAGGGGGGAGAGAGGTTAGATCTCTCGGTGCTTGTGTTTCAAGGACTTGAAGCAGGGAGGGTGGAATCCCTTTGTTTAGATTCACGGAGCTTGCTTCTGTATATCTCTCCAGGAACCCAGGGAGGGAACACCTGGAGGGGAGGAAGGGGAAGGGAAATGGTTTATTCCCCTTTGTTGTGAGACTCAAGGAATCTGAGTCTTGGGGTCCCCCAGGGAAGGTTTTGGGGAGACCACAGTGAGCTAGGCACTGTATAATTCCTGGCTGGTGGCAGCAATTACCAGGTCCAAGCTGGTAACTAAGCTTGGAGGTTTTCATGCTAACACTCATATTTTGGACGCTAAGGTCCAAATCTGGGAAGAAATGTTATGACAAATCCCACTCAAAGAGTTCATTAGTGCCATCAGCAAAGGCTCTGGAGGCTAAAGCATTCCAAGCATCTGAAGTAGCTGCCTAAAGAGCATTCAGCAGGAGTCTTTTGAGGCAGTTCTACCATCCAGTTCCTGTTACCCCAACTAGTTCATGCCTATTAACCACTTGTGCACAGTGCATCATTATGAAGAAAATTCCTTGGAGCTGAATACTATGTAATGCACACAGAACAAAGCAAACTTCCATTGTCTTTGAAAAAATGCCCATATTCTACACCCTTGTTCAAAGGAGCCATGGGTGAAACGGCATGGATGAAATAAGAACCAACCTGCTCAAAGGTCAGACTGAACCAGATAACCAAACTTTTTTGAGGTTTGAATTGTTACTAAGTTGTTGTAGTTTTCATTTTCGCATTCTTTCAATCTATGTAGTTGAGGCAAATTTCTGAAAAACCATGAGAAAAAATATTAGTATTATAATTATTTATGGCAGCACTCAGAGATCCCAACCATGAAGAGGGCTCATTGTACTAGGTACTGTACCACCAAAAAAAAAAATAGAGTAAATAGAGTAAGACAGTCACTGCAACAAAAAAGTTTACAATTTAAATAGAAAAGACAGAATAAGAAGTTACAAAGAAAATACCATTACTGCCATTTTATAGATCGGAAACTAAGGCAAAGAATGATAAAGCAACTTACCAAAGTCACCCAGAAATAAGAGTTGTGCAAATAACAGATTTCTCAGTTAACTGACAATTCCAAAAAAAATCGTTTCAGGTTAACCTCAAAATGATTTTTTTTTTTTTTTAAATTTTCAGTGACTCAAAATGTATAAAACATGGTTTGGGTTGAAAAAAATGCTTCATTTCAATTCTGAGCATTTTAAACATTTTTTAAACAAAATTGAAAGAAATTTCTAAACAAAAAGTAATTTTCAATAAAAAATTGATTGCTTCATTTAAAAAATTTCCAATAAAATTTTGACTTTTTTGAGACTTATTATTAGGTGTTTTTTATATGAACAGTTCAGTGACACTCACATAATTCATGAAATGCTCTGGTGTCACAGAATCTGCATTTTTTACCGAAAAAAGTCTCAGCCTAATAAATTTGCCCAGTTCTACAAGGAAATTCTGTGGCAGAGTCAAGAACCAAACTCAGATCTTTTGAGTCCCATTCTAATGCCTTATACACAAGCTAAGAAAGTTTTAATAATCCCTCCATCTCTGTGTTTGAAGTTAGAAGTATTTATGTAAACAAATATTCCTGTTTAATCAATTGTTTGAGTAGAATTTAAATATTGCCTGCACTTGACTTCTCATTTTATTTGCACAAATGCAATTATTTTTTTCAAACATTGTTCTGTAACTATACTGCAGATGTATCTATTTATAGTACCTGATAACTGGAAGCATACACACATGCACACAAACAAAATAGCCAATCCTGTCATCTCCATATACCTCAAACTACCAAACACATGCAATTTTGTAGGGCTGGGCAAACTACATGATGAGGGTCTAACAAATGCATCACAATTAGGTCCTCAAAGTTTTTAGTAAGCACACTTATAATGATCCTAATTAACCATCTTCAGGGCCAGCTCCAGGCACCAGCATAGCAAGCAGGTGCTTGGGGCTGCCAAAGGAAAGGGTCGGCATGTCCGGCTCTTTGGCAGCAATTCGGCGGTGGGTCGCTCAGTCCTGTTTGAGGGAAGGACCTGCCACTGAATTGCCTCCAAAGACGGAAGCGGCGGGGTAGAGCTGCCACTGAAGTGCTGCCAATCGTGGCTTTTTTTTTCCCGCCGCTTGGGACGACAAAAACGCTCGAGCCAGCCCTGACCATCTCCAATAATAAAATTCTGTCCTATTTTCTGAAATACAGTACTTCAAAGCAACATAGTTATTTCCAGGGTAGTGTGCATAATAGAATCTAAAAATAATAATACTAAGAATCTATATAGTACTTTTCATACACTGGTCTCAGCAAAGAAGGTTAAATGAAAATATCCATGTATTAAATAATAGAGGATAAGTGACTGCTCAAGGCCACAGAGGAAGTCAGTGGAAGAAATTGCCTCTCTTGTGCACTATCCATTGCACTTTGATGCCTCCCTATAAAAAATACAAAAATTCCAATCTGACAAGCAAGTCATAGTTAGTTGAATAGCAACACTAAGTTCACCTGCATTTCCCATCAATTCTGCGTTACTTCGTTAATATACCATCTGACTTATTTGTCAACAGAAATTGCTTCTGATGTGTTTCTAACAGAAGAAGAAAAAGAACTAGGAAGCTGGTAAGTTTGAGGAAGGGGTGGCATGGAGAGGATTATGCTTTCCATGTGTATTGTTTGCTCCTGTAAACTCAGTCCACATGACTATCAAACAATAGCTAACCTTAAGCAAAATGCTTGGTAATGTTTTTAACTACTCATGAGTTATGAAAGAAAAAAAAAGAAAAAAAAAACAGAAATCCCCAACACACAAACCCTAGCCCCACCATCCAAATCACCACTACACCAAAAAACCCCTTCATTCTACTTTCTCTTGCTTTCCTTTTTTTCAAAAACAGACAACGAAATTAGACGGTTTATAACTTGCTGTATCCTATTTGCCATCCGCAATTGGAACATCTTATTTCAGCCTCATTGTACACAGCCTAGCCAGCCTTAAAAAGCTGGCTCTCTTCGAACCATGGGAAGTGCAGCATAGCAGACACAGATGTTAGAGGAATATTGAAACAACCAAATATTATGTTCATTTTGGCAAACATTTTGCATGTTTGTTTATTGGCATCTCTTTAATATAGTTGTCCTGGTAACTTTTTTATGCAAATTAGTCAATACTGGGGATTGTAGAAGCATGGTCGACTTGCTATGAAAGTCTATAGCCAGCAGGCTTAGATTTATCTTTTATGCCATGACCATGAAAAGTATGTACACAAAACACAATACCACAGCTGGAATTTAAACAAATGGTAATCCATTAAGTGTTTTTTTCCCCAAAACATTTTAAACATCTCTTCTCATATCAGACAGCCCAAGGGCAAACAAGGTTGCTTGTCAATTTATAGGCAAGCTTATACCTGCAAGTGTCCCATGAGCATGTTCTAAGCCTCAAACAAATGTCTGTTTCCTTTATGATGCATTTGGGCTTTTGAGACCAACATCCTCTAGGTGCATTATCTTTGTCTGAGACTCATTAACATGGTAAGATAAAAGTTATAAATGACAGGCTGTGAGATGGAATCTTATTTTAGCATTTTAAGGGCTAGGTTTACTAAAATTTTGCATAACCTTATATATTTGGTACTGTTAAAAAATGAATGAGACAAAAACAATGTTTCAATACAGGCAAGCTAATGTTAAAAAGTGCAGACAGTTCCAAATAAGGGGATACCCATCTATACATTCCTGTTTCACTAAACTGCTTAGACATTACTAAGCAATATTCTCAGTAAAGAAGAAAAATCCAGTTGGATCGTGAAAGAGTTCAGTATTAGAATTTCAAGAAGGCTCATTCTCCATTCATACCTCTTGTACAATATTCATCATTGTTATTCATTTGTACTTACAACTCACAGTCACTTACTAATCTTTCTTTCTTTCATATGGTTCATTGTCCTGTCCCCATATATCACAAATTATAAATCTCTTTTTTCCTGGCATTCCCCATCCCCATTTAATTAAATATATTGAGATCTTTCCCCAAATACTTTTGATGATAATAAAATCAGCTAGACAGAACAGGACTGGTGTTGGAAAAAAAAAACCACCACACACACACAGACAATTTATCAGCAAAACAGCTTTTTAAAAAGGATATTTAAGCCTCCCAGCAAGAATATTATATGTTAGCGGTAACCCTGTCTTCTCAATATTTCCTTCTTCCTCTCACCTGCCAGTCTGCTCATTTTCTCTTGTTTCCTCTTCTCTCATCTCCTTTATTTTCATGATCATCTCCCCTTATGATGCTTAGAGGGGTGCAAAGTAAAAAGGAAGCTTGAGAGCTCCACAAGGAGTTTGAAAGTCTTGCAAAGGACTTGGGGCATGATCCAAAGTCCATTGAAATCAATTGAAAGACTCCCACTGACTTCACTGGGCTTTGGATCAGGCCCTTAAATGATTGTTTAACTTTAAGCAGGCCAATGGGTCTATTCTCTTGCAGGAAGGTAAGTGCATACTTAAGAGCTTTGCTAAATCAGGGCCAATGCTAGAACAGATTTAAATATAGCAACAAAATATACACTTGCAGGATCTGAGATGGCATATGTACTTACCTGTTTAAATATCTGCAAGCCCACTGGTAAAAGCTATCTATTAATAAAAGCTAATAATTAGTTGATAATTTATGAACTAATCCAGATAGTTTTCTCAGTACCTAGATTTATTTCTTACAAGACCACGTACAGCTATTATAAGGTGCAATACACCTTGGAATAACACATCATTAATACAGAAATGAGATCTCCTACCCACTTCAGAGTTATATTTTTATGTGATCTGTTAGCAATTCCTTTGATTTCAGCACTGGGCAGGCCTGGGTGATGTACATTTCCTTTTATCTTTGTTCTCTCATATATTTTTCAATCATCTATTCCATGGCTTCTGTGTGCTCTTACACATATTTCAATAGCATCTATAACAACATGCAGTAAAGCCCAAAACCAAGAAATACACGTAATAGCTTATACAGTAGTAGTGTCAATAAAGTACTTATGGACTCCTAACCTTTATGCTCCTAATCAGGTTTGTATTCACAGCAGGTTCTTATTTAATCACATACATATATGTTTATTGACCTACTTGTGTTTTAGCTCATTACTCATAGTGACTCTTAATAACCAGGGGAGTATAAGATGAAAGCAGCGTGAAGGAGGACCTGATTGAACCAAAAGGTGGAATTGCTGTTTATCTACAATAGCTTCAGAAAAGCTGCCAACAAAAAACAAAACAAAACAATAACAACAACAAAACCCAACACACATGCTTCACTAGGGAAGGAGAGAAAGCAGTGTTTATTTCATTGGTAATAGAGAAAAGCATCCCCCTTAGTTATCAACAAATCAGGATGTTACTTTGTAGCTTTATAATACAGCTGGTTGGAAAACAGAATTTCCATTTCATGGGAAATATTGATCTTTCAGAACAACAAACAAACAAACAAAAAAAAAACCCTGTTCAACATGAAAAGATTTTTGCAGAATGGAAATTCCAAAAAATATTCAATTAGGAAACATCTACATATTTTGTGTTAATAAAATTGAACCATTTTATTTCAATTATGTCAAACATTATACAAGAGTGTACATATATTTAGTATTAAATTATTTGCATTACATGAAAATATTAATATTAGTTTCAATAAAATTAAATAGACAGAACAAAATGTGTTTACCTTTCTCAATAAAATGTTTAGACATTATTGAAATTAAATGAACATGTCAAAACTATTTGTTTTGATTTTTTCCTTTTGAAAATTTCAACAAAATCATGTTCCCATGAAAATATTTCCATTTTGATACAAATGCAATATACCACAGAAATTTGTTCCTTTATTTTTTCCAACTACCTCTACATTTTGAAGCTCACATTTTGTCTTTTAATCCCATACTAATGAGCCTTTTCAACGTTGTCACTCTGTTCTGCTCTTGCTGCCTGTAGTCATAACAGAGACCACAAACTAAGCCCCTAATTTTCTTGTGCACAGTTTGCACTGAACATAGCAGAGAAAGATGGGTGAAATAGAGTCTGCACTAATTTCATCAGAGAAAATTCCACTGGCATATAATGGGCATTTTATACACAGAGCAAGTATAAACCATGCAAGAAAGATGCAGCTTAAAGAAGGGAATTTTCTCTATTGAGAATAAAACTGCTACTGAAAAGATGCCCTTGTATGTAGCCTACTGGAGAGTTCTGTAATTTACTGGGGGAAAAAAATGGATTACATTTTTGTTCTACTTTCTAGCATGCATGGCACATTTAGCGACTGTATTCAAGAACACAGACAAATTACCACTGGATAACATTAATGTATTTTTTTAAAAAAATGTCCTTTTATGTTCTTGCCTAAAATCTGCATTTTATTCATGCCACTGTACCAGCCACACCATTTGCAACCACTCAAATGAATCTCACGTATCAAGGTAATGACTAGGCCCTTAGCTTGATATATTATATGCTACAGTATCTTGAGAAATGAGTAACACATTGTTGTGCAAAAAACCCCCACAAAAACACAATCAAAACATATATTTAGCAGGAAGAAGCTTCTATGTATAAAATACCAGGAGTCTAATGTTTAAACTGTGCCGGTGGGTGGTTATGGCTGATGCTAGAAATCTGCATGAAATTTCCTTAAAAAAAATAACATTAACAAATAACGTGACTAGTTATTTATTTATTTACTTACATCCTTGTAGCCTAAAAAGAACTCAATGGATATTTTTCCTACATCTGATACAAATTGACTTTATCCTTGGCTGAGACATGTTTATACTAGAAACAGTCAGTCTCAGCAACAAGAAGTAGGTCGCTACAGATTACAACCTCCTCGGGGTATGGATCATTTCTTTGTATGTTACCTTATACAATGGAGTCCTGATCCTGGGCAGGGTTTCTCAGTGTTATCACAACACAGATAACAAAATACTGTACCATAAAGGCATTTAAACACCATGTTAAAGTACAAAGTGGCATTAATATTAAAATTACAAGTTTAAAGGCATGAAAGTCAGGAAATATGGAAGTTAAAGTTAACAAACCTCGAGTCCATTATGTCTATGCATTTTTATTTATTTATTTATATTAGTATCTAGGAGTCATGGACCAGAACCCCATTGTGATATGAAACAATTTTTGAAAGCACCTAAGGGATTTTGAAGATGGGAATTATTCCAGTACAGCTATTCCTGATTAAATCCTGATGTGGATGCTCGTCTTCTAGGTCCTGGTCTACACCACAAGTTTAGTTCAAATTTAGCAGCGTTAGGTTAATTTAATCCTGCACCCATCCACACAACGAAGCCATTTTTGTTGACTTAAAGGGCTCTTAAAATCTATCTGTGTACTCCTCCCCTATGAGGGGATTAGCACTGAAATCAACATCGCCAGGTTGAATTTGGGGTAGTGTGGACTCAATTCAACGGAATTGGCCTCTGGGACCTATCCCAGAGTGCTCTATTGTGATGGCTCTGGACAGCACCCTCAACTCAGATGCACTGGCGAGGTAGACAGGAAAAGCCCCACAAACTTTTGAATTTAATTTCCTGTTTGGCCAGCGTGGAGAGCTGATCAGCACAGGTGACCAAGGAGTCCCAGAATTGCAAAAGAGCTTCAGCATGGACTGGGAGGTACGGGATCTGAATGGGATGTACGGGATCTGATCGCTGTTTGGGGAGACAGATCCATGCTATCAGAACTCCGTTCCAAAAGATGAAATGCCAAAATATTTGAAAAAAAAAATGTACAAGGGCATGAAAGACAGAGACTGTTACAGGGACCCACAGCAGTGCCATGTGAAACTTAAGGAGCTGTGGCAAGCCTACCAAAAAACCAAAGAGGCAAACGGCCGCTCCGGATCAGACCCCTAGACATGCCGCTTCTGTGATGAGCTGCATGCAATTCTAGGGGGTGCCCCCACCACTACCCCACCACTGTTCACGGACTCCTGTAAGGGATGAGAAATTTGGGGATGAGGAAGATGATTATGATGATGATGAGGAGGGTAGCGCACAGCAGGCAAGCAGAGAAAGTGTTCTCTCCAACAGCCAGGAATTGTTTATCACCCCAAAGACAATTTCCTCCCAACCCTCCCAAGGTAGGCTCTCAGACCTTGAAGGCGGAGAAGGCACCTCTGGTGATTGTACCTTTGTAAATATAATACCTGGTTTAAAAGCAAGCATGTTTAATGATTAATTTGCCCTGACGACTTGGGATGCATTCATGGACAGTACAGCTACTGGAATGCATTCAAGCAACATCTTTATCTCTCTGTGTTATCCTCAGGAGAGTGATATGATTCACGGTCATCTGGTTGAAATAGGGGAATTTTATTAAGGGGACATTCAGAGGCAATATGCGACTTTGTACCGAAAGCACATGTGCTACATAATGTTAACAGCTTGGTTCACCATTAAGGAGTCTACCCATTGTTCTCTAAAAAAATGTGTCTTTTTAAATACTACTCTCCCCTTTTTTTCCCTACTGCAGCTGCAAATGTTTCAACATTCCCCCTATTTATCTCCATCCCAGATGCTAGCGCAGATAAGAAGGCAAAAAAAATCACTCATGATGAAATGTTCTCATTCAGGCCTCCTGCACTGAAAGAGCCCAGCAGAATGTGTGAAGGCAGACAATGTCAGAGTCCAAGAAAGCACAAAAATGAATGTGAGGACAGGAGGGACATGTGAGAGGCAGGAGCAAGATGACAGGTGACCGCAGCATGATGAGAGGAGGCAGGATACAATGCTGAGGCTACTGGAAGATCAAACTGATATGCTCTGGCATATGGCTGAGCTGCAGGAAAAGCAGCAGGAGCACAGACCGCAGCTGCAGCCACTGTGTAACCAGTCGCCTTCCTCCCCAAGTTCCATAGCCTCCTCACCCAGACGCCCAAGAACGCGGGGGGGAGGGGCCTCTGGGCACCCAACCACTCCACCCCAGAGGACTGCGCAAGCAACAGAAGGCTGGCATTCAATAAGTTTTGAAGTGCAGTTTGGCCTTGTCCTTCCTTCCTCTTCTCCTCCCACACCCCACCCAGTGCTTCCCTCCTCTCCCACTCCACCTAGGCTACTTTGGCATTTATCCCCCTATTTGTGTGACAAATTAATAAAGAATGCATTAATTTGAAACAACAAAGACTTTATTGCATCTGCAAACGGTGATCGAAGGGGGGAGATCTTGGTTGGCTTACAGGGAAGTAGAGTGACCCAAGGGGGAGGGTTTTCATCAAGGAGAAACAAACAGAACTTTCACACTGTAGCCTGGTCAGTAATGAAACTGGTTTTCCAAGCTTCTCTGATGTGCAGCGTGCCCTGCTGTGCTCTTCTAAACACCCTGGTGTCTGGCTGAGCATAATCAGTGGCCAGGCAATTTGCCTCAACCTCCCATCCTTTGATAAATGTCTCCCCCTTATTCTCATTGATATTGTGGAGTACACAGCAAGCAGTAATAATAATGGGAATATAGTTTCACTGAGGTATAAGCGAGTCAGTAAACTGTGCCAGCACACTTTTAAATGTCCAAATGCACATTCTATCCCCATTCTGCGCTTGCTCAGCCTATAGTTGAACAGTTCCTAATTACTGTCCAGGGTGCCTGTGTATGGCTTCCTGAGCCATGGCTTTAAGGGGTAGGCTGCGTCCCCAAGGATAACTATAGGCATTTCAACATCCCCGATGGTTATTTTTTGGTCTAGAAAGTAAGTCCCTTTCTGCAGCTGTTCAGATAGACCAGAGTTCCTGAAGATGTGAGCATCATGTACCTTTCCCGGCGATCCCATGTTGATGTTGGTGAAACGTCCCTTGTGATCCACCCATGCTTGCAGCACTATTTAAAAGTACCCCTTTCGATTTATGTACTGGCTGACAAGGTGGTTCGGTCCCAAGATAGGGATATGTGTTCCATCTATTGCCCCACCACAGTTAGGGAATCCCATTGCAGCAACGCCATCCACTATGCCCTGCACATTTCCCAGAGTCACTACCCTTGATATCAGCAGCTCTTTGATTGCCTTGGCTACTTGGATTACAGCAGCCCCACAGTAGATTTGCCCACTCCAAATTGATTCCTGACTGACCGGTAGCTGTCTGGCGTTTCAGGTTTCCAGAGGGATATCACCACTCGCTTGTGAACTGTGAGGGCTGCTCTCATCTTGGTATTCTGGTGCTTCAGGGCAGGGGAAAGGAAGTCACAAACTTCCATGAAAGTGCCTTTACGCATGCAAAAGTTTCACAGCAACTGGGAATCATCCCAGACCTGTAACACTATGCAGTCCCACCAGTCTGTGCTTGTTTCCCAGACCCAGAATCAGCATTCCATGGCATCAGCCTGCCCCATTACCACCAGGATATCCAAATTTCCGGGGCCTGTACTTTGCGAGAGGTCTATGTCCATATACTCATCACTCTCAATACCACGCTGCCATCACCTCCTCGCCTGCTTTTGCAGGTTCTGGTGCTGCACATGCTGCAGGATAATGCGTGAGGTGTTTACAGTGCTCATAACTGCCACGGTGATCTGAGCGAGCTCCATGCTTGCCATAGTATGGCGTCTGCAGGAGGGCAGGAGACCAGAGTTGCAGCAGAAGCGATGGATGACGGAATAGATATTTATATAGAAATGCCACGAGAATAGATATTTATAGAGAATGACGTGAGGACCTGTGAGGTGGATTCATGAGAGCAGGAAAGCAGATTTGCAGCAGAAGTGGAAGCCCATGACAGCCAACATGGAGATATTCGCTATCCATCGAGACAAGAGCAGGAGAGCAGAGTGGCAGTGGAAGCGGTTGTTGGAAGATCAGTTTTGCAGACTTACTTCACCATCTTCTGCAAGGACACAACAGTGGTGGTGCCCATTAGCTGAGCTGAGCAGGCTGCACGCTTGCCATGGTACGGCAAGACAAGAGCAGGAGAGCAGAGTTGCAGCGGAAGCGGTGGATGATGACAGTCATATAGAGGACCTGCGAGGTGGATTCATGGCACCAGGAGAGCAGAGTGGCAGCAGATATGGTAGTTGGATGGCCAGTTTTGCTGACCTATTGCACCGTCTGCTGCCAGCAACACCAGGACACAACAGTGGTGGTGTCCATTAGCTGAGCGGGCTGCATGCTTGCCGTGGTATGGCAAGACAAGAGCAGGAGAGCAGAGATGCAGCAGATGCCACAAGAATAGATATTTATTTATAATGATGAGAGGACCTGTGAGGTGGATTCATGGCACCAGGAGAGCAGGAGAGCAGGGTGGCAGCAGAAGCAGTCGTTCAATGACTACGGTTAGCAGTCCTACTGTACCGTCTGCTGAAAGCATTATGGCACCTGCATGGAAAAAAGGGGTGAAATGATTGTCTGCCGTTGATTTCACAGACGGAGGGGCGACTGACAACATGTACCCAAAACCATCCATGACAATGTTTTTGCCCCACTGGGCATTGGGAGCTCAACCCAGAATTCCAATGGGTGGTGGAGACTGCGGGAACTGTGGGATACCTACCCACAGTGCAATGCTCTGAAAGTCAATGCTAGCCACGGTACTGTGGACACACTCCACCGACTTAATGTGCTTAGTGGGGACACACACAATCAACAGTATAAAATCACTTCCTAAAAATCGACTTCAGTAAATTCGACTTAATTTCGTAGTGTAGACATATCCCAGAATAAGAGTGCTTTACTCCAAATTAGTTTAATCCACTTGCAAAATGGATTACGCTAATTCAGAATAAGGCTTGTCCATATTGACATTTAGTTCACAGCAAGTTGGGATGTGAATCTAGCCTGATACGCACTGTCATCGTGGACCCTGCTGATGGATGCCAATTATTCCTTAGTGCTCTTTGATCTATTCTTGTTTCAAAGTGGGGTAGATCAAAGCAAACTAGGAAACCATTAGTGTGCAGCAGCGGGGTCTGCTGTGATAATTGAGCCTACAAATTTACCCTTATTGTGAGCTCAACTGTGAAAAAGTGAATGAGAGTTCACAAAATGTCACAATAACCTATAAAAAACAAACACTGAAGAGAAAAAGGAAGACAGGAAGACTGTATTAGTCTGAAAAAAAGGCTTAATGCGGTAATTCAAAGACTGGGTTAAGGTCATGTCTGGTAAACAAGTGTGGCAGTGGACTGGAATTAACCAGAATAGGCCTAATTCATGGGCACAATAATGAGAGGCTGGACTATGCCACCTGCCACTTGACTTTTGGGGTCCTCAAAAATACTCTGGAGGGAAATTTGGCAAGTGGACGCAGGGATGAGAAAGCTGGCTGACTGAAAGAAGGAAGGAGCAAGCTTCACTCTCATTATGGTCATCCTCACAGTCCCCTGGGACCCAAGGATCCAGCATTACACTCCTGTATCTTAGACCTGGTCTACACTACGAGTTTATTTCGAATTTAGCAACATTAAACTGAATTAATGTTGCACCTGTCCACACAATGAAGCCCTTTATTTTGATATAAAGGGCTCTTAATATCGATATCTGTACTCCTCCCCTATGAGGGGAGTAGTGCTGAAATCGGTATTGCCATTTGGGATTAGGGTTAGCGTGGCCGCAATTTGACGGTATTGGCCTCCGGGGGCTGTCCCACAGTGCATCATTGTGACTGCTCTGGACAGCAATCTGAACTCGGATGCATTGGCCAGGAAGACAGGAAAAACTCCGCGAACTTTTGAATTTCATTTCCTGTTTGCCCAGCGTGGAGCGCTGATCAGCACAGGTGACCATGCAGTCCCAGAATCAAAAAAAGAGCTCCAGCATGGACCGTACGGGAGATATAGAATCCGATCTCTGTATGGGGAGATGAATCTGTTCTATCAGAACTCCGTTTCAATAGACAAAATGCCAAAATATTTGAAAAAATATCCAAGGCTATGATGGACAGAGGCCACAACAGGGACTCAACACAGTGCTGTGTGAAACTTAAGGAGCTGAGACAAGCGTACCAGAAAGCCAAAGAATGAAATGGATGCTCACGGAGGGAGGGGCGACTGACGACTGTAGCTATCCCACAGTTCCCACACTCTCTGAAAACCATATGTATTCTTGGCTGAGATCCCAAAGCCTGAAGGGTCAAAAACATTGTCACAGGTGGTTCAGGGTATGTGTCATCAACCCTACCCCATCCACCGTGAAACCAAAGGGGAAAAAATCGTTTCTCACCTTTTTTCAATGTCATCGTATATCTACTGGATGCTGCTGGCAGACACAGTGCTGCAGCGCTACACAGCAGCATCCCCTTGCCTTGCCTTGCAGATTGCAGATGATGCAGTATGACTGATATCCGTCATCATCGTGAGTTCTCCTGGCTGGCCTCGGTGAGGTCGGCCAGGGACGCCTGGGCAAAAATGGGAATGACTCCCAGTCATTTTCTTCTTTAAGTTTTGTCTCCTGGAGATTCACTCCTGCCTGGAATATCATAGCAGCTGGAGGCTGCCCTTCCCTCCCCTCTTTGATCTCTGCTTGCAGAGGCAATAAAGCCAGTCTTGTTTCTTATTCATGCATTCTTTATTACTTCATCACACAAATGGGGGGATAACTGCCAAGGTAGCCCAGGAGGGGTGAGGGAAGCAATGGGTGGGGTTGTTACAGGGGCACCCCCTAGAATGGCATGTCTGGGGCTCTGACCTGGAGCGGCTGTTTGCCTTTCTCGTTCTTTAGTAGGCTTGCCTGATATTCTAGGCAGGACTGACTCTCCCTTTAGACAAAACTTAAAGAAGAGAATGACCTGGGGAGTCATTCCCATTTTTGTCCATGCGTCCCCAGCCGACCCCACCGAGGCCGGCCAGGAGTACCCATGACAGCAGTAGACGGTACAGTATGACTGGTCACTGTCATTGTCAACTTGAAAAGCAGCAGATGGTACAGTAGCGCTGCAGTACCACATCTGTTAGCAACATCCAGTAGACATACGGTGACAGTGAAAAAAGGCTGAACGGGCTCCATGGTTGCCATGGTATAGCGTTTGCCCGGGCAATCCAGAGAAAAGGGTGCAAAATGATTGTCTGCCGTTGCTTTCATGAGGGAGGATTGTCTGACGACATTTATCCAGAATCACCCGCGACACTGTTTTTGCCCCATCATGCATTGGTATTTCAACCCAGAATTCCAATGGGCCGGGGAGACTGCAGGAACTATGGGATAGCTATGGGATAGCTACCCACAGTGCAATGCTCTGGAAATCAATGCTAGCCTCAGTACATGGATACACACCACCAAATTAATGTACTTAGTGTGTCCGTGTGCACTTGACTTTATGCAATCTGTTTTTAAAAAACGGTTTCTCTAAAATCAGAATAATCCCATAGTGTAGACATACCCTTTGTTGTCCTGATCCTGAGAGATGTCCTGACCAGACCAGGCCAGAGAGGGGAAGCTAGATGACAATAACATCACCACCTCCACCAGCAAAATCTTGAACACCACCAGGGATGTCAGACTTTGCACATACATTCATGAGCACACACACAGAGCATGTCTTTTCTTTCCTCATTTTATTCCCTCTCCTTCCTATCCTCCTGCCTGATAAGAATTTGTCTCAGGCAGCCAAAACTGCACATTCTGCCACACTGTGAACCTCTCCCCAGAAAGATGCAGATCAAAAGCAATGCCCTAAACAGTCTGACGCTGGTACAAATTTGTCATGTCCTGGATTGTGTGCTGTGCCTATGTTTTGTTCCCAGCAGTGAGGTTGCACCTATTGAGAATCTGGGAAAGGGCAGGCACAAATCCTGCCTATATCTAAAAGCCTTTCCTCCCAACAAAAGGGGAGAAGCTACCAGACCCATATCCCAAGTAAATATGGCTGACGACAAATGATAAAAACAAAAGCAGTGAGGTTGCAACAAGAGAATGTGAAAACCAGAATAGAAGCTGCCTTTTCTATCTTTGCTCTTCTTTTCTTTGCCCGTGTGCGTGCGTGTGCATTCGTGTGTGTGTGTGTGTGTCAGGGCCGGTGCAAGGAAGTTTCGTGCCTTAGGCGAAACTTCCACCTTGTGCCCCCCCCATCCTGCGACAGCTTCCCGCTCCCCCTCCACCCTGAGGCACCCCCACCCCCGCAGCAGCTCCCCCCCTGCCCTGAGGCTCCCTCCCCCGCCGTGCAGCACCTCCCCACCCCAGCTCACCCCTACTCCACGTCCTCCTCGAGCATGCAGCCCTGCTCTAATTCTCCTCCCAGGCTTGCGGCACCAAACAGCTGATTGGTGCCGCAAGCCTGGGAAGCAGGAGAAGTGGAGCAGCGACTGCACGCAGGGGAGGAACTGCTGTAAAAAAAAATTGGGGGCACCGTTTTTTGGCACCCCCAAATCTTGGCACCCTAGGCAACCGCCTACTTCGCCTTAATGGTAGCACCGGCACTGGTGTGTGTGTTTGTCTTGTTTAATCTTCTAGAAGATAGGACTGAACTTCAACAGCAGAAGCCACAAGAGCTCCAGCCCATCTCAGCTAACTTCTCTTTTCCCAGTAAAGGACAGTTACCACCATCTTTAATACCACCAGTAAGACTCAAACAAGGAGTATTTCCGTATCAACATTCTGTACAGCAAAAGGGAAAGGGAACAAAACATTGTTAAAATGAAAATTTTACAAAATCCTTAATCATTTACATTTACAAAGGTTTTAAATATGTTTAATGCATGTAAGATGTTTGGTGTGTTTTCCATGGTACTAAGCAGGCAAAGGTTTCTGTATACCAAATTCCAAACCTTGCTTAAAACTCTTTAAAGTTGGACAGTTACAGGATCATGACAACACCTTTGACTTTTTGGGTCCATATAGGCCATCTAAATTAATTCAACAGATCCACATGCAGTGGCAGGCTAATGTGGGATATATTTACACCCTCAGCTTGCCACAAACTAAACGTTGCTGTAGACAAGCCCTAATATGCTCTTATTCCAATATAAAAGCATTCACAGAGAGTGGTAATCAGGAAGATCAAGTCTATTAATTAGCTGTTATTCCAAGTTAGCTTCCCTGTGTAGACAAGCCCTAAGTGACTGAGGAGCCTAAGTTTAATTTTTAAAAGTGGCTCCTAAGTCACTTTTGAAAACTTTACTCAGTCTTTAACAATAATGTTTACTATTGCCCAAATAATAGAGTGCCATTTATGCATATTTAACTTATTTTCACATTGACACTGAATGAAGAGACATACTTTTTGAGAAAAAGTGGCCCCCGTGGGCAAGATGTCCACATATCCCACCTTCCTTAACAAAATGAAGTAAAACTTGCTTAGGCAGCAATACACTAGGAACCAGAGAGTTCCTGCAGTTGCTTCAGGAAATGGAGACAGGACAGCTGTATCTAATTACCAATGAAAACAAATAAAGAAGAGTATCCAGAAGTCACCTACTACAAGACAGGCCCAACAAAGAAAATAACAGAACACCACTAGCCGTCACCTTCAGCCCCCAACTAAAACCTCTCTAGAGCATCATCAAGGATCTACAACCTGTCCTGAAAGATGATCCCTCACTCTCACAGATTTAGGGAGACAGACCTGTCCTCGCTGACAGACAGTCCCCTAACCTGAAGCAAATATTCACCAGCAACCACACACCACAGAACAAAAACACTAACCCAGGAACCTATCCTTGCAACAAAGCCTGATGCCAACTCTGTCCACATATCTATTCAAGTGACATCATCATAGGACCTAATCACATCAGCCATGCCATCAGGGGCTCGTTCACCTGCACATCTGCCAATGTGATATATGCCATCATGTGCCAGCAATGCCCCTCTGCCATATAAATTGGCCAAACCAGATGGTCTCTACACAAAAGAATAAATGGACACAAATCTGACATCAGGAATCATAACATTCAAAAACCAGTAGGAGAACACTTCAACCTCTCTGGCCACTCAGTAACAGACCTAAAGGTCGCAATTTTGCAACAGAAAAGCTGGAAAAACAGACTCCAATTAGAAACTGCTGAACTTGAATTAATATGCAAATTAGACACTATCAATTTAGGCTTGAATAGAGACTGGGAATGGCTGAACTGTTACACACATTGAATCTATTTCCCCATATTAAGTATTCTCACACCTCTTGTCAAACTGTCTGAAATAGGCCATCTTAATGATCACTACAAAAGTTTTTTCTCTTAATTAATTAGCCTCTTAGATTTGGTAGGACAACTCTCACCTTTTCATGTTCTCTGTATGTGTATATATCTCTCCTCACTATATGTTCCATTCTATGCGTCCGATGAAGTGGGCTGTAGCCCACGAAAACTTATGCTCAAATAAATTTGTTAGTCTCTAAAGTGCCACAAGTACTCCTGTTCTTTTTGTAAAGAGGGAAGTTTCTCAAGTGGAGGTTTTGTTAGGAGTTGTCCTGCTATTCTGATGTACATATGAGGGTAATGTCTACACTGCATCTGAGAGCAAGCTTCCCTGCCTGGGTCCACAAACTTTGCTAGCAAGCATTGCAAGCACTAAAAATTGGATGTGTAAACATTGCTGCTCAGGTTCTTGAGCCTGGATCCCAAAGCAACATCTACTCAGCTATTTTAGCAGGCTAGAACAAGGCACACTGACACAAGTCCTTGGACTCAGGATTGGACACCCACCTACAGATGCAGTGTAGAATACATTCAGGGTCTTTATTTAGCTCAGTTCACAACTGTGGAGAAACATCATTGCTCCTGAGTCAGTACTTAGCAATACCATAATTTCTTCCTCTTAAACAACCAGCTTGATTAGTGTATCTTTCATTCAACCCTTTTTTCTCCTTTCTTGTTGATGTATACTAGTTTCTTATCTATTTTTTTTATTTTGAAATATTTACCTTCAGTAAAAGCTTTTCTACTGTTTCCACTGGTTACATTTGATCAAAATGGCATGGCTAACGTGTAGTCTGGGGTCATTCAGAAAGTCTCATTAGCTTGTTGATTGTCTGCGACATCTTCCAAGAGAAGTTTTAATTATCTTGCAAATGGAAATAGCCCTTTGTTCAGACAAGCTAACTGTTACATAGCATAATTTATAGATCACTAAATATTAAACTCATCAAAATGTAGAGAGTTGATGAAATCCACATCACACCAACTAGACATTGCCTGTTACTCACACCAAGGGTGAGGAAAGAGAGAGAAAGATAATGGGGAGTCACCTGTATGCTGTGACATTGTTTTGTGTTTTTGTTTTTAGTATTCAGTTCAAAATGCAGCCAGGAAAGCCATTCAAACTCAGGGCAACACAAGAAAGAGAAAAGCACACTTAAACTGCTCTTTCAAAATCAGTTTTCTTAGCATGCCTTCTCCATTCTCTAGGAAAGATTCATCACAGCAACCACCATTAAATAACCAGATCATTAAAACATTTGTGAAACATAGAGCTCTTTTCCATACATTTTGCAAAGAAATGGGCCAAAGCCATGAAGTTTGCATCATGATCTAGTGCTCTAGTTCGGACTATTTGAGAGAGTTTGGAGCTTTCAATCTATGAAAGAGTTGAAGCATCTGGATCCAAATTTAATTATCCCCATATTTTGGGACGGCGAAAGGGCTAGATCTGGTGTTCAGCTTCAGGCCTGTCTTCCACAACAAGAAAAAAAAAAACCACAGAGTCAGAGAGAAAGATTGGAAGAAAAGCAGCCTATTGGGAGGTACACAATCTGCGGCTATCTGAAAAAGCTTCTGCTTGTGCCAATCAGTCATAGAGAGATCACTATAGAAGCATGTATTTAGCCTCCTCTCCACGCATGCTACTCCTCCAGGGCCAAACTGACTTGTAGTTCAATCTTCCTGAATCACCATCAGTGAGTAGGTTGTGCACTACTATTGACAGAGGGTGTACTTATGACAGGAATAAACAGCCTTTTCTAGAAACTTGCTTGACCCTTCTTAAATATAAAGGCCCAGATTATCTTGTCCTGTTCCAGCCACTATGTGACATCTGAGCATGTCAACAGGGGCAAAAACTGGCCAGCTAAGAATTTACCAGCATAAAGGAGCTTACAGAAGTTATAAAGTGAGGTAGATAACTCCTACACCAAATGCCCCCTCTTCTGGTAGGTGGGCATTAAGAGGTGACATTGAGGTTAAGCCAGTGTGTTCCTGCACTGTACCAGTTCACAACCACTACATACTCCCACAGAGTCTACAACCACCTGGCATATGTTAGAGCCATTAAGGAACCTTGCTGACTTATACCGAGAGGCTTGGGCCAGCACAGAGGCATCACAAGAATCAGGGAAGTATAACGTGTTTCCTGATGGGTCCCTCCCTCTTCTTTGCCAAGTGACTCTCAGCACAAGAAAAAAATGGCCCAAATCTCCTGTTTTTAGATTAAATCTTATGAGAACTTTAACAGGAAATAAAAATACAAATTAAAAATGGACAATGTAAGTAAATGTTAATGTCCATCTGGTAGGTTGTATATATGGACATTTCCAGTCAACAGGCAGCTGTGACGGTTTAGGAATAAAATCTTTTTAGACTCTGTGGATATTACCCTGAACAATCAATGCTGATATCCTATATTGAATAAAGTGGACATCCACCCAAGCACTTTAGTCAGTCATTCCATTCTCTACTTATCTGATTATTAGAAAGACGCAGAGTGATCTTTTAGACACACAGCATTAACCTTCAAATCAATAAACACTTTAATGGCAGATGGACCTCTCTTTCTTCAACCTCTTCCAGCTGCATTACTGTGACACCACCATTTGGATAATGATTAACATGCTCAATATGTCAAAGTTTAATTCCTGTTTACACTGAAAGATGCTGCATTACACATTACACATTTCTACACAACATTCCAGGTCCTCCAGTAGTGGATTCTGACAAAGATAGGCTGTTGATTGCTTTCAGAATGGCCTCTGCTGAAGAACAGGACTGCTGTCCCTTTTTCAACACTGTAAATCAGTAGGTGAAATTATGTGAAATGCTACTATTTGGGGAGTTTTAAACTATGGAGGAATATATGTACACTCTAAACGCTAATTTACACTCTAAAGCAAAACCAAAGAATGTATTTTTTCTGCTCTTCTGATTTTTTAGTGCAGACAAAATTTAAAGGGTAATCTAAAAGGGTAATTTTCTGAGTAAAAAGCTAAAACCAAGCTAAGTTTATCGTTTCTTTGCTGATATAAACTGGAGCATGTATATTCAAGGGACAGCCATCTGCATCATCTGGTAAAGAAATGCTGAGAAGTTTAAAAATATGGAAACCCTTTACAATAATGATTAATTCTTTTACGTGTATATTACAATGGAATTCCTATAAGTAATATGAATAGTACTAGGCAAGCAGTGTTTGCACATCAGAGATAAAGCATCAAAACAAGCAAAATCTATTTTGAAATCAAGACTTTGTAGAACTCATAAATTGTTTGACTTTCTCTCCAAACTTCCCATTTGGAGAGAACCAGAAAACCAGAAAAATCACAACTCTGAGCTGATAAGAAAATTTTCAATTATTTTTAAAGAAAAAGAAGGTCAGAAAAAATTTGTTATACAAGTATTTATTGCATGTAAAGTACCTACTATCTGTAGCCTTTCTGCCTATTCATAAATAAGCAAGTATCTTATGTTAGGAAACATTTGCTCTTCTTTGTGCAAAATTTTTAAGTAATTAGTTATTAACATGTTTTTATGGTGCATCTAGCCAAATGCTCTAGGTTCATGTACCAATTACTAATAACTCTAAAATAATAGAAAACTATAGATTCTTCACTGTCCTATTAACTCAAGAGGATGCTATATCAAAATGATCAGTAACCTGTCCCCATAAACGCTCTCAGACCACTCCCATCTCAACAGGAGCTTTGCTCTTGTGTATGTGGTGTATTCTGAAGCTCAGCGGAATCAAGTTTCCATTGACTAGAAGGAACTGAGTTCCACAGTCAAAAGACACTCATGAAAATGCCCTACTCCCTCTCTCCATTTAAGCCAGCTGGGTGCAACCTTGATTGGCTCAGCTGACCCCAAGTGCTGTGCTCCACCCTATGAGAGAAAGGTAGCTGCTAAGCAGACTAGGCCTTAAATTTTCATGGGCCCCAAACCAACACTTCAAAGTGCATGTAGAGATGAACTGGAACCTGGTGCAGATGATGGAGCATGGGTCTATGGTGTTCACTGCTTGATTCCTGTTGGATTCTGGGAAGTGGGTGGGTATAAGCCCGCCCATGGCTAAAGGTCCCTCCCCCAGCCTAAGAGGAGGAGCCACTGAGTGTGGGACTCAATTAAATATGGAGAACAACAAGAGAAAAAAAAAACAGGATATGTGTGAGGGTGAAAAGGTCAAAAGTAGGGAACTTGAAGGAGACACAAAGCAGAGAACCCCGGACAGCACCCACTGCTCCTCGAAAGTGTTAAGGGAACCAGCAGACATGGCCCAGAAGAACTCTACCCAGATATGTGAATGGAGAGAGGAACAGAAAGAGGCCCCACAGTCGCAGAGAACCTCCTCGGCCAATATCCTCTCCCTGGTGTTATAGATGGCCACTTTGGCCATCGCTAAGAGGAAGTTGATGAGGAGGTCCTGTGACTTCTTGGGGCCATGGGTGTACATAAACAAGAAGGTGGGAGGAGAAAAAGCAAAAGCAAGTCTAAGAGATCTCCCTCATGTGCCAGGGTTTCCCTCATGCCACAAAAGGAAAAGGCATCGCGGATAGGGGTGAACTGTGCCAGGTACACACCTTTGCTCATGGCTCCATGATGAAGCTGCCAACTAAAATCCCTGGTGGGCCATGGGACCAAGGTGGAATACAGTCTGGCCCACAGGGCTCACTGCTTGGCTAACAGGCAGCCACATTCCACACTGTCTGAAGTTTCTAAGCGGTTTGCAAGTGTAGTTCACATAGACAGCATTCCCACTATGGAAAATCCAGTGAAATTAATGGAGCTATGACCATTTACACCAGCTGAAGATCCACCCCAGGGATGAACTCTCCCTCCATTGGAGTCAATGGGAGTTTTGCCATTGACTTCAATAGTGCCAGGATTTAACCCTAGGTGAGGAAGGCATGGCTAGCCATAGTGAGGTCCACATCCAAAAGAAATAGCTGCTACTGTTACCTTCTAGTTTAGCCTAGATGGTGAAAAAATGGCCACTGTTGCCACCTGGATATCCAAAAGCAGCTGGTGATCTAACAAGCTCTACAAATTATGAACCTGCCTAACTAATAAAGCTGATCCCAATTTTGGTGTTTTTTTTGTTTGTTGGAGAGGGGGGTTATGAAATATTTTATCTAAGTTTTGAATTTCAACAGAAGGAAGAAATATATTTTTGGAAAAAAAAATTCTCATTTTCCAATCAGCTCTAACAATTAACAGGCATAGTCTCCTGTTCAAAGGAGATGACATAGCTACCACTCGTCCTTCTGTAAGAAAAGAAAGAAACTGAGCTAAGCAAAGAGGAGAAACAAGTCAGAGGAAAGATGGCACTCAGAACCTAATGTGAAAAAGGTTGCCCTCTCATGCTGGCTTACCCCTGGATCTACTAGAGAATGGTAGGTAGAAGAAATATCTTCAGACTGAGAAGAGTGGATCGTATACAATATTTCTCTGTCTGCAAGAGATATTATATACAGAAGATAGATCACATTCTACAGTCCTCACTAAGGGAGAATTACCCTGGAGAATGACATAAAACTGAGTAAGGTCTGCATGACCTGCTCCTTTAAAAAAAATACAAATAATCCTGCTTTTCGTTTCCTAAAATGAACAAACAAAAATGAACAAAAACAAATCTACAAGATATTGGTTTGCATGGTGTATTTTCCAGTTTCTTCTCACATTTCCACTTAGATGATATTCTTGTTCACTTACTGTCTTAAAATGTTGTGCAGTATTACAGCATGCACTGTTTAACACCTTCCATATACCACCCCAGAAGTAGCTGCCCTTGTGTGGTAGGGAAAGTAACACATGTACAGATTCTACAATAAAAAGCACTATGTCTATGCAAGAAAAAATAATAAGTAATAATTACTATCACCAAGGCTTGCTTTGGACCTGCACTTAAAAAAATGCTATTCATAGCCACAAATATAGGTTTTTGTTAAGACTAAGGGCTTGTCTACTGCAGCTGAGCTGCTGTAGCACTTCAGGGTAGACATTGCCTATGCTGAGGGGAGCGGTTCTCCCAATGGAGTAGCTAATTCACTTCCATGACAGGCAGTAGCTAGGTCAACACAAGAATTCTTCCACAACCTAGCACTGCCTACACTGGAGCTTAGGTCGGCTTAACTATGCCCAGGTGCGGCTCTAGGCCCCAGCACGCCAAGTGTGTGCTTGGGGCGGCAAGACGCAGGGGGCGCTCTGCCGGCACCGCGAGGGTGGCAGGCAGGCTGTCCTCGGCAGCTTGCCTGCGGAGGGTCTGCTGGTCCCGCGGCTTCGGTGGACCTCTCACAGGCAAACTGCTGGAGGCAGCCTGCCTGCTGTGCTTGGGGTGGCAAAATCCCTAGAGCAACCCCTGAATATGCCCCTCAGGGTTATGAATTTTTCAGACTCCTGAACAACGTAGCTGGGTCAACCTAATTGTTTAGGCCTAAATGGAAACCTCTATTAAAGATTTTGATAAGGTGAACAATCTACTCAGTTTAGTATCCAACAGACAACAGGGCTATAGGATCAATTTCTGCATCTTTACATATTAGATGTGTTTAAAATGCCCACAGGCCCAGGTCTGCTTTTAAAAATGTTTTTTCCTTCTCTTCTTGCCTCCACCCCCACCTCCCAATCTCTTTCCATGGTGACTCTCAGTTATTTAGAGTGGGTAAATTTCCTCTTGACTTGATAGCCAAAGTGTCTCACTGTCTTCCCATTAACTGTAATGGTCCATTATTGTCTTTTCTTGAGTTGGACAGTGGGTGATTATTTGGAACTGGTTTTCATGGTTTGGGAGGTGCCTCTACCTATTGTGAGGTGTAGCTGAAGATGTAGTATGGGTTATGAGCACAATTTTCTATATACATAAATTCATAACCACAGTCTGTATACAGCTCATAATGATCATGATGTGATAGCCTAATTTTGGCAATTAATTGATTTTTGACTATTAGCAGTTAATATGCCCAATGGCCTGTGATGGGACACTAGATAGGGTGGGATATGAGTTACTACAGATAATTCTTTCCTGGGTGTCTGGCTGGTGAGTCTTGCCCACATGCTCAGGGTTTAGCTGATCACCATATTTGGGATTGGGAAAGAATTTTCCTCCAGGGCAGATTAGCAGAAGCCCTGGGGAGGTTTCGCCTTCCTCTGCAGCGTGAGGCATGGGTCATTTGCTGGAAGATTCTCTGCACCTTGAAGTCTTTAAACCATGATTTGAGGACTTCAATGGCTCAGACACAGGAGTGAGTGGGTGAGATTCTGTGGCTTACATTGTGCAGGAGGTCAGACTAGATGATCATAATGGTCCCTTCTGACCTTAAAGTCTATGATTCTATGAAAAGACATAATTTTAATATATTGAATCCACATAGCCCACTTAGAGAAGCAGTTGTTTTCTACTATAGTTCAATTAGTTTTGTACTACATCATCTGAGGATGTTTATGTAGAAAAAGAACAATCAAAAGCATTATCACAGCAAGTCAGCAGGATCACAATAGCATGTAAACAGCAGTCCAGTGGTATCAGGCAAGAGTAGAAAGGCAAAACTGAGAGCATAAAGGACAGGCTGACAGTGATGGCTGGACAGCTCAATATTCAACGGTAAGGAATTCTGGGGATTGCTGCAAGCCATAACCATTTTAATTTCTCAACATTTCTGCCTCTTGGCGTGTTTCCAAAAATAGACAACAATGCCCTTGCCCTCCTGGATAATACAATATTACAACTTAGTTACTGTTATCTATCAGACTTACTAATTACCTGATCCAGCAATCTTTAAGTGTGCCAAATTCCCACTGAAATCAATGGGGAGTTATACTTGAATGAAGACGGCAGGGGTGAGTTCTAAATTTAAAATGCTGGAGCAGACAGCAAACTATGGGGGTTTATCCACTCTGATTAAAAACATGAAGTCTGCAAGTGTTTGATGGCCAGTGGGTAATATCAAGGCATCTTTAGTCTTTTTAATTTGCTAAACTGTACATCCAGGGTACTTTGTTAGCAAAAATGTGCTATATTTTACATTCAAGACTCTGCCTTAATTGCAAAACTCTGTGCCTCATAGGAATTACACAGGAGTGTAAAACTGCAGTCAGTAATAGATTTGTGTGCAAGAGGCCAACAGTTGTGAGACTGTGACTGACAGTTGGATTTTCATTTTAAAGTCTTCTTCCCTGCTCTAATTACTGACATTATAAGCAAAGGGATATTTGACTTACTTAAAACAGGCTACTTCTAATTAGCTAGCTTTTTGCAAGCACATACAAATTCTCTGTGAGGTCAGCTATGCTTTCAGGTAATCGCTGCTGAATTTATAGGACAGTATACAGTTAACTGCAATGGTTATTTTCAGCTTTAGTCATCACTGGAGCTTGTCACATTTACGTGTTTTGATCTCTCTTAAGCCCTATTCACCTGCATCATGTCAGGGCCACTGACGATCTAAAAACATTAGGGCACTGGAAAAGCTCACTTTAGATTAGCAAACAGCTTATGATGCCAGCTGTACAAAGGATTCTTATACTGCAGTGCCGCATTCTTTTCCCATTGTCAGCTTGCAGCCAATAACTTAATGAGACAAGAGAGGGCTAACGGAGACTGATGAGAGTTGAATTTGATGACAGCAGTTAGAGGATAGCTCAGCCAAACTAATTTGGTGCTGTGACTAACTAGCCAATATTTTGATCAATAACACCTCTTAATCTTTCATATTTCATTGTATATATTATTGTGGCCCTCTTCCCTCCCCCACTTCCCCACCCAGTAATTACAAAATGGTACTGACACCTCTGGTGGTGGTGATCAATTTTCCGCTAAATTAGCCCATAGTTGGTAATTCCAGCTTCTATCCTGAGGCAGCTTTGTGCATGCTCCAGAAATTTAATAGTAAAGGAAGCCATTCAAGGCGTTAACATTTGCAGTGCCTACATGATAATGGTGATCACTGGAGCCTTATGGTGCAAACAAACAGATTATAGAACCTCTCATGACTACTTCTTGTAAGGACTGGGAGAGGGCTTGTTCAAATAAAAGAAAAAAAAGTATTGGTGTAAGGCTAGCACTTTATGTGAAGCCACTAGGCCAGACCCTCAGCTGGGATAAACTGAAGTAGGTCTTTAGTTTCCATGGAACAACATGGAATTATTGCACCAGATCTCAGATGGTGAGAGTGGAAAGGACAATAATAGTGCTATATCCTTGTTCCACCTTTGAAAACTGGTTTATTTACCTATTAGCTACACCTATTATATTCTATTTACTACAGAAAAGCAGGAGTGTTGGTGTGAGTGTGGGTTTGAGGGAAAACCATCATCATCTTCTCTATGCTTTTTGTGCAGCTCAGATCTTCAGCATCAGCATGTGCAGAATGCTAGTAACCCACCTTTTCACATATACAAAAATATATATACCGTATATACTTGATCATAAGCCAGTTTGTTTATAAGACGACCCCCCCAAGATGGATAAGTAAAAATGGAAAAATGTTATGACTCATTCATAAGCCGACCCTATAATTCAGGAGTCAGCAAACTTTGGCTCCTGAGCCATCAGGATAAGCCATGGTGGGCTGAGATGCTTTGTTTACCTTGAGCCTCCGCAGGCACAGAGATAAACCTAAGTAAAAAAAATGTCCCGACATGCCAGCTGCTTACCATGATGGGCAGGGACAGCAACTGGTGGGGAAATGTTTTGGGGGGAGAAGCTGGAGGTCAGGGGAGTAATCCCTGTGACCACCTCCCACATGACCCCACCCTTAGCCCAGAACCCTCACACTCTCCCAATCCCATCCCTTCCCACTTTATCTCGGGAGGACCAGGGGAGGATGTCTCTGGCCTGGCTGGAACTGCTCCGGCAGGCTGGGCAGCGTGGATACAGCATGTTCCAGCGGGTTGGGCCGGGCGGCACGGTGCAGTGTGCTCCAGCAGTGTGGCCACAGCCTGTTCTCGGGGGCGGGGCTGAGCGGGATGGCTGCAGCCTGCCAGCCCCGGAGCTGCAGATGCTTCAGAGGCTGGGGGGAAAGCAGTGTGGCCAGAAGCGGAGAGACTCTGGCCCCACCTCTTCCCTTCTGTCTCTGCTGGCTGTGCTGCTTCTCCTTGCTCCCTCTGTTGAGGGGAGGGGCTGTGTCTCACATCTCCTTCTCTATACCCGTTCATAAGCCAACCCCCGTCTCTAGTGCTTCCCTTTTTTACTAAAAAAAAATAAAGGCTTATGAACGAGTATATACGTATACTGTTTGTCTGAGCTTTACTAAAGTACCAAGTACCATTGTATCTAACTGATGAATACAAAAGTAAGAATCACCTTATTTGGCAGAGTTTACTGTTGCTGAACCATTTTTTTTTTAATATATGACAAGGCTAGGTGTTTCTAGTGGAATCCCATGGGGATCTGCCCAATGCTATTCAATATTTTTATCAATGATGTTTATGAAAATATAAATTATTGTTGATTAAATTTGCAAATGACACAAAAATGGATGGATTGGCAAATACTTATAAGGAGAGGTCAGTTTACTGAGTGATCTGGATCACTTGGTAAGCCAAGTTCATTTGAACATGTGTTTTAATACAGCCAAATTCGAGGCCATACATGTAGGAATCAAGAATGTAGGTCACACATCACAAGCAGTGATTCTGAAAAGGATTTAATGGGAGTCCTGGCGGACAATCAACCGAATATGAGCTCCCAGTGCAATGCAGTGACTGAAAGAGCTAACACAATCCTTAGTCTTATAAGTAGGAGAATATCAAGAATAAGTAAGGAGGTGGCATCACTTCTGTGTTCAGTAGTAGTGAGATCATTATAACAATGGTGAATTCAGATCTTGGGTCCACATCTAAAAAAGGATCCTTAAAAATTACAAAGGCTCAAAAAAAGAGATACAAGAATAACTAGAGGTCTGGTAACCCTACCATGTAGTAAGAGGCTAAAGAAGCTCCATATATTTACCTCATCCAAGAGACACATCAGTCTAAAAGTACTTATATGAGAAGAAACAACGAGGAGCATTTGTGCCACCTTAGAGACTAACGCATTTATTTGGGCATAAGCTTTCCTGGGCTGAAACCCACTTCCTCAGATGCATGGAGTGCAAAATACATAGGTATATATACACAGTACATGAATATATCCAGACTAACACAGCTACCACTCTGAAACCTGTCACTACATGAGAAGAATATTTCTCATAGTATAGGGCTCTTTAATTCAGCTAACAAAGTCATCATACGATCCAGTGGCGAGAAGCTGAAGATAGTAAAATGCATACTAGAAATATGGTACTTTAAAACAACAGTGTGCATGGTGACAGGGGAAGGGGGAGAGATTAACCTTTGGAACAACACATGTAGGAATGTGGTACATTCTTCCATCATTTTAAGATTTTAACTCAAAATTAGATATTTTTCTAGAATATAATTTTTACCATACCAAAAAGTTACAGTATTGCTGCAGGAATTACACAGCGAAGTTCTATGGCCTGTGTTATGCAGGAGTACAGATCAGAAGATCATAATGGACCTTTCTGGCCTTTGAAAATCTGTCTATTTATAAGTTCCAGTTGAGTTATTTCCTCAGAAGCCTTTTTGAAGTGTAAACAAACTTTCTTATTTTCTTTGTTTTTACTACACACTATTTTGTTAACAAGTTCAAAAAATGCCAATACATTAGAGAGGAATAACGTGTACTCTTTCAAATGTCATGTTGCTTTGCTGCTATCACTGAATAGCTGTTATATTTGTAATAGCTAATTATTTTCTCACCTAGCATTTTTTCCCTGTTGATGAGTTAAGCATCATTATATTATAATTTCTATGATCACTCATCAATCTCGCTCTCTATTTTTTTTCTTTTCTTTAATCAACCGGTACCACATTCACTATTCAGGCTGCAAAGAGAGCATCTGGCCCTGTAGAAGCTGCCAGGCCTTTTAAGACCCAGACTTAGGTTTCAAACATGAAATTTGATCTGGCTCCAAACTTTGCCAAAATTCTGAAGTGTTTGATGAGGGCTTTGGTTTGGGTCCATCTGTATCAAGTTCCCACTACTGATCTCACATAAAATCAGTAAACATGTGGAAAGGACTCTGGCATTTACGTGGTAGAAGATACTTTGGAATGGGGAAGGGGGTGAGCTGATGAGACAACCCAAATTTGAAAAAGTTCTGGGCTTATATCAATGTTGAAAGTTCAGTACATCTTCCCCCAGGTGGCAGTCCATAACCAGTACTGATCACATTCTGAAAGAAAATTAATGCACTTCTTCTGTGTTTTTTTCTTAGCCAAAAGACACATTGGAGTGAAAAGAAGCCAGCATCCCAACCTAGGCAGCTCAGCTTTTCACTGACTACAAACAGCTATCTAGACAATAAAACACACTAAATTCCCAACAGGACAAAAATTTGAGTGAGTGAATGGCAAATGCATAAATGCATTCCCTCCCAAGCGCCATCATGAAATCTAAGCTTAATGGATCAATTATGAAACAGTTGATGTTAAATAGTCCCTGGTGGTGGTTGTCAAACACATGACGTATACCTCAACTTAACATTGATTTACAACCAGAAAGCCTTTAAAACTGCAAATATTCCATCATTTTTATGGGATTCCATCCATATTCGACAGTCACAGATAAACAATTATAATGAGGGGGAAAATCTATATTCTACTATTTCTCATTAACCATAATGACTCTGTAATGTCTGTAGAGAAAGGTTTACTGACAAAAAATATGAGACTAACTCTGCGTACCAGACATTTGTCTTCTTATGTGACCTGATTGGCAGGATATTGGTCTCATGGTTCGGTAACAGCAGTTATTGTATTTCACCAGCTACAGGATGCAGAAAAATGTTATGACACAATCTGTCCACTTCTTTGAGAGCAAAATATTGACAACTTAGTGGTTCTAAAACGAAGATCTGCCAGAGCCTAGAGAGACTTTTTTTTTTTTTTGTGGGCCACAGAACCCCAAGAGAAAGAGAATGATGTGTGGAAAGTGGGTTGAAGAAAGGACTATTAGAAGATCTTTTCTTACAAAGTCATGCACAAAGAGGAAATGATGAAGAACCCTGGGACAAATGGGACAAAGCAAGCAATCCTTATTGAGTAAGACAGCAGTTGATACGGATGACAGTGTGTGATGCGGGCATAAATTTCAGGATAGAACCCTAAAACAAATTGACATTTTTCTGATATTTACTATAGACAAAATCTAGCCATTTGTCTAAGTATATGGTACAGATAATTGGATGTAAAAATGTGTTTGAGGAACCTGGTCAGCAAGGTCCCACTGTGATGATATTTACTTGTAGATGTACTCTTTAGCCACTAGATGTCTCCATGCCATATTGTAAATTCCAGGAACAGGTATGTGTCTTTGGATGCAAAGGTGGAAGCCAGTCTATTTTACTAGTACCTTATTGATGTTCTCCCTAACAGAGACCTATTTTTAAAAGAGGTTTGTGGCTGCATATAGTATGACACTCACAATGTGTATAATCCAGACTTCCCATCTCCAATACTTGACCACTCCATGCACCTCTCCAAACCCCTGTATTGCCAGCCATAAGCATTTAAAATGCAGTAGTCAGGATCTAAAAAATCATGGGATTTTAAAAATAATCAATTTCAGGGTTTTTTGTTTGTTTGTTTGTTTTATAATTGGCTTGTGCTGTTGGTGCATTTACGATTCAGGATTTCAAGCTTTTATCCACAACTGTGAGGGATAGAAACATACGTTGTTTAAAGGAAAGATGAGATTCTCAAGTAATAACTTGAAGGGGTTTTCAGGAAAATACCATGAAACTGTAATAAAATCATGAGGCATCTACACTATAACCCCAGTCATTAACCTTCTGTATCACTTCACCAGCACACAAGGAAAAGCACACCTTGTCTGCTACAGCAGCAGCTAGAAGATTATGAGCTACAAATCCTTGTGAAGAAAGAGTGTGGCACAAGAGAAAGATTTTTCCAATACCCAACTTGTATACTCAGGCACACAGAGCAAAAAGATGCTTCCTTACTGTTCTTAATCTTTTCCTTTGCAGTTTTATTTGTTTACTTGCTTTCTGTTTAGTGAGCACTGGATTCCTCAACATGGAAGCAAACTCTTACTTTTTACATAAAATGCAACATCATAACATTTTGATATGATCAGAGGAGAAGCGTTTGCCCTACCAATAGTAGCACCTTCTATTTGAGAGTCTCACATCATTTTACAAGCCTTATATTTAAATCTTACTCTTATGAGTAACAGTTTTACACCAGTTTTACAGATAGGAAAATGGAGGTACAAAGAAATTAGCTGATCTGCAGAAGATCAGAGAGAGCCAGGAATAAAACTTGGGATTCATGATGTTTGCAGTAATACATACACAAAGATCAGACAGACATTCTCACTCTGAAGGACTTGTTTGGAATTAGTAATAAGAAAGGAAAAAGGTAAATTCTTCATGAGAAAGGGTAGTGTATTTCTCCTCTGCAGAGGTTGTAGCAAATATGAGAGGAAAAATGGCCACTGATCTTCACAATTCATTTATAGAAGTGTAAAAGACACAATATACACAACACAAAGGTAATCCAGTTTCATAGTTACATACACCACACTAGACTATCTCCTACTCTAACTACTTGAGAATTTGGAGATGGTATAATTAGGGCAAGTTCCTCCTTCAATCATAGGATCTTTTGTTTCTAAATGTTCCATAGACTCTTTTTGTGTATTTTAAATAAACACATATTCTATATAATTTCAATAAAATGAAGGAGAAATGTATTCTAAATATATTTCATACAGTTTCTTGTCTTTGTTCTTTTTTCTTTACAGCTCTTATGGCTTTTTGAAGATTCCACAAAGCACAGGGTCAGCGAAGCATATAAATCATGTTTGCTTTGCTACTTCTTGTGAAATAACTTTAATTCTTCTAATCTTGCCTTTGACAGTGGACAGGTTAGCAGGTCTAATGGATAACACCACAATAGCACTTCAATAGCTTTCATCCCAGAGAGTTACAGCCATGTCATTACTTTCTAGTGCAGGGGTTGATTTAAGAGTTATTTAAAGGTTAGATCACAAGTGATAATAGATTGGTGTTTGGGCCTTTTTGTTTGTGTTTTTAATTTGGTTAACTACCCCATTGCTCCGAGGAAAACCGAATTGCTAACAAGAAAGGTTACTCTTGACTTTATCATGCCACACTCCCTTTTCATTCTGTGTCCAAGGGTTAAAAGGATATATTGCTCTTTGCAAGAGGTAGTTCGAAAAGCAGCCAGGATTGCTTGAAGAAAGATTCAGGCAGAGATGTGTGACTAAACTGATGGAGAATGCACAACTGGAAATGACTCAAGGAAAGATAATCTGTAAGTAATTTGAAAGTAAAACTTGATATGGTACAAAAAGAGCACTCTTTCATTTCAGATACTTATGAGCACCTCATCCTGCATTCTGACATCCTGCAGAGACAAATGAAAATTCCTTTAAAGGCACAGATTAGATCAGAGGGTCTCAAACTGTGGTATGTAGAAGGCTTGGTGGTGATCTAGGCAGAGCCAGCTGCCTGCTTGCTAGTTCTAGTTCCTTGTTTCTGCTAAATCAGCTACAACTCAACAATACTTTCCTAATATTACTGTTCCATGTAAGCAATTGGTTTAGTTACCAAAAGGATGTTATATAATTGCTAATGGGAAAGCAGAATGGTCCAGTGAGATGGCCCGCAGTATGGAAAAATTGGAGAACCCCTAAAGCAAGATGTAAATAACATGCTGCATGAGGCACTGTTCCTTTGAGCAACATGGGATTGCAGGAATACAACAATCAGTGACCCTTCATAATGAGTGATTACATACCAAAAGATTGGTTTAGGCTTCTAAATCTCTTGGGAGATTTTAAAACCAAGAAAAAGTTATAGAAGAACACAGAGAACAGGCCCTGGTGCTAGTGATCATGAAAAATAACCACTTGATAACTTTTGTTTCAAAAAGAACAAACACTGATAACATGAATTAATAAAATAGATAAAGGAAAAGGAGACAGACGTGATGTATTAGTGAGAACAAGGAAAAAATCTAAACACATTATTTCTGCAAGGATGCTACAAGCATTATTTTCCCCTGTCTTATATAAAAGGGGGGAGGATAGTGCATTCACTGACCACTACTAGGTGCTGTCAGAAGGAGAATGTAAATAATTTGAGTGTTATCAAACTTTTTTTTTTTCGGAACTAAGTGGTATTTAAAAAATAATAATATGATGGAATAGTCTCATTTTGTGCTAGATTCTGCTGAATGACAATCCTGAACCTGCATCACACAGCAAACTCTTTTAAAAATTATTTTAAAAGTAGCTAAAATTCCTTAGAGTAATGAAATACCAGTGCTGCTATTACAACCAGGGCTGGTGTCATTTAGTCCCCCTTTAGTGGTAACTAGGCCAGCTAGAGTTCAATGAGTATGCTATAAGCCTTGGCTAATAGAGACGTGTCTTTTAGTTCATGCAGTAGAGGCTCATGCATTAAGTTCCAAAAGTCCCAGATTTGATCCTGGCCACTGCTATCAAGCGTCTGTCGCCAGTACACCATGGATATAGCTTTGCAGACTTAGCTTTGAGTGGCAGCATGGCTAGGGCACTGTACTGGGAGCCAGAATACTTAGATTCCATTCCCAGCTCTGCTGCTGATTGTCTGTGTTTCCTTGGACAGGTCACTTCTGTTTCCCCTCCCCTCCTTTGTTTTGTCTATTTAAATAAGACCCTTTAGGGCAGGGGCTGTCTTTCTGTTTGTACAGTACCTAGTACATGGGACCACAATTTTGGTTGGAGCCTCTAAACACTACTTTTAATTAATAATGCAAATTAATAAATAACATGCTTTCTGTGCTGTATTACTAGTTTGATCTCTTTGTTCAAGTTAAAATGTTGCTTTGGTTGAAAAAGACGGGCATGAGGACAGGAAGTTTTCACAAATCTGTCTTTTGTAAGGGCTTATATATAAGAATTTGGTTAATGGAAATCGCCCTTTAGGCTTTCTTCTCTCACAGTCTGGCTTGATGGCCGATGCTCTTATTTAGTGACTAAACCTGACTGATATATGATTTCTCATCCACACAGCTACTTAACTGCCTTTTTCAAATCTTTCCCCTGGGCACATGTGATAACTGTAAAACTCTATCTACTAGTTTGAAGAATATTCCCATTTAAAACCAGCTGATTTATTCATTATGGGGGGGGAAAAAACAAAACCTGATCAACTGAATTTCACTTTCCTTTCTGTTCCTAAGTTTTTGGTGAACAAATCACAACTTTTGTGAACGTATTAGTCACACAGATATGTGTGCAAGCATACTTCAACTAATGTAATGTTAGAGCAATGTTCGTGATAATCTTTAATTCAAGCATTTGGAATGTGTTATTCAGGCTAGTCGTCTGGTCACCTAATTCACATGGCATTATTTCTCCTCCCTGATTATATGAGGAACACTTTACAAATGGCAAGACTGCCTGAAGTAACCACTGGTTCTTTGATTCTTCCAACAGATAGCGAAGTAAGAAGGAAATATGTGGCGGAGGGGAGGAGAGAGATAAGAACGCGTACAGTACTTTAGGAAATTCTGAATCTTTTTCTGTTTCCTTGTGCACAAGATCATAATATTTGGCTTTTTTCATGAACTCGGGTTCAAGAACACTTAGATTCTGTTCTGGAAAGAGAAAGAGAAAGAGAAAGAGAAAGAGAAAGAGAGAGAGAGAGAGAGAGAGAGAGGTCATATTTACCAGTTATTTAGCAGACTTCAATTTTGTCTTATCACATTCACATAAATGTGAATGTGCTTTTACTGCAGTGCATGTGTTCTCTTGTTTTCGTATCTTTTGTTTGAGCAGTCGCCGAGTGCCAGGGATCTGGCCAGAGGGTCTTGAGGAGCTGGTGTGTATTGTCATATTCCACATGCAACACACTGGTCTAGATCCCCAGCGAGTATAAATGGACACAGCTCTCTTAACATCCATTGCACCTCTGTACACCAACATTGGACCTGCACCTCTGTACACCAACAGAGAAAATGGCCCACTATTTTGTACATGAACTGAATCTAAGAGGTTTAATTTTACATCTAAGCCATAAGCACCAACTTCTTCTCTACCCAGGGGCTGCTCAACCCCCACCCTGCCCTAGGCTTTGCACCCACTCCACCCCTTCCTCCAAGGCCCCCATGCCATCTCTTCCCACCCTGCCTCATCCCCACCTCTTTCCACCCCGTCCCTCTCCCTCCCAGTGCTGATTCGTGGTGCGCAGGAGGCACTATGAAGGATGGAGAGGAGTTGATCAGTGGGACTGCTGGGGGGCAGAAGACAGTGAGGGGAGGAGGGAAGGGGTGAGCTTGGCTGCCAGTGGGTGCTAAGCACCTGCTAATTTTTTCCTGTAGATGCTCCAGTCCTGGAGCACCCATGGAGTTGTTCCCTATGATCTAAGCTTTCACCAAGTTCCAAGCACTCCAGTCAAGGGATCTTTCATTCAGTCTTTCCCTCTATTGCTCACTGCAGCTCATGCAGATTTTTTAAGAAACCAGTGATCTTGAAAACATTCTCCCTGCCTCCTAACATCCTCACTGACAAACAGACAAAATCAGTATGGGCAGTGGTTAATTCATATATTGTTATGCCAGCACAGCTATTCACATTTGCATGTAAATATTCTCATATGCACTAGAAAAACACATATTTATTCTTAATATAAGTACCTACTCACACATTCATGCAAACAAATACTTCACAGAAACGTTATAGGAAAACCAAAGAAAAAAGGGTAGCAGGCAGGGCAGAATCATAAAGAAATCCAGAATTTGAAAAAATAAAATAAAATGACAGACAGTGCAGATTTTAAAGCACACTCAACTGATTTTGGATTTTCCCTGATGTATTATTTTTATTTTTGTTGAACATGCCATTATTCCTTCTGTTAAGTACACCACACTTTGATCTGTCAATATTTTTGTTGCAGAAGAAGTTGGCAAACTCCATGCTGTTTACAGCTCATTTGCAATTCAATTTTGTTTACAGAAAGCTGGTGAAACATGGATGATCCGGATGGCACTCAGTCTGCAAGGAGATTTCATCCCATTGGGATTTGCTTTGATAATGGTGATAGTAAAATATGGAAGCAACAATTTAAGTACAGCATCTCCTGAGATGTGGTGTTCAATTGGCATAACTATAGACACACAAAAGCAGCAAAGAATCCTGTGGCACCTTATAGACTAACAGACGTTTTGGAGCATGAGCTTTCGTGGGTGAATACCCACTTCCTCAGATGCATGTAATGGAAATATCCAGGGGCAGGTATATATATGTGTGCTAGCAAGCAAGCTAGAGATAACGAGGTCAGTTCAATCAGGGAGGATGAGGCCCTGTTCTAGCAGTTGAGGTGTGAAAACCAAGGGAGGAGAAACTGGTTCTGTAACTGGCAAGCCATTCACAGTCTTTGTTCAATCCTGAGCTGATGGTGTCAAATTTGCAGATGAACTGAAGCTCAGCAGTTTCTCTTTGAAGTCTGGTCCTGAAGTTTTTTTGCTGCAGGATGGCCACCTTAAGGTCTGCTATAGTGTGGCCAGGGAGGTTGAAGTGCTCTCCTACAGGTTTTTGTATATTGCCATTCCTAATGTCTGATTTGTGTCCATTTATCCTTTTCCTTAGAGACTGTCCAGTTTGGCCGATGTACATAGCAGAGGGGCATTGCTGGCATATGATGGCGTATATTACATTGGTGGATGTGCAGGTGAATGAACCAGTGATGGTGTGGCTGATCTGGTTAGGTCCTGTGATGGTGTCGCTGGTGTAGATATGTGGGCAGAGTTGGCATCGAGGTTTGTTGCATGGATTGGTTCCTGAGCTAGAGTTATTATGGTGTGGTGTGCAGTTACTGGTGAGAATATGTTTCAGGTTGGCAGGTTGTCTGTGGGCAAGGATTGGCCTGCCACCCAAGGCCTGTGAAAGTGTGGGATCATTGTCCAGGATGGGTTGTAGATCCTTGATGATGCGTTGGAGGGATTTTAGCTGGGGGCTGTATGTGATGGCCAGTGGAGTCCTGTTGGTTTCTCTCTTGGGTTTGTCTTGCAGTAGGAGGCTTCTGGGTACACGTCTGGCTCTGTTGATCTGTTTCCTTATTTCCTCATGCGGGTATTGTAGTTTTGAGAATGCTTGGTGGAGATTTTGTAGGTGTTGGTCTCTGTCTGAGGGGTTAGAGCAGATGCGGTTGTACCTCAGTGCTTGGCTGTAGACAATGGATCGTGTGATGTGCCCGGGATGGAAGCTGGAGGCATGAAGGTAGGCATAGCGGTCAGTGGGTTTTCGATATAGGGTGGTGTTAATGTGCCCATCACTTATTTGCACCGTGGTGTCAAGAAAGTGGACCTCCCGTGTAGATTGGTCCAGGCTGAGGTTGATGGTGGGGTGGAAGCTGTTGAAATCATGGTGGAATTTTTCCAGAGTCTCCTTCCCATGGGTCCAGATGATGAAGATGTCATCAATGTAGCGTAGATAGAGAAGGGGTGTGAGTGGACGAGAGCTGAGGAAGCGTTGTTCCAGGTCGGCCATGAAGATATTGGCATATTGTGGGGCCATGCGGGTGCCCATAGCAGTGCCACTGATCTGGAGATATATATTGTCATCAAATTTGAAATAGTTGTGTGTAAGTATAAAGGCACAGAGCTCAGCAGCCAGTTGTGCTGTGGCATCATCAGGGATGGTGTTCCTGACAGCTTGTATTCCATCTGTGTGTGGGATGTTTGTGTAGAGAGCCTCTACATCCATGGTGGCTAGGATGGTGTTTTCTGGGAGGTCACCAATGCATTGTAGTTTCCTCAGGAAATCAGTGGTGTCGCGGAGATAGCTGGGAGTGCTGGTGGCATAGGGTCTGAGTAGAGAGTCCATATATCCAGACAGTCCTTCAGTGAGAGTGCCAATGCCCGAGATGATGGGGCGTCCAGGATTTCCGGGTTTGTGGATCTTGGGTAGTAGATAGAATAACCCTGGTCGGGGCTCTAGGGGTATGTTGATTTCTTCTGGTGTTAGTGTAGGGAGTGTCCTGAGTAGATGCTGTAGTTTCTTAGTGTATTCCTCAGTGGGATCTGAGGGAAGTGGCCTGTAGAATTTGGTATTGGAGAGTTGTCTGGCTGCCTCCTTTTGATAGTCAGACCTGTTCATGATGACAACGGCACCTCCTTTATCAGCCTCTTTGATGATAATGTCAGGGTGGTTTCTGAGGCTGTGGATGGCATTGCGTTCTGCACGGCTTAGGTTGTGAGGCAAGCGATGTTGTTGTTCCACGATTTCTGCCTGTGCACGCCGGCGGAAGCATTCAATGTATAGGTCCAGGCTGTCATTTCGACCCTCAGGAGGGGTCCATGTGGAGTTCTTTTTCTTGTGCTGTTGGTGGGAGGGCACCCGTGTATCAGTGCACTGTTCAGTGTTGTCCTGGAAGTATTCTTTGAGTCGGAGACGGCGAAAGTAGGCTTCCAGATCGCCACAGAACTGTATCATGTTGGTGGGGGTGGCAGGGCAGAAAGAGAGTCCCCGAGATAGGACAGACTTTTCTTCTGGGCTGAGTGTGTAGTTGGATAGATTGACGATATTGCTGGGTGGGTTAGGGGTACCACTGTTGTGGCCCCATGTGGCAGGTAGGAGTTTAGACAGCTTACAGTCCTTTTTCCTTTGAAGAGAGGTGAAGTGAGTAATGTAGATCTCCTGTCTTATTCTAGTGAAGTCCGTTTGTATAGAAGTTTGGTTATTAATGAGAGTCTCCAGGTTGGAGAGCTCTTTTTTGATGTTTTCCTGTTTGCTGTATAGGATGCTGATCAGGTGGTTCCTCAGTTTTTTTGATAGAGTATGACATAATCTCTCACTGTGGTCCGTGTAGTATGTAGATAGCAGTGGATTTTTTACCTTTAGTCCATTTGGTATGATGTCCATCCGTTTGCATTTGGAAAGGAAGATGATATCTGTCTGTATTTGTGCAAGTTTCTTCATGAGGTTGATGGATTTCCATTCCATACGGCTAAATGCAGTGCCTTGCATGGTGTCAAGTATCAGAGGGTAGCCGTGTTAGTCTGGATCTGTAAAAGCAGCAAAGAATCCTGTGGCACCTTATAGACTAACAGACGTTTTGGAGCATGAGCTTTCGTGGGTGAATACCCACTTCCTCAGATGCATGTAATGGAAATATCCAGGGGCAGGTATATATATGTGTGCTAGCAAGCAAGCTAGAGATAACGAGGTCAGTTCAATCAGGGAGGATGAGGCCCTGTTCTAGCAGTTGAGGTGTGAAAACCAAGGGAGGAGAAACTGGTTCTGTAACTGGCAAGCCATTCACAGTCTTTGTTCAATCCTGAGCTGATGGTGTCAAATTTGCAGATGAACTGAAGCTCAGCAGTTTCTCTTTGAAGTCTGGTCCTGAAGTTTTTTTGCTGCAGGATGGCCACCTTAAGGTCTGCTATAGTGTGGCCAGGGAGGTTGAAGTGCTCTCCTACAGGTTTTTGTATATTGCCATTCCTAATGTCTGATTTGTGTCCATTTATCCTTTTCCTTAGAGACTGTCCAGTTTGGCCGATGTACATAGCAGAGGGGCATTGCTGGCATATGATGGCGTATATTACATTGGTGGATGTGCAGGTGAATGAACCAGTGATGGTGTGGCTGATCTGGTTAGGTCCTGTGATGGTGTCGCTGGTGTAGATATGTGGGCAGAGTTGGCATCGAGGTTTGTTGCATGGATTGGTTCCTGAGCTAGAGTTATTATGGTGTGGTGTGCAGTTACTGGTGAGAATATGTTTCAGGTTGGCAGGTTGTCTGTGGGCAAGGATTGGCCTGCCACCCAAGGCCTGTGAAAGTGTGGGATCATTGTCCAGGATGGGTTGTAGATCCTTGATGATGCGTTGGAGGGGTTTTAGCTGGGGGCTGTATGTGATGGCCAGTGGAGTCCTGTTGGTTTCTCTCTTGGGTTTGTCTTGCAGTAGGAGGCTTCTGGGTACACGTCTGGCTCTGTTGATCTGTTTCCTTATTTCCTCATGCGGGTATTGTAGTTTTGAGAATGCTTGGTGGAGATTTTGTAGGTGTTGGTCTCTGTCTGAGGGGTTAGAGCAGATGCGGTTGTACCTCAGTGCTTGGCTGTAGACAATGGATCGTGTGATGTGCCCGGGATGGAAGCTGGAGGCATGAAGGTAGGCATAGCGGTCAGTGGGTTTTCGATATAGGGTGGTGTTAATGTGCCCATCACTTATTTGCACCGTGGTGTCAAGAAAGTGGACCTCCCGTGTAGATTGGTCCAGGCTGAGGTTGATGGTGGGGTGGAAGCTGTTGAAATCATGGTGGAATTTTTCCAGAGTCTCCTTCCCATGGGTCCAGATGATGAAGATGTCATCAATGTAGCGTAGATAGAGAAGGGGTGTGAGTGGACGAGAGCTGAGGAAGCGTTGTTCCAGGTCGGCCATGAAGATATTGGCATATTGTGGGGCCATGCGGGTGCCCATAGCAGTGCCACTGATCTGGAGATATATATTGTCATCAAATTTGAAATAGTTGTGTGTAAGTATAAAGGCACAGAGCTCAGCAGCCAGTTGTGCTGTGGCATCATCAGGGATGGTGTTCCTGACAGCTTGTATTCCATCTGTGTGTGGGATGTTTGTGTAGAGAGCCTCTACATCCATGGTGGCTAGGATGGTGTTTTCTGGGAGGTCACCAATGCATTGTAGTTTCCTCAGGAAATCAGTGGTGTCGCGGAGATAGCTGGGAGTGCTGGTGGCATAGGGTCTGAGTAGAGAGTCCATATATCCAGACAGTCCTTCAGTGAGAGTGCCAATGCCCGAGATGATGGGGCGTCCAGGATTTCCGGGTTTGTGGATCTTGGGTAGTAGATAGAATAACCCTGGTCGGGGCTCTAGGGGTATGTTGATTTCTTCTGGTGTTAGTGTAGGGAGTGTCCTGAGTAGATGCTGTAGTTTCTTAGTGTATTCCTCAGTGGGATCTGAGGGAAGTGGCCTGTAGAATTTGGTATTGGAGAGTTGTCTGGCTGCCTCCTTTTGATAGTCAGACCTGTTCATGATGACAACGGCACCTCCTTTATCAGCCTCTTTGATGATAATGTCAGGGTGGTTTCTGAGGCTGTGGATGGCATTGCGTTCTGCACGGCTTAGGTTGTGAGGCAAGCGATGTTGTTGTTCCACGATTTCTGCCTGTGCACGCCGGCGGAAGCATTCAATGTATAGGTCCAGGCTGTCATTTCGACCCTCAGGAGGGGTCCATGTGGAGTTCTTTTTCTTGTGCTGTTGGTGGGAGGGCACCCGTGTATCAGTGCACTGTTCAGTGTTGTCCTGGAAGTATTCTTTGAGCATACATGTGTGCTTAAATAAGTATCATCCTAACAGAGTTTTGTCTGTGTAATTTTATTTTTCCTGCCAGGATCATTTTATAAATTTAACATTGCTTAGAGTAGCTGGATGTACGTACATAAGCACACATATGCATATGATTTTAAACTCCCAGCATTTCTTGGGCTGTGCACTGGATCTCATGAAAAAATAAGAGATTATGCTCTCAAAGGATGTATAGTTTTAATTCTATTTTAAAATGTAGGTGCACACAATATGTCATTTCTTTGACAGCTGTCACCTGAGACTATTAAACATCAACTGTTGCATAATTAATCTGTTACACTTGGACTTCATAAAGACTCTGAGACTGATCAATTTGCTGTTGACTCATTTTGCATAAAGCAGCAACTTGAACTTGAGGCCAGATTCTAGACTAAAAAGTTCTGTAATGAATGCACTAAAGCCCACCTTATACCTTGAACAAGATAATTCTTAACTCTGTGAAGCACAGTTAGGATGTTCGCTGTGCAGATCAAATATTTCATACAACAAATCATTTGTCACCCAAGAACCTACCTCATTTATTAACAAGTGTCCTAATGAGGATCTCACCCAAAGCAAAAACACATTTTCTAATAAAACATTGTGACAGAGTGGTAAATTTATCTTTCAGCTATTCAGTTTCTTAACTTTTCATCCAGTAAGTTTGAAAGAAAATTGCTCTTTCTTTACAATTTTGATAATTTCGATCAACAAAGCCATGACAAAATTAAACATTAAACCTCATTTAAATCAATGTGAGTATCCTCTGTATCCCATATCTGCCAGGAGAAGACTCTGTTGTCCCATGCCGGAAGGAGACCTATGTACCATTCTGTACTGTAGTGGGAAGAGCAGAGTGTATTTTAAAAAGGCAAATATCTTTTTGTCCTTGTGTTTAAAAGTTTTCTTTCCTCTTTTAATGACACTGAAAAAATTTTAAAATTTAAAATAATCTATCATTTTTTGATCAAATGTGTAGTCCCTTCTCAACTTCTTGTATTTTTTCTTAGCTTTTGCCAGTTTCATCTTAGTTTATGATTGCTCACAAATTTCACTTTCTGGTTCTCCTGCACTACCAAAATGCTGAAATGTTTGGGTTGCAAACACTGCAGGGAAACGTTTGTGTGGGGTATTTTGTTTGTTTTTTAAGTGTTGATAAACAAAGCAATTTCCTGAAAGCAAGAATGTTGGTATTAAATTCTTTGTTTGTTTTTGTGGGTTCCTTCAAAGCTGTCGGACATACATATTAGCCACAAATGGAGCTTGAGTGACCTTTCTAAAGAGATATCATCAATGTGATTACACTAAGCCTGCATTAAAAACATATGAAAATTTGATTTGTACAAACAACACAAATATGGTAGGTGGGTTTACCAACAGATGTAGCACATGGGATTTTTTTTTACGTGCCTACTTCCAAATAGCTTGCAAAAACAGAATTAGTAAATACACACACACACACACGCAATTCCATGTCTGGTGGGTCTCAACCTTTCAGGAATCTAATTTCTCTTGCGTACCCCCAAGTTTCACCTCACTTAAAAACTACTTGCTTACAAAATGAGCCATAAAAATACAAAAGTGTCACAACACATTACTACTGAAAAAATTCTTACTTTCTCATTTTTAAGATATAATTATAAAATAAATCAATTGGAATATAAATATTATACTTACATTTCAGTGTATGGTATACAGAGCAGTCATTGTCTGAATTAAATTTTAATTTGTAGTGACTTCTCTAGAGCTTTTTATGTAGCTAGTTTTAAGATTAGGCAAATATCTAGATGAATTGATGTAGCCCCTGGAATACCTCTGTGTACCCCCAGGGGTACATGTATCCCTGGTTGAGAACCACTGTTCTATTCTATTTAGTATCTTCTCTATTAAGAATATCTAGATAGGCATCATGAATAGGACACTTTCAAAGGATACAGTTGAACAGTTTCTCTCAAAACTATTCTTGGAACTGTATAATGAAGAGAAACTTCAGGTAAAAATTTTAGGACCTCATCAGCCTTGTTTAAAACTCAAGCAGTCCTCAAAAAGATAGGAGTAACAAAAGCATAGTGGCATGGGATTTTAGAAAGTTATTGTTCTGCTTTGTCTTCTTGCTTTTTGGAGTGAATGATTTAAAACATCTTTTCAAAAATATCAAGAAACACAAATCATGTAAATGTGACTTGGACATCTGTGACATATGATTAAATTATGACTATGCATATAATTTTTGCTACCACTGTTATACAATTGAATTGTAGAATATCAGGGTTGGAAGGGACCTCAGGAGGTTATCTAGTGCAACCCCCTGCTCAAAGAAGGACTAATCCCCGGACAGATTTTTGCCCCAGATTCCTAAATGGCCCCCTCAAAGATTAGAGCTTATAACCCTGGGTTTAGTAGGCCAATGCTCAAACCACTGAGCTATCCCTCCCCCAACAAAACAAATCTTGTACATTGTACGTCATGTAAGGTGTCAATGGAAAAGTTTGCTGATTATGATTATCCTGTTTTTATGCATGTATCATTTTGGTATCTAAAGTTATGAATATTGATCCAAGAACTTTGCAATGAGTTTATGTATTTGCTTTCCATGACCATTTTAACTCTCTCCTCTTTCCTTTCTCTTACAAATAAACCTTTAGATATTAGCGACTAAAAGATTGTCAACAACATGATTATTGGGTAAGATCTGAGTTATATATTGGACAGGCTACATGTCTGATCTCTTGGAATTAGACAAACCCTTTGTTTGATGAAACTGGTTTTAAATAACCACTCATCAAAAAGGGTAGTATCTGGGTGGTGAAAAAAGGGCTGGGGTGACCAAAGAGACTGCATCTCTGACTTCTTGCTAGCCACTGTGGTGAGACAGAAGTGTACTTCTGTTATTGGCTTGGTATTTCTCAGCAGTTTGTCCTGAATCTAGTATTCTCAGCTGTGACCGACTCAGGCACAGTGACAACATTTCAATAAAGCTGGCAATATCTGGAAGTGTAAATACTGCAACAGAGCAGGACAAAAATCTAACAGGAAAAAAATCTAGGGGAAAAAGGAGTTTAGGAAAGCTGGCATCTTCTCAAGGACATAATATTAAAGGCACAACTGCAAACTATCCTGATGTGAAGAAAAGATAGGAGGACTAGTAAAAGGCCAATGCACCTCCATCAGGAGCTCTTTAATGACCTGAAAAGAAAAAGGAATCACAGAAAAAGTGGAAGCATGGACAAACTGCTAAGAATTACAAAAAATATAGGAACAAAAATCAGACAGGCTAAGGCACAAAATTAGTTACACATAGCAAGGAACATAAAAAGACAATAAGAAGAGAGGTTTTTTTAAAAAAATACATTAGAAGTGAGAGAAATACAATAGAATGTGTATAATCTCTACTTAGCAGAGGAGAGCTAACAACTGATGACACCAAGAAAGGTGAGGTGTTTAATATCTATTTTGCTTCAGTCTTCACTGAAGCATTAAAAAGGTTAATGGTGACCAGATACTCAAACAATTAATATTAACAACAAGGAGGATGAAATGGAAGCCAAAGTAGGGAGGAAAATAAAACAGTTTAAAAACTATTTAGATATGTTAGATACAGTGTTCCCTCTAATGTTTCCCAGACATATGCGGAATGAATTTTGTTATGTGCACCAATACGGAGGTGATCATATGTGTGTCACACATTACCTCCATATTGGTGCACATAACAAAATGCATGCGATGGGGTGGGGCCAAGGGGTTCAAGAGTGTGGGGAGGGGATGATGCAGAGCGTTGGAGTGCAGGGGGGATGAGGACTCCAGCTCAGGGTGCAGGCTCTGGGGTGAGGCCAAGGATGAGGGGCTCATGGGCTGGGCTGGGGTAGAGGTGGGGGGGTGCTTGTGAGGGCTCTGGCTGGGGTGTGGGCTCTGGGATGGGGCTGAGGATGGAGGCACAGGGATCTGGGTGCAGGATGCCTGGGGCTAAAATGGGGAGAGAGGAATCCACCCAACTCTATCTCCCTGAAACAGCACCAGGGCTGGGGGGGATAGGCGCCTCTCCCCCTATCATGGCAGGTCCGGGACAGGGCTGAATTGGGCCAGGCAGAGGGGCACCTCTCTCCCCGGCAATGGCAGATCCCAGGGACACCTCTCTCCCCAGCAATGGCAGGTCCGGGCCAGGCCTTTGTTGCAGCTGGGGGAGGGGTGCCTCTCCTCCCCCACCCCACCCCCATCCTTGGCAGTTCTAGGCTGGGTTGGGGTTGGGACCAAGGGAGGGGCTCCTCTCCCTGCCACAGTAGGTCTGGGGCTAGAGGAGAGGTATCTCTCCCCACAGCAGCCCTGAGAGCATGCACAGTGCTTAATAGGCTGCTGCGTGGCCGTGCACCTTGGAGAGAATTTATGTTACATATATTCAAAGTCAGAAGAGCCTGATGAAATTCATCCTAAGGAACTGAAGGAACTAGCTTAAGAAATCTCAGAACCATTAGCAATTATCTTTGAGAACTCATGGAAGATGAGCGAGGTCACAAAACATTAGAGAAGAGCAAATGTAATACCTATCTTTAAAAAAGGAAAGGAAGAAGTCCTAGGGAATTATAGATAAGTCAGCCTAACATCAATCCCTGGAAAAAATATTGGAACAAATTATTAAACAATCAATTTGAAAGTATCTGGAATATAGGAGTTCTTTAAGTAATATTGAGCATGAATTTGTCAAGAACAAATCATGCCAAATCAACCTAGTTTCCATTTTTTGGTAAGGTTACTGGCCTAGTGGATAAGAACGAAGCAGTAGATGTGATATATCTTGATTTCAGTAACAATTTTGGCAAAGACCCACATGATATTCTCATGAGGAATTTAGGGAAATGTGGTCTTGATGAAATTACTGTAAGGTGGATGCACAACTAGTTGAAAGACTGTACTCAAAGAGTAGTTCTCAATGGTATGCTGTGAAACTGGGAGTATCTAGTGGCGTCCCATAGGGGGCCAGTCCTGGGTCCGCTTCTAGTCAATATTTTCATTAATAACTTGAATAATGTAGTGAAGAGTATATTTATAAAATGTGCAGATGACACCTCATTGGGAGGTGTTGCAAGCAGTTTAGAGGACAGTATTAGAATTCAGAATGACTGATAAATTGGAGAATTGGTCTGGAGTCAACCAGATGAAATTCAGTTAAGAAGAGTTTAAATTACTTCACGTAGGAAGAAAGAATCAAATGTACAACTGCAAAATGGGGAATAACTGGCTAAGTGGTAGTACTGCTGAAAAGGATCGGGACATTTTAATGAATTAAACACTGAATATATGTCAACAATGTGATGCAGCAGCAAAAAAGGCTATCATCATTCTAGGGTATTAACAGGAGTGTCGTATGTAAGACATGAGAGGTAATTTTCCTGTTCTACTAGGAACTGGTGAGGATTCAGCTGGAGTATTGTGTCCAATCCTGGGCACCACATTTTAAGAAAAATTTGGACAAATTAGAGAGAATCCAGAAGAGAACAATAAAAATAATAAAAGGTCTAGAAAACCTGAGGAGGAAAGGTTAAAAAACTGGTCATGTTTAGTCTTGAAAAATGAAGAATAGTCTTGAATGGGTGACCTGATGACAATCTTCAACTATGTTAAGGGCTGTTACAAAGAGGACAGTGATCAATTGTTCTCTGTGGCCATTGAAGGTAAAACAAGAAGCAATCAGCTTAGTTTGCAGTAAAGGAGATTTAGGTTAGATTTGAGGAAACAATTTCTAACTGTAAGGGTAGGTAAACTTTGGAACAAGCTTCCCAGGGAGGTTGTAGAATCCCCATAATTAGAAGTTTTTTAAGAAGTGGTTGGACAAACACCTGTCATAGATGGTCTAGGTTTGCTTGGTCCTATCACAACATAGGAGGCTGGACTGAATGACTTCTTGAGGTCCTTTCTTGCTCTACATTTCCATGAAATCTATCATGTAGGAATAAGAAAACATAATAAGGAAGTTGACAGGAACCAGTATATTCTGTCAAAATTAATTGTTTGTGTATGCTTTTGAATTGGCATTATTTGACCATAATGAAACAGAATCATCTTTGAATCTAGGAGTGTTTTGAGGTTTAGCAGATTTTCTATCCAGTATAGACATGGAATGTGAAATGTGAAAACTATAAGTGTTTAAGAGTCTTTCAAAAACTATGCAGAACGAGCTACTTGAATGTATGCTGCACATGATTAAAGAGTTCATTATCCAGCAGTTGAGAAGAACCTAATATGTGGCTAAACAAGCTGCTGATCAATAGTACTGGTTTACTGATGGAGATGGGTAAAGGTTTTATGGTTTTATACATTTAAAAAATCTTGTGCAGAATCAAATGCTACAGCTTTTCTTGATCAATTTTCTTTGAGCACTGTGACAAACAGAAATTGATTGCTCAAAAACATGATGCTGCCAGTGCAATATTTGAAGAGTTTGGCAGAATCCAAAGGAAGGGAAGGGACAGAAACCCAAATGTACATTAGGTTTATTGTTATGCCCACCAACTAAACCTAAACATGGAGCAAGAAATATGTAAAATATTGCAAGGGAGAATTTTCTTTGGCTTTGAAGCCTTCTTTACACACTCTGAAAAAAGGACTGAAGATGCAGATGCCAGTGGCTAGAAGGCTTCAGAAAGGGGTTGCAATGTGATGGAACTTTATTAGTTAGCCACTTAATGTCATCTCTCAGTGTGAAGAGAATCTTCTTGAATATTTTAAGACAATCAAACTTTTTGATTATTTTGAGTCGATTGTAATTCAGTTGTTATGGGTATTTGTTAGAACGCTGGAAATCAGGGAATTCCTTCCCTCCTGCCACAATAGAATGTGCCATGTTGATGTGCTGTACAGCCAACTGCAAAAACAGGACAGTGAGAGAGTTACTACTGAGTTTGTGAGCAGTATCAACAAAACGTGGGAATCCATTGAGGATCCAGGATGTCAAGTTGCTCAACAAGCAGCAGTGCCAACTTTTTAATCTCTGCCTCAGGCCCGGCCCCCAGTCCACCTCAACCCCTAAGCTTCCACCCCCATCTCACCTTGTCCACCCTGCCCCAACCCCGCCCCAACTCTTCCTTCCCCTGAGTTTGTCCCATCCTTGCTCCACATCCCCCCCCAGTGCTTCCTGAACACCAAGGAACATCTTATCATGGTGGTAAGAGGTGCTGGAAGGGGGAGGGAAGGCACTGATCAGAGGGGCTGCTAGCAAGTGGGAAGCACTGGGGGGAGTGGAAGGAGCTGGCTGCTGGTGGGTGATCTGCACCCACTATTTTTTCCCCATCAGTATTCCAGTCCTGGCTCACCCAAGGAGTCAGTGCCTATGTCAATAAGTCTGAGTTTCCCAGATGTAGAACTGAAATGAAGACAATGAAACAAGAGGCACAAGATATCTGTGACAATATAATTGTTCATGTATATGAAAGCTTTGTATTAATAAAACATCTGGTGAGTGCATAGTTATTGCAAAATGACAGATGGCAGGGGACCCCCCACAGCTTCCCAGCCCTGGGGGTGGGGGATCTGCAGCTGCCCAGCCATAGTGGGTGGCAGGGGGACCCTTTGCAGCTGCCCAGCCAAGGTGTGTGTGTGAGGGGAACCTGCAGCAGCCCAGCTCCCATAGGAGGTGGAGGACCCCCTGGAGCTCTCTCCTGCTATGGGCAAGGGGCTTGGTGTTCCCTGCCACCACAGAGGTCCCCCATACCGAGCTGCTCAGCCTCCATGAGGGGTGGGAACCCAGCACTCCCACTCATCACTGCAGCAGGAGACCCCAGAGCCACAGCAGCGATAAGGGCTGAACCCGCCTCCCTCCCCATTTTCTCAGGGATATTTTTAGTGAAAGTCAGGGACTGGTCATGGGTTTTCTTGAGTTTTTCTTTATTGCCTGTGACCTCTCCATGACTTTTCCTAAAAATATCCGTGACAAAATCTTACCATTAATCATAAAACCATAAGGTTAGAAGGGACTGTGAGTGTCATTTAGCCATCTCTCACCAAGATGCAGGATTTGTTGTGTCTAAACCATCCAAGACAGATGGCTATACAGACTCTTTCTGAATACCTCTAGTGTAGGAGATTCCATGACTTCTCCAGACAGTCTGCGCCACTGTCCTACTGTTTTGTTTTGTTTTACAATTAGGAAGCTTTTTTTCCTGAGATTTATTCTAAATCTGCTATGCTACAGTTTGAACACATTGCCTCTTGTCCTGCCCTCTGTGGCAAGAAAGAACACTTTTTTCTCCATATTTCTTATGGCAGCCTTTCAAGTATTTGAAGGCCACTATCATGTCTCTACTTAATCTCCTCTTTTCTAAACAAAACGTAGCCAGTCTCTTCAGCCTTTGCTCGCATGGTTTGCATTCCATCCCTTGGATCGTCTTGTCAGTCACTTGTGAATCCTTTTCAATTTCTCTACTTCCTTTTAATACAGCACTGGCCAAAATTGGACGCTACTCTAGCTGAGGCCTAACCAGTACCAAGTAGAGTGGTACTATTACCTCCTATGACTTGCATGCTATGCCTCCGTTAATGCAACCCAAAATTGCATTTGCCTTTTTTTGCAACTGCATGAAATTGTTGACTCATGTTGAAGTTGTGATTCACCACAATTCTCAGATCTTTGCCAGTAGTGCTGTTGCCACGGCAGTTATCCCCCATTCTGTATTTGCACATTTGCATTTTCTTCCCCAAGTGTAGTACCTTATATCTGAATTTGTTGAATTTCATTTTGTTATCTATAGCCTAGTTCTCCAAATTATCAAGATCCCTTTGAAATTTAGTTCTATCTTCTAAAGTGTTGGCAACCCCCATACACACATACACACCCTAGCTTTGGGCCATCTGCAGATCTAATCAGTATGCTCTGTCTTCCAACATCCAGGTCATTAATAAAGATGTTAAATAACACCCGACCCAGAACAGATCCCTGTAGAACTCTACTTGAAACCTCCTTCCAATCTGAATACACTAGTGATGCTGTCAGTGGAGAAACAGATCATCCAAGAAATAGCAGATTTCAACAAGACAACTATTGAGAAGTTTTCTGCTCTCAAAGATCACCTGGAAAAAATCATTTATAAGTAGCTGAGTGTGTTTTACTTCATGACTGCTTTACTTTATAGAAATATCTTTTTTTTGTTCAAAAATTATTTTTCAGTGACATACATTGTACATTGAGCACATCACTACATAGTCTTCTGACTAAATTGCACAGTGAACAAAACTGTTTATACTGGCCCTGTATGAATAGATGTCACTTTACATAATACGGATGCTAGTTAATCATAATATAATTTCGATGTTAAGAATTGGTGTGAAAAAATTTTTAGTCATCAATATGATTTCATGACTTTTTCCCCCTCCAATGTCCCACTTGCACAAGGCTCATAAGTTGTCACTTACCATACAGTAGAACAAAATTACTCTAGACAAGTCATTGAATCTGTACATGTAGTTCCCCTACAAGTCAGCACATCATTCAGTTCTCAAAAGGAGACAGAAATCCTTAGAGCAATACACTTTCACTGTTTTTTTCCCATTCTTTGTCTGTTCATTCTTTGAACTGCTTTTTCATACAAAGACAATAGTCACAAGCTCAGCTGCAAAGCTTATCCCCAGCTTGTACACGTGAGATGTATTTCCATTCTTTGATGAACTGTCTACTCCTTTGTTCACACTAGGAATTGTCATTTAAACACTTGACTGTCATTGTTAGACTGCAGGCATAATATTAACAATAATTTTGTACATGTATAGAGTGACTTTCATCCTGAATAATCCCATGTATTATAGGGATTACAGGAGCATGGTGGAATAGCATTCGTGCCTGGAATGCAGGTACTGAACATAGGTGCTGTTTAGGAAAGAGAGAAATAAAGGTAAAGGTGGTGGGGTAGTGTCGAACATCAATAAAGTAGTAAACTGTAAAGAAATAAGAAGTGATAATATGGACAAAACAGAATCTCTATTTGGGTCAAAATCACTTTGGGGAAGTATTATAAAAAGGTTTTGTTGAGATAGTGTTAGGGGACAGCTATAGATCCCCATGGTCAGACCTGGATATGGACAGAGGTCTCTAACATTGTTAGAATGATAAATACTTTTGGAAATTTTCTTATTAGGGAAGACTAAATTCCCAGATATAGATTGGAGAATAAATGCTACTAATACTAGTTATTCCTCAGTGTGATAGATGACAGTTTTCTTTATCAAATTGTAACTGAACCAACAAGAAGTGATGTAATTTTAGACTTGGTTATGGTGAGTAGTGAAGGCATCATAGAAGAGATGTCATAGGAAATAAGCTTGAATCAAATGATGGTGAGTTGATTCAGTTTAAATTAAATGGAATGATAATCAAAACCAGGCTGTCAACTATGCTTTTTTTTATTTCAGAAAGGGCAGACTTTGGAAAATTAGTTAAAGAAGTTAGCTTCACTGAAGAATTCAAGGATGAAATATGGAGAAGGCCTGGAATTTCTTCAAAGCAACTGTACAAAATACTGTATTCCAAACAAGGGGTATAACATTTGTAGGCTCCAGATTTTGCTGGATGAATAATCACCAGAAATGCTACTTCATGGAGGTTAGAACATGTAGGAATAAAGTTAGAATTGCTAAAAGCCAAACTGGATTAGCTCTTGCCTAGGAAATTAAAATAAACAGAGGTATGAGTTATATCTATAAAAAGAGAATAAGGAAGGATAAAGTTGGGCTACTATGCAGTGTGGCTGGGAAACAGATGAGAGAATCTAGGTATGGACCCAAAACTAAATGAATATTTTCCATTGATTTTCAATAAGGATGATAATATGGAACATGTGCATGAAGGCAGTACAGCAAACAGAAATGAGCATCTAGAAATGGATGTTACCAATCTGAGGTGGAAGAAAAATGTAATGCATTCAAATCAGGAGGAATAGGCCATCCCAGAATATTGAGAGAACTGGTACATAGGAATCATAGAATCATAAGACTGGAACAGACCTTGAGAGGTCATCTTGTCCAGTCCCCTGCACTCAAGGCAGGGCTAAGTATTATGTAGAGCATCCCTGACAGGTGATTGTCAAACTTGCTCTTAAAAATCCCCAATGATGGAGATTCCACCTCTTCTCTAGGCAATTTATTCCAGTGCTTAACAACTTTGACAGTTAGGAAGTTTCTTCCCAATGTCCAACCTAAACTGCCCTTGCTTTAATTTAAGCCCATTGCTTCTTGTCTTATGCTCAGAGGTTAAGAAGAACAATTCTTCTCCCTCCTCCTTGTAACAATCTTTTATGTACTTGAAAATTGTAATCATATCCCCTCTCAGTATTCTCTTCTCCAAACTAAACAAACGCAATTTTTTCAATCTTCCCTCATAGGTCATGTTCTCTAGACCTTTAATCATTTTTGTTTCTCTTCTCTGGACTTTCTCCAATTTGTCCACATCTTTCCTGAAATGTGGTGCCCAGAACTGGACACAACACTCCAGCTGAGGCCTAATCAGAGTGGAGTAGAGTGGAAGAATTACTTCTCATGTCTTGCTTACAATACTCCTGCTAATACATCCCAGAAAGATGTTCGCTTTTTTTTTTGCAGCAGTGTTATGCTGTTGACTCATATTTAGCTTGTGATCCACTATAACCTCCAGATCACTTTCCACAGTACTCCATCCTAGTCAGTCATTTCCCATTTTGTATGTATGCAACTGATTGTTCCTTCCTAAGTGGAGTATTTTGCATTTGTCCTTATTGAATTTCATCCTATGTACTTCAAAACATTTCTCCAACTTGTGCAGATCATTTTGAATTTTAATCCTATCCTCCAAAGCACTTCCAACCCCTTCCAGTTTGGTGTTATCCACAAACTTTATAAGTGTACTCTCCATTATCTAAATCTTTGATAAAGATATTGAACAGAACCAGACCCAAAACTGATCCCTGCAGAACCCCACTTGTTCTGCCCTTCCAGCATGATTGTGAACCAATAACTACTCTCTGGAAATTGTTTTCCAACCAGTTATGCACCCACCTTATAGTAGCATGATCTAGGCTGTATTTCCCTAGTTTATTGAAGAGAAGGTCATGAGAAACAGTATCAAAAGCCTTACTAAAGTTAAGATATAGCACATCTACCCCTATCCACAAGGCTTGTAACCCTGTCAAAGAAAGCTATCAGGTTGGTTTGACATGATTTGTTCTTGGCAAATCCATGCTGACTGTGATTTATCACCTTATTATCTTCTAGGTGTTTGCAAATTGATTGCTTAATTATTTGCTCCATTATCTTTCCAGGTACAGAAGATAAGCTGACTGGTCTGTAATTCCCCAGGTTGTCCTTATTTCCCTTTTTATAGAGGGGCATTATACTTGCCCTTTTCCAGTCTTCTGGAATGTCTTCTGTCTTCCATGACTTTTCAAAGATAATTGCTAACGGCTCAGATATCTCCTTAATCAGCTCCTTGTGTTTTCTAGGATGCATTTCACCAGGCCCTGGTGATTTGAAGACATCTAACTTGTCTAAATGCTTTTCAACTTGTTCTTTCTCTACTTTAGACTCTGATCCTATCTCAATTTCACTGGCATTCACTATTTTAAACGTCCCAACACCACCAATCTACTTGGTGAAAACCAAGAAGTCATTAAGTACCTCTGCCATTTCCACATTTTCTATTATTGTCTTTCCCCTCATTGATTAACGGGCCTACTCTGTCCTTGGTCTTCCTTTTGCTTCTAATGTATTTGTAGAATATTTTCTTGTTTCCTTTTATGTGCCTAGCTAGTTTGATCTCATTTTGTGCCTTGGCTTTTCTAATTTTGTCACTGCCTACTTATGTTGTTTATATTGATCCTTTGTAATTTGACCGAATTTCCACTTTTTGTAGGACTCTTTTTGAGTTTTAGACAATTGAAGATCTCCTCGTTAAGCCAGGGTCATCTTTTGCCATACTTTCTATCTTTCCCACGCAGTGGGATAGTTTGCTCTTGTGCCCTTAATGATGTCTCTTTGAAAAACTGCCGATTGTCTTCAATTGTTTTTCCTCTTAGACTTGCTTCTCATGGAATTTTACCTACCAATCCCTCAGTTTGCTGAAGTCTGCCTTCTTAAAATCCATTGTCTTTATTGTGCTGTTTTCCCTCCTACCATTCCTTAGAATCATGAACTCTGCCATTTCATGAGGTTGCTAGTCCAAGGGCAAGGATTTTTAATAAATCTATCTATTTTGGGGTAGAACCATATGACTGGAGAATTGCTAATATCATATTTGTAGTTAAGAATAGGGGGAGAAATGATCTGGGCAATTACAGACCTGCTGGTCTGACTGCAATAATATTCAAAGCTTTAGGATAAATTATGAAGGAAAGAATAATTAACTTCTTGAAGATAAGTGGTAAAGGTAGACCATGCCAAACTAACCTGATCAGCTTCTTTGAAAAAAAATAACTGATTTGTTAGAAGGATAAGTGCAGGGGATCTAATACACTTGGACTTCAGTAAACTTTTTGATACAATACCACATGGGAAATTATTAGTTAAATTAGACAAGATGGTTATCAGCACAGGCATTGTAAAGTGGATAAAGAACTAGTTTAAGGGGAGAAGAAAATGGATTGTGCTGAAAGCTGAATTATTGGGTGGGAGGAAGGTTGCTAGTGGATTACTTCAGGGATCGGTCTTGGGACCAATCTTTCAATAATTTTATTAGTGGTCTTGACATAAAAATAGTAGCGTGCTAATGAAATTTACTGATGATACAAAGTTTGGAGCATCATCAATATGAAAGAGGACTGGAATTCTATGGAGGAAGATCTAGATGAGCTGTAACCTTGTTGAACCCAGGATATTAAAGTGACAAAGTGGCTGAGGTAATCTCTTTTATTGGACCAACTTCTGTTGGTGAGAGAGTTAAGCTTTCAAGTTTACACAGAGCACTTCTTCAGGTCTGGGAAACATACTCAAAGTGTCAGTTAAACACAATATGAAATACGTGTTAACAACTTATGCTAAAAAATGTGTTTAAACCTTGTTTTTAATAATGATACTTGAATTAGTTTCCCAGACCTGAATAAGAATTCTGTGTAAGCTCAAAAGCTTATCTCTCTCAGTAACAGATGTTAGTCCAATAAAACATATTACCTCACCCACCTTGTCTCTCTGAAGGCTAGAGTAACAGAATTGAGATGAAATTCAATAGTACAAAGTGGGAGGTCATGCACATAGGATCTAATAATAAGAATTTCTGCTACAAGCTGAGAGCACATCAAGTAGAAGTGACAGAGAAGGCAAGAGAGACTTGTGTGTATGGTCAATCAGAGAATGACTATGCACCACCAGTGTGATGCATTTTGGGAAAGAGGCAAATAGAATCCTAGGATGCATCTGCAAGGCACTTCTAGTAGAGAGACAGAAGTATTAATGCCATTGTACAAGGTAAGACCTCATTTGGAATGCTTGTTCAAGAACAATTAATTCAAACTGGAGCAGGTCCAGAGAAAAGCTATTATGATGATGAGAGGAAGGGAGGGCCTATCTTATTAGAGAAGACTGAAAGAGTTTGGCTTGCTTACACAGGAAAAAACAAACAAATAAACAAACCAACCAACCAACCAACAACAAAAGCTAAGAGGGGATATAATTGATCTCTATAAATTGTGGGGTAAATACCAGGAAGGGGTAAGAGCTATTTAAGTTAAAGGACAGCACTGGCCCAAGAACAAATGTATTTAAACTGGTCTTGAACAAATTTGGCCTGAAAATTAGAAGAAAGTTTCTAACCTTCTGAGGTTATGGAACAGCCTCCTGATAGGTGTTGGGGAACACAACTTAAGTAATTTTGAGAGAGATCTGGACAAATTGATTAGAGCAATTGTATGATGGGGTTGCATCTGATGGGGGCAGGTATCAACAGCCCAAGGGCTGAGTTTTGTTAGACATCTTATGTTTCTAATAAGGGCTTATTAGGTTTATTATTAATAATCCTGTTTCAGGGTTTCAGATGGTCAGGAAAGGATTCTTCCCTGCAGGGATCAAGAAGAGATTTTTCCCTCCCCCAGAATTGCTTTTTTCCCCATTTCCTTCCTCTGAATCACCGGAGGTGGCCATGGCTAGAGATGGGGCACTGGACAAGGAGGGTCAGTGCTCTGAGGTGGCATTGAAGTTCTCTCTGTCTCAGGTGCTTGGCTGACTTTCTCTGTCACATGCTCAAGATCTAACTGATTTTCTTCCCAACCCCACATTTGGCATTTTCCCCAAGGTCAGATTGGCAGTAACCTTGGGGTTTTTTCACCTTTCACTGAAGTGGGGGTCACTTGCCAGGATTATCTGGGTATTCATAGACTCTAGGACTGGAAGGGACTTCGAGAGGTCATCGAGTGCAGTCCTCTGTCCTCACGGAAGGACCAAATACTGTCTAGACCATCCCTGAGAGACATTATCTCAATTACACTGGTCTACAATTTTTGAGAAGTCTTCCGCTTCAGAGATAAAATGTGATATTTATTATGTATTTTGATGTGCTGAATTCAATTTTGACAATTAAAACAACTGATTGGCTACTGTTTCTAAGATATTTAAGTTTTTACATTTTATGTCTATGTATATTGTGTAGATAGTAGAGTTTTAATCATAAATTGTAAACCTAGGTCTTTTCATGTGTTTATGGTTGCTTTACAGGATAATATTTCACCTGTCCTGTTTATGTAACACTTTAAAAATCAGCAAAAGGGTTATATAAATAAAATTGATTATGAAACAAAAGGCAAAAAACTATTATGTACATAGTTTAGTCCTATTCAGTGTCTACTCGGCGCTTCTTGGCTTGTCTCTTGTATTCATTAAATGGAGCATCTCTTGTCACTGTCCAGCAACAGTCTGCAAGCATTGATGGGCTCCATTTACCCTGATAGCCTGCCAGGAGATTCCACTGCTGTAGTCTGGAGCCCAACAGCTCTGCCTTACTCTTGGGTAGTTCCAAATCCCTGACAAGGTCATTCAGTTCACCTTGTGTTCTGAGGTGTGGTTCAGAGGAGGAGGATGGGAGAAAATGTGGGTCCTGTGACATTGATGGTTCAGGACCAGAAGTTTCATCCTCTTCCTCTTCCTCGTCTAACTCAAGTGAGAATGATTCTGGTGCATCAGGAACCGGCAGTCCTGCTCCGTGAGGTACTGGGCGTATAGCTGATGGAATGTTTGGATAATGCACAGTCCACTTTTTCTTCTTTGACACACCTTTCCCAACTGGAGGCACCGTGCAGAAGTAACAATCGCTGGCATGATCTGTTGGCTCTCTCCAAATCATTGGCACTGCAAAAGGCATAGATTTCCTTTTCCTGTTCAACCACTGGCGAAGATTTGTTGCACAAGTGTTGCAGCATATGTGTGGGGCCCACCTCTTGTCCTGATCTCCAATTTTGCAGCCAAAAGAAAGGTGATAGGCTTTCTTAATCAGAGTGGTTAGACTGCGCTTTTGTGATGCAAAAGTCACTTCACCACAAACGTAGCAGAAGTTATCTGCACTGTTCACACAAGTACGAAGCATCTCTGCTCACTTTGGCTAAACAGAAATGTGTCCCTTTGCAAAATCACTGACAAAGAAGAGAGCACGACACTGTATGATTTCTAGAGCTGATATAGGGCAATTTGTTCAGCAGAGTGATGTAAGCTTCCTTATGATTGCATCATCCATGACTTCTAGGAAGAACATGATGCAATTCATATCATGTATGATGCAATACCAACTTCAGATTGCATCATTCATTGTTTTGCCTCAAAAGCAAGTACTGTCCAAACCCAGTCATAGATTTATTCATAGATCCAGTCAAAGATGTTTTTTAGTCATTTCTGGTTTAAATTGAGATCCTTTCCCTTTAAAACTCACTTATCCTCCGCCATTCCCAAGTCAAGGGTTGTATATACTGACCCAATAGCATATCTTGAAAACTAGAGCCAATCAACAATTTTAAGCATCATTTTCTTTCTCAGTGACCCAGAATTAGTAAAGTTGGACTACATTTATTTTAGAAGCATTTTGGGTGTAGAGCAGTGTTATTTCTCTGCCACTGCAGGGTCCTTGGGCATTGGTGCACCTCAATCCCTCCTATTCTCTGCCTGTGGCACATATTCTAATCTAATGTAGCAGGTGCTGGGTGGTGTTGGTGGCCTGTTATATAGAGGAGATCAGATTAGATCATTTGGTAGTCCCTTCTAGCCTTAAACTGTATGATAATATTTGCAAATATTGTCTGTTACAGCTATAGCCCTACTCCATTTTGTTTCTTACAGCTGTCCCCATACTCCATTTTGTTTTTGTTCTCCTCCTGTGGCCGCCCCTCCCTGGCTGTTAAGTTGTTTACCAGGGCCACTGCCCTTCTCAAAGGGAGGGCCCCTTAAGTTGTTTACCAAGAGCCATTGCCCTTCTCAAAGGGATGGCCACTTGTGCTGCATGCTAAGTGGGACCACTGCCCTATTCAAAGAGTTGGTCCTGTTATCACCTTGTTAAACCTGGGCTTTGTGTAGGGTAGGCAATGTCCAGAGCTGCAAGACCTAATGTGTTTTTAAGATCCTGGGCATGAGTCATAGGCCTCAAGTGCTTTTGAGTCCTGAGGTGTGAACTCACACCTATTGTTCAGGACTCTGCGCAGGTACGTCTCTGTACTCACCTGCAGTTTTTCCCTGTGTCTCCTCCCCTGTGACAGAGGGAGCCTATCAGGATTACTGGCGGGAAACTGCCTGAGTCTGCCTTTAAAAACAGGCATTTTTAAAACAAACATCGGAAAGGTTCCAGCATTGCTGACTGGTCTGATTAGGCAGAGGTTCTGGGGGGTCCTTTCTCTGCTCTCGTTTTATTTTTGAGCGTACCCCCATTTTTTAACCCCCCCATGAAGAACGAATTGCTGCCTGAGAGATCTCCTGATTATCGAGACCATACCGAGCCCTCCTTGCTTCTTCTGATGTTGTTGCTTCTGCCTTTGCTGCTACCTTGGGGACTGGTAAGAATCCCTCTGTGAAACTTTCTATACTTTTATTTTATTATTTTAGCTGCTGGCTCTGTTTCCCCAGCACACAGACTCAAGCTAAACCTTGGTCTATGTCTTAAAACCTCTCTTAAACTCCGCGGCGCTTTGCCGCTAGTACAGGTTTGTGCCACCGCTAAGCTCTGCTCCTGTGGGCTTTGCTTCGGGGCTCACTGCTTTCAGCCATATCCACTGCTGCAGCCACCATCCCTTGGCTTCCTTGGGGGGCTGCCTTGGAAGCTGTATCCTGGGCACATATTACTCTGCCCTCTATGATCTCCCCATAGCATAAGGTGCACCATAGGTTTTGCTTTTTAGTTTAGTTTAGTTTAGCTAAGATTGTAGCACTTGTAAGTTTCACCTGCCTTGCTGTAGTTGCTGTTTTGTTGCTCCGTATAGCTGCTTGTTATAGTTTGCTTAGAATTGTGATGTTTGTTGTTTTGCTTAGCGACCAGGAGCTGCTAACAGGGAGTTTTGCAAGGGAGTTCTCCAGGTGAAGGAGAAGCACCTACAGCATCTGTGGGGTAAGTGACTGTCTGCAGTGTTTGGGTTTGTGTGTGTGTTTGGGGGTTACTTGCTGTGTGCTGAGCTTGTGTTTGTCAGTCTGTTTGGTTTGTTTGTTTGAAGGACCGTGTGCTGTAGCTGGCAGTTGGAGGTGGAGCTACTAGGAAGGTTTGAAAGCTAGAAGCCTCTGGTAATTGGCTGAACCTTAACCAGTGGGCGGGGCATTCACTCAGGCCAGGGCTTTATAAAGCTGCGCACAAGCGACCAGGGAGCTTAGCGAACAGGAGCTGCTAACAGGGAGATTTGCAAGGGAGTTTGGAAGGGGAGTAGGAAGGGAGGGGGTGTCCCTTGTCGGTCTCATCTGTGACCCATTGGTCCCCTGAACCCATAACCTGACCACATTGAAAACCTTTCTGTTTACAGCAGAGAGGACTTTGAGAGAGTTTGACAGAGGGAGGCTTACAATGGTGAGGAGGACCCGCAACACCTGTGCTAGCACTACTTCTGTCTCCTCCACCTGCGCCTGTAGCCAGACAGAGCACCAAAGCATGGATGCTTTTACCCAGATTCTGGTGTGGGCTTGCAAAGACTGTAATTTGCAATTTCCACTTACTGATATCCAGGCTGGGGGTGGCATCCAATGTGAAAGGTGCCTGCTGGTGGAATCTCTCAGGCAGCACGTGGGAGAGCTACAGGAGGAGGTGGCCAGGCTGAGGAACATCCATGTCCATGAGCAATTCCTGGACAGTATCCATGTGGAGACAGCTGATGGTGCTGTCCCAGTTGACAGGACTACTGACACTCCAGTGGAGGAGATGCTTCACACTCCAGTGGAGGAGGAGGCTCAGGGCGGACACAGCCAGCTGGTTACTTCTAGCAGCAGGCAGTGCTCCACCGCTGCTGCGAACCCTCCTGTTATGGTAAAAGATAACCATTATGCTCTTCTTGATACAGGAGAGAAGAAATCACCCCCAGTAGTTAAGGGGGTGAAGCCTCGTACCCCTAAGGCTGGGAGGACTGCTGCCACCACTGCTAAGAAACGTAGGGTAGTGGTGGTTGGAGACTCTCTGCTGAGGGGGACGGAGACACCCATCTGTCGCCCTGACCGTTCATCCCGGGAGGTATGCTGTCTGCCAGGGGCCCGTATCCGAGATGTTACAGAGGCTTTGTCGAGGATTATCCGGCCTTCTAACTACTATCCCATGCTACTCATCCATGTAGGCACAAATGATACTGCGAGGTGTGATGCTGAGCAGATCAAGAGTGACTACAGGGCTCTGGGAGTACGGGTTAAGGAGTTTGGAGCGCAGGTGGTATTCTCTTCGATTCTTCCTGTTGAAGGTAGGGGTCCGGGCAGAAACAGATGCATCGTGGAGGTGAATGCCTGGCTGCGAAGATGGTGTTGCCAGGAGGGCTTTGGCTTCCTCGACCATGGGATGCTATTTGAGGAAGGACTGCTAGGAACAGATGGCGTTCACCTTTCGAAGCGGGGAAAGGCCTTATTTGCGCACAGACTGGCTAACCTAGTAAGGAGGGCTTTAAACTAGGTTCGACGGGGACAGGTGAGCAAAGCCCACAGGTAAGTGGGGAACAAGACCTGGGAGATGGGTTGGAAACAGGAGGGAGCACGGGCTATAATGGCAGAGAGGAAGGAGGGTCAGGGCAAAGCTGGGAGGCGAGATCAAACCAGTATCTTAGATGCCTTTATACAAATGCAAGAAGTATGGGTAATAAGCAGGAAGAACTGGAAGTGCTAATAAATAAATACAACTATGACATTATTGGCATTACTGAAACTTGGTGGGATAATACACACGACTGGAATGTTGGTGTGGATGGGTATAGTTTGCTCAGGAAGGATAGACAGGGGAAAAAGGGAGGAGGTGTTGCCTTATATATTAAAAATGTACACACTTGGTCTGAGGTGGAGATGGACATAGGAGACAGAAGGGTGGAGAGTCTCTGGGTTAGGCTAAAAGGGGTAAAAAACACAGGTGATGTCATGCTGGGAGTCTACTACAGGCCACCTAATCAGGCGGAAGAGGTGGATGAGGCTTTTTTCAAACAATTAACAAAATCATCCAAAGCCCAAGATTTGGTGGTGATGGGGGACTTCAACTACCCAGATATATGTTGGGAAAATAACACCGCGGGGCACAGACTATCCAATAAGTTCCTGGACTGCATTGCAGACAACTTTTTATTTCAGAAAGTTGAAAAAGCTACTAGGGGGGAAGCTGTTCTAGACTTGATCTTAACTAATAGGGAGGAACTTGTTGAGAATTTGAAAGTAGAAGGAAGCTTGGGTGAAAGTGATCATGAACTCATAGAATTTGCAATTCTAAGGAAAGGTAGAAGGGAGTACAGCAGAATAGAGACCATGGATTTCAGGAAGGCGGATTTTGGTAAGCTCAGAGAGCTGATAGGCAAGGTCCCATGGGAATTAAGACTGAGGGGAAAAACAACTGAGGAAAGTTGGCAGTTTTTCAAAGGGACACTATTAAGGGCCCAAAAGCAAGTTATTCCGATGGTTAGGAAAGATAGAAAATGTGGCAAAAGACCACCTTGGCTTACCCTTGAGATCTTGCGTGACCTACAAAATAAAAAGGCGTCATATAAAAAATGGAAACTAGGTCAGATCACGAAGGATGAATATAGGCAAATAACACAGGAATGCAGAGGCAAGATTAGACAAGCAAAGGCACAAAATGAGCTCAAACTAGCTATGGGAATAAAGGGAAACAAGAAGACTTTTTATCAATACATTAGAAGCAAGAGGAAGACTAAGGACAGGGTAGGCCCACTGCTCAATGAGGAGGGGGGAACAGTAACGGGAGACTTGGAAATGGCAGAGATGCTTAATGACTTCTTTGTTTCGGTCTTCACTGAGAAGTCTGAAGGAATGTCTAGTATAGTGAATGCTTACGAGAAGAGGGTAGGTTTAGAAGAGAAAATAACGAAAGAGCAAGTAAAAAATCACTTAGAAAAGTTAGATGCCTGCAAGTCACCAGGGCCTGATGAAATGCATCCTAGAATACTCAAGGAGTTAATAGAAGAGGTATCTGAGCCTCTAGCTATTATCTTTGGGAAATCATGGGAGACGGGGGAGATTCCAGAAGACTGGAAGGGGGCAAATATAGTGCCCATCTATAAAAAGGGAAATAAAAACAACCCAGGAAACTACAGACCTGTTAGTTTAACTTCTGTGCCAGGGAAGATAATGGAGCAGGTAATCAAAGGCATCATCTGCAAACACTTGGAAGGTGGTAAGGTAATAGGGAATAGCCAGCATGGATTTGTAAAGAACAAATCGTGTCAAACCAATCTGATAGCGTTCTTTGATAGGATAACGAGCCTTGTGGATAAGGGAGAAGCGGTGGATGTGATATACCTAGACTTTAGTAAGGCATTTGATACGGTCTCGCATGATATTCTTATAGATAAGCTAGGAAAGTACAATTTAGATGGGGCTACTATAAGGTGGGTGCATAACTGGCTGGATAACCGTACTCAGAGAGTAGTTGTTAATGGCTCCCAATCCTGCTGGAAAGGTATAACAAGTGGGGTTCCGCAGGGGTCTGTTTTGGGGCTGGTTCTGTTCAATATCTTCATCAACGATTTAGATGTTGGCATAGAAAGTACGCTTATTAAGTTTGCGGATGATACCAAACTGGGAGGGATTGCAACTGCTTTGGAGGACAGGGTCAAAATTCAAAATGATCTGGACAAGTTGGAGAAATGGTCTGAGGTAAACAGGATGAAGTTCAATAAAGATAAATGCAAAGTGCTCCACTTAGGAAGGAACAATCAGTTTCACACATACAGAATGGGAAGAGACTGTCTAGGAAGATGTATGGCAGAAAGAGATCTAGGGGTCATAGTGGACCACAAGCTTAATATGAGTCAACAGTGTGATACTGTTGCAAAAAAAGCAAACGTGATTCTGGGATGCATAAACAGGTGTGTTGTAAACAAGACACGAGAAGTCATTCTTCCGCTTTACTCTGCGCTGGTTAGGCCTCAACTGGAGTATTGTGTCCAGTTCTGGGCACCGCATTTCAAGAAAGATGTGGAGAAATTGGAGAGGGTCCAGAGAAGAGCAACAAGAATGATTAAAGGTCTTGAGAACATGACCTATGAAGGAAGGCTGAAGGAATTGGGTTTGTTTAGTTTGGAAAAGAGAAGACTGAGAGGGGACCTGATAGCAGTTTTCAGGTATCTAAAAGGGTGTCATCAGGAGGAGGGAGAAAACTTGTTCACCTTAGCCTCTAATGATAGAACAAGAAACAATGGGCTTAAACTGCAGCAAGGGAGATTTAGGTTGGACATTAGGAAAAAGTTCCTAACTGTCAGGGTAGTTAAACACTGGAATAGATTGCCTAGGGAAGTTGTGGAATCTCCATCGCTGGAGATATTTAAGAGTAGGTTAGATAAATGTCTATCAGGGATGGTCTAGACAGTATTTGGTCCTGCCATGAGGGCAGGGGAGTGGACTCGATGACCTCTCGAGGTCCCTTCCAGTCCTAGAGTCTGAGTCTGAGTCTGAGCCTAGTCGTTGGTTAAGATAGATTTAAAAAAGCCATTGCCTGGTCGTATTCTGTACCTGTTTTGTTACTTTGTATAAGCTGCATGTCATTTTATATAAATTTGATTAAGTTAGATGATAGATAAGGTTTTTGCTGTTTGAATTCATCTTCCCACTGTCCCAATCTCTCCCTGAACTTTCCCGTGTCTGTTTTTCCACCACTCCAATCTCCCCTCTGTGTACTTCCGCGTGTCTCCCTGTTGTAACCCCTTGCTGCTTAACTATTAATTTCCTTGGTTTTGAGTGCTTGGGCGGTGTAAATAATGAGACAGTTAAGTATATTTTTGTCAGTTAGGAACCTTGACTGCTTTTTTTTTTTAATTCTTCTTTTTTATTAATTAATTAATTTATTTATTTATTTTTGCAAGAGGCCTATTGGCACTGAATTGTTTTTATTTCCTCATCTTGGAATCTACTTAAGCTACTTAAACTGTTGCATTCACACACCCTGACAGAACCTCAGAAGAAAATGAGTCCATAAATATTTCAGAATTACTGAACTCAAATGCTATTTTTAAAAGTGTTAACTATCAAGACACATGTACCATTTACCAAGGAATTAACTATCTATTGTTTCTCTTGTCTTCCCATCTGTAGCAAGGGGGCCTCACTCCCCGCCGCGCCTGAGAGGAATAGGCCAGAACAGGTGTGGCAATGGGTGGAGCCACCGCTGCCTGTCCCCGCCCCCCAGAAGTCAAGGGGTGGGACAGGAAGTCCAAGGCCACCGCCACCTGTCCCTGCCCCCCGGAAGTCAAGGGGCAGGACAGGAAGTATAAAAGCCCAGCCCCAGTGCTCAGTTGAGAGGAGGCTGCCAGAGAAGGCAGACGCTGGGGCCCGAGCTCCCGCTGGGCCCAGCCTACCCCATGCTCGATACCCGGAAGAGCACTGGCCGGACCTACCCCGTGCCCGGCACCCAGACGAGTTGCCTGAGCTTCCTGACGGCCAGCCTTTGGAGGAGCTGTCGTAACCTCCCAACGCCCCGTACCCAGAGGAGTGGACTGGACCTCCCAATGCTCAGTACCCGGAGGAGTGGACTGGACCTCCCAATGCCCAATCCCCAGATGAGTGGACTGGACCTCCCGACGCTCGGTATCCTGAGGAACCCATGGTCTGGGACCCACTGGATGATGCTAGCGGATGGCAGGTACCCAGTGAGGGGAAAGTTGGAAGTGGCCCGGGGGCAGCCAACGCCAGTCAGGCTGCAGACTCACCTGAGCCGATGTCAGTGTGTTTCGGTCAGGATCCCCCACTGACCGCCAGCGGTGTTGACCGCTACTAGGGCCACGGGCTGGAACGCAGTGGAGTGGGAGGGCCTGCCTTCCCCCTGCCACCCCTTCAAGGGTGGCAGACTCCCCCTCATCCCTGGCCTGAGGAGGTCATTCCTGGTGTTTGTTGGCTCAGACCTGCAACCAAGGGCCTGAGCCCCCTGTTAACTGTTTGCCTGTTTGCTCAGCCCTGCAACCAAGGGCCTGAGCCCCCTGTTAACTGTTTGCCTGCTTGTTCAGCCCTGCAAACAAGGGCCTGAGCCCCTATTAACTGTGCCTGTCTGCTCAGCCCTGCAACCAAGGGCCTGAGCCCCTTGTTATCTGTTTGCTTGTTTGCTCAGCCCTGCAGCAGAGGACCTGAGCCACCTGTTGACTGTTTGCTTGTCTGCTCAGCCCTGCAACAAAGGGCCCGAGCCACCTGCTAACTGTGTCTGTTTGCTCAGCCTTGCCGCAAATCATCCGAGCCCTAAGTGACAGTGGGCGGCCGCCCAGCCCCAAAGCAAGGGGCGGGCCCCGGGCCAACGGAATGCGGTAAGCTGGTGTGGCTCCCCCCTGCCTTCAAGGAGGGTTGAGCCCCAGCTCCGCTCTGCTACACCATCCCCATGTTTAAGACACATGTAGGTAAATGAGTGTTAGTCAATAGGAATCTAAGTTAGTATAGTTTGTGTGCTTAATGGACCAGGAGGTGCTGTAAATTATACAAACTTTATGGCTTGTCTACTCAGGCAAGTTTCTGCTCAGTAAAGCAGCTTTCTATGTTGTAACTCTCGATGTGTACACACTGCCAAGTCACTTAGTGCAAAGAAACTGTGCAATTGCAGTGCTGTAAAAAAAAAAAAACAACAAAAAACCCCAACAAAACACAAGAAGCATACAGCTTTCTGTGCTGGGGCTACAGAGCCGCGGTGTCAGTGTAGGCACACTGGTTGATTATAAATCAACAATTTTCCTCCAGGAGTTGTCCCACAATGCCTGTCATCACCTCTCTGGTCATCAGTTTGAACTCTACTGCCCTACCCTCAGGTGACCAACCATGAGCCCCACCCCTTTAATTCCTTGGAAATTTTAAAAGTCCCCTTCCTGTTTGCTTGGTGATCCATGCAGTGGTTTCAGCACATCCTTCCAGGTGACTAAGCCTGCTCCATGCACCAGGAGATCCCTTGCTTGGAGCAATGCCGAGCCGCTGGACTTCATCAGCATTTGCGGAAAGGAGTCTATCCAGTCCCAGCTGTGCTCCAGCCATAGTAATTATGATACCTACGGACAGATTTCAAGACTCATGATAGAAAGGGGCCATGACCGGGACACGCTGCAGTGAAGGGTCAAAATGAAAGAGTTGCGGAACACCTACCACAAGGCACAGGAGGCAAACCACCACTGTGGTGCTGCGCCCACAAGCTGCCAGTTTTACAAAGAGCTGAATGCAATACTCGGTGCCAACCCCACCTCCACTGCAAAGGTCACTGTGGATACTTCAGTGACTTGTGTGCTGGTTGAGGGTGGACTAAGCCAGGAGGAGGAAATCTTGGATGAGGATGTGGAGGTAGAGGATGACTTGGAGGTCAGAGATGCATGCAGCCAGGAACTCTTCTCTTCCCGGGAGAAGGCTAGCCAGTCACAGCTGTCGGAGCTTGGTGAAGCACAAACAGGAGAGGAGGCCTCTGGTAAGTGGCTTTGATTTTGGGAATCAGTGAAGTGAGTTGTTGGGGGCAGGAGAGTTGCAGAAAGCAAGCTTGTGTCTGTATGATGCGTTTACCACCACATGCCTGGTCTGAGCGGTGGAACAGGCTGTTGATTGACTCCCTCACTTCACGAGAATCTGCCTCAGAGATCTCCATGAAACTCTCATGGAGATACTGGGCAATTCACTGCCACACATTCTTTGGCAAAGCTGCTTTGTTTCTTGCCCCATCAAGGGTAACTTTCCAGCACCACTCTGCCGTCAATGAAGGGGTAACCATTGCTGCACATGGACAAGCCGTATAAGGGCCAGTGCAAAAGCTGCAGTCTTGGAGAAGACCCGCCCTTGATTCCCTGCCCACCCTCAGCAGCAAGATATCTTCCATAATAAACACAGTTTGTGGAAAATGTGAGGACAGGAATGATTATAAGCTCCCCCACCCCAGTGATGGCTCTCTCCAAGAGCCACATGCCTAGTATACAGTACGGTCCTGGAACACTGATTTCCCCTGCCCCTGTGGTTACTCACTATTTGTGTGTGTGTGTGTGCACGGGGGGTCTCATGGCTCATGTGTGCTTGCCTGGGGTCAGCCAGTTAGTGACATGGTATGTGAATAGTTTTAAAATCGCTTGATCAGTGGTCTTTGTATTGCAAACAATACTGCTTCTGTGAAATGTCGCATTTTGGCTTCACAGATATGACCTTGGGAGCCCAGCCTCCCTCTTTGTTATCGCTAGCTGAACAGCTGCACAGAATTAGAAAGCAGCCACAAAGAACTAAAGAGGACTTTCTGCGTGAGGTCATGATGCACTCTGTGGCTGAAAAAACAAGAATTGAAGGAGTGGGGGGACAGCAAGAAGAAAGACCAAAAGGAGAATGCGGCATGCAAGAATGAAGCCATGGGGCATCCCTTAAAGGTTATGGAGTGCCAAGCTGACAAGCTCCACATGCTACTAGCACTGCAAACTGAGCAGCTCCATGCCCAACCTCCCCTCAGCAGCTGTTTCAAAACTCTTTCCCATGCACCACCCAGACACCGCTAACAAACTTTTATCAACCTCCTGGCTCCAGTCTTTATTCGCTGCATTCCCCTCCTGCCCTGCCATGTCACAGTCCAGCTACAGTACCCACTGCACTAAACACCCGTCCCTTAGCAGTTTAGCCCTGCTGAAGTACAGTCCCCACTGCACTGTACTCCAAAGGACAAGGCTGCATATGATACCTGGACATACACAAATCTTTAACCATCCCAGGACCCCTCCTCCCTTTCCCTACCCCCTACAGTGCTGATGGGTTGTTTTTTTTTGGTTTGGTTGGTTTTTGGGGGGGTCTCTCTCCTCCTATTTTTTTTTAAATAAAACAATTGTTTTGGTTTGAAAGCAATCTTTATTCCATTAATTGAAAGCAAATAGAGCCCTGCAAAGCAACAGGCGGTTTTCTTAAACCTTCACAGTGCATCATCTGCACCAATTAGAATCACTTCCTAGGATTGGAAGCACTGCACTCTCAAACACAGCATCAAATATTAGTGGCTTTCAGCTTCAAATTGCTTTCTCAAGGCAACCCCGATGCTTATGGCCCTGTGTTGTGCCCCTCTAATAGCCTTGTTCTCTGGCTGTTCAGATGCATCCTCCAGCCACTGAGGCTCAGCGGTCCAGCCCTGAATAAAGCTTTCACCCTTCCCTACACAAATATTATGGAGTGTACAGTACACAACTATAAGCATAGGAATATTGTCATTGGCCAGGTCCAGCCTCCCATAAAGGCAGTGCCAGCGGGCCTTTAAATAGCCAAAAGCACACTCAACAGTGATTCTGCACTTGCTTAGCCTGTTGTTGAACTGCTCCTTGCTGCTGTCAAGATTCCCTGTGTATGGCTTCATAAGCCAAGGCATTAAGGGGTAGGCAGGGTCTCCCAGGATCACAATGGGCATTTTTGACTTCCCCTTCGGTGATCTTCTGGTCCAGGAAGAAAGTCCCTGTTTGCAGCTTCCTGAACAGGCCAGTGTTCTGAAAGATGCATGTGTCATGCACCTTTCTGGACCAGCCTGTGTTAATGTCCATGAAACGCCCACGGTGATCCACAAGCACCTGGAGAACCATAGAGAAATACCCCTTCCAATTAATGTACTCAGTGGCTAGATGGTTTGGTGCCAGAATTGGAATGTGTGCGTCATCTACCGTGCCTCTGCAATTAGGGAAGCCCATTTGTGCAAAGCCATCCACAATGTCACACACGTTACCCAGAGTCACGGTCTTTTGGAGCAGGATGTGATTAATGGCCCTGCACACTTCCATCAACAGACGTCCAATGATTGACTTTCCCACTCCGAACTGGTTAGTGACCAATCGGTAGCAGTCTGGAATAGCAAGCTTCCACAGGGCAATTGCCACACGCTTCTCCAATGACAGGATAGCTCTCATTCTCGAGTCCTTGTGCCACAGGGTTGGGGCGAGCTCATCACACTGTCCCATGAATGTGGCTTTCCTCATTCAAAAGTTCTTCAGCCATTGCTCGTCATCCCAGACATGCATGATGATGTGATCCCACCACTCAGTGCTTGTTTTCCGAGCCCAAAAGCGGTGTTAAATTGTGGTCTGCACCTCCATGAATGCTACAAGCAATTTCGTGTCGTAGCTACTATGCGTGGCAAGATCAATGTCAAACTTCTCTTGCCTTTGCAGTTTAAGGAATAACTCCACTGCCACTTGTGATGTTGTCATAAACAGATAGCTAAGGGTTAATGTTCTTTTACCTGGAAAGGAGTAACCTGAAACACCTGACAAGAGGACCAATCAGGAAACAAGACTTTTTCAAATCTGGGTGGAGGGAAGTTTGTGTGTGAGTCCTTTGTCTTCTGCCTGTACTCTCTCTCGGCTATGAGAGGATTTCTGCCTCCTGTTTTCTAATCTTCTGTTTCCAAGTTGTAAGTACAAAGATAGGAAGACCATAGGTTTGTTTTTTTGTATTTACATGTGTGTAGTTGCTGGAATGTGTTAAATTGTATTCTTTGTGGATAAGGCTGTTTATTCATATTTCTTTTAAGCAATTGACCCTGTATTTGTCACCTTAATACAGAGAGACCATTTTTATGTATTTTTCTTTCTTTTTACATAAAGCTTTCTTTTTAAGACCTGTTGGAGTTTTTCTTTAGTGGGGAACTCCAGGGAATTGAGTCTGTAGCTCACCAGGGAATTGGTGGGAGGAAGAAGTCAGGGGGAAATCTGTGTGTGTTAGATTTACTAGCCTGATTTTGCATACCCTCTGGGTGAAGAGGGAAGTGCTTGTGTTTCCAGGACTGGAAATAGGAGAGGGTGGAGTCCCTCTGTTTAGATTCACAGAGCTTGCTTCTGTGTATCTCTCCAGGAACCCAGGGAGGGAACACCTGGAAGGGAGAAGGGGGGGGAAATGTTTTATTCCCCTTTGTTGTAAGACTCAAGGAATTTGGGTCTTGGGGGCCCCAGGGAAGGTTGTTGGGGGGACCAGAGTGCCCCAAAACACTCTAATTTTTTGAGTGGTGGCAGCTTTACCAGGTCCAAGCTGGTAACTAATCTTGGAGGTTTTCATGCTAACCCCCATATTTTGGATGCTAAGGTCCAAATCTGGGAATAGGTTATGACATGGTGTGCAGTGGTGAGATAGATAGAATCCAGAAGCCAGTAGGATTATTATATTTTTCTTTTCTCTGTTAGAGGCTTTTTAGCGCTGAGGGTTTGGTTTTAAAAGGAACCAGAGAGAATTTTTTTTTCTGCTCTCTCTGGCAGTTGTGGCTTGCATATTAAGCATGGAACCATTAAGGAACTATTAAGGGTCTTTTGTCACACAATAGCACTCCCATTGTGAGACAAGTATCCAGCAATACACATGCAAATAAAGTGGTTTTTCTGGTTTACTTTACATTGAAAAGATTAGCTAGAGGAAGAAAGGGAAAAAGGTACTGTTGCTAGGCAGACCCCAGGAGGCAACAGAGAACCTGCAGTTCAGACAACAAGCACCGGAGGGCACCCCAACACAAGAAAACAGGATGTCACGAAAACGAGACGCAGTACAGCTCGAAGCAATGGAAAAACACATAGAATTGCTCAGAACACAAATGGCCAGAGATGAGGCAACTCACAAACAAGAGATGGAAAGGCTACAAAAAGAACAAGATTCCAAAAATGCAGCCCACCACAGGAAACAAGAAGAAGAAGAGGCAGCCTACAAAAGAGAGCAAGCAGCCAAAGATGCAGACCACCAAAAACAGCTGGAACTCCAGAGGGAAACCCACCGACATGCCATGGAATTAGAAAAGGCTAAGCAACAGGCTCCAGCCAATCCTAACAACCCTTCGCCAATTATTGTTCCACATCACAGGAAATTTCCCACCTACAAGGCAGATGATGACACCGAGGCCTTCTTGGAAAATTTTGAAAGAGCCTATCTTGGGTACAGCATCCCTGAAGACCAGTACATGGTAGAATTGAGGCCACAGCTCAGTGGACCTTTAGCAGAGGTGGCAGCTGAAATGCCTAAGGAGAACATGAAGGACTATAAACTTTTTCAAACCAAGGCCAGATACAGAATGGGGATAACCCCGGATCATGCCCGTCGGCGTTTCAGAACCCAAAAGTGGAAACCAGATGTGTCATTTCCCAAACACGCCTACTACGTTGGGAAAAATTATGAGGCCTGGATATCAGGACACAATGTTAAATCCTTGGAAGAACTGCACCTCCTCATACAAATGGAGCAGTTCTTGGATGGTGTTCCTGAGGACATAACACGGTACATACAAGATGGAAAACCCAAAAATCTCACCGAGGCAGGGAGACTGGAGCCAGATGGATGGAAGTGGCAGAAAGCAAGAAAGCTACTGTCAAGGGAAATGAATACCCCAGAGGGCACACCGACAATAAACCCTACAACCGAGGGCAACCAAAGATCCCACCTACAACCCAAGGAAAGCCACAAACACCCTATTCTTCCACCTCTCCAGTCTCCAGTAACCCACCTCGACCCAGTGACCCCACAGATGGAAGATGCTTTAAGTGTAATGAACTGGGACATATCAAGGCCAACTGCCCAAAGACCGCCAACCGAGTGCAGTTCATTACATCACCATCACCCAAAAGATCCCCAGGCCCAGATGCCTCTCAAATACCCTTGGAGCGAAGGGAAAATTTGAGAGTGGGTGGAAAGAAGTTTACTGCATGGAGAGACACGGGGGCACAAGTGTCAGCTATCCACCAATCCTTCGTAAACCCCAAATTCATCAACCCAAAGGCCCAAGTGACAATTTACCCCTTCATGTCACAAGCTGTAGACTTGCCTGTCCAGTACAAAGGCTGGTCAGGAATGTGGACTTTTGCAGTCTATGACAACTATCCCATCCCCATGCTACTGGAGGAAGATTTGGCCAACCAGGTGAAGCGGGCCAAGAGAGTGGGAATGGTTACTCGTAGCCAAACCAGGCAAGCTTCCAGACCCATTCCTGTTCCTGAGTTGTCCACAGATGCCCCGTCTGTGTTACCAGAGACCCAGACAGAGGTAGTGGTCCCAGATTCCATGCCAGCCACTGAAACAGCCACAGCACCTCCAGTCCCAAGGCCCCTCTCCAGCCACTCTCCATAATTGAGGTCCCATTTCAGCGAGTAGCTGTGGATATTCTGGGTCCTTTCCCAAAAAAGACACCCAGAGGAAAGCAGTACGTACTGACTTTCGTGGACTTTGCTACCAGATGGGCGGAAGCAGTAGCTCTAGGCAACACCAGGGCTAACGCTGTGTGCCTGGCCCTAACAGATATTTTTGCCAGGGTAGGTTGGCCCTCCGACATCCTTACAGATTCAGGATCTAACTTCCCGGCAGGGACCATGCAAAAACTGTGGGAAACTCATGGAGTGAACCACTTGGTTGCCACCCCGTACCACCATCAAACCAATGGCCTGGTGGAAAGGTTTAATGGAACTTTGAGGGTTATGATACGTAAGTTTGTCAACGAACACTCCAATAATTGGGACCTAGTGTTGCAGCAGTTGCTGTTTGCCTACAGGGCTGTACCACATCCCAGTTTAGGGTTTTCACCATTTGAACTTTTGTATGGTCACGAGGTTAAGGAGCCATTACAGTTGGTGAAGCAGCAACGGGAGGGGTTTACGCCTTCTTCAGGAACTAACATTCTGGATTTTGTAAGCAACCTACAAAGCACCCTCCGACACTCTTTAGCCCTTGCTAGAGAAAACCTAAAGGATGCTCATTGGTCAACAGTCCAGGATCCATTCCTGCAGATTGAAGAGGCAGGATGTGCAGTACACAAATTGTTAAAAGATGGCACCAAATGCGGACAGAAGCACAGGGATTACTGGGATGTGAATCAATGCATCATGGGGCATTTGGATAGGACCCAGAATGCCCCTCAACCCCCTCCGCCTTCCTACAACTCTTAGTGGCAAAAGAAAAAGAGAGGTTCAGTGGGATAGCTGCCCAGAGTGCACCACTCCAAATACCAATGCAAGTACTGCAAGTGAGAACACGCTATTGTGCAGGCAGCTGACATGTGAACATATAATAGCGGTTTCCCTTCAGCTCTCTCTGAGCAGCACTGTAACTGCCGGCACTGTAACTCTGCCAATGTAGACATAAGTCCGACTTCTGTATTTACCCTCTCTCTTTTAGGTGTCTGTGAAGAATCACATATCTGGTGTCTCCAGGGCAGGGCATAGTCCCAGTGGTGGTGCAATACAGTTGAATCTTGCAGTGGCATTGTCCATGCTATTTGAATGATGTGGATAAACAGAAGACTTTAGTCAGCAGGGCCATCAGACAGATTTTTTTTTTTAAGGGCCGAGTATGTGAGATTTACATGCCTTGTATCCTAGCCAAGATTATCTAAAAGTAATTTTTTAATACAGTGCAGAGTACAAATGTTCATCACGTCTGAGGATTTATCACATACCTGCCCTGTTTCCTTCTCATTACTATTCTTGACAACATTTGCATGCCGTTATAAAGTAATTTTAAATCTTCATTTTGAAACATTCTGATGTGCCAAACAGAGATGGTAGGAGTATCATGTTGTGTCATGATTGGAATTAGAATAGATTGTTTCCCATCAGTTCCATGTTTTCAGTCATCTTTAAAAATGAATCAACAGACTCTTCATGTGGCATAAAGACATTGTTCATGAACAGGTTTTTTTTCCAGTGAGACCAATTCTAAGCTACTTTCTTTTTTTTTTATTTAAAAAATACAAACACTATACATAAACATAAAATGTCTAGAAACTTCCAAAAGCTGTATGCAAAGCACAAATAATCAGGAAAAAAAATCAGAGCCATGTTAGTCTGGATCTGTAAAAAGTGACAAAGTCCTGTGGCACCTGTGACAAAGTTCCTCCTCTACCTTGGTGGGTCCTGCGCTTATTGGCAGATTTGCTCACCTCAGTGATCTTCCCCTCTTGTGGAACCCACAGTCTGGGTCAGCTCCTCCTGTGTCTGATCAGGAGTTGGGAGGTTTGGGGGGGAACCCGGGCCAGCCCTCTACTCCAGATTCCAGCCCAGGGCCCTGTAGATCACAGCTGTCTATAGTGCCTCCTGTAACAGCTGCATGACAGCTACAACTCCTTGGGCTACTTCCCCATGGCCTTCTCCAAACACCTTCTTTATCCTCACCACAGGACCTTCCTCCTGGTATCTGATAATGCTTGTCCTCTTCAATCCTCCAGCAGTACACACTCACACTCTCACTCTCACTCTCAGCTCCTTGCCCTCTTGCTCCCAGCTCCTCACACACACACTCCTTCTCCTCTGGCTCCTCCCTGCCTGACTAGAGTGAGCTCCTTTTTAAACCCAGGTACCCTGATTAGCCTGCCTTGATTGGTTGCAGGTGTTCTAATTAAAGTAGCTATCTCCACTGCCTTCTAGAAAGATCTTAGTTGGCCCCAGGTGCTTGATTAACCTGGAGCAACTGCCATTTGATTACCAGGGTACTAGGGATTTCTTTAGCCTGGGGCTAACATACCTGTTTCTCAGTACTTTACTGTAGCCATCTGGCCTTGCCCCATCACACATCTCATAGACTAACAGACGTATTGGAGTGGGGGGGGAAGAACCTCTAGGCCTAGGACATTTAAAATACCCAGTATGAAAACACAGACAATAAAATTTAAGGCTTTGATTATGGATTCTACTCCTATCTTCTCCGTGGATTTTCCTACAGCACATCTGCACGGCTTCCTGGTTTGTTGTTATTTTTTGTTTCTGATTCTTCCTTAGTACCACACAGCTATTCTTCAAAGTATTTTTCGATAGTCCCTGACTTGTGCAGAGCCCTTTCCCCTCACTCCTCTCCCATCATGATATCCTCATGCAAACTAGTCCTGGTTAAAAAAAAAAAAGTGACTTCATCTCAATTGTTGTTCAAATATTTTGACCAGCTCTTTTTTTGACTAAAAAAATAGATGATTTTTAAAAAATGCAAAGAAGTTCATCTCTCTTTTGGTAGAAATTTTGAGTTTTATCCAAAAAGAATCAAAACATGGAAAAATTCAACAAGCTTTAATGAAAACACATATAGCTGGTTTAAAATGACTTAATCCAGTTGGAAAATTTTGGAAAGCTTTCATGAACACATCCCCCCTCCATTTTCGAAAAGATCCATTACAGACAATAGATTGTCTTTCTAGATAGATTACAGTAAATACAATACAATAATATTGTAATAGATACAATAGTCTAGAATAGATAATTTTTTTAGGCAGCATAGCCTAGTGGACTGAGATTCAGAAGACATGGCTACTATTCCACTAGCCTGATGGGTGATCTTGGGCATGTCACTTCAACTCCCCTGTTCCTCAGTTTCTCCATCTATAAAATGGAGACAGCAGTACTGATCTCTTTAGTAAAGAGGTTTGAGATCAACTGATGAAAAGTGCTAGGTAAGGGATAGGTTTTATTATAAATTATTATTATATGTGCAAATAAAGTGCATTGCCTTTTATTGCAAAGCTACATGTCTGAATTTCAGCCAGAATGGCATTGGCAAAATATTATCTCTTGGCTGTTTAGTATACTATAAAAATAAATACAAATTGGTGACACTAGACTACTTCCTAGTAATAGATGTCTATTATTTATAGAGCATCATACATGTCAGTTTCTGGGTCCTTTTAGGCATTTGGTCAAATGAACAAAAAAGAGAATGAAGCATTTGATTAAATGCCTAGAATTCCTCACTGAATTAAACAACCAAAGGGATAAATGCTTCATTGCAGAACAGAACAGAACAGACTATCAAATGTCATTTATTTTTCATCATTATGGAGAAAATTTGCTTCCTTTTCCCTGAGGGAGGAGTGCCCTGTGCAGCTGAGTTGCCCTTGGAGTCTTTTGGTTCACCAGTTACCATAGGAGCTGACCAGGATGGGCTGTATGAGGATTTTAATACAGGGGAGGAGTGCCCAGTAAGAGATCATTCTCTCTTTCTCTACTTAAGCACATGAAGTCTATTGCCTCTCTGCTCACATTATAGGCTCCAGCCCATAGTAGTCAATACTATTCAGCTGTATTATGAGGGAACTAAATTTGTAGTCTCCACAGGTAGTCCATATGCCTGGTGGCCACTCAGTTCCCCGCACTTTAGGATTGGCATTGGCAGAGATGAGCCAATAGCAAGGACAGGACCAGTGCATCAACTGAGGCCAAAAGGTTAGCAAGATCCAAAAGAGGTTTGGACATTTACATAACTAACAAAAACAAAAAATTACACTAGTAAGGAATACATAATTAAAATCCATTTTTAAAAAATGGTTTGGAAGGAAAATAAACCAATATTGCAAACCCCAAACATTCAAAACTCATGAGTCAGGCACCAAATACTCATAAGAGTAGCTTCAAAATCATGAGGACTTTTTAAAACATAAACAAGTGTGTGAGTTCTTTTTATTTGCCTTCAGGGTGTACTCATTTCACATTTTCAAACTTTTCTCCCTAATCGTACTTAAAAAAAAAAAAGAAAGAAAGAAAGCTGAGCTGCTCATGCATTCTCTGGATTCTAGCAGCCATGGCTTTAAGAAAAAATATGAAATAACAGGAGGCTCAATAAAATCATGAACAGTTATCAACACTGATCAGCTACATACTTCAGGGCATAATCTGACCTCTCACTAAAAGGGGATTAGGAGGAAACTCCCTGCAGCAGGTTACCCTGTAGCTGCCTAATGTAGGGTTTCTTGCACTTTCCTCTAAAGCACCCAATGCTGGCTTCCATTACTGACAAATTATTGATCTAATCTGCGAGAAAGGGTTAATGATGGAATATTATGTTGGAGAAATCAAGCTCACAATTCAGTCAGCTGATTTGATTTATGCACATTCACTTGATTATTTATGCTTGATTGAAGCTAGCTGGACGTAATATAAACACACTCTTATTCCTTGTGAGATACCTCTGCATCCTACACAGCAAGCCTGAACATGCTTGCCATCACTGAGCTTACTGCAGCCATAGCAAATAGGACAATAAGGGGTTATCCTATCTCTTATTGCAACATTGTCCCACAATCGGTAGTTTTATTGTAGATACAATAAAAAGATTTGATGAGCATGAACCCACAGGCCTACATCAAAAGTTCAGATTTAGCTTTCCTTATGGCAACCGATATAATTTTACTCATAGCAGTATTTGTCAATTACTATATAAATGGATTCCCCCAGAAAATCTTCAGAGCAGGGCAAATTCAATCAAATTTGCGGAGTGTTATTACAGCAGTCACTGCTTGATTGTTATTATACTTTCCCTCAAGGTTAGCATGACAAAGCAAGCCTAGGGATTTTCTTATGGATCTTTCAAGAATGAGCTCTAGTGATATAATTTCAACAGGATATTCTGGTTCCATGATAATTCATACCACAGTTTCCCCTGGAGTCTGCAATACAACACTGAGAGAGAGAGAGAGAGAGAGAGAGAGAGAGAGTGTTTTGGCCTTCTCCTTTGTTCCAACACTGAGAAAAGGTAATGGATGAAGAGTGAAGCAGTGCAGAAAAAAAATAATGTGTTACAGCAGTGTTCTCAAACTATTATTATTCGTATTACCATACCACCTAGGAGCACTAATCAAGGACCAGATTCCCTTTGTTCTAGGTACTGTAAAATAAAAGAAAAACGGGGTCCCTGCCTCAAGGAACTTACAATAGCCTGTAGACCACCAAAGGACCATAGGGCTCTTTCTACTGATCCACCAGACCATTGGAGAAAACAGAGAATGCAGTGGGGAAGAAAGCAGAACTGAGAAGCTGGAAGAAGCAGATGATTCATCTCTTAAAATGTTCTACAGAGTAAGGAAGTGTGAGAACTATTGTGTCTGAGGTTTGACAACTAGTCAAAGTTCTCCTTAGCCAATGGCTAACTAGGTTGGAGGAGGGAGGGTTAAAGTGCACCAACAGTACACAAGGGAGTGATGTGGCTAGCATCATAGTTGAGTGTCCTGACCCAATGGGTCACGTGGCTGAATAGTTAAGAGGCTCAACTGCAATCATGAAGATCACAGATTTGAGTCTCACTCAATCTCATGCTGAAAGTCAATCTCTAATTCACCAACCTAATCTACTAGGGACATGGACAACTGTGGAGCAGAAAGAGATGAAAAGGGAAGACTAGTGACTGAAGCTGTATCTGTGAATAATAAAAACCACAAAAATAAGACAACTTCTCTGTGAGCAAAATTCAAGTGTCCTGTCTTTGATTGTGGGTACAAGAATAACCTAGTAAAGCAGCTATTTATTCAGGTTCAGTTGGTTTGGCATCATAATATTCTGTCACAACCACCAGGTGGTGTATTAACATAACCATAGTACACAAGAGTTTTACTTTGTTCAGCACAATTATTTTAATTCCAAAATGCCTCAAAACAGAAGTAAGAGTTCACTTGACATTTAATGTGTTGTATTTAATTAGTTCTGAGGATTTTTAACACAATGGAAAAGAAACAAGAACAAGTTAAGTATGTCTTGTGATTTCAGTAAAATTCACTATGAATAATCCCCTTTTGTGTCTGTATCTGTTATTTTATTAATTTTATTTTTAACCTGTGTTACAGACTATTTAAAAGCTTAGAAGTCTCTGCATTACTGCATTTCAAATCCTATTACAATTGAAGGCTGTTATAACAAACATTTCCCTTTAAAAATAGATGACCAAAAGCAGGGCTTGTACTAAAAGTAAAGTACCATTGTGTTGCCTTTTGTTTGTATTCTTTATCTCAACACAATATGTTCAACTTTCACAATTCAGAGGTATATGTTCTTGGTACATTCAGTTGCCTTACTCAAATCATTGTAATTTAGAGATTATACACAAACATCTCCAATCCTGCTAGAGAGGGTTGAAATGTTTCTAGCTAAAAGATTTTCTGATAGAATAGGGGGGAGGGGTTGGGAACAAAATGTTTGTTTTGAAATGTCATTGTTTGTCATATTTTGGTTTGGTTTCATAAAAACGTTGAAGCAAAGATTTTCTAGGGAAGAAAAAAACCCTTGGCAAAAATTTTCATAGGGAAAAAATAATAATCTCCTGACCAATTCTGCTCAGAACTGCAGGTGTCTGAAGTATAATGCTAATACCTGATCATCTAAAACTGGAAGAACACAAATCCAGTGATGTTGCATTAAAAAAAAAAAAGAACGTAGACAGAGGTATAACTGAATCGAAGCTCTGGTGGAGGCCTGCAACTATAAAATAGAAAATGTAAGTGTTAAACATTTACTATCCAGATTCCCAGATTCATATTTTTATTAATGAAAATGCTGAAATTGTCTTACATGTAAATATTTTTTTTTTTACTGAATTATACAGCTGGAGATGTGTTGTGCCTGTCAACTAGTATGCCAGACCCCAGGTCCTACAGTCCTTGTATGAAGTCTCCTTTGCAGTGTTTGCATTTCCTATTTGTGCATCTTTCACATTACTTCACTTAGGACTCAAATTGTGACTCCTGTGGGGTCATTCAATAGGACTGCTCATGGCACTAAGGTCTCACCCAACAGTAAACTTTTGTAGGGTTGGGCTTGTGGTCTCTAGCAACAGTTCCGTCAAGTAAATAAAAAGGTGACCAAGCCAGTAGACGCTTTGCTGAACTTGTCTCATCTGGAAATTGGTCTTGGCAAGGTTATAGTATAATCTGGAGGTAGGCAACCTTTCAGAAGTGGTGTGCTGAGTCTTCATTTATTCACTCTAATGTAAGGTTTTGCGTGCCAGTCATACATTTGAACATTTTTAGAAGGTCTCTTTCTATAAGTCTATAATATATAACTAAACTATTGTTGTATGTAAAGTAAATAAGGTTTTTAAAATGTTTAAGAAGCTTCATTTAAAATTAGTTAAAATGCAGAGCCCCCCGGACTGGTGGCCAGGACCCAGGCAGTGTAAGTGCCACTGAAAATCAACTCACGTGCTGCCTTTGGCACACATGCCATAGATTGCCTACCCCTGGTATAATCCCTTGAATTATAAAAATTTGATACTTCACATGTACTAATTGTCGAAAGAGACCAGCAGATCAACAGAGCTCTTTTAATCACTTTTTATGGATTTTAATTGACTTTATTGTTGGTGATTTTGGCTTCTGTTCTCAAAGACAAACTTATGTGAACTTATCTACTACACTAGAATCATACTAATGTCAAAAAACCCTACAGATGTGAAAATGTATAGTTGAGAGATACCTTCATGATTCTGTAAATAAGAAATGATGAAAAACACAGGAGGAAATGAGAGAAGCAGTAATTAAACACTGTAAATTTCTTCAGGATATGAAAGGGTTAGTATTCTGCAAAAAACATAGAATATTTATAGAGTAAACTAGACATCACTTGTAATCAGAGCATTCTTTGTAGACATTTTGATGACAGAGTACAAGAAACAGCACATGTATGTCTACCATCCAATCCAAATTATTTACATATTTTTTCTGTAATTTTTTCCATAACCCATCTGTAGTTTATTCTTTGCCACCAAATATGGTCTTGTTCAGGGTAGTAATGGAACTTGTGTATACAGGTTTTCTAACATTTATTTAGCAATGGATTTATCTTTACAGCTGGTAAAACCTGAAATGAATGTCTACAATGAACTAGCAGCTACCTCAACAATGGAACAGCTTGCTTTTTTGAATGAGATTGCCCTCAATCACATATATCATCATACAATGGCTACCAGCCATAACCATAAGCTTCTATTGTAGTGAAACCAATTAAGCTGGGCCTCCTTTTTTTTTTTTTTTTTTTTTTTTTTTTTTTTTTTTTATTGCAAAGTCCGTGGATGCTGCATCATTCTGGTGTTGCAAACTAGAAGTGCTGTTGCAGTTTCTTGTAAGTTTTTTTTTTTTAAAAAAAGAGGTTTTGAATAAATGGAATATGAAGGTGAATGATATTGTTGCTATGATTGTAATTGTCTTTATGCTGTCTCTATGTTTTTAATTTTCAGTATGCATCAGATTTTTGTATTGATGACATGTAACTGTGGTAGTTATGGTGGAAGCTGGATGTGTTGGCAACTTGACTAAGGACAGTTGAGAGCGTTAGCACCTGAGAGGGCCTGGGAAGCATTTTAGAATTGTGGAACATGCACATTAGTTGGGTGTGTCTTCTAAAATGATCACTTTAAATAGTTGTCAATGTTGACATTTGCATTATTATGCTGAGGTTTCAGAGTCAGTAAGTCACTGAAATAAATGGGGCAGTGTGCATCACTCAGATCTGTTTCAGGCTGTCTATAGACTCAGAAGCAAATATTGTACTAGTTTAGACTCACTTCACATTTTTAAAGTTGTCTTTGTAGCCAGGAGGGCTAGAAATACATATTAATGAATATTTAGATTTTGAACACAATTCTGTGGCAAGTGTTAAGCAAGGGGTGGATTCTATTTCAAACAGTGCACTATGCAAACACAGAACAAATAGAGTCTAAATTACATTCTACATTTCACTTAGAATGGACATCTCTTTTCTGCTTGTCTGCAGTCACCTGTGGCAATGTACAAATAGTACTAAATGCTGTATTTAAAATTCAATGGATTGACATCACCAGGTACCAATGCCAAAACCATTTATATTTATAAGCTTTGAGGGGTCTTTTTATTATACGTATGTACACTCAGTGTCTAGCACAAAGGCATATGATTCCCCATCAGGGCCTAAAGGGATGACTCCAGTACAAAAGTATCTTGCTGCAGAACAAAGTTGAATCTTAATATAGCGTAACTTCTCCTACAAACAGAATGGTCTTAGAGCATTCCCATCACTAAGACTACTCAAGTGGGTAAAGGTGCTTTTGCTATATGATATTAATGAATACCTCTGATATGTGGCTCTGTGATGGCTTTACCAGAGTAAAGATGCAACACACAGTTGTATTGTCCAAGCAGGAGACTACATGGGAGACTTTGATTCCAAGAGCCATGTAACATCAAAATACCCACACTATTAATATAATTAATGGTCCATATACCTCAAACGTTTACCGCCAAATAATAATCATCTCAAATCTCTACTGAGACAACCTCAGATCCCCCAAAATCCCATGTCTCTATCCAAGCCTCTGAAAGCAGAAGACAAATAAAGATAACTCAATGTTATTTATCAGTATTTTAAATCTCCTGATTTGTAAGCCAATTTCATGATCTTGGCAGTCCTTGAGATTTCTGTAAATTTGTGGTTGTCAATACTGGTACAATATTTAGCTGAATGGGCCCTTGATCTCATTCAGAACATCTGCACAATATTATAATGCAAATAGTTTTATTAAACTAGCAAGAGAACAATCCACAGACTATGGGATCTGTGCCAACAAATACTGATGCAGGACAAAGTTCAAAAGAGTGCAGAATTTAATCACAGGCTGCATGGCTGATCACTTAGGACTGAATTTCCTGACAGATAATGCCGTAAAATTCAACTCTGTTCTTCCCAAACAACTTGTTAATTATATTTCAACTCCTCTTTCAGTAATACCACCTCTTAGATAGAAAGATTATTTACATTTGTGTATAACACCCCCTAAATACAGATGCATTTTGCTCAATACAACATGATACTATCCAGGGACAGATGCCATTAGACAAGATTGAGGACAGGATGGAGGTTTACCCAAAATAAGGTTATGAGTTTTCTTTTCTACAGTAAGAGGGTGTCATGTTAGTTCATTTTAAAAACAAAGTTAAGTGTTTGATTGGCATGGGAGGGTTACTCTTTGCAGGAAAGATTATGGAAATATGGAGGTTTTGACAGGAATTTAAGGAACAGATGATGAAAGCACTCTGGAGTGGATCAGGGAGGGTAGTCCAGACATAGGTGGCAACACAGAAGCAAATGAAGAGGCACTTGTTGAAGAAGAGATAAAAATGGAATTAGCAGAATTTAAGTCACAGGGGTGACACCACATATTAGATATTAGCAAGGACAGAGCTGTTTATAGTCTTTGAGGTAAGGATGGAGTATGCATTTGAGGTGGGAGGATTAAAGAGAAACTCTAGAGAAGCAATGTGGTCTATCAGCACTGGATTAGGAGACCAGACTGATGAGTTTTAATCCTGGTTCTACCTCTCCCTTGTGAAATACTGGACAAATCATATACAAACTGAGCCTGTAAAGATTTATGCATGTGCTTAACTTTAAGCACACGAGTAGTCCCACTGCTTCAACAGACTACTCATATGCTTAAATCTAAGCACCCGCATAAGTCTTTGCAAAATCAGGGCATCAGAAATAAATTTTCAAAAGTGACCTTTAATTTTGTGAGCCTCAGACTGTGGGTACTCCTTTTTAGAAAATCAAGGTCTCTAAAGTTGGGAAAATCGAAGAACTAGGGCACCGAAATTCAGAGATCACTTTTGAAAATTTTCTCCTATATTTCTCTGTCTCTGATACCTATCTGCATTGTGAGGCTCATAGTACTTCTCCAGATGGTGCGAGGAATAGCTAGTTAATGTTTGAAAAGCATTGTATGAATGCTGAGTGTTAGATTTATTATATGCAATGTCATTAAAAAGGTCAGTAGGCACCTATAAAAAGACATCTTTTTAGTGAAAATATGGACTTCTCCATAGTGTTTTCTTTCCTCTGGTTAAAATCATAGATGTTTACACTGACATTTTAATTTATTTTTCAGATTTCCCTCTCTTTCACTACCAGTCTCAGGCTCAAGGAAACTCCATTACTGGCAATCTGATGTTGTAGTAAAACCAGGGGTTAAAAGCAGCCCTGGAGAAAACTGCAGCTAGGAGAAGCTAGGCTGATCAGGGAAGCAGCCACAGCTGGGGCCACAGCCCAGTCAGGCCACACTTGACCCTTTTATAAGGGCTAAGGGGGAGCTGGAAGAGATTCTCTCTCTCTCTCTCTGTAGAGTGTGAGAGAGAGAGGGGAAGGGAGGACCTAGCTGCCAGAAGGAGCAAGGATACCTGAGGCTGAGCAGTACTGGGGAAGGGCAAAGGAGCTAGGGAGCTCCAGCCCGGCAACTCCCCAGACTAAGGCCTTGGTTAAGTCCTAAGGTACTGGGGATGCAGGGGTGCAGCCTGGCAATAGGCAGAGACAGCTGATCCAATCTCTTTGCCAGTGATGAGTGGCCAACAGACTGCAGTTTGCCCTAGTTAGCAGAGGCTAGATGACGACCGGCAGTAGCCACCAAGGCAATGTGGGTGTAGAGGGTTGGGGGTTCCCCTGAGAGGGGAGTCTCAGCGTGTGTGGGTACTGCTGGGGCAGCACCCCAAAGTAAAGGGCACCAGAGTCCTGGAGAGACACTGGGGGTCTGAGGCAGGTGAGCCACTGGCCAGCAGTGGGTGCTGTGGGCTGAAATTGAGCTAATTCCCAGGATAACCCATAGGCAACAACTGTTTCGCGCTGCAAGCCTGGGAGGGAGGGAGGGAGGGAGGAGGAAGAGGAACACAGCGCACTTGGGGAAGAGGCGGGGCTGGGACTGGGATTTGGGGCGAGGTCCAATAGGGGCAGGGAGGGGGCGGGCCGGGAGGCACGAGCACCCACCGGTGCCAACAGAAGTTGGTGCCTGTGGGATAATCAGCAGGCAGCACCACACAGGTGAGTCTGTCTTCACTACAGACGTATCTAGGTAACAGTTTACCAGCACTTTACAATGTCTTAGCCTGAACACAATGAGATTATTAACTTTAGGCAGCGTTTCCCAAACTTTGGATGCCGCTTGTGTAGGGAAACTCTCTGGAGGGCCAGGACAGACCAGTTTGTTTACCTGCCGCGTCCACGGGTTCGGCTGATCACGGTTCCCATTTGCCGCAGTTCGCTGCTCCAGGCCAATGGGAACTGCTGAAAGCGCCTGGTCCGAGAGACATACCGGCCGTCGCTTCCAGCAGCTCCCACTGGCCTGGAGCAGTGAACTGCGGCCAGTGGGAGCTGCGATTGGCTGAACCTGCGGATGTTTGGGAAACACTGACCTAAGGTTAAACTGTATCCTCAGCACTAAAATTAAATTCTTATCTGTTCAAGGTTCTGCATCTCAAAATGTAGAAGGTCGCCAACAGAGAATCGTGCTTTCTCTAGAGGCAGAAGCGGTCTCTATAATTCAGTTTCTTTCCATACCTTTATCTCCTTAGTACTGTAAAACTATTTTTCAGCAATCAACCATATGACGTGGCCAAATCACAGCTATTGAGAGAGTCTTTTTCCTTTCCTATATTTACAAAAGATACCTCCAATGTGACCCATTGTTCAGAACAGTAGAATGTCATAATACCTTACAACACTATGTGTCATGACTTACATATCAAATTACTTTACAGACCCTGTGCTAATTTCAGCTCATGATTCAGAATCTTCAGGTCACACCAGGTTCACTTTTACAATAAAGGGCACCTCCAGAAGAGTATTGCCCCCAATAGGATGTTGGAGAACTGGTTAAATATAGATTGAGAAGGGAGAGTGCCACCAACTGAACTGACAATACCATTTCACCTGGGGCACCTGGACTTTCCTTGGAGATTTACCATTAATGTACCTGTCATACCAGACTCTGCTTAGCTTAAGGGATCTGGACATAACAGACTGTTATTGAACCCTGCATTTAAACGAGGCACAGTCAAAATTATCTGTATCTATTTTTGATAAACATTTTCATTGAAATCTTGAGAAAGTCAATAAAAATGGAACATATTTCCCCCCTAAAAATATCTTACTTTTTCAACCACTTCTAATTTAAATTCAGACAGAGTTAAATATTGTTGTTGTCTTTTCCCCCCAATATGTATAGTTTTCAGATTGTGATCAGAGGACTACTGGAGAGCCACAGAGACTCTGCAAGTGGTTCAAGGAGAGTTCCAGTTGTACATCATGCTGTTGCCTTCCCCTTCTGCATCTTGGAGCTGACGTGGCTATAGAAGCTGAGGGGAAGCCAGCTTCATAGTACGTATTAAAGGGCTGCAAAAGGATCCTGGGACCAAAACCATCTACTCAAGGACCTGGGATACAGGCCAACAGATACCCCAGGGGCTGCAACACTATGTTCTAAGGCCTTAAGCCAGGAACTACCAGCCTAAGAGGTAATGCAGGAGCCATACATGTCAACTGTTCTCCTCAACCATGAGCGAAGTTCTCTCCTTTTCTCCTGTCCCCATTACCCTGAAATACGTCCTGGCCTAGTGCCTTATTGAAGTGACCTAGCTCTTGAACTACTCCTTCCCCCACATCAACTCCAATAATTCTCCTGCTACCTTGCTTTAAACACTGGCCACTGGTACCTTTCTCCACTACTATTTTAAGCTTTTTGTTTCTGCTACAGATTGGGTACTATGTTCACTCTGGATGCAGCTGTATTTTCATGGGAAGTGACTGATTCTTCTCAGTGTAGTCTGTAAGGCACTCGGGGATCCTTCTGGACATAAAGTACTGTATAAATATGACATTTTGCTGTTATAAATAAATGGATAAGTAGAAGATAGAGCACAGAAGATCCACATCCACATTATGGTAAGGATCATCTATTGTTTGATGCCTCATATCCCATATAAAGTCAATATAAAGAACACAATGTCTCTTCTATTTCAGCAATAATCATGCACAGAATGATACAATGACATACAATGTAACATGAATGCAATTTTAGGTTGCGGTCCTGTAAAAATAAACTCTGTAGAGTAGTTTTCATACAGCTGTCCTTTATTTCTTTGAAACATAGGCAGTAAGTTGATTAATATATATTTGGGATTTTGTATTCAGAGTTCCCTACCCACAAATACGTAGATAGACCTTTCCTGAAGATTTCTATCTTGTGTTATACATGTCTTCTCCAGACAGACACTACATCTACTTCCTTCACTGCAAGCCCATACATTTTCTGTGAAAGCCCATATTTTAGGACTTCTCTTGGCAGAGGCCTGACATATTGCATTTTTGCTGAATCAAGACTTTGGGAAAGGATGGAAAGCCCAAGCAAGAACAATTGATCAATAAGATAAGCTTGTGGACATGGGAACAGATCCTCAGCGAATGTATCTTGGTGTAGCCCCATTGACATCACTAGAGCTATGCCGATTTACATTGGCTCTCCTTTTGTCACCTATCATTTTATTTTATTTTTAAAAAAGATAAATTTTTAATGCTGTACAGAACAATTATTTTATTACAAATTGAAAAGAACTCTTGGCAGGTTAAGAAATATATAAATATTTCTATGTTAATGTCTACCATGCTCCGGCTGTCAGGTTCCCATCTCCCATCAACACAACAACATTATTTTTCAAACCTCTAAGATTTTTGTCTGCTAGAATTTTAAAAGGCGGACACACACACATTGTATCACTGAAGAGAGACACTTATTGTCATATAATACAAATCTGAACAGGAAGTAAATACAGTGTGAATACATGATAAGCAACATGTATACGTTTGATGCACAAAACATAATTATAGGTAATTAAATAAAAGAATATGAGGCATCTCTGTTAATGTCAGCACAACAAGCTAACCTACAGAAGCAAAACATTGTCTTTGAAATGGGAGTAAAGAATGTCAAAATAGCTATTTCTGTGATTGTCATAAACAGATCAGTAAGAGTTAATAGAACAAAACTGCTTCATATCTCTTTTGCCTGGAAAGGGTTAACAAGAACAGTGAGCTTGGCTGTCACCTGACCAGAGGACCAATCAGAGGACAGGATACTTTCAAATCTTGAGGGAGGGAAGTTTTTGTGCTGTGCTGTTAGTTTTGGTTGTTGTTCACTCTGGGGGCTCAGAGTGACCAGACATGCAACCAGGTTTCTCTCCAATCTCTCCAATACAGGCTCTTATAAGTTCAGACTAGTGAGTACTAGGTAGATAAAGCGAGTTAGGCTTATGGTTGTTTTCTTTATTTGAAAATGTGTATTTGGTTGGAAGAAGTTCAAATGTGTATTTGGCTGAAAGGAGTTCAAATTGGTATTTTGCTGAAAAGATTTTAATTTGTACTTGTATACTTAGGTTGGGAGGGTGTTCCCAGTGTCTATAGCTGAAAGACCCTGTACCTATTCCATTTTTTTTAAATTTACAAAGATAATTTTTACTGTTTGTTCTTTCTTTAATTAAAAGCTTTTCTTGTTTAAGAACCTAATTGTTTTTTTTATTCTGGTGAGACCCCAGGGGACTGGGTCTGGATTCACTAGGGAATTGGTGGGGAGAAAGGAGGGAAGAGGGAGAGAGAGGCTGATTTCTCTCTGTTCCAGGATTACTTTCTCTCAGGAAGAGTCTGGGAGGGGGAAAGAGAAGGAGGGAGGAAGGTGAATTGTCCTCTCTGTTTTGTGATTCAAGGAGTTTGAATCACTCAGTGATCTTCCAGGGTAACCCAGGGAGGGGAAGCCTGGGAGAGGCAACGGTGAGGGAAAGGGTTTACTTTCCTTGTGTTAAGATCCAGAGGGATTGGGTCTTGGGGGTCCCCGGGCAAGGTTTTGGGGGGACCAGAGTGTACCAGGCACTGGAATTCCTGATTGGTGGCAGCGCTACGGGTACTAAACTGGTAATTGAGCTTAGAGGAATTCATGCTGGTACCCCATTTTTTGGTCACTAATGTTCAGAGTGGGGATTATACCATGACAGTGATATCATTGCTAGATTCTGCATATTTAGTAAAAGAAGACCAAACTGCATAGTACAATCCAGTAATGGATATTTTTTATTGTTTTTCAGTCTTGTAATTTCATACATTGAAAGAACATTCAAAATGTTATTAAACTAAATATTTAAAGTGTTCTAGCCTGAGGCAAAAGTAAGAGATGAGCTGCAGTCAAAAGAAATTTAAGAAGAGAATCTACTTTCCCTTGTATGATTTTTATTATTCATACCCAGGAGATTGATGGACATATTTAAATTAAATGACATAATCATCTTTTTTTAATATATTGAGAAATTAATTTCCCAAATATTTTAACTCTGTGTCAGCATAGTTTCTGAAGGCATTGCTCACATCATTACCAAAATGTCTCTTTGGTGAACTTATTTTATATCATCCCTGTGATGTAAGATATGAAAAATTTGATCATTTCTATTTAAATAAACTCCAATCTTGCACAACACTTACACAAGCAACTTCAATAGGACTACTCACAGTTCACTCAATTCATCATAGGTATACAACTTGATAGGATCAGAGCCATGGTGTGTACATATGTGTAGTAAGTGAAGGCCCTGATAAAGGCCCAGTATGAGGCCTGAGGCCTGAACTAAAGTAATGGCCAAGACTTTGCTAACATAAAGCAAAGTGAAGTTGTGAGCCAGAGGCAGGCCCTGCTCACAGAAGCTGGCAAGGAAAGGGCTGATGCTGCAAGAAGATACGTACCTAAAAGGTACTGAACACTAGAGATCAGAACATTCACATACTTTCACATTCCACACAGATAACAAGGAACAGACTGACCCATCCCAATGACAGGGGCAAAAGGGTAATATGATGGATAGAGTTGTTTTGATCGAATCAACATGTACAAGGTGAGAGGCGGCACTTTACTACGTAGAGGGGTTGTACCTTACTACGTAGAGGTGCTGCACCTCAATACATCAGGAGTGATGTGTAACTTGTTTGTACCTGTGTATAAAAATGTATCCCTGGGGCGATGTCTTTGTCCGGCCGAGGGGGCAGTGGAAAGTCCCGCCACTGACTGAGCTGGGTCCATTGCCAAGAGGCACTTTCTCATAGTATGCCCTGAGTTAGGCTAAGAAACCTACAGGGAACTGTCATTGTGTCCAAGATCGCAATAAACCTAGCAGATGTGACTTTGCACCTTACTAGAGTCTGTGGTCATTGGGGGTTCTCGTCGGGTCTGCTGTATCAGCTATCTGCAGAGCTGGGGCAGCACACAGGGTGAGCTCACGCACGCAGCCGAGTGATACCAACAGAGAGAGCAGAGCACACCGGTAGCATCTGACAACACCACCTCTGACAACAATATGTTAAGCAGATTTCCACAGTTTTTTTCCTAAAATTTGTTGCCTGTGCTCATGGTGACATCTTTCCATAGATTTTCTAGAAGGGGCTGTATTTTTCACACTTCCACACTTACGTGAAAGGTCTAATTTGGGTCAATGGAGCTACTCATGTAAATTACAATTCAACTCCAGTAAGGGACATGGAATTAGGCCCTCAATCAATAAAGTTAATGGGGCTGTTCATGAGCACTATTTAGTTTGTGCAAAGGGTTGAAGAATTTAGGTTTTGTGCAGATGTGTTAACAGTATTGCCTTGATTTTGAAATGTCTTCCTTTGTGTAATAGTGAAAGGGTTGGCTGAATTTCTAAGCCTGCTATTGGTCTTAATGAGAATTATTTGTAATTATGCAAATATAACTGTTTTGAAACTATTGAAATAAATCTAAGTTAATGTTGTGTTGTTTTTTTTAAAGTGATAGAAATTGGACAACTAAGCATTTGTTCAATATTGATTATTTGTATAAGATTTGCGTCCTAAAGACTCAAATCAAAATCAGGATACATTGCGAGAGGCACTATACAGGCACAGAAGGAAAGAAAGGCCCTGCTCCCAGGAGCCTAAAATCTAAATAGAGAAGAATGGACAGGGAAAAAAGAGGCACAGAGTGGTGAACTGAATTTCTCAAGATCACACGTTGGGTAACTGGAAGAGCAAGGAGAAGAACTGAGGTCTCCTGACTCCAGATCCAGTGCTCTATCAACTAAATCACCCTGCCTCCCTATTTCCATCTAGCAGTTGACCAGATACAAGTTATTGTGTATACTGAAAATAATCTAGTGCCTAAAGAAACAGTGATTAAATAAAAATGTATTTAACAAAGGATGAGATGGAATATTCAGAATTTTTATGAATTCTGCCCAGATAGTGACAGTTTATCCTTTTGACCAGACATTTTTTTGATGCAATGTAAACTAGAAATACTGAGGTTGAATTTAGAGGACATTTAAAAGAAAAGAAAAGAAAAGAAAAGAAAAAAGAAAATGAAACACTTACCTCTATTTGTCCTTGTAAAATGGATTCACTTTGTTGGTAATTTGTATCTACTTTCTAAGTAACCTGCATACATTCTAATTCCTTCAAAGTAACCATCAACATGATAAAACAAATACTCAATTAGTCATGAGATAACACTCCTATGTCATCAGATATCCTTTTCTAATATACTAATATGCATTCTGATATGGCTACAGTAGCCTGAACAGAAGGAATGCTTTCTGACTGGCTCATTCACACCTCTGTCCCTGTCCTCTCCTTCTGCTCAGTCACTTTCAGGAGGCAGCTTTAGTTCCAAACACATTACATAACTGGCTGGAATGACACCAAAGAACTTCTCGGTGCATTTGAGACCCAAAGATGCCAATTGGATTGCTAGATTTGAAGGCCAAAAGGAATCATTATGACTAGGTAGATGCATAAGTGAGCAGAACTGGACACTCCCAAACCTTATTATATCAATTATTTAAAGTGTGGATATAGGTAGTACTCCAACCTGAGGCAGTGAGATAAGGGCAATTAGAGTAGGTCCATTGGTGAGTGACCACAGAAGTTCCTTTATGAGCTCAGTGGTGGCCCATCAGAAGTTGTGCCCTAGACACCCACCCATGGCAATGATACTTTGCAAGTGTCTAGAACTGTTTATCTTATCTGGATTTAAATTTATAATTCATTACCTCCTATAATCTATTTTCAGGCTATTGGAGTATATTTCTTGTATGAGGAATGTCACTTAGCCTTTTATTTTATATACAACTTGTTCAGATAACTGCTCAGTGAAATGTCAGTGTGATGGGCTGTACAAGCCTCACAGTGAGGAACAAGGGGTTAAGGAACTACTCTGGGCTCAGCCATCGGCACCCTGCCACACCTATAAGTGAATGCACTAAATTGAGAAGGAGCTAGGCTCATTTGGGGGCAGACCAGGAAGGAGAGCAGACCTACTGCAGACTGCTCCAGGAAGAAGAGTTGGGGGAAGACAGAATGTCTCTTGAAACTGCCTGCCCAAAGGCCCCTCCCCGAGGGAAAGGAGAGCCAGCTGCAGAGACTGCCTGAGAGGGAAGAATTGCCCTCTCATATGAACTCTGGATTGGCTTTATCCCCTTTATTTTTGTTTGGATTACCCCTGCAGAGGGAAGCCTTGGACTGAGCTGGTCCAGGAGGCTGGGCCATACCCCAAGACGACGAAGTTATCCTCATGCCCCAGACAATGACCTTTGGACAATTGCAGGGAGGTAATAGGAAATGGCACAGGGAGGGCTGTCTTAAGCCTCCTTGGCTGTCAGAGCACTGGTAGCCATCAAAGGGCACTTAGTCAGAGCCAGGTGGAGTGGGAGGGCCTGAGCTCCCCTGCCAACAAGCCCACTTTGTGTCACTGCCTAAGCCCCAACCAGTAAGCCATCCTACCCTACCAACCAGCTCTGAGTGAGGGCTGTCACAGTCAGCAATGGCATCCTTTTGTATTTTATGCTCTTTTAACAGCAAAATCTTTTAGGAATACATTATACTGTGAATGTAAACCCAACTATGGCACTAAGGGGGGGTGGAGTATGTACAGACCATGTAAGGAGTGGTGTGAAGCTGCACCACCCCCAAGGGAGCTTGAGAAGGAAGAAAACATCAAGCAATAAAACCCCTCGCTGAGTGGCACACAGCACAGGCGGACTATGCAGATTGCAGTATCATTGACAACAGTGCCACCTGCTTCCCTCTGTGCAGCCAGCTTGCTCTGTGTTGGCCAATAGACAAGGTTGCCTTGCTGCTCTTTGCTTCTTTTAGGGCTCTGTATGACCCTGGGGACGTACTGATGGAGGAGTCCCTGCTCAGCATGTAAATTATATTACCTTATCATCCCAGAAGTTCATGCCATGTCTGAATATGGCACATAGACTAGGTTTGTTTGCACGTGGGTGTGATGTCTGTGTTAGCTCATGTCTTTCAGAATAATTAAGCACTGAAACCACAAAGATCATGATGGGAAAAAAGCTAAGCCTGTCCTAGATCCACAGCTGCTAAAGTTGCCTAGGTTCATTATACCATCTCATCATCATCCCTGATATAACTGATTGCATAGCAGGTCAGTGAAGCGAGCCAGGGTGGCCTCCCTCCAAACCAGAGGGTAAGGAATCGCTCTCACAGTCTGAGTGGGCAGAGCAAGGCCAAGCTTACTCAACCCCACGGAAGGGGAGGGATGGAACAGGAAGTACAAAAGGCAGGTCCCTTAGCCCAGTGAGGGCAGCACCAGGGAGGGAGACAGACACATACCATCGGCTGTTCCCTGTAGAGCCTGCTGCCGAACCAAGGGATGCTCTGGACCAGGAGAAACCTGACCTTGAGGAAGGACTTGGGCTACCAGGACTGCCAGCTGCAGAGTATCCTGAGAGACTGGAGGAGCCAGGCAGCAACCTGAGCCCGAGTGGGCCTGACACTGAAGGTAAGCTGGAGCTATCGGAGCTACTGGCAGCTGAATATCCTGATGAATTGGAGAAACCAGAGGGACCCAGTCGAGAGACCGGGTAGGAAGTAGCCCAGGGGCAGAACTGAACAGTGCAATGAGTCTATTTGATCAGCATGTTGTGGATGGATCCCTGCTGATGCCGTGGTGGGACCCTCTCCTCCCATCACTGTCAGGGCCCTGGGCTGAAACGCAGTAGAATCAGGTGGGCTTGTGTTCCTCTACCCCTGCCACCCCACCTTGGGGTGGCAGAATCCTGATAAAGAGCTTTGACCCTTGCCAGCGCTCCCCTGTCTGAGGGGCATGCTACTGACCCTTGCCAGTGCTCCCCAGCCTGAGGGGGCACATCACAGACTCTTGCCGGCACTCCCCTGCCTGAAGGGCATGCCACTGACTCTTATCAGTGCTCCTCTGACCAATGGGCATGCCATGGACTCTTGCTGGTGCTCTCTGGCCTGAGGGGCATGTCACAGACTCTGGCCGGAACTCCTGTGTCACGCCAATTTGATGGCACTTCTCTCTCCTCTAATTCCCCGTCGATGGAGAGGTGTGACCAAAGCCTTTCAGCAAGGCAGTAGCTCCCCACCACCTCCAAGTGGCTTGGCGGACCAACTGAGACCTTGCTACAGTCAGATTCAATTATTTTTTTCCATGATGCCCCATAGTCCTATTTCCAGCATCATCTGAAGCTGACCGAAACTAAAGGAACCAAAAGGCAGCTTTCAGAGGTTGTTTAAATTGTTGGGTCTCATATGGAGTTTCACCAGAGTCCTAGCTGCCTGAACTAAACAGAAATTTTAAGTGAAACTGAAGGGATGTGAAACCACAACAACGACACACAAAACGTCTAATACAGAATTCCCCCCAAGTTGGATGAAAACACTTCCTTAATTAGGAAATTGTCATCCATAATAGTTAGTAAAATTCCAAGGTTGTTTTAGTACCAGGAGCTTGAAACCTCCACCATATGTCACTCAGACTGAAGTTTCCCTTGATCAGGAGATTTTTCCCTACACATTATAGTTAGGTGTGCAGGGAACTGGTCATCCTGTTCCCTAGTTTGATTGATAGTCTATAGCAGACACCAACTAATGTGTTTTATTTGTTAGAACACTGATTCATGAGCATCCAAGATAATTTTCTTCTCAGTTATCACTGATTCAGAACCAGGCAGCACTATTTTTGACAGAGCACCCCTCCCCTTCCTTTTTAGCCCATCCAATCTTTCCAAAATAGGTTCTGATCATTGATTTTAACATTCCAATCAAGGGAATAATCCCATTAGGTTCCAGTAATTGGCTTCCACACCATCCTTACCTCTTTTCATTGTCTCTTCCTTAGCTACACTCAGCTATATCTAAAATCTAGCCTTCGTGTAAAGGCAAAGAATTTTCTTGGCCAGGTACCACAAAGAGTTCTTGCTATGAATCTTTAAATATAAATGTCTAATTCACCTGTGCCAGGATTCCAGGGTTTTGTATTTTGAGTCCTTCTTCAAAACTACCATGCTTCAGATTTGACATTGACATGATGAGGTATGAGACATTCCACAAGAAGATCTGGAGACCGGAGTAAGAAAACTGCAAGAGATCTGTGGCAGAACTGTCTTCATCAAAGGCAAAGTACAGCATTCTGGCAGAGATAATTTGGTCATAATGGCTAAGGAATGTACCCTTTAAAGAATAGTCTGCTGCTTCTGAGCTCCCTCCCCAAACGATGAACAGCTCGGAAAAAAAAAACATTATTAAATAATTGCCCACATAAACTGCTGAAAACAAAGAGAAAGGGGAATTGGCCCTCACAATTATAATCCTATAATACTCTACATGGCAAAATAAAGTTCCCAAGGAAATTGGTTCAGGACATTACTTGCCTGAATACACTACTATCCTATTATTATAATATTTAAATTTCAGCATCCTTTGAACATTTTCCCCGTTATCATTTAACTCCCTATGAATTTTCTGGCCTCAAGGATCCTAATTTGAGGGAAGAGAAATTAGCATATTTGACACATTTGTTTTCTCTGATTTTCCCAATTCCAGAGAGTTTCACCTCTCTCCTGCTCCCTCCCCTGATCCTAATGTGAAGCATACGACCTTCCTAGCCCTCCTCTGATCCCCTGAGGAACTCCAAATGTGGGTTCCCCCACCACGTAAACTGATGTTTGCCCCATTGTCACCTTCCCCTGCCAGACCTTCATCCCTTACTGCCTCAAACTGCCTCAAATGGCCCCTGTTCCTTCTATACCTTTCCTGTGCAAATGCCCCTTCCCTCATGTCTTTTGCTCTGAAGGAGTATTGGCATCAAAATACGGCAAGAAAGCAGCCTGGGAGAGGAAGACAATGCAAGAATCATTGCAGGCAAGACTCCTGACCTGGCCCCACCTTTTAGCAGTCAAACACTCTACCTTCTCAGCACAGTAAACTACAGTTTGCTACTCCTTAAGCCCAGGGAAGTGGCTGACCCTTAACTTATAACACACCCAGTGATTTTCTAGTCACCAAGGCATAATACAATTCTGAACTACTTTTTAAAAAAGTTTCAGGTTTCTATTTTAACACTTCTTTATTTATAATATCGTCCTCAGAAGTTTGAAAATATTTCTTTCCCTATAGGCTTTATCTTCTTTTCATCTAGCAGTCATTGATGTATCACCCCCTCCCCATGTTTCTTACACAGCAAAGTCAACACAGTTATGTTTTATTTACATTCTTATTTGTGTATCAACATCATAAATGGCAACAGAATAGTTGTTGCCAAGTTTGGTTTTTTTTTTCTTGTTAACTTGTACTCCATAACAAATCACAAAATATTGTAGCCTTCCCCCATAAAGTGACTTTTTTATTTCTATGCAACAGTGGGAATTAAACATGAATAGATATTTGTACACACACATATAGTGCAAATTTTAAAAAATGTTAAAATGAAGTTAAGGTTGAGAGTATATATCAGAAATTTAATAATAAAAACACATTACAGGGATCTAATAATTAACCGCAAAACAAATTTTAACTATAACAGTCCAGCTACTATTCAGGGTCACAGTTTCCAAGGAACCATATATATATGCACAGTTTAGTAAAGTTGTCATCCACAAGAGATTTGATATACCCAACAAAGATAGCATGTAGAAGTCCTACTGCTTGTCAATACGCTACTTTGGCAACAATAGAAGTCTCCATCCACTCTTAATACACAAGTGACTAGGTAAGTGCCATTGTATCTACATTAGAGCTGGGTGAATTTTTAGCTGAAACTTTTAAAGCAAAAAATGCAGATTTTTGTGGGTCTCTCAATCTCTCCCATAGAAGCTGTTCCAGTCTGTACAATATTAATTGGAACAGGAACTGAAACCCCGGTGTTTCCTCTCCCAAGTGAGTACTCTAACCACCTGGCTATGGATTCAGCCTCACTCTCTTTCTGGCACAATAGCTATTTAAGTATAAAGGTGAGTGCTTTAACCATTTACTAAAGGTTATAAGGGTGCCATTGGTGCCACTCCAACCACTTTTCACTTTCTTTATTTAAAAAAAATGCCCAAGAAGAAACTAAATGATTCATTTGCAATAAAAGATTTTTCCCTGATTTTGGATTTGCCAAAATTAAACAATAAAAAAGTTTTAAAAACCCCAACCCCTCAAATTTTGTAAAAAAAATTCAGAACTGCCACGAAACTGAAAAAAAACAAAATCAAATCAGTTATTTACACAATTCTAATCTGCACTGAAGAAGACTTCAATTACCACTAGCACCATCAAAAAACTGATGTTCAGAGATTCATCGAATTTAAGACAAGAAGAGGTCATTAGACAATATAGTTTGATCTTCTGTATATCACAAGCCATTTCATGAAGTTATCCCTGTATGATCTTTATTGTTCATAAAAAATATGGGTCTGATCCAGCATACACTCCATGTGTATAAGTCCAATTCAAGTCAATGGGAGTTCTGCGTGAAAAGACTTTACCATATCCTTACATTTTTAATCTTCTCTTTTAAAAATACTGATACTTTATACTTATTATACAGGCTTCACTCCTACTTCCATTAAAATCAAGCGGTTGTATAAAGTATATTTCCATATAACTATCAAAATGGCATCTTATGTTTCCATGCTTATCATCATTCAATGATTTCCTGATCAGCATTGTATTTTTTAGAAATGCAAAAATGAATTTCCTATCTGCCAGTTCTGTAAAAGCGTGGGATCTAAAAGCTAAGCTGAATTATTTTCAGGTCTTACATCATCCAAACAATTGGAATTTAGGTAATACCCAGCTAATTTTGTGAGAAATGAATCCAGCTCGCTGTCCTAGAGCGGTACTGCTCCGCAGTGCTATCAGGACGCAGTAAAAAGTGTAATAAATACCATCAGAGTAGTCAGCTCTCACTCTGGATGAACACAGGAGGCAAATCCATTGAGTAAAACAAAGCCATTTTTACATTGCTGTTTTTCATGGTAGAACTTCACTTTAAATGAGAGTGCAGAAGCATGCAGTTGGCCTCAGGGGAGTTGCTGTCTGTTTCAGTGGGCAATTGCATTTTCAGCATAATTTGTGATATAATTGTGCATTTAGATTTAGTCAATTCATTCGTTCACATAATTAATTCTGATTTATTTTCAAGCTCTCTCTTTGCAATTCTTTGTTTTCCATTTTCTGCTTATCAACTTGCTGAAGAATAGATTAGATTTTGAAATCCTTTGGAAACTGTTTTGATTTTTTATATTGAGAAAATTAGAAGTCAGAAGTGTTTTTTCCCTCCCTAATAATAAGGCAACACGTTGTCATTTTTATTTTTAACATTCTGAAAACAACAAACATTACAGAAGAATCCAGAGGTCTTTACTAATTCTTTATTCAGCACTCTCCTTTACAAGTTGCATGGTCCAACTGTGGGGAAAAGCTAAAAGTGACTACAAATTTGGTTCCCGATTGTTGCTCTAACTTTGACTGGAGATATTGGTTCTGCATTCAGTGGCCCCATGATGAACTTTATGCCACCTTTGCACTCTACCAATCCATGTTGTGTGCAGTTCAGCATAAGATCTAACCATATATCCCAAGTGTTAGATTTATGAACTGCTTTTACAACAGCTGTTTGTGATTTGTTGATTGAAATGGAATCCTAGTGGAAATAGATGTGGCTGCCCTTTTGTGGCCTCGTTTCTATCGTTGTGCTTCGTTTTCGCTAGTTGCTTGTCTGCCCCAAGAGCTCTCTCGTATAAGGTTTGACAAGATTCCATCCTCTCTCCCTCTCTTCTTCAATATGTGCATGAGGTAGGGTTGCCAACATTTGTATTTCAAAAATATGGGACTGTTTTATTAGCACCCTTACCCAGAGGAGACATGTGTTTGGGGGTTGTGGGGGAAGGAGAGGCATGCAGGGTCATGTGCTCCCCCAGATTTGTTGAATGGCTTGTACTGAGCATGCTCACACCAACTGAGCATGCTCAGTAACATCTGCTGAAGCCACTGTGCTCACTTTGCCCTGCTCCCCACGACTAGTCTGTACAAATCATCTCTTCCCCCTCCCAATATTAATTATTATTATTATCCTCATAATCAAGTAATATTCACCTATTTCTTGCTGCCTTTTTTATTTTTTGCAGCACTCAGCAACTCCCAATCTTCTTGTACAGAGATAAAGAAATCTTTGTAGGATAACTGGAAGATTATGCAAATTTGGAGGTTGCTTTTAATTAAATTTCTGTTGCATGTATTCCGTACATCAGACCATTTATTCCCTATTAATGAAAAAAGTCCTCTGTACAAATTTGATCCTGGCACACTAAGTACAAACAACATAATTTAGAACAGGTTTTTCAAGTTTTTTCTTCCACACTTCTGAAGCTCATACACCCATTTTTTTTTATTGATAGATTTGGAAATGTCATTTCTTGATGTTTTGATTGCTTGCTAGTTTCTCAAAACTTGATCAACTGCTGGGTTAAAGGATAGCCATCTTGTACTCAAGGATCTCAGTACTTCTTTCCATACAATGTTAACAAGCTCAAAAAAAAAAACTTCACAGTTGTTCTCCACATATTGCAGACACAGAAAAATAGCTATACATTTTCAACACAAATGTTTCTATGTCAACCGACAACTGATCACTCACATGTTTGCAAGTATAATGACAGGGCAGTTCACCTTCAAAATGGGGTCACTTTCAGGACATAACTGATATACTAAATTGTGTTTGCCGTAGTTCACATTTGCGTCAGAGTATGCAGTAATGCAATTAACATTAAGCTGGTGTTTCTCGAGGCAGTTCATTACAGCATGATGAATGCCATTTACAGATTCATCACTGTCTTCATAAAAATTGAGCCACTTGCACTGAACACCATTTGGTATGGTGAAATATCATAGGCACATTGGAAACATCTTCCTGTTCCCCTTATTTGAGGCATCTGTTGCTACAGAGAAATACAAGTGCTGTTTTGGGGGCGATGGTAATAAATCCCATAAACAATCCCCCACAGAATTTGGGACCAAAACATTGGTCACTAATAGCTCTGCTTTGGTTCTTCCACAACACAATTTTCCGCAATATGTTAAACAAAACGTTTCACTGGCAAGCTTATTACCGCAGTCCAAACTGTTGTAACTTGGGTTGTGTTTAAGTGTGTGGGAAACAGTTGTAATTTCTCATGCTGCAATTCTGTCACTTTCAGTGTTTGAAAAGACAAAGAATTTGCTAATATTTATCATAGTTTTAGCCTGTGTGTTTTTCTTATGTTCATCAGTTGCTGTGTGCTTCCTCAGGTCAGTTTTGCCTCCATGCCTGATAGTGAATTCACACTGGCATAAAGTACAAAAGGTTTTACCAGAATCACAACTGACAGGTTTAACCCAGTCATATTTTTCTTCACATTGACTTTTATATCTACGCTGTCTCTTTTTTGGTTTAGGTTCAGGAGGACTGTCTGGCGCTCCCACTACTTTGCTCTTAATTGCATTGTACATTTTCCTGACTGTAGCGAGGCGACCCTGCTCCCCGCTGCATCTGAAAGGGACGAGCCAGAACAGATGCCGAGGTTCGTGGAGCCACTGCTGCCAGTCCCCGCCCCCCAGAAGTATAAAGGCCCGGCCCCAGTGCTCAGTTAGGCACAGGCCGCCGGAGGGGACAGACGCTGGTGCTCGAGCTCCCGCCGGGCCCAGCCTGCCCTGTGCTCAGTATCCAGAAGAGTGCTGGCCTGAGCTGCCCCATGCTCGGTATCCAGAAGAGCACTGGCCTGAGCTTCCCTGTGCCTGGTATCCAGAAGAGCGCTGGCCTGAGCTTCCTCGTGGCCGGTATCTAGAGGAGCTGCCTGAGCTTCCCCGTACCCGTTATCCAGAGGAGCTACCTGAGCTTCCCCACACCCGCTATCCAGAGGAGTCGCCTGAGCTCCCCTACGGCCGGTATCCTGAGGAGCCCATGGTCTGGGACCCACCGGATGAAGCCGGCGAGAGACAGGTACCTTGAGAGTGGGAGATTGGAAGGGGCCCGGGGGTAGCCGACCCCAGTCAGGCTCCAGGGGACCCCGAACCAATATCAGTGTGTTGCGGCCAGGATCCCCACTGACTGCAGCAAATCTTTGCCGCTGCCAGGGCCCTGGGCCGGGACACAGTGGAGTGGGAGGGCCTGCGTCCCCCCTGCCACCCTTCCGAGGGTGGCAGACTCCCTCTCCCGCTAGCCTGAGGAGGCCTTCTGTGCTGTTTAACTCACTGTATTTGCTCAGCCCTGCTGAAAGGCCTGAGCCTGAACTGTTTGCTGCCCCGCCCTGCTCCAGGGCCGGGCTTATAGACTATGTATTTGCTCAGCCCTGCTGAAAGGCCGGAGCCTGGACTGTTTGCTGTGTCCGGACTCTGTGTCCGCCCAGCCCGGCCCCTGTTGAAGGGCCGGGACTCTGACTTGCTTAGAGACTGTTTGTTTGCTCAGCCCTGCTGAAGGGTCTGAGCCCTGGACAGATTGCTGCTGTGTAGCAAGGCGCCCTGGCTCCCCGCCACACCTGAAAGGGACGAGCCCCAGCACCAGACCCTTACACTGACCATGTGGTAAAAGTGTGCTGCAGCTAATGCTAGCCGCTAATAATATGATTTCTAACTATTAGGTCTGCTATATTTTTTCAGTAAATCATGGGACCAATTCTGCATTACTACATTGCCTAATTTGAAAAAACTTTGTATCATTGGAAGGTAAGGTAATAATAAAACTGCCTTTGCATGATATTTTTAATATGCTGAAATATGGGATAAAAGGTGACCCGTACTGATTTAGTACAGGACAGGCAATTTTCTATTTAAATAAGGGACATCCCTTGAAATACGGGACTGGGGGCAACTCTGCCAAGGAGCCATTAGGAGGAATGATAAGTAAACATGGGTTATAGTATTTTCAGTACATTGATAACACCCAGTTCCATAGCTGTATACCATTACTCCAAGCCAAAGCCACTGAATTCCTTAGCCAGTGTTTGGTAAACAGTAGGACATGGAAGAGGTCTAGCTGGTTCATCTTCAATTGGAATAAGATTGAAGTATTACAGGTAGGATGAGAAAATAACTAGAAGAGTTGGGAGATTATATCTGCTACTTTCCTCGAGGGTATGTTACAGTCATTGGTTACAAATATTATTTAGGGTCATGGGTGGATCCCTCAATTGCTATAAAGGGCGACACTGCAGCAACAACTAGGATGATTTTTTTTCAGTCTACATCTCTGGCCAGGAAGTTGCAGGTACAGACTTTGCTACCATGATTCACATCTTGAGACCAAACTGTATGAATGCTCAGTCTGCAGGGAAATGGAAGCTGGTGCTGAATGCATTGGCTTATACCTTATGGGCTTTTTTTTTTGACAAGCATATAGCAAGTTTTCCATGATCTGCACTGCCTAGCTATCAGTTTCCAGGAGAAATTTAAGATGATATTCTCATCCTGTGAAGCTTTTCATGGATGCATACAATTTGGATGAACAGCTCCCCAATGTACCCTAGTGTTGTATTTGAAATCAGTAGAACTGCTACAACTGAGGCATTCTCAGTTCAGAAGATAAGCATTTGGAATTCAATTCTCTTCTTTGGTCTAGAACAGTGATCTCCAAAATAGGGTGTGCACATCCCAGGGGGTGTGCAAGCGGATACTTCAGGATGTGCGGCAGGAGGAGCACCACCATAGCAGCACCGCTTTTTTTCCCCCTCCCTCAGCAGTTCTGCCGGGAGTCCGAGCGGCTTCCCACCCTTGGCAGGTGGCCCAGGTGCGCCCTTTTTTTTTTTCACTTCAACAGTTCAGCCAGGAGCAGGGGGTGCGTGCTCAAAATTTTTTTACTGATGGGGTGCGTGATCAAAAAAGTTTGGAGACCACTGGTCTAGAATAATCCACTTCCGTGGACCTTTGGGATGTCATGTAAAACACGTTTCTTAAACCAATCTTTTGGACATGGAAGGACACATTGGGTAAATGATTATTATTATTTTGTTTTTGGCTATTTTTTACCCTGTTTTGGGGGAATCTGCCAAACTAATTTGTGTTTGAACCTGGATTGTCCTTTGAGCAGATTTCAAAGGAGCATAGAGAGCAGAACTGGTACTTTTAAAATGTATCATACAAATTCAAATAAAATATACAAACATTATGGGAGAGAGGAGTGCAGATCTGAATGTAATCAAATTTAAATTAAGCTAGAGTTTTGAAATCCAACTTTCTCACCCTCTTGCGTAATAGTTATTTGTAATATAATTCTTTTTGCCCTCATTGTCATTTTTATCATTTTGGTGAAGGTGGCTCAGCAGATTTTGCCTACTTTTGCAACAGCTTTACAAGCCTTAGTTAAACTCCTCCATAGATTGGATCTTTATGGACAGATAGATAATAGGCTTCATGAGAGAAATGAAAGAATACATCTGAGCCCTTTCAGACTTGCAGTGCTATTGTGCTGATTGTGTATTGGACCAGTTTCGTTTGCCTTTATTTCTTTTTAATGGAGGAAAGAAAGTGACTTCTATGCAGTTCTAGAGAGGACAGATGGAGATTGTGTGGCTCTTTCATGACAATTGTATATGGAAGTGCATGCTAAAATGTTTTCAAAATGTAATCTCATTTAGTTCCTATTTCTTGTAGAGAATTATTCAGTGAGTGATATAAACCAAAGATGAAAATAACATAGTGAACACTAATAGAGAGAGAAGCCATTTCGAGCAAAGGGAAACTGCAGAGATTAGTCAAAGTAACAGAGATAGCTAAACAAATATACACACACACACACTAGTATGTACATATAAAACAGAGTTACTGAGAATAAAACATACAATTTGTCCTTTGTAGCTCTGCCCCTGTGGATCATAATTAAATCTGCAATTACGCCCTCTTACTGGATTGACTTCCTTGTTCTATCATGTACATTTTGTAATTATTATTCCAATACCATTTTTCTTGATTTGAATTCATACTGTTGGATTTGTGACTTCACAATTATTTCCATCACAACAGGCAAAGATGCCATAAGCAAGTTTGCTGATTTCTCTGCAAGATGGGTCGGAGACAAATAGCTTCAATAATAGCAAAGGCCAAATAAATTTCATTTTAGTTTGTATTTTTAAAGTGTTTTCCCCACTGTCACTATAAAAAGACTATATTGTCATGGATTAAACTACCAATTTAACCCCTTAGTTCTTTCTAAAGATCTTCACAAATTGGCATGTTATTGAAACATTTCTGCACTAATAAATCCCTTGGCATATTCTCTTAACTTCTGATTTAAAAAAAAATAGAAGCCCATCTGCTTTTTAAGCCGTTCTCTCCCCCGCCCCCCCATCCAAAACTAAAACAATCTACCCTTTCTTTCTGGAGGTTTGAATAGCAGAGAACCTGGAGAACATTTTTGTCCCTTGTTTGTTTCTTCAGGAAGACATGGATGAAATGCACTAAGACACAGGGAAGGAAATTCTCTGAAACACCTGCTAATGGATTCTTTGCCTGACCCATCTTCTCTCTTTTTGCCACTGGATGAAAGGTACGCAATGAGTTTCAATGCAGACGACTTGCCTTTGGAGATTATGTACCTGTTATATTACATTTACAGTATTTATTAAAAGGTGATTTTATGCTAGAGGTCAGTGATGTGGAACCTTTCCAAATGTGAATGTGAAAAATGTCATTTTGATGTCAGGTGCCCCTTCACTCCTCTATCTCTGCCTTTTTTGTACTCTCTCTCTCTCTTCCACTCTCATCCCTTCCTCTTATTGTGCTTCATTTTGCCCATTATGCGCCTTTCACTCCTATTTCTTCTCTTGTACCCTTTTCTATCTATATATCTAAAATGTATGCATGGTCCCCATCAACATAGTATCTGAGCGTCTCACAATCTAATGTATTTGTTTTCACAACACTCTTGTGAGTTAGGGAAGTGCTATTATCGCAGCTTTACAGATGAGGAACTGAGGCACACAGAGGCTAGGTTACATGTCCATTGTCACACAGGAAGTCTGTGTCAGAGCAGGGCATTAAGCATGTCTCCCAACTGCCAATCTAGTGCCCTAACCACTGGATTACACACACTCACACTCACACACAAGAGAGCAGCCTGGAGAGCAGAGGTTTCAAAATTTGGTTTCATTATTACAAACAAAATCCAAGAATCTCTAAATTCTCTGAAAAAGAGAATTCTTACAAAATTTAGTTTTGATTGCCACTTTTTAAAATTGTATTTTATAATATACAAAATAAAATACAAAATTTGGAAAAAAATGAAAGCATTGGAAAACAAAAAACACACAAAGTTATGAAAATGTTTTAATGGGGTGTTTCAGCATTGTCAGACCTTTTTCTATGAAACAAAAGGTGCATCTTCACTAAAAATGCTGTGCCACTGCTGCTGTGCCACTGTAGCACAGACACTTACTGCAGGAATGGAAGAGGTTCTTCCATTGCTTTAGTAAATCTATCTGTCTGAGATGCAGTAGCTAGGTCGACAGAAGAATTTTTCCATTGACCTAGTGGTGTCTACACCAAGGCTTAAATCAGCTTAATTGCATTGCACAGGGTGTGATTTTTTTCTGAGCTATGAAGTTATCTTGACCTAACTTTGCACCATCAACCAGCACACAATTTTGTCAAATTCAACACCTGTCAAGGTTCTTCCCCTACTCTGAACTTTAGGGTACAGATGTGGGGACCTGCATAAACACTTCTAAGCTTAACTAACTACCAGCTTAGATCTGGTTTCGCTGCCACCATCCAGATTCCTCAGTCTGGAACACCCCCTTTCCTCCCAAAACCTTCCTCTCCCTGAGTGGCCTTGAGAGACTTTTTCACCAAGTTCCTGGTGAACACCGATGCAACCCCTTGGATCTTAACACAAGGAGAATTTAATCACCCCCCGCCTTTCCCCTACCAATTTCTGGTGAGTCCAGATCCAATCCCCTTGGATCTTAAAACAAGGAAAAATCAATCAGGTTCTAAAAAAGAAAGCTTTTAATTAAAGAAAGAAAGGTAAAAATCATCTCTGTAAAATCAGGATGGAAAATACTTTACAGGGTAATCAGTTTCATATCGCCCAGAGGAACCCCCTCTAGCCTTAGGTTCAAAGTTACAGAAAACGGAGGTAAAATCCTCTCAGCAAACAGGAACATTTACAATTTGAGAAAACAAAAATAAGACTAATATGCCTTGCCTGGCTGTTACTTACTAGTTTGAAATATGAGAGACTGGTTCAGAAAGGTTTTGAGAGCCTGGATTGATGTCTGGTCCCTCTCAGTCCCAAGAGCGAACAACCCCCAAAACAAAGAGCACAAACAAAAGCCTTCCCCCGACCAAGATTTGAAAGGATCTTGTCCCCTTATTGGTCCTTTGGATCAGGTGACAGCCAGCTTTCCTGAGCTTTTTAACCCTTTACAGGTAAAAAGATTTTGGCATCTTTGGCCATGAGGGATTTTATAGTATTGTACACAGGACAGCTGTTCCCTTCCCTTTATAGTTATGACAACACCGTTTCTTGAAGTGTTTATATTTAAACAGAACTACATTTTCTGTCAGAAAAATATTTCACATAAGTTTTTCCAGCCAGTGCTAATTCACAGTTTGTGCTGGTCCTCTTGCTCAACTTCCAGTGCAGTTTCAATGTACATGTTAAAGAGAGGGAATGGAGGACACATTGCATAAACCATTAGGTGACTGAGCTACCACCAGCCATCTTTATTTGAGCTTCCCACACCACACACTTGGGAATTTAGCCACCCACTACACAGACTGCCTCATTCAAAGTCCAGGACATCATTCCATTTGAGTTATCTGCTCCATATGGTCTTCATTACCTCTACAGACTGAGGAAATAAATCAAATGTAAACATCTTCCCTCACTTCCAAAAGGAATCTGTTTATACATCCAAGCACACGCGGTCATGTCACACATTAACTATATTTTGGTCTAGTTTTAACAGCTACATTGTAAGTCTCTAGACACATATGTTTTGTTTACTCTCCTTGCATCACAAACAAATGAATTAGCAAAACCTGCCTGAAAATGAAGAATTTCAGTTTGTCTATATGATAATTTTGGACAGTAAATACTACAAACCATGAGATTCTTTTTATTTTAATACATAAGAAGATAAGAATGGCCCTACTTAGTCAGACCAAAGGTCAATCTAGCCCAGTATCCTGTCTTCCGACAGTGGTCAGTGCCAGGTGCCCCAGAGGGAATGAACAGAACAGGTAACCATCAAGTGATCCATCCCCTGTTGCTCATTCCCAGCTTCTGGCAAACAGAGGCTAGGGACACCATTCCGCCCATCCTCGCTAATAAGCATTGAAGGACCTATCCTCCATGAATTTATCTAGCTCTTTCTTGAACCCTATTATGGTTTTGGCCTTCACAACATCCTCTGGCAAGGAGTTCCACAGGCTGACTGTGTGTTGTGTTAAGAAATACTTCCTTTTATTTGTTTTAAATCTGTTGCCTATTAATTTCATTTGGTGACCCCTAGTTCTTACATTATGAGAAGCAGTAAGCAACACTTCCTTATCTATTTTCTCTACACCAGTCATGGTTTTATGGACCTCAATCATATCTCCCTTTAGCCGTCTCTTTTCCAAGCTGAAAAGTCCCAGTCTTATTAATTGCTCCTCATATGGAAGCTGTTCCATACACCTGATCATTTTTGTTGCCCTTTTCTGAAACTTTTCCAATTCCAATATATCTTTTTTGAGATGAGGCGAACCACTCTGCACACAGTATTCAAGATATGGGCATACCATGGATTTATACAGAGGCAACATGATATTTTCTGTCCTATTATCTATCCCTTTCTTAATTATTCCCAGCATTCTGTTCACTTTTTTGACTGCCGCTGCACATTGAGTAGATGTTTTCTGAGAACTATCTACAATGACTCTAATATCATTTTCTTGAGTGGTAACAGCTAATTTAGACCCCATCATTTTATATGTATAGTTGGGATTATTTTTTCAAATGTGCATTACTTTGCATTTATCAACATAAATTTCATCTGCCATTTTGTTGCCCAGTCACCCAGTTTTGAGAGATTCTTTTGTAGCTCTTCGCAATCTGCCAGGATCTTAATGATCTTTAGTAATTTTGTATCATCTGCAAATTTTGCCACCTAACCATTTACCCCTTTTTCCAGATCATTTATGAATGTTGAATCAGACTGGTCCCAGAACAGACCCCTGAGGCACACCGCTATTTACCTCTCTGCATTCTGAAAACTGACCATTTATATCTACTCTTTGTTTCTTATCTTTTAACCAGTTACTAATCCATGAGAGCACCTTCTCTCTTATCCTGTGGCAACTTACATTGCATAAGAACCATTGGTGAGGGACCTTGCCAACATCTTTGTGAAATTCTAAGCACACTATATTTAGTGGATCCCCTTGGTCCACATGCTTGTTGACCTCCCTCAAAGAATTCCAGTAGATTGGTGAGGCATGATTTCTGTTTATTAAAACCATGTTGACTCTTCCTCAACAAATTACATTCATCTATATGTCTGACAATATTATTCTTTATTATTGTTTCAACCAGTTTGCCTGGTACTGAAGTCAGGCTTGCAGGCCTGTAATTGATGGGATCACCTCTGGAGTCCTTTTTAAAAATTGGCTTCACATTAGCTCTCCTCCAGTCATCTGGTACAGAAGTTGATTTAAATGATAGGTTACAGACTACAGTTAATAGTTCTGCAATTTCACATTTGAGTTCTTTCAGAACTCTTGGGTGAATAGCATCTGGTCCTGGTGATTTATCGCTTTTAATTTATCAATTTGTTCCAAAACCTCCTCTAATAATACCTCAATATGTGGCAGTTCCTCAGATCTGTCACCTACAAAGAATGGCTCAGGTTTGGGAATCTCCTTCACATCCTCAGCTGTGAAGATCAATGCAAAGAATTCATTTAGTTTCTCCGCAATGGCCTTATCGTCCTTGAGTGCTCCTTTATCACCTTGATCATCCAGTGGCCGCACTGGTTGTTTAGTGGGCTTCCTGCTTCTGATGTACTTAAATAAATGCTATTACTTTTTAAGTCTTTGGTTACTTTCCTCAAATTCCTTGTTGGCCTTCCTAATTGTATTTTTACACTTCATTTGCCACTGTTTATGCTCCTTTCCATTTCCCTCACTAGAATTTAACTTCCACTTTTTAAAGGCCTTTTTGACACTCACTGCTTCTTTTACTTCTTTTGTGCAGCTTGCAGATATTTCACTTTTGGCACTGTACTCTTTAATTTCTGTTTAACTAACCCCCTCATTTTTGTGTAGTTCCCCTTTCTGAAATTAAATGCTACAGTGTTGGGCTGCTATTGTGTTTTTCCGGCCCCAGGGATGTTAAATTTAATTATATTATGGTCGTTATTAGCAAGTGGTCCAGCTATATTCACCATTGGACCAAATCCTGTGCTCCACTTAGGACTAAATCAAGAATTGCCTCTCCTCTGGTGGGTTCCAGGACCATCTGGTTCCAAGTACATGTCAAGAAACTTTATCTCTGCATCCTGTCCTAAAGTGACAGGTACCCAGTCAATATGGGGATAATTGAATCCCCCGTTGTTATTAAATTGTTGCTGTTTTTTATTATAATAGCCTCTCTAATCTCCATGAGCATTTCACAGTCACTATTGCCATCTTGGTCTGGTGGTCAGTAATATATCCCTACTGCTATATTCTTATTATTAGAGCATGGAATTTCTAGCCATAGAGATTCTATGGTATGGTTTGATTCATTTACGATTTTTACTTCATTTGATGCTATGCTTTCTTTCACATATAATGCCACTCCCCCACCAGCAGAGCCTGTTCTGTTCTTCCGATATATTTTGTACCCTGGTATTACTGTGTCCCATTGATTATCCTCATTCCACCAAGTTTCTGTGATGCCTATTATATCAGTATCCTCATTTAATATGAGGCACTCTAGTTCACTCATTTTATTATTTAGACATCTAGCACTGGTATATAAGCACTTAATATACTACTTCTGAAAATGTATTTTTAGGCAAATACTGAACAAAATTTTAATTTTTCTTACCAATTAATGTAATTTTACTTCCAGAGGATCATTAACCTACTGCTTTACTCCTTATATCTATTCTTGCTCATAGTACTGCAGGATTATTTTCTTTGAAATCAGATTTTGAAAACTAAATAATTTGAGAATACCTAGGGAGCCTATTAATAATATAAAGGATTACCACCTTCTCTCCTCTGCCTCCTCCCTCATCCCCACAACCACATATCTTTTACATATAAAATGCATAAGAGTTCAATGCCATTTAGAAAAAAAAACCTTGTAACCTTTCTGTCCTTACAATAAGCAATCAGATTTCAAATCTGAGTGTAGAGATCCCCATTATATTTTCCCCCTCACCCCACAAACTACACTTAGGTAGGTCTGTAAGCACTTGAGAATGGGTTTTCCTTTGTCTTGGGCCAGGACACATATGAAGGTTATGATAAGTCTGAGCTGAGGCAAGAATCCGGAATGGTCTGGATAAGGGTCACAGATTTTTAATCCACCCCAATCTTTCTCTCGTTTTACAAGGAACAGCTAAAACACAGCATATAGATAGCTCTGTTGTGAAGAAAAGGTGACATGTCTCCTGTCAGTGCATAGGGAATTACTAATAGTGGATGTTGGTTAGCAGTACATTGACCTCTTGAAAGATGGAAAGAACCTATCCCCTCCACAGCATTTTGAACACTTATTGAGCCAGTGGGCGAAAGCCTAAACTGAGTCTGAAACCAGAGTCTCTCATGTGACAATGAAATGCATTAATGTCTTTCTTGGTTGTACATTAATACATTTAACTATTGTATAGGAAGCATAATGAGTTCACAGTTAATGTTAACCTCTAGAATAATTGGATGCCATCATAGTACATGTGTGTACATTTTATTTCCCAGGGATATTTTAGTGCCCCCTTCATTTACTTCAGGATCACCCCGTACATTAACCAGTCGCTATGAGTCCCTTGAGCCCCACTGCATTGAGGTATGTAGTGTATGCATTCCCACAACATAGACTTTATAAAGGTAAGTCTTGAATAGCAACTGTTTTGGTTTACGCAAACAATTTTTCCCATTCTGATTGCAACTTCTGGGCTTTTATGAGTTTCAGGCCCATATAAACTCCAATTCCAAAAAAACAAAACAAAAAACCCTAAGCCAGAACAGATGAGATACGAAAGATTGATACCGTCTGTGTCACAAAGTTATGAATTGTTTCCACCCAGCCCCATAAATCCATCGAAAATTTTGCACATATTCATAAAACGATATGTAAACTTTTGGTAAAGCTGGTTTGAGCTTCACATTTGATATAAAAGTTGAAACCATGGAAAAAAAAAGTGTCACAACAATACAAGCAGTACTAAAAAATCTCACTAAGAAAGTTTATCATTTTTGACAAAGATGAGAAACAGTTGCAAGCACACACTTTGCTCAGCATGATGCAGCTGTTTAAGCTTTCAGTAGGAAACAAAACTATTCTAGTCATGGCAAAACAGCAAAGAGAACCAGGATACCCTGTGCTGCAAAGTCAACTCCCATCCCAGGTCTGAATACAGGAGCTTATGCAAATCACCATATGTCAAATAAAGCTGACTGAGCTACAGCTAATTATATTCCACTGAATTCCACTTGTCCAGGGCATAAAAGTCCAGAAAGTCCATTTGATGGTTGTTCAGCAACCTACAGTCTGTGAAATTAGTGGTCAAATGTACAAAAGCAGCATGCAACTGACTCTGTAGCTTGGTGGTTAGAGCACCCACTTGCCAGATGGGTAACCCAGGCTCTAGTTTCTCTGCTCTAATTATTTCTAGAAGTTATTTTTCCACAGTGGAACAACCCAGTGACGAGGGCTGTCATGTGAGAGTTGAAAGATCCCAGCTGAATTCCGTTTTACTGCTCAGGCAGAGGGAGAACTTGAATTCTGGTAGATAAACAAAGGATAAAAGTCAGTTTTCACAATAGAAAGAGGTAAATAGAGGGGTCCCAGAAGAATCTGTACCGCTAGCACTGTTGTTCAACACATTCATAAAGGATCTGGAAAAAGGGTAAAGAGAGGTGGCAAAGTTTGCAGACAATATATAATTACTCAGTATAGCTAAGTCCAAAGTTGATTGTGAATCCATCAGAATTGGGTGACAAAGCAAGAAAGTGGCAGATAAAATACAGTTTTGATAAAGTCAAAGTAATGAACATTGGAAAACTGAATAGGGAAGTTTTATTTACTCTTTCATATAACACAATAACTAGGGGTCGCCCAATGAAAATAATAAGCAGCAGATTTAAAACAAGCATACGAAGTACTTCTTCACATGACAGTCAAAATATGGAACTCATTGGCCTCTGTGAAGGCCAAAAGAATAACTATATTAAAAAAATAATTAGATATTCTCTCTGAATATATGTCAATTAATGACTATTAGCCATGCAACCTCTTGCTTCAGGTGTCCCTAAATCTCTGATTGCCAGAAGATGGGACTGGATGACAGGCAGGGTTACCAAGTCTCCCGGATTGGCCAGAAGTCTCCCGGAATCGGCCTCAATCTCCCAGTTGCTATTGAAAGCAATCCAGGAGATTTTAACAGGCCAAAAGTCCAGTCAGTGGGGGTGGCACAGCAGGACTGAGACAGGCTGTCTATCTTCCCTGGCTCCACATGGTTCCCGGAAGTGGCAGCATTTCCCTATGGCTCCTAGGTGGGAACTGCAGCCAATGGGAGCTACAAGGGTAGTGCCTGCAAGCAGGAGCAACACGCAAAACCACTTGGCCACCCCTGCTTGTGCCTAGGAGCCAATGGACATGTCACCGTTGCGGAAGCTGCCAGAGGTAAGTGACGCCCAGCCAGAGTCCGCACCCCACACCCCAATCCCCTGCTCCATCCCTAAGCCCCCTTCTGCACCAAATGCCCTCCCAGAACCTACACCTTGCACCCCCACCCCCAGCCCTGAAACCCCATCCTGCACCCAAACTCCCTTTCAGAGCTTGCACCCTCACACCTCCCTGCACCCAAACCCCAGCCCTGATCCCTCTTCTGCACCCAAACTCCCTCCTAAAGCCTGCACCTCACACCCCAAACCCCTCATCCCCAGCTTGAGACAGAGCCTGCCCCTCCCACACCCCAATCCTCTGCCCCAGTCCTGAGCCCCATCCTGCACCCAAACTCCCTCCCAGAGCCCAAACTCCACAGTCCACACTCTGCACCCCCTCCTGCAATGGATGGGGGTGGAGTAAGTGGGGGAAAGGGCCTCAGAGCAGGGCTGAGGTGTGGCCTCAGAGCAGGGGGCGGGACAAGGTTGTTTGCGTTTGTACAATTAGATGGTTGGCAACCCTAATGACAGGGAATGGATCACTCGGATAAATACATCAGACAAGATAAACTATGTAATAATATCTAACAATATGCACTGAAGCTCCAACTTGGGTTTTGGCACCACACACACACACACACACACACACACACACACACAGAATGAATTACAAAAGGCAGAGGTGATACCAAAGAAGGACATTTCACAAACAAAGATGCTGAATATGTCAAAGCCGCAGAACAGGTGTCTTGTTGCCATTAAAATTAATGATGGTTGAGAGTTAAAATCTTCTCAGGCCTCTCTGTAAGTCTTCATATCCAGGCAACATCTACGTCTTGAAGATTTTCTGAATAACTTCTCTAAGCTATAGATTTTCCTATTCACAGCTAAAACTCTTGTCAAGGTTCACATTGTCTTGTGTCTCAATTACTTCAACGTCCTTTTATTTGGCTTCGACAAATTCAATCTCACATTATTTCAGAATCTCAATGACTCCTGTCATTAAATAAATTAATTGTCTGACCCTCCCAAAAATTTTCTGCAACTATAAACATGTAAAAAAAAATCAATAAAAATAAATATTGGAAACCCATAATTTTGCACAAACTATGAACCTAAAAACTTAAAAAAATATGCTTAAAGTAGATACTAGCTATCAAAATTTAAAATAAATATGCCCCAAAACATCCTTTGGTGCTCCTTCATCAGCTTGGTCTGTGGAATGGGATCACAGAAAGGGTATAGCTTTAAGATTGTGAACCGAAGCCACAGGCCACAAACCAAGGTGCAAAAGGAATAACTGATCAAAATGATACTGCCCAATTACTGCTACTTCATTTGCAAGTCTATGTCCCCTGGGTGAAATGTTTCCTGACTGTACTGGGAGTTAGTGTGGCTCTACATGACTGGAGTTTGGTTTCTATTAGCTCTATGCCCCAGGGTCCCAATCATCCATGGAGAGGGCCCTGTTGGCTTTGTCTTCCATCCTCTGCCCCATCCTCAGTCTGATACCAGCACAGGGAAATAAATAAATAAATAAGCAAGCAAGCTTTTATAGGCTTCCCTTTAAGACATACTGTGGCTCTCCCTTCTAAGGCCCTATGCATAGCTGAAAGGAAGTAGCCTGTAGGAAGAAGACAGGGGAGGATGGAATCATTCCCACAACCTGCATGGGAGGCAGGGCTGTCAGGCTCTCTTCACTGTTGGGCCAAGGATATTACTACAACATGAGACCACGGATATAGGGAGAAAACAACAGGCATAGCCCTCTCCTCCCCCCTCACTGGTTTGTAGCCCCACTGATCCAACCTCTGCATAGGCTGACTAGTTATACCTCAAAAACGGCCTCCTTCCAATCACTGTGAAATCCAACACACTGTTGTCAGAGACATCTGCTATGACACAGGAGTTGAGGCTCCCTTGTTCAGATATTTCACTGCCTGGCCTCCCAGACAGTGAAAATGTGGTATTTATGAGGTGTTCAGGGCCACAGACATGCATGAGCTGGCCTATGTCCCTCTCTGTAGAGAAGCAGGGACCTGAGAAATCCACTTAATTCCTAACATAAGTTACATGTACCACGTCACAGTGTGGGTGAAGAGCAGCTAATACAAGCTGCTATTCTCCCCACTGCACAGACACGTAGGCAAGAAGTGGATGCATCCTTGACTGCAATCCCTTCTTCCCAATAAAGCAGCCAACATAGCTGAGCTGGCATAGAGGAGGCAGACAGCTGCATGGGGAAAAGGGATATCATAGAACATTGGGAAAACAGAGAGTATGTTGTGACTGAGTTACAATTCTTTCCCTACTGTGCTCCTTGGACAGTGAAATTATATGTTACCCCCCACTGATGGCAGATTGCTAGGGGCCAAATCCAACAGAGAGGGAACAGCAGTAATTGCTCCTTAACTGAGGGTGGTGGGGTGAAAACAGTATTAAAACATAACGTAGGCAATATACTACAGGGAGGGACTGAATGCTTTTAAAAATGACTTTTTAGTTTCATTTTTGAAATGTCTTATACATGTTTAAACTTCTCCCATCACTTTTGAATAACTATTGTGAAGGAGTGCCCATCACCAGTGTTTTATTGGCAGCATCTAAAGACTTGTGTTATAAACATTAGAGTTGTGTCTGATGTAATTCAAGCAAAATTACCTTATAACAAAGAAGAATGTAAAACCACAGTGTTAAATTTTAACATGATTTGACATAACTAACACAGAAAAGTAGTGAAACCGACAGCTAAGTAAGTCTTCGAACAAATCTTGACATTCCTCATTGTCTGCCTCCTCCTCCCTGCCCATTACCTTTCAGTTAGGCAGCAAACAATAGAGGCTTGAAGTCAGGAAAGCCTTACATTGTTTATGCATCATCTGTAAAAGATAGTACTTTATATGCTATGAGACATATTCAAGTTCTCAATCCCTCGCCTAGCATGAAACCATCATGGACACTAATTTTAAAAAACAGGCCATGAGCTCTGAATAGCACAGTTATAGAGTCCAGTTCTCAAGTTGGATAACATTTCCTATCAATAATCAATCAACATTAAAGGATACAATATCTCTAGATGAAGGGAACATAAAAGGTTACATCTTAAAATTACAAAAGCTAGGATATTAAGAGCTGACACAGTACCTATGAAAATTCATATATGTCTATATCAGCATCCAGAATTTGGGTAATTGCAGAGATCAATACACAATCAATGTCCCAAACTGGTGGTATGAAGGAGGAATGACATTCTGAAGTGTGTGTCACTCTGCCTCCACCAGCATGACCTTGCGCACACAATGTGTGTGTGATCACACTGGCAGGAGTAGAGTGGTGCACTCTTCAAAATGGTCTCCTCCATAATGTGCAACCTTGCACATACAGTGCATGTGAGGTCATTCCAGTGGGATGAGTGCTCTTCAACATGGTGTCTACAAGGTCATGCCAGCAGGAGTAGGCTGTCATAAACAGATAGCTAAGGGTTAATGTATCTTACCCCTGGAAAGAAGTAACCTGAAACACCTGACCAGAGGACCAATCAGGAAACCAGACTTTTTCAAATCTGGGTGGAGGGAAGTTTGTGTCTGAGTTCTTGGTCTTCTGCCTGTCCCTCTCGGCTATGGGAAGGATTTTTCTATTTCCTGCTTTCTAATCTTCTGTTTCCAAGTTGTGAATACAAAGATTGGTTTAGTTTTTTTGTATTTACATGCATGTAGTTGCTGGAATGTGTTAAATTGTATTCTTTTTGAATAAGGCTGTTTATTCATATTTCTTTTAAGAAATTGACCCTATATTTGTCACCTTAATACAGAGAGACCATTTTTATGTATTTTTTTTTCTTTTTACATAAAGCTTTCTTTTTAAGACCTGTTGGAGTTTTTCTTTAGTGGGGAACTCCAGGGAATTGAGTCTGTGCTCACCAGAGAATTGGTGGGAGGAAGAAGTCAGGGGGAAATCTGTGTGTGTTAGATTTACTAGCCTGACTTTGCATTCCCTCTGGGTGAGGGGGAAAGAGAGATTAGCTCTCGGTACTTCTGTTTTCCAAGGCTGGAAACGGGGAGGGTGTAATCCCTCTGTTTAGATTCACGGAGCTTGTTTCTGTGTATCTCTCCAGGAACACCTGGAGGGGGGAAGGGAAAAGGTTTATTTCCCTTTGTTGTGAGACTCAAAGGATTTGGGTCTTGGGGTCCCCAGGGAAGGTTTGGGGGGACCAGAGTGCCCCAAAACACTCTAATTTTTTGGGTGGTGGCAGCTTTACCAGGTCCAAGCTGGTAACTAAGCTTGGAGGTTTTCATGCTAACCCCCATATTTTGGACGCTAAGGTCCAAATCTGGGACTAGGTTATGATATAGGCCCACACCATTCCCAGAAATACAAGAATACCCAATATTCTGGGGATGCATGAGTAGCCACCCTAACATACAAATCTGAAGCTGCAGATATCATATCCAGGCCCACAGTTCACTAGCCCTTCATTCTTAACTCATCGTGCTGTGCATTTCCATTGCAGAGCTTCACTTTCTTTGGCCCTAATTTCATATTTCTGTATTTTATCAAAATGCCATAGGATAGGTGACTTGTCAGCAGAGATAAAAGCGTAGTATAACAAGTGCTGTTATTACATGTGTGTCAGACTACAATGAGTATCTCTTTCTTTAATAGGCCTTAGTCATGTGAACACATGCATCCAGGTTAACTGAATTTTCAGATGAAGTGCAACTAAGGATACTGCAACAGTAAGCAACCAAGATTTTCAGAAATTACTAGTGATTTTGGATACCTCAGTTTTCATGTGCTCAACCTGACACACTCTGAAGGAGCCTAATTTATAGAGGGTGGGTGCTAAACACTTTGCAGAAGTTCCCTATTTATTCAGCTAGCTAGATCGTCAGCCAGTGTAATGCATAGACTTACACCAGCTGAAGATCTTACAGCAGGTTTAGTCACCCAGGTATTTGAAAGTGAATATAGCACAATGTTTTTGCAGCCATTGATTTCCAATTCTGAATGTCCTTGGCTTTTGGCACATGCACTATCAAACTTATTATAGTCTGTATGTATTTAATTTCCTCTTTTGGTTTATGGCCTTTCAGAGATGAAAATACATTTTACGTAGAAAAATAATAGAGATGATTGATAGCCCATGTCTTCTACAATAATCATTTTATTACAATTTTTATAGAACATACTATGTACCCAATGAACCACAGAAGTCTGAATCCTCATAATAGCTCATCTTGGTAATGCCTATTTAAATAACTCTTAAAAGCACACAATGTACAGTAATTGAAAAGCTAGGTCCTGACCTTGCAAACAAGTATTTTTTTGGTGAGTAGTCCCATTGATCCCAATGGGCTCAGCAAGCATGAATCAAGATTACTCAGGTGAGTAAGAGTACAAATGCAGGGCTCCTCCACCTATTGTACAAACTGTCAATATCAGTTAAAATAAGTGCAGTCTTGGTAAATTCTCATGTGCGAGGCTATTTCAAAGTGGTAGAACTACAAGAAGTACCACTGACACTTTCACACACCCCAAAAGGGAATAGACTATTTGTGCTATACTTAGAAATGCTGTGTATGAAACAAGTTTACGTTATTTTGTACAGACAGACTGGGTGATTTCAATGGATCAATATCTTTTAGGACCACGGTCTAAAGAACGTATACAACAATGTTATATATATTTTTTAAAAAGCATACAAAGAACTGTAGCAAGGGATAATGCTTACTTCAGGAAAAAAGTTTTAGAAGGGAATGTTGACAGACCAGGATCCATCATTCCTGTACCACTGGTTTGAACCTTGCCCAACCCTGGACTGTCACCAGCTAATAATTCTTCCACAGCATGTATGAAACAAGATTGTGTCAGTATAGACCTTAATTAAATGGACCAATTGGCAATGACAGCAGAGAGATCAAGGGCTGTGGGCATGGAATGAATATTGAACTATAGTCTCATCCCTAAGCCATTTCCTTCAAATCAGGATTGTGGCACATTTTAAGAGGAGTTTGCACTACCCCTGACTGTACTGTCTGTGTTCAGTAACAGGATACTCCACATTCCAAGGCAGTCAGAGTTTCACTGGGCAGGGTCCAGTGATCCCGTGGACTCCTCCTCAAGGCAGTGGGCAACATCAAAGTCCTTGTGACTTGAACCTCCATTCTTGTTTGTTCATGCTTTGTTTGTTCATGCTTTGTTCATCTGTACTTAGTTAAGTCTTGGTACTGTGCTCCCTTCCTCCTCTAATGAGACAGCCTTCCACTACTTTGGGGGGCTCTGCCCATCAATCCCAGAATGTAAATAGGGTTTTAAATGCACTAAGGAATAAAAAAAAGTCACAAACAGAGGCAGTGTTTCCTAGTGAATAGAGCAGTGGACTGAGACTCAAGACACATGGGTTCTGTTCCTGGCTCTGTCACTGGCCTGCTGGGTGATCATAGGCAAGTCATTTTACCACCATGTGCCTCTGTTTCCCCTTCTGTAAAATAGTAATCTACTGATGAAAAGCATTAAGAACTAAGTATTATTAATTAGTAGATGAGCTTTGTGTAACTCAAAAGCTTTTTTCTCTCACCAACAGAAGTTGGTCCAATAAAAGATATTACCTCTCTCACCTTGTCTCTCTAATCCATTTAATGAATTATGCAGTCATAACTGATTGCATGATCCATAATAGTGATATCAAGCAAGGTAACAAAGAAGTCACAGACACCTTGGACTGCATTCTATGTGAGAGAGAGAGAAATTGTACGTTGTACTTTACAATAAGAAAGGAAAATATTGGTAGGAAAAAAATAACGTTTGTAAGAAAGCATTTCCAATCATATAATTAAAAATAAAACTAAATTAAAAATGTATAAAAAGGTAGTGTTTTAGCATCTCATTAACTACATCATGCTGTCTAACATACTAGATACACAAAGTAATGTCCACATCCATTGTCTCTATTATCAGTCAGATACTCAATGAAATATCAATATCCTAGGGGAATACTGGCAATTAAATTAAAACCTATGTATTCAGAGAAAGCAAAGGAATGGTCATTTAAAAACAAAACAAAACAGGTATTCCATTATAGGGAAAAAAGTGCAAGTCATACGCAATCTGTTTGGATTATCAAAGAATATAATTACTCATGAATGAGGTAAAATGGTATTATGTGAAGCCTTTAAAGCTTTGTAATTTTTTTGGGAGGGGGAGCAGGGAGGGAGCAAGGCTCAAACTGAGCTGGCTTGTAGCATTTCAGCAAACCAACACTGATAACTAACTATTATCTTCTGTTTCAAACCCTAGGATTTCTTTCTTTGCCCTCCCCCGCCAAATTAAATCTTTGCAAAAAATAACCAACAAATGTTAACTAAGTCTAAAATGATGGAGATGTCTGCCTGAGTCTGAAGAGAGCATAAACAATAGCCCAGAAAGTTTTGAATGACCCTTTATTCATTTCAATACATTGTTAATTCTGAAGTTGAATGATGATGACGCTTTAAATGTCAGCACTGGACTATTTCACTCCTGATCAAAGTACACAAGAAAGAGGAAAGAGAATGTGATTTTAACGATATACAGTGAGCAGAGTTTCTTTCTAGGTGGAGCTTAGGAAAACCACCACTGTTCCCTGCCTCCCTCCCAAAATAATGTTGCTGCTTTTAGCACTTTACATTATTCTCTTTCACTGAAGCTCAGCAGTTTATTCAGAATCATCAAGCTGTGCACACAACTAATTACTACCACTAATCGACATTACCCATGTCTTTACTCACCCACCCCTTCTATTATTCATCACACATTTGTTATACATTGTCTTAAAATTAGTCTGCAAGCTCTTTAAGGCCAGGATTGGAGCTAGTAAAAACTTTGGGAATTGCACACATCTCTCTTTTCCCCTCAAACAGTCATTTTATTAACATTTTGTTTGTTGATGTATTTATTGCAGCTTTATAGGTGTGTTGTGTGATTTGTTTGTTAAAAGAAAACTCCGAAATCAGGAGAGGGAGGATTTTTTTTTCCTTTCCCAATATCCCTTCCCTCACTTCTTCATGGACAAAATGGGAAAGAAAAGGAATGATGAAGGGAAAAAAGGAAAAGGAGAATTGGGAAGAACAACAGGGAGAGAATGAGGAGAAAAACAACAAGTATGTCTACTATAATTGGTGTGTGTGATAGAGCAGATACGCCTACATGGGCAGCAATCTTTAATCTAGCTAGAGTGAGTACCAATAGCAATGGAGCTGTCAGATTACAGGATTCGGTCTGGGCTGCCCACCTGGGACCCTAAGTGCACATGCAGTGAGCGAGCCTGTTCTGAAGCCCAGAGTGCTGCAGTTTCCCTGCTATTAGTACCCAAGCTAGGTAGATTAAAGTTTGCTTGGGTATGCAGCATGTGGAGACAATAATGATAGGAGATATGCCTATCTCCTAGAACTGGAAGGGACCTTGAAAGGTCATTGAGTCCAGCCCCCTGCCTTCACTAGCAGGACCAAGTACTGATTTTTGCCCCAGATCCCTAAATGGCCTCCTCAAGGCCTGAGCTCACAACTCTGGGTTTAGCAGGCCAATGCTCAAACCACTGAGTTATCCCTTCCACACCTCTGACTGCAGCATAGCCAGAGGAAATATAATTAAGGTGCTCACTAAATTTTTGGAACAAACAAAACAAATTTTGACCAGCTCTAATAGAGAGCACACCTTTTTATGTGTTTGTATGGAGTCCAACGGAAAAGATTCCCCATTCTCAAGGGAACACCCTGAGAGTGCTACCACAATACAAATGTTAAATAAACCTGCAGTTAATGTAATGATCAGTTATTTTGTGGATTGATTATTTGTGGTAAAGAGTGAACTGGAGGATCAAGGTCTCATACCCTCTTACCAGAGAAGTGGTACTGCAGTAGCCAGTTCCTTTTCAATATGCCATTTTAATCCTTTTACTCATTTTATTGGAAGTCAGATACCAAATTACAAAGACACAGACAGTTAAACAAACAATAATAGTGATGAATTAAGTTTCAAGATAGATTGAGATCTGGGGAGGGAGGGGGAAAAGATGACTCAATATACATAAATCCACAATGGTAAAAAAGTAAAAAAATCCCTGAAAAAAACCTGAACCAATCACATGAACTACAATAAAAAGCACTGATCTTTATGCTAAGACTCAAAATGCTATCTTAGACAAATGTATTTAAAAAAAAAAAAAAAAAGGTTGTATCTGATAGATAGACCCATAGGACAAGATTTTCACAACTGGATGCCTAAAGTTGGGCTATAGAGTCCATATTTAGAGGTTTTTAGTGGCCAGATTTTCACAAGTGCAGAGCACTAACAAATTCCCAGTGAAGTCAATGGAGAAACACCAGGAACTAACATCATCCAAACACTGGGCTCAAACTGTTTGAGGTCTTTCAAGTTTTGCATAATTATTTTTAAGGTTATGGAGATAAGATTATCCATGACTGTTTTCAAAGATTATCCTTCCTACTCTCAAAGTGGTCTTTGATCTCTTTTAAAGTTCCCAGGGGAACATCATTTCTTAAACAATATCAAACAATATGAATGACATGCATGTGCAACCCAAATGATAAATGTCCTCACAAATAACCTCAATACTTGCTTACTCCCATACCCAACCTTTCTTATACACAGACAAGGGCTCCCACAGCCAGTGCTGGCACCATAAGACTTCCCTTAGAACTCTAAAAGCAGCAAAGAATCCTGTGGCACCTTATAGACTAACAGAGGTTTTGGAGCATGAGCTTTCGTGGGTGAATACCCACTTCTTCAGATGCATGTAATGGAAATATCCAGGGGCAGGTATATATATGTGTGCTAGCAAGCAAGCTAGAGATAACGAGGTCAGTTCAATCAGGGAGGATGAGGCCCTGTTCTAGCAGTTGAGGTGTGAAAACCAAGAGAGGAGAAACTGGTTCTGTAATTGGCAAGCCATTCACAGTCTTTGTTCAATCCTGAGCTGATGGTGTCAAATTTGCAGATGAACTGAAGCTCAGCAGTTTCTCTTTGAAGTCTGGTCCTGAAGTTTTTTTGCTGCAGGATGGCCACCTTAAGGTCTGCTATAGTGTGGCCAGGGAGGTTGAAGTGCTCTCCTACAGGTTTTTGTATATTGCCATTCCTAATGTCTGATTTGTGTCCATTTATCCTTTTCCGTAGAGACTGTCCAGTTTGGCCGATGTACATAGCAGAGGGGCATTGCTGGCATATGATGGCGTAAATTACATTGGTGGATGTGCAGGTGAATGAACCAGTGATGGTGTGGCTGATCTGGTTAGGTCCTGTGATGGTGTCGCTGGTGTAGATATGTGGGCAGAGTTGGCATCGAGGTTTGTTGCATGGATTGGTTCCTGAGCTAGAGTTATTATGGTGTGGTGTGCAGTTACTGGTGAGAATATGTTTCAGGTTGGCAGGTTGTCTGTGGGCAAGGATTGGCCTGCCACCCAAGGCCTGTGAAAGTGTGGGATCATTGTCCAGGATGGGTTGTAGATCCTTGATGATGCGTTGGAGGGGTTTTAGCTGGGGGCTGTATGTGATGGCCAGTGGAGTCCTGTTGGTTTCTCTCTTGGGTTTGTCTTGCAGTAGGAGGCTTCTGGGTACACGTCTGGCTCTGTTGATCTGTTTCCTTATTTCCTCATGCGGGTATTGTAGTTTTGAGAATGCTTGGTGGAGATTTTGTAGGTGTTGGTCTCTGTCTGAGGGGTTAGAGCAGATGCGGTTGTACCTCAGTGCTTGGCTGTAGACAATGGATCGTGTGATGTGCCCGGGATGGAAGCTGGAGGCATGAAGGTAGGCATAGCGGTCGGTGGGTTTTCGATATAGGGTGGTGTTAATGTGGCCATCACTTATTTGCACCGTGGTGTCAAGAAAGTGGACCTCCCGTGTAGATTGGTCCAGGCTGAGGTTGATGGTGGGGTGGAAGCTGTTGAAATCATGGTGGAATTTTTCCAGAGTCTCCTTCCCATGGGTCCAGATGATGAAGATGTCATCAATGTAGCGTAGATAGAGAAGGGGTGTGAGTGGACGAGAGCTGAGGAAGCGTTGTTCCAGGTCGGCCATGAAGATATTGGCATATTGTGGGGCCATGCGGGTGCCCATAGCAGTGCCACTGATCTGGAGATATATATTGTCATCAAATTTGAAATAGTTGTGTGTAAGTATAAAGGCACAGAGCTCAGCAGTCAGTTGTGCTGTGGCATCATCAGGGATGGTGTTCCTGACAGCTTGTATTCCATCTGTGTGTGGGATGTTTGTGTAGAGAGCCTCTACATCCATGGTGGCTAGGATGGTGTTTTCTGGGAGGTCACCAATGCATTGTAGTTTCCTCAGGAAATCAGTGGTGTCGCGGAGATAGCTGGGAGTGCTGGTGGCATAGGGTCTGAGTAGAGAGTCCATATATCCAGATAGTCCTTCAGTGAGAGTGCCAATGCCCGAGATGATGGGGCGTCCAGGATTTCCGGGTTTGTGGATCTTGGGTAGTAGATAGAATAACCCTGGTCGGGGCTCTAGGGGTATGTTGATTTCTTCTGGTGTTAGTGTAGGGAGTGTCCTGAGTAGATGCTGTAGTTTCTTAGTGTATTCTTCAGTGGGATCTGAGGGAAGTGGCCTGTAGAATTTGGTATTGGAGAGTTGTCTGGCTGCCTCCTTTTGATAGTCAGACCTGTTCATGATGACAACGGCACCTCCTTTATCAGCCTCTTTGATGATAATGTCAGGGTGGTTTCTGAGGCTGTGGATGGCATTGCGTTCTGCATGGCTTAGGTTGTGAGGCAAGTGATGTTGTTGTTCCACGATTTCTGCCTGTGCACGCCGGCGGAAGCATTCAATGTATAGGTCCAGGCTGTCATTTCGACCCTCAGGAGGAGTCCATGTGGAGTTCTTTTTCTTGTGCTGTTGGTGGGAGGGCACCCGTGTATCAGTGCACTGTTCAGTGTTGTCCTGGAAGTATTCTTTGAGTCGGAGACGGCGAAAGTAGGCTTCCAGATCGCCACAGAACTGTATCATGTTGGTGGGGGTGGCAGGGCAGAAAGAGAGTCCCCGAGATAGGACAGACTTTTCTTCTGGGCTGAGTGTGTAGTTGGATAAATTGACGATATTGCTGGGTGGGTTAGGGGTACCACTGTTGTGGCCCCATGTGGCAGGTAGGAGTTTAGACAGCTTACAGTCCTTTTTCCTTTGAAGAGAGGTGAAGTGAGTAATGTAGATCTCCTGTCTTATTCTAGTGAAGTCCGTTTGTATAGAAGTTTGGTTATTAATGAGAGTCTCCAGGTTGGAGAGCTCTTTTTTGATGTTTTCCTGTTTCAGGTGGTCCTGTTTCAGGTAATCAGGTGGTTACCACCTGATCAGCATCCTATACAGCAAACAGGAAAACATCAAAAAAGAGCTCTCCAACCTGGAGACTCTCATTAATAACCAAACTTCTATACAAACGGACTTCACTAGAATAAGACAGGAGATCTACATTACTCACTTCACCTCTCTTCAAAGGAAAAAGGACTGTAAGCTGTCTAAACTCCTACCTGCCACATGGGGCCACAACAGTGGTACCCCTAACCCACCCAGCAATATCGTCAATTTATCCAACTACACAGTCAGCCCAGAAGAAAAGTCTGTCCTATCTCGGGGACTCTCTTTCTGCCCTGCCACCCCCACCAACATGATACAGTTCTGTGGCGATCTGGAAGCCTACTTTCGCCGTCTCCGACTCAAAGAATACTTCCAGGACAACACTGAACAGTGCACTGATACACGGGTGCCCTCCCACCAACAGCACAAGAAAAGAACTCCACATGGACTCCTCCTGAGGGTCGAAATGACAGCCTGGACCTATACATTGAATGCTTCCGCCGGCGTGCACAGGCAGAAATCGTGGAACAACAACATCACTTGCCTCACAACCTAAGCCATGCAGAACGCAATGCCATCCACAGCCTCAGAAACCACCCTGACATTATCATCAAAGAGGCTGATAAAGGAGGTGCCGTTGTCATCATGAACAGGTCTGACTATCAAAAGGAGGCAGCCAGACAACTCTCCAATACCAAATTCTACAGGCCACTTCCCTCAGATCCCACTGAAGAATACACTAAGACACTACAGCATCTACTCAGGACACTCCCTACACTAACACCAGAAGAAATCAACATACCCCTAGAGCCCCGACCAGGGTTATTCTATCTACTACCCAAGATCCACAAACCCGGAAATCCTGGACGCCCCATCATCTCGGGCATTGGCACTCTCACTGAAGGACTATCTGGATATATGGACTCTCTACTCAGACCCTATGCCACCAGCACTCCCAGCTATCTCCGCGACACCACTGATTTCCTGAGGAAACTACAATGCATTGGTGACCTCCCAGAAAACACCATCCTAGCCACCATGGATGTAGAGGCTCTCTACACAAACATCCCACACACAGATGGAATACAAGCTGTCAGGAACACCATCCCTGATGATGCCACAGCACAACTGACTGCTGAGCTCTGTGCCTTTATACTTACACACAACTATTTCAAATTTGATGACAATATATATCTCCAGATCAGTGGCACTGCTATGGGCACCCGCATGGCCCCACAATATGCCAATATCTTCATGGCCGACCTGGAACAACGCTTCCTCAGCTCTCGTCCACTCACACCCCTTCTCTATCTACGCTACATTGATGACATCTTCATCATCTGGACCCATGGGAAGGAGACTCTGGAAAAATTCCACCATGATTTCAACAGCTTCCACCCCACCATCAACCTCAGCCTGGACCAATCTACACGGGAGGTCCACTTTCTTGACACCACGGTGCAAATAAGTGATGGCCACATTAACACCACCCTATATCGAAAACCCACCGACCGCTATGCCTACCTTCATGCCTCCAGCTTCCATCCCGGGCACATCACACGATCCATTGTCTACAGCCAAGCACTGAGGTACAACCGCATCTGCTCTAACCCCTCAGACAGAGACCAACACCTACAAAATCTCCACCAAGCATTCTCAAAACTACAATACCCGCATGAGGAAATAAGGAAACAGATCAACAGAGCCAGACGTGTACCCAGAAGCCTCCTACTGCAAGACAAACCCAAGAGAGAAACCAACAGGACTCCACTGGCCATCACATACAGCCCCCAGCTAAAACCCCTCCAACGCATCATCAAGGATCTACAACCCATCCTGGACAATGATCCCACACTTTCACAGGCCTTGGGTGGCAGGCCAATCCTTGCCCACAGACAACCTGCCAACCTGAAACATATTCTCACCAGTAACTGCACACCACACCATAATAACTCTAGCTCAGGAACCAATCCATGCAACAAACCTCGATGCCAACTCTGCCCACATATCTACACCAGCGACACCATCACAGGACCTAACCAGATCAGCCACACCATCACTGGTTCATTCACCTGCACATCCACCAATGTAATTTACGCCATCATATGCCAGCAATGCCCCTCTGCTATGTACATCGGCCAAACTGGACAGTCTCTACGGAAAAGGATAAATGGACACAAATCAGACATTAGGAATGGCAATATACAAAAACCTGTAGGAGAGCACTTCAACCTCCCTGGCCACACTATAGCAGACCTTAAGGTGGCCATCCTGCAGCAAAAAAACTTCAGGACCAGACTTCAAAGAGAAACTGCTGAGCTTCAGTTCATCTGCAAATTTGACACCATCAGCTCAGGATTGAACAAAGACTGTGAATGGCTTGCCAATTACAGAACCAGTTTCTCCTCTCTTGGTTTTCACACCTCAACTGCTAGAACAGGGCCTCATCCTCCCTGATTGAACTGACCTCGTTATCTCTAGCTTGCTTGCTAGCACACATATATATACCTGCCCCTGGATATTTCCATTACATGCATCTGAAGAAGTGGGTATTCACCCACGAAAGCTCATGCTCCAAAACCTCTGTTAGTCTATAAGGTGCCACAGGATTCTTTGCTGCTTTTACAGATCCAGACTAACACGGCTACCCTCTGATACTTAGAACTCTAGGAACCTCAAAAGACCCCAAAGGCACCCAGCCTTCCTAACGGACTTGAGGGAAAGAAGAGGAGGAAATACAGTTCCAGGAGACATCTGATAAGACAGAGGTAAAGGTTGTTTACTTCCCCAGGCAAAAGATATCTAAAATCTTGGAGGAAGAGTTAAGTTGAGCAGAGGAAATGCAACATAGGGTAATGAGTTCTCTTATCTGAGAGTGGAGTGTTGGAATAGGTGGAGGTGCATGTTATACTCTGTTTTAAAGGTCCAAATATTAGTCACTATTAAAACCTCTGAACCTAACTACTGCATTATTCACATGTGCCTGTTTATCTAATACTTAATACTCCCAAATACTTGGGGGGAAAAGCCCAGTTATGATCACATGAGATGGATATATCTGCATCTTAGATTGGGGGTACCTCTGAGGGGGACAGAGAACATACACAACTATCTACAGTGACATCACTAGAAACCTGAGAAGAAAATGAATAAATAGTAACTTCAAAGCTGAGGATACTGTGGTGGAAGGGGAGGCAAGAATGAGACTAAGTAGTGTCAGACTTCTTTACAAATTGACATCAAACTTCTCAAGTGGCTAAAAGTTTTAAAATGCAAAGGGATACGGATCACTTAAAAAAATAAATCACATTTGTTTTTACCATTCAGAAAACAAGATGGATGAAAACAAAATAATTTGAGGCTATGTACAGTTATGGGCCAAAGTTTGCAAAAGATGTGCCCACATTTATATTTTAAACCCATATTTAAGCACCTAAATATATGACCTGATTTGCAAAAGAGCCAAGCACCAGCTGCACAATGACTTCAATGGGCACGTTTGAAATCAGTGGGTGATGTTGGGTGCTCAGTACTTTTGAAAATGAGGCCAACGTAGGTGGCTAAATAGGGAAGTAAGAGACTAATTAGGTATTATATATCTTGGCCTTGAAGCCTTAAAACTCTACCTTTCCTGTGAAGAGGAAAGACAAATCCTGTAGGACAAGAGGTGATTTAGGACTCCAGGACTATAATGTTTGAATTCTATTTTTGCTGAAGTTCTTGTGTATTAAATCCAGCTTCCACAGAAGGAAATAAGACAGAAAACACCAGTATAGCTTAATGGGAATCAAGCTATCCAGACTTCCTTTATATATTTTTTCTTGAAGGAAAGTGCTTTTATTAAGTCTTCTTTTAATAGGTAGGAACTCTTATTAAATCAACTTTAAAACTATTTTTCCTCCTCTCTTCCCAGAAGGCACATGCCACTGCTAATTGAGGGAAGCTTTTAAAAAAATTGACACTTTATCCCTGAACAAAGATTACATGCACACTAAGTTGTAATCCTTGGCTTTGCAATATTGCTTTACGAGGTTAAGAAGATGAATGTTCATTGCTTTTAATCCCCACCATGATTTATGAGGCTCTGGGTATCCTTTCCTCAGAGCATCTACAACTGTGTGGTTGTTCCGCCTGCTGCTTAAATTACAGAGACATCTGCAAAGTAAATTATGGATTGTTGTCTTACAGCCGAGCTGCCTCTTCATCTCTTCTGCAATATTTCTTTGATTGTAACAAGAGGATTTTACATTTTACCTTGTTTGTTTACTCTGTTTGTTTCTCCCCAGAGTGGGTGATATTATGATGACCTGGATTACTGCCTGTCATGCTAACTTTCAAACATTACTACAGCTGTAAAACCAGTAAGTGGGTGGGAGCTGAAATCACCCTGCTTTTTTATTTAAAGCTCTTAAAAGTTCACAAATCTAGTACTGATTTTCCTAAACTTAACTGAGAATTCTGTGACCAAAGGACCACTTGAATGTTCTGCATTTATAATGAATACACAACATCTTTCTGTTGCCCTGACTGATCTAAATTATTATTTCAATATTAGAATTGCACACACACACACACACACACACACACCCTTATCCCTCCACAAATATATGTACTCCTGTATCAATGCATATACACATATTATATGTTTGTGTATGTTTATATGAGTATACACATCTGTAAGTTAACCTATACCATATTGTGAATGTTTGAAACCTAGCTGTCTAAATGTAGGCATCTAAAAGCTACATTTGTACACCTAAATAAGTGACTTAAATTTGCGAGGATGCTGAGCACCTGTACCCCTTTGATATGACAGTTGTGAGTGCTCAATACCTGACAAATGGACACCTTGTTTCAATGGTTAAATATTGATTTATAGCCTAATTTTAGGAATAAAAGTGTTGGAAATTTGTTATGATGAATATACACATTTGATGCGCTTCTCCTAGTAGGCTTAAGGGGACTGAGGTACACAAGCATTCAAATCTCTAGCGAAAAGACGACTTCAGTTTTGCTTGCAAATAAGTGCTGGCAGTCTCCATGCTGAAATAGCCAACTGCACTTCCCCTCTCTTATTTGTTCTTTATATTTGTTATCTTTTGTAGATGAATCATGATTCCTGATAAGCATGCACTGTCAAGTCTTGACACAAACAGCACTAGAAAAATGTCTAGTGCCATGTTGTCTACCAACATTTCCTAAGAGGCATGATTTGTAATTCCAACTCTAATCCCACTGTCAAAAAATTAAGCAAGCAAAGTAAACCACACAGTAATAGGTTACCTAGGGCATTCTCATGAGGCAGGAAATGTATTTTCAACAGCTAATAGCACAACATGCTCCTGGAACACAACTACCAAAGAAACTAATCAAGATGTTGATGGCACTAAATATCAGAAGCTTAAATTATGCATCAGGAAAGAGAACTATCAAGGTATGGGACCTCTGTATTATATCACCAGGTCTGTTTTGATTTGACATACACAACACTGTCCCATGAGGAGACACAAATAGGGACATATGGCAATTTTATTATATTGCTGTTCTCAAAGGATTCTAAATGGAGATAGAGCTGAACCAAAATCAGGGTTCCAGATAGTCCCAAACTTGGAGTGTTTGAGATTTTTCATCAGAATTGTGTGGCCCAGACTCACTGATGAATTCAAAGTATTACACATACTACATACTGTGCATTCAGAAGAGTTATTGAAATGCAGCTGCCTCCGTGGCAGAATGTGGCATCTGTAACACCATTACCACTCAACTCTTTAGGACAGAATGTGAAGTACATACTATCGAATGGCAACTACGAGAGGTTTAGACATACAGAATGGCATTACGCAAGATGGCATTTGGGCAGGCCACCATGCCAAATATCTTACTGTGAAGACAAATACAAGGATTATTTAATTACCAAAACCATCAGGTCCTTAGTTTTGCATCCCATCCAAATGATGGCACATCCAACATCACACTGTCCCCAGCGCTGTGCTCAGACTGAGATATAGTACTGCTTCTGAGGGAAGACGGACACCTATTGAATCACCAACATTACTTCCCTCTTCATGTAGGAATTCCTTGAAGATATCCCATCCAATGCTGACCTGGTTGAATCTTACTTTCCTCATTATATTGAACAGAAGCACAAACCCAGGTGGTATGACTGCAAATATCCTACATTACAAATGTAACTCAACTACTCTTCCCAACACACACCCCTCACTCTCTTTGCTGAATGAATTGTTCACTAGACCAAACGGCTAATCTAAATTGATTGTCATCTCCTGGGGATTGAGATGCAGACTCCAAATTTATTTTGATTTCACCTTCAGAGTGCATAATATAACTGCCATCACACATATGACAGCAATGCTTAAAACCAGCTACTTCCATCTGGTCTGAACTTTAAATAAGTATGGAACATTATCAGTGGTCCTCATTCCCCAGCATTTGATTCCTGACATCAATAAAGGAAGAGAAGCTTGGCGTTGGATTCCACAATTGATCTAGACAGTAGCATATTAATATTAATAAACATGAGGGAGCCTGTGACATTGTCTTCTTTTCTTCTCTGAAAGAACTTTTACTGAGGTATGACTTTGAAATAAGGCATCTCATTTGACAAAAGTAATACTCTGCAATTACGAGGAAAAAAACATTATAAAAGTGAAGCTCAAAAAAAGAAAAATGAATTTTTGTCCTTTAAGAGGCACTGAGCAGGCTGTAAAAGGACTTTCATTTCCTCCAATCTGCATGTAAATTGAAACAGTCTGAAATGCATGACATACAGTACAGGCATCTGTAAATATAATTCTGTGAGCAGAACTGGTCATTTTTACAAGACTCCAGTTTGAACAGAATATTTCTTTTGAGACTTGCACCAAACACACTATAATATCTGGATTCTTCTTTCTTGGTTTTATGTAGCAAAAACTGGCTTGACTTTATATACAAACAAAATTGAAAAAAAATTGCATTTTAAACCACAAATTAAATGGATTTGTTTTAGAAAGAGTAATTTCATTTAGCACAGGTTTCCAGCAGGTGATGCAGAGATCTATAAAATAGAAGAGTCTACCTGTGATTATGTTGCCACATCATCCAAGAACTTAGAGAAGTACAGTTCAGTCCTTAGCTGGCCTCATTCTCCAAAGTCATCACTTGGTTAGTCACTAAAATCTGCCAAAGCAAACATACAAAAAGAAAAAGTAAAATATTTAATGTCAACAGTTCACGTTTAATGCATGAAGTGACATAAATATCTGATTAAAAACTCAGTCCTATGGAGGGGGGAAAACAAAAAATTACAGCTGCATTTTTTTCTCTGGATCTTAAGCGTGAGGGGGAGTGGCTCCTTGAGGTATGTGGACTCCAGCTGAGAAAACATGCAAAAGCACTGAAGTGCCTGTATTTCTAACAAGCTGCCTAAAAACCTGTTGGATTTCTATTGCCAATGCCCATTACTGAAGATCACGATGCTAGGAAACCTGTGATAATGTAGATTCACTGTTACGTCTGTATTTCCTTCATGCCAACTATCATTCATCTCAGCATGAAAATAAACACACAATGATTTATCTAATGGATGGCACAGTGATGACATGAGTTAATTGCATATTTAGTGTGAAATGCTGTGTTAACGTTCTGATTGTTTTGAAGTTAAACTGTGTAACCACTATGATTTATTTCAGAATCACATACTGACTTAACTAGTGCACCGCTGGACTGAAGATGTAATTAAAAAGCCTATAATGGGGTAAGTAACACAGCAAGGTCATGTTGCTCTCTCATTTTTGGAGCTCTGGCTTCAAAGCTGAAAGAATTAATAAGGCACGAGTGAAATACTTTAGACAGAGTCTTGTGATTATTATAGGATTGACAATGTGCTTAATATTGTAAAAGACTAAGTGCCCACCCCTGAGATTTTGATGATCTAGAGGACAGAAAAAGACAGACAAGTCACAATGGTAAATGTAAAAGAAATTACCCAAGATATATTGATAATGTTTTTAATAATGTACACACTGGCTAGTTCTGCATGGGTGTATTCCAACACCAGAAAAAAAAATGGTCATGGAGGATAAGGCTTAAGTGGCTTAGCTGAGTTGTGGGACATTCATAGCACCATCCCAAACTGTGCCTAATGCTAAGCAAGAATATCAGTTTCTGACTTCCATGAACACCACCCTCTTAAAAGTTAGAGTCACATCCCCAAGAAGTTAGAGTTATTTTACTGCAAAAATCAATAAACAGTGCAGTGATGACCAAATAGCATAAGCACCAAAATGGGGAAATTGACATTCTCTTGTGGAAAAAAAAGAACAGCATAACCATTGGAACTTCTTAAAGGCACTGGCAACTGAACAACTCTACTAGTGTTCTGTTCCTGCACTCCGTCACTGGATGCAAGGCTAATCAGTTTCACTACATAACTAATACAACAAGAAACCTCGGGGGTAAAATCATGGTGCAGCTGAAGTCAATAGGAGTTTTGCTATTGACTTAATCAAAGTAGGATCCTTCATCAATTTCTTGTTCAGTTGTTAGTGCACTGGAGTCAACTGAAGGAAAATGAAATGAAAAATGAAAAAGAGAAACAGAGAACAGAAAGGAGTAGAAAAGAAAAAGAAAGTGAAAGAAACTAACAAAACCCACAAGAACTAAGGCTGAGAGAAAAAATAATGAAAGACTGTGAATGCCCAGATGAAAAGAGGAAAGATACAAAGACAGAAGTAGAATTGAGCTGACAAGCAACTTTTCACCCTCTACCTTTGGTATCCCATGTAATTTTAGCATGATAGATAATGTGGATTACTAGATCACACTGTCCATCAATGCATGTACAACACTGGCATAAACATGCACACAGCAAAAATAGTTAATCTATGCATACAAATATATACAGCAGTGGTTTTCAGCCTGTGGTCTGTGGAACCCTTGGGGGTTCACAGACTATGTGTAATATTTCCAAAGGGGTCCGCCCCTCCATTCAAAATTTTTTAAGGGTCCGCAAATGAAAAAGGTTGAAACCTATGGCATATAGTATAGGCAGAAAAAGAGAAGTAAACCACCACAAATCTAGCTATATTTTAAAAATATGCATTTTATTACATAGCATTCTACTGTCTTAGAGAGCTAATTATGCATTTATAAATACAAAGCCTAATTTTGCAGTCCTTACTTGGGCTATATTCCCACTGATTTCATCACTGAGCCCATAAGAGTCAATCCATCTTCTGTGTATGGTTATCAATACCATGCCATTTAAACAAAAGCTAGCACCAAAATGTCCATTGGCTTCACTGGAAGCAGGATTGGGTCCCAAATGATGTGTTTGTAATTTTGTATGCCATGTTGTTGTAGCCATGTTGATCTCAGTATATTAGAGAGACAAGGTGGGTGAGGCACTCTTTTATTGGACCAACTTCTGTTGGTGAGCAAGACAAGCTTTTGAGCTTACACTGAGCTCTTCTTCAGGTCTGGTAAACATACTCCCAGCGTCACAGCTAAATACAAGGTGGAACAGATTTAGCTGTCAGTACATTTTCTAGACCTGAAGAAGAGTTCTGTGTAAGCTCAAAACCTTGTTTCTCTCATCAACCAACACTGTTCCAATAAATGATATTAACTCACCCACCTTGTCTGTAATTTTGCCATTAACTTATAACTTCTAATTAAACCTCAGTTTATTTGGCCTGGTAGTGTTCACTTAAGTGAGAATAAAGTCCCTTTACTGCAAGAAGTGCTGGGAGAAAAATTCTATGGACTATGTTATGAAAGATGACAGACCAGATGACCAGTGATCCCTTCTACTTTCAAAAAATCTCTGAATCTCATACAAAATAATGTAATAGGAGAGCCAAATCTAGAACTGGTCAGAAAATATCAATTTGTGGAACCCAAGATGTTCTCTTGGAAACACAAAAGTCCTTGAAAACCATGAAAATATTGCTTCTAACCTAGGTTTGGCTCCCAGCCCTGCAGCTGGAAGCCTATAAACCTTAGAAATCCCAGCTCCAACTAGTGCTCTCAGGGATTGCAGGCTCCCTATTGTTGGCCCCAGGAGCCTGTCTGGCCTGAAAGCCATGGCTCTCATGATCTAGGCACCACACCAGGATGTCTGGAAGTCCTTTGAAACCTGATGTAAGCTAGGGATCTCAGGGCTCCTCATGCCAAACTCTCAGGGGAGCTGGTTTTTCAGGTTGCACAATCTGGACAGGCCTAGTAAGCCCACTGGTCCAGGAGTTTGGAATCCATGGGATCTATGGCCCTGGGGCAGTGCGAATGACTGGGCTGCCCAAGAGGCATGGACCCTGAGGTCCACAAGAGCTGCTGAAATGATTCTTGTGAGATTCAGTGCTGCCCAGTAGCAAATAGCAGCAGTGAGCCTGACATGAATTATGTCAATTTCACTGAGCAGCTCCTTTCAGAAACATTGTTTCTGGTTTTCAAAAAAAAAAAAAATTTTTTTTTGAATGTCCTCTTCATGGAACATTTCAAAATGACAATTTTTCCTGAAATTCTGAACTTCCAGTTTTCAACAAGCTCTTGCCAAGTCCTGCTCACCTTGTTCATGAGACATCCTATTGACTTCAGTGTTAAAGCAAGAAGGATTTGGATGTCAAGTTTTTAGTCCCAGAAAAAAAAATTGCTTTTCTTTTTAACAATTTACTGGTGACCCTGCAGAATTCTCTAACTCACATTAAAACGTGAACATGTTTAGAAGAAAGTAAAAAAGAAACCTTCAGAAGCTCTTTGTTTCTCAGAATCTGTCACATGACAGAGAGAGTGACAAAAAACTCCTTTGATCTGTCTACTGTAGTTTTGCCTTTGCAGGCTTTACATCTGATCTGCTGAAACATGCATGCGTGTGCACACCCACACATCGAATTTTCACTTTCATTTTTCCACTGCAGTCAGAAGTCATCAGAAGTTCTCCTAACAAATTTATACAGTAATAATATAAACTTTTTTCTCATCGTGTCAGTGTCATGTACTATTGATCTGGGCTTTGTTCAGCAATATTAACTTCCTGGATCAATAACTCTTGATATCAGTTAAAAACAGAAGTCAAAAATTTTGCTTAGGGTTACACACACTACACTATTCTTAAGAGAGATACTGTGGCTGCTGATATGGAAGATGGATATATGTATTAATATACAAATGAATATTATAATACTGGAATTTTGAAAGCCAGAAAATATTTAGATGATTTTTAGCATTAACATTGAAAACCCTTATCTTTTAAAATTAGTTTTAACATACAGTGAGTGCACGGTCCCAATGGTTTTCTGCTTGGCACTTTCTACTGAAAAATACTGACAACTAGAAAGATATTAGAGTGATTTATATTGCCAAATAAAGACTTCTTTGGTACTGTAGTATTGATTTTTTTTATTAGTTACACTGATTTAATTTAAAAAAATCTTGTTTCTAACTATTCAGTTTGCCTAGCTGGAGGAAAAGACGAGCACACACAATATAATGTATGGTTTGGTTTTATCATCATCAAGTCTAGACTGTGACTTAGAACTATGCTGCTTGAATACACCAGAAAATACTCATGACCACAGGGAAGTTTAGAAAAACCATTTACAAAACAAAGTTAATGCTGTCAAGATTGTTATCCCCCAGGAAACTGAAGGAGAAATCTTGTTGAACCAAATGATATAGAACCTGAATACTTGGCAGAATACTGTGCCATTTGAATTAGAATTTTTTTTTTTAAACAAGACAATTAACTGGTGGCCATCTACCTTAGACTGGATCAAATTACAGTTCTCTACTCTATCCTTTCCACTTGACACATCTGGGACTCCATTAAAGCTTCTAACAATTAATGAGAGCTGGAATGTTTATTCAGGATATACACTATAACAGAATAAATGGACAGATTAGGGATGAGCAAAAAAAAGGGGCCCTCCAATGAGTACCTTTTTGGCTGAATTCCTTGACACATACCACCTACAATGGTTGCAGATTGGAAATGAAATTGGAAGAGGACTGTTTACTTGTTTGAGTGAAAACTAAATCTTACATAAACTACTATTATTTAAAATATTATACTCCAGAATGGTGTAAAACACGTTCAAACTCATGATCTTGTACGTCTGCCAACAGCCTTGAAGAGATGAATGTCCCAGACAAAGGCCTGGGACTGTTGACAGGTATCTACTCCACAGTTTCTGTTGTCTCCTCCACTCCAAGATTTAACAAACAAACAAAAACACAAGTACCACCAGCTTTTGTATTCTAGCGCTTGTTCCTGAACAGCCGCAGTATGGTGCATTAATTAAGACAATCTCCATACATGAACAGCCTGACAGGTGTTATGGGAAGTGAAGTGGCCATATGTTCGACACTTGAGGACAAACCAAACTAGACCTCTGCACTTGGTGCTCAGAATGATCGTCAGAAGGGAGTCACAGTACACAGGAACAGAACAAGTGAACAGAGAAAGTTTATGTTGATTCACATATATAAAAAAGACAACTATCCAGGAGAGAAAGAAAGACAGGTCATTTATTACTTTTAGCCTTAATCTTGCTGTTTTTGATGTCACATCGACCTGGTTGCAGTCTTAAAATAAAGATAAAGTAAAAATCTGACAAACATTAGTATCCTGTGCTTCAGATCAGGAACTTTAAAAACTAGAAAGATTAGATAAGTGATGTTTTGATAATCCAAAAGAATGATCAACACATACCGGGACATTGTCAGTCTTACTGTAATCAAACAAAGGGAAAAATACACACACACACACACACACACACACACACACACACAGAGGACCTATCACAATACTCCTGGAAGTTTAGAAGATGAGGCACATTACTGTAGTCATTTCAAATAAATCAAATAATAAATCATTATTGGTGGATGAGTGACTAGGAAATACAATCTCATAAAAGATATGGACCTATGAATAATGCAGATTAAAAGGACCTCACATTGTTTGATTATAGATGCATATAAATATATTGCACTCTGGTTGGATTAATTATTTATCGGGCAATTAACTTGTCCACCTCTTAGATGCATTCACTTCTGCTGTATTATTTGTGGGACTGGCATTCCAGCTTGCAGTCTTTGTCAAGTCCATTGTGCACCAGCATGTATTCTTCATAAAGGAAAGACTTTCAACTAAGGTAAAGATGGTCTTTTTGTACCCATCATGCTTATATGCAAAATCAGTTGAGGACAGACTGTGATCATAGACTGAAAGGCTTTTCCCTCCTTTACTTTACTAAATCATCATCTTGAGACTGATCTTATCTAACATTGTCATTTAATGAATTTGGCACGAAAAGTGGGAGTGTACTAACAAAATTTGCAGGTGACCCAAATTTGGGAGGTGCATTGCCAATATGGAGGAGGACTAGAATTTCAAACAAGAACATTTGGATGATTTTGAAAACTGGAGTAATAGAAATAGGATGAAATTTAATAGTGTAAAGTGCAAGGTCATGCACTTGGGGACTAACAACAAGATTTTTTTACTATAAGATGTGAACATATCAATTGGAAGCAACAGTGGAGAAAAGCCTGGGTGCATTGGTCAAATCACAAGATGACTATCAGCTGCTAATGTTATATGGCTGTGAAAAAGGCTAATCCAATCCTAAGATACATCAAGTGAAGTATTTCCAGTAGAGATAGGGAAGTGTTAGTGATATCATAAAAGGAACTGGCGAGTCCTCATCTGGAATATCATGTGCAGTTCTGGGTCTCTAGTGTTTAGGAAAGATTAATACAAACTAGAACAGATGCAGAGAAGGGCTACTAGGCTGATCAGAGGAATGGAAAACCTTCTTTATGAGAGGAGACTCAGGAGTTTAGCTTGTTTAGGCTAAGCAAAGGAAGATGGAGGGGAGATATTATTGGTCTCCATAAATACATTATAGGAAGAAACACCAGGGAAGGAGAGGAAATATTAAGTTAAGGGCCAGTGCTGGCATAAGAACAAATGGATATAAACTGGCCAAAATGAGTTTAAGCTTGAAATTAAAGGAGAGAAGGAGAGTGGAGGCAAAATACCTAACTTGTTTCAAGACTGAATTTAATAAGTTTATGGAGAGGATGGTATGATGAGATTGCCCACAATGGCACAGGGCCCATCTGAAACTGCAAAGCATGTTGCAAAGAAATAGACTTCCATTGGGGGTTTATTTTATAAATATACACTCACATAAAGATGTGGTGAGGAACAGTTAAAAATGTTGTCATATTTGCGCCTCCAAAAATCAATACATAAATTACACTTACTCTTCTGCCAGGGCCTCATTCTCTCCCTAGCAAAATTAATAGCAAAACTCCCAGTGGCTTCAAAGGTACAAAATCAGGCTTTGGAAGCGCTTTCCCACACTGCTCCTATCAACACAGTCCCCCTCCCCTCTTTTTTTTGTTGCTATTTCTTCTGTGATTAGTAGGTTGCAACAGTGCTTTCTGTTGCAGGTGCACTTCAGCTAAATTAGACCTTGGTTACTAAAGCAACATGTTTTGTATGACAGAGCAGCCATGGCTGCTCATGTTTTCATTCTTGGCCATGTAAAAAGGCATATCTCCAAAATGTATGGTTTTAGTCACAAAATTCTGTAGAATTCTTAGAAAAGAAAGGTTTTTAAAAGTATCTTTCTGCCTGTGGGTAAATACTGCAGCTGCAGTAATATCTGGTCCATACTGTCCTTTTGTTTTGAAGGAACTTCTATAGTAGTAAGTATTGCTCCATTAAACTTTTTTTCTTTTTTTTTTTTAAACCTTTCACCATAGGTGAAAACTTTTATCACTTATTGCTCTCCTCTGGACTATCTCCAGTTTATCCACATCTTTCCTAAAATGTGGTGCCCAGAACTGGACACAGTATTCCAACTGAGGCCTCACCAAAGCTGAGTAGACTGAGACAACTACATCTGACGTCTTACAAATAACACTCTTGAATGATATTAGCCTTTTTTTAAAAATGCATCACATTGCTGACTAATATTCACTTATGTTCCACTATAACCCTCAGATCCTTTCAGCAGTACTACCAGCTGGCCAGTTATTCCCCATTTTGTTATTGTGAATTTGATTTTTCCTTCCTAGGTGAAGTTTTTTGCACTTTACTGAATTCCAGCTCATTGATTTCAGACCAATTCTCCAATTTGTCAAGGTTATGTTAAATTCTAATCCTGTCCTCCAAATTGCTTGCATCCCCTCCCAGCTTAGTGTCCTCTGCAAATTTTACAAGCATACTCTCCACTCCATAATTTAATTCATAATATGTCAGGGGTAATATAATAACCACAGGCCTGCTGGCATTCATAGAACCACAGTGTGCGGTGTTTAAATGACTGAGGGCTATGTTTGTCCCATTCCTTTTACTCCTTTCTGAATGAAACTTGGCTTCAGTTCCTACCTCCCGAGCTGCATCATCTTTTTCCATCCTTTTCACTTCTGTCTGAATGCAACTTGGTTTAGGAGGCGTGGATGTGACCAAAATAGCCATGTTTAGATCTTTTCATCTACTCTCTCGCTTTCAAAATGGCCTGCTAACTAATGGTAACTGGGGAGAACATTTACTAAGGCCTCCTTGAAACATGGGTTGCACTATTGCTCAAACAAACTGACATTTCAGTCACTGTATGAATTGTATCATGTGTACAAACCCTTAATTTAATTAATAATTGGAGATATACTTATCTCCTAGAACTGGAAGGGACCTTGAAAGTTCATCGAGTCTAGCCCCCTGCCTTCATTGGAGCAAGTACTGATTTTTGCCACAAATTCCTAAATGGGCCCCTCAAGAATTGAATTCACAACCCTGAGCTTAGCAGGCCAATGCCCAAACCACTGAGCTATCCCTCTGCCTTTATGCATAATGATTTGGAATCTATTGTCTAATTCACTATTTTCCCCTGGTGATGATGTGCCTCCCCACACTGGGATCTAAGGGGTTAATAGAGCCCTTGACAGGCTGCTCTGGAGGAAGCCAATCAGAGAGAGGCTGCGATGAGCAGCCAATCAGGGACGGGCTAGCCCATATAAGAAGGGCTGCAGAACAGAGCAGCTTCAGTCACTCCCTGGAGTTGGAGGAGAACTGGTTTCCTTGCAGACTGAAGGCAGCATGCACTCTGGACAGAGCAGTACTGCAGGCAGAGATTCAGGGTATGGCTACACTTGCAGCCATACAGCACTGCTGTAGGAGCGCTCCCACGGCAGCGCTTTGAAGTGCGAGTGTGGTCGTAGTGCCAGCGCTGGGAGAGAGCTTTCCCAGTGCTGCAGTACTCCACCTCCCCGTGAGGATTAGCTTACAGTGCTGGGAGCTGTGCTCATGCTGGCGCTTTGCAACACTAACTTGCTGCACTCAGGGGTGTGTTTTTTCACACCCCTGAGCGAGAAAGTTGCAGCGCTGTAAAGCACCAGTGTAGCCAAGGCCTCAGGGAGTTAAAAGCAGCTCCTGGCAAGGTGCAGGGATTTGAAGGCTAAGGCCCTGAGATGAGGGCAAGGAATGTTGGGGCCATAGGGAAGTGGCCCAGAGAGATCTACAGAGGAGTTGGAGGGGACAAAGCAAGTGGTAGACATCTACAGGGTCCCTGGGCCTGGACCGAGAGTAGTGGGGTGCTTGGGTCCCCCCCTTTTCACCACTGAAGAAGTAGCCAGACAATTAGTTGCAGTTGCCACTGAAGGAAATGGCTGGACAGTGGACTGCAGTTCCCTCAGGAGAGAGGAGAAGCAGGTGTAAAACAGATGGAGGGTTGTGTCCTGAAGCGGATGCCGTGCTCCATGGGATGACATTGGTCTTGGAGCAGAAGTGATGGTGGCAAGACATCACCAGAAGAGGGCACACTGGTGAACAGAGCTAATTCCCAGGACAGCCAGCAGGAGATGCTGCAGTGGTGAGTGAATCTCATCATATCCCCCTTATATGCTACTTTACAAGGCAGCATTTACTTTGCTGGCTAAGCCTTATGGGGCTTTATTACAGGTGGGAACTTGTTTCTTTATCTTCAGAAAGAGAAGGAACATAAGCTTCCCATCATTTAGTTAGTTTTGTCCATGTTCATGTGAAGAATCATTCATGGAGTACTTTTTTCTGGCACTTAGTTAGTAGTAGCACTTCTTACTGAGGTTTGCAGGCCTCTGCCAAGGACTGGCCAATATACTGAAGGGAATAAGAACAATATTGAGTTACTTTAAAAAAAAACAGCCTAATAACAGTTTTCAAATATATTAAGGGATGTTATAAAGAAGACAGTAGTCAATTCATTTCTGAAGGTAGAAGAAATAATGGACTTCATGGTATTTAGGTTAGGTATTAGGAACAAAAACTAACTACAAGAATAGATAAGCACTGGAATAGGCTTCCTCAAGGGAGGTTCTGGAATCCCCATCATTGGAGGTTTTTATGAACGGGTTGAACAAACTACTGCCAGGGTTGGTCTAGGTTTACTTGGTCCTGCCTCAGGACAGAGTATGGGACTTGATGACCTCTCGTTGTTCCTTCCAGCCCTACATTTCTATGATTTTTTTTTATGTACATGTTTTTAATTCATTTTAGTGCTAATAGAAGATGCCAATGGTGCAAGAGAACTGGAATTCTCAATTTTTCCTAAACAGCAGCAGCCTGGGTAATAGTTGTGTCAGCATCGGTAAACTAACTGCCAGATACCTCAGCCCTATTTTGGAGGGACTGCTTCTGATAAGGTGATTAAGGCTCCATTGCCCACTCAATCCTTAAATCTTCTATAATGCTGACAATGGTAGTAGTTATTTTTCCATGTGGATACCAGTTCACTAGGAACTTCCGTGAGACCAATCATACATTCCACATAGCAACTGCAGCACTTTCAGATAGTAATGATTTTCAGTCACCACTGACTTGGCTTGAATTTGAACTACTGACCCAAAGGGCAAAAGCACTCTAGCCAATTATCAATCTCCTGAGCCATCCAGTTCCTTCTATTATCTTGATTTCCTTTACAAGATTAACACTATAATTTAATCAAATGTTTTGAGTCTGACATTGACTTCATCCCATATCTGCTTCCTATCAAAGATAGGATGGGACAAGAGGGCCTTAAAACAGCTACCACCAATATCTCTTAAATTAAATGCTGACTGCTCAGGCTATGCATGAAGAATTAAGACTGAGAATTCTGTCGATTCACTGTATGGTGCTGTATGTCTTCTTGAAGATGGCAAAACACTTTGCCCTAAGTTTTCAGAAGGGAAAAGTAATGTGGGGTTGTTTCAATGATTGGGTGCCCAACTTGGAACATCAAAAGGGGGATGATTTTCAATGAGTAGGTACTCGCCACTTTTTAAAACCAGGCCCTTTTAAAATGTACCTAGTTGGGCACCAGAATACTAACAGATCAAAATAATTATTCTCTCTTTTTGAAAATTTAGCCCACCACATTACTATGGTACTCAACATACGTATAAAATTACCAGATACATCTAAGATGGGAAGTTGATTCTAGACTGGTTCACAAACACCTGATGGTAGTTTACTACGTCTTCAGATCGAGACTACTGGGGATTTCTCAGTGTGCATTAATCTCAAACCACTTTTATGCATATGCTAGAGGGAGAAGGCGGCTCTTTTTAAATTCCACAACCAAAAGGAAGGATTCACTCTGAATATTGCTAAGTGATCTTTCGTAAGGCTGATTTATCTCTGGGTCTGAAAATACTTTAGAAGACTTTCATCGTTGGAATTGACCGCATTGTATCAAGTGTAAGGTACATTAAAAAATATAAATAAGAGGATCATCTACAAGACTCTCCCGGCATGGTCTTCACCCCCCATTCAATTTGAAGTTATAAATATAGTACAGAGTTCAACTTTTAACACATTTTTCAGGAACAAAAAAAACCACAACTTTACAGTGAACATACTTTAGACACATTCCTTTGTAAGATGGGTTCACTTTCCTTCTTGGAAAATGGCTGAGAACATGGTTTTATTTAAATGGGAAACCAAATTATTGAATTCTCCACTCTCTCACCTCTCCCTCTGCAACTGTGTACATACCTACTACTGGGACACCGCTTTATCCCAGTTTAAGTAGGGAGTGGAGGATTTTTGTGAGAGAGGATACCAAATTTGAAGTATGTTCCTACTGCCAGTTTCCCTATCATTACATTTTATTAATTTGAATCGAGACTGTATGTCAATGAATCATAGAATAAAGCAGCATGTCAAAATAAACAAACAAGTAACTTTAACAGAATTCCCATCAACCTCATTTATTGCAATAAGAACACACAGAATAACATACCAGAATAATCTATTATGATTCCATACCCAAACTGGTGATTACATCGGATTCTGTAATCCAGTTGCCCATATGTACAATATATTCATGTTGAATTCATTTATTAGAAAGCCATCATCATTTTCCAACAGTCCAAAGAACCACCCTTAACCCCTCCAAAAAAATCTGTTATAAGGACATTTAACAGCATTGAACACTGGATTTGAAAGCACAATGCCAACTGAAACCTATTGACCAGTTTAATTCATAACTATAGAATGAGATTGAATTGCTCTCTCCTTGGTAAGGATCCATTTGAAAATCAGGAGAGAGGAGAAGGAAGTGATATGAATCCAGGAGCTATTGTGAAATCACAATTTGATTAACCTGTAGGTCTCATTTCTGCAAGAAAAACATTTCTATAGATATAATACCTATAAATAAATAAATACATTTTTCTTTTGCATACAACTAGACAAACTATTTGGTAAAAAATTAGAGTATTATTTTCCCTATCTCTCAGGCTTGCTACATAATTGATTTGCTAACCACTAAAATGTAAACCTAGACACACACACACGTACGTACGTTTTAGCAGTTAGTAAATCAATCATTGCTTCAACTACATGTTATACATGTGACTAGGCACGTGATATTCTCTCATGTATTGGATGATAAATGGTTTGAACAGAACAAATAATGCACATCCTATATGAATATGCAGCCAATTGTGTGTTAAATTTGTGAAACTGTCAAGATTTGAGAAATTTTTCATTATCCCATAGTGACTGACAGATCTAGTATTGGCCCTTTTATTTCTGAAAATATTCACAGCTTTTTTCCTTCAACAGTATTCAACAGCTTTTACTTCATATTAGTTCAAGGATTTAAATTTACTAGAATACACTTGTAGATTTCCTTTTTTCATCTAAAAGAAACACGATTTTTTCTGAACATGGAACTTGCAAAAATTTTGCTAAATTATATGTGAGCATTGAGATTGTGACAATCTTCATTAAATTCAAAATTGTGGATCCCACAGCAAGAAAATAAATAGGTCAAAGAGTTAAATTTACCCACCAAAGACTTCACCACGTCAACATAAGGAATGTGGAATGGACTCCAAAACTAGGGTGACAGGTCACAGTATAAAACTGTAGATAGATAACACTCAGTTCATACACCCACTGCGAGTACATCAAGGGCTTTGAGATTTGTTGAGACATGTAACCTATGTCAAAGAGAGATTACATGATAAATAATGCACTATTGGCTTGATTTTGTGAGTGCCCACCCATCCTGCTAGAATCAATAGGAGCTGGAGGTGATAATCACCTTTAAAAATCAGACCGTGTGTATTTAGTTGTGTCTAATTAAAGGTATTTGTTGCAATAGATGAGATGTACATTTCTGCTTGTGTGTGAGTAGGCTTGGATATCCACAGTTAGTATACCCTGAAGTCAATACAGGAAATAATATCTGGAGGTATGCATATGATACAGGAGTTGCCCTGACAAGTCAAAACGATGAGTCCTTTGTGGCACCTTAGAGACTAGCAGTTGCCAACAGATATCACACAACTCACAGCTATAACCTATTTTAAGTAGGATAACACTATATAATATAAGATCTACCACTGTAGAGCAGTGGTAGCACAAACACTGACTCTTTAAAAATGACCATTTCATTTTCATTTGTTTATAACATTCTCAAGCAGCTCCTTTGCAAACTTTGCAAAGATGACATGAATTGTCTTCAGTGGCACTATTTTTGTGTTAGCTGAATGTAAACAAGTTGGTATATTTTTAAATGGTGAAAAATATTGGTTAAAAATATTTGGTTAATCTATATATGGCTGACTGCATTTGATGCAATTTTTTTGCCAAACAAATCACAACCAAGCTAAGAACTGACAAAATAATATCTGCTGAAACATAATTATGATGTTACAAATAGTAGTATTCTAAAAATATAGTCAAACCTCGCAGTAACGTGCTCCACTATAATACGAAATGGCATATAACGTGATCATAGGTTGGCTCCCCTTTAAAGCAGATACAACTTAGATAATGTTTTCACAGTGCTGTACAGTACCAGTGGTTCCCAACACCATTGCAGGGGAGAGAAGCTGCAGCCCCCCGCCTGCCGGGGACAGAGAACTCTGGGGCTGCGGGCACCGGTGCTCTCTGTCCCCGGCATCTGCAGGGCTGCGGCTTCTCTCCAGCTTCAGGTGGAGCCACGGCTCCCCACCTGCAGAGGACAGAGAACTTCAGGGCTGCGGGCACTGGTGCTCTCTGTCCCCAGCAGGCGTGGGGCTCTGACTTCTATCTGGCTTCTCCAGGGCTGCAGCCGCTGGTGCTCTCTGTCCCTGGCAGGCTGGAGAGAAGCCACGGCCCTGCACCTGACAGTGACAGAGAACTCCAACATAAATCTTGAAAAATTGTTGTTGTCTCTGCCACACTCTTCTCAAAACATGGATGTGCTATTAGCCACAAAAAGGTGGGGGACCACTGGTTTAAGTCTTGTGTAAAAAAAAACAAAAAAACAAAAAAACCACACACACACACACACACCCCCAATGGTTATCCCAGCCTGTTTCCAACACAATAGAAGTAAATTTAATAAAATGTACATGAAAGAAACGTGAAAACTACAGTACTAATGATTGTGCAGAGTGCAAAATCAATCCAGTTGCATGACTTCATAATTTTAAGTGTCATCGTTTCTTAAAAAACAAAAAGCTATCTAGTGTGGTCTGCTTATTTGCTGTGGACTGTTGGCTTCTAGCAAAGTCAAGTATGCTTCTGAGTTGGAGGATTTTGATGCTCTCCACGTCTTGAGTTTCCAGCCACCTCAAACTGGCTTCTAGGTGCTTTACTGACTCAGATGCTTTTGGTAGTGGAGTTCAGGTGGCATCGTTGTCATCGTCATCATTGCCACCAGTTTCGGGCTCTAGTGGTGCAGCTTCATTCTTCCGGCTGACATTTGCAACAATATCATCTGAGATGTGTTCATATATGGGGCAGATGTCATCTGCTGAAAACCAGTTGAGGATATCATGATGACTGTGCTCATATTCTTTCAGTGCTTCTTTGGCTAAACATATGTCTTCAATGAATCTTGTAAATTCAGGCTCATCATCATTGCCATCATCGAGTGTAGATGATGGAAAAGCTGTACCAAGACCCTTAATCCAGCACTGTTCAATTCAACATGCAGAGATGGCAGGAAAACCTAGGATGCTGAGGTGACAGACTTCTTTCAAGTTGAGTGCTGCCAGTGATGTGTGGACAGAGGAGTTGTTACCCGCTACCATCCTCTTGATCATTTCCCAACAATAGTTTTGTTTAAATACCGATATGATGCCTTGGTCCAGTGGCTGGATTTCTGATGTAGTGTTCTTCGGGAGATAAAAGACTTTAATCTTACCATCACAACTGACAAGATTTTCTGCTGGGGGGGTGGGCAGGCCAATTATCCAGCAGGAGAAGAGCTTTTTCCTCCTGCTTCAGTTTTTGCAAATGAGCCCGAACGGCTGGTACAAGTTTTATGGAATCAGCCTTCAAATATGGAGCTATTCCTCCATTCATTCTTGCTGTTGGTGTATTCAAAGGGAAGGGCTTTCATATTAACATCTGGGAGATCTCACTTTTCCGATCATCAGAGGTCTGAGTTTGTGGCTGCCAGACTTGTTGACACACAACAAGAGAGTGACTTGGTCCTTTTTCTGCTTAAAGCCTTCTCATTTGTGACTGTCAGTCTTGGTTGCGAGGGTGTGATTGGGTAACATTTTAAAGCATAAATCAGTCTTGTCGCAGTTGTAAACTTGATCAGCCATGTAGCAACCTTCCTCCAGCAAATTTTTAAGCTCAATTGGATAGGAATCAGCAGCCTCTATCAGCTGAGCTGATTTCCCCAGACACAAGAACTTAGCTTATAGTGTGCCTTTTCTTGAATCTGTCCAGCCAGCCATTACTCGCCTTAAATTTGGATTCATTTCCATTGATAAGGCGATCAAATTTCTCTGAGCTTTCAGAATAGGGCCAGAAATAGGAACTCTTTCTGAGCGGGCCTGGACAAACCATTGATACAAGGCTGAATCTAGGCTTTCATCATTAGCAAACTTGACCTTTTAGTGCTGTAAACCAGTTTCCTCTTCAAGAATGCAGGGTAGGCTACGGAGCTTTTCTTCTTTTTTCCACCCTCGCAGAGTGGACTCGCTAATTCCTAGATCTCTAGCAAGCTGAGTTTGTTTGCCCTTCTTTAGTTGATCCAGGGCATACAATTTCTCTCGGGCAGAAACGACTTGCATTTCTGAACTGGCGTATCCATAACGGTGAAATATCTTTAAAATATAGAAAAACTAACAACAACTTCATAGACAGACACCATACACATGTACAACCTGAGAAATACAGTAAGTGCAATGGCCACAAGTCACTTTATCCTATATGACTGAAAAAACATGGTTTATTTATAAATGTTGTAAAAAAGTACAGTATTCCAGCAAAACGCGAACAGTATTACAACAGTATTCCAACCTTTTTGTGGTCAGTAGCACATTCATGTTTTGAAAAGAGTTTGGTGGAGCCAACAATTTTTCAAGACTTTTATTTTGGAGTTTTCTATCACTGGCAGGCGTGGGGCCATGGCTTCTCTACAGCCTGCCAGGGACAGAGATCACCGGCGCCTGTAGCCTGGAGAAGCTGGACAGAAGCAGCAGCCCTGCATCTGTCAGGACAGAGGGCACCGGCGCCCGCAGCCCCGGAGTTCTCTGTCCCCGGCAGGCAGGAAGCCATGGCTCCTCTCCCCTATGGGGCACTAGGTGGTGCACATGAATGCGCTGCTTTGGGGACCACTGACAAACTGACTGGTTTGAAACCCTGCTATACTGCAACCCCGCATTTAGCACGAAGGAAGTTTTTGGACCCCAAACGTCACGTTATAGCAGGGTTTCATTGTATATAGCTTCCTTAGCTATCATTTTTCTAAGAATTGGTACTAAATTGCTAGAAATGTTTTATAAACATTTCCCTCCTAGTGGAATTTGCAGATGAAAATATTCAACTGGTTCCAGCTAGCAAGTGGAACAAAAGCAATAAAATGTTTTGGTAGCCTGGTTCCTGGATCCTCTAGTAGAAACTAAGAGTGATCAGCTGAGAGCTTTTAACCAAGTCTACTGGAATGCTCATTTGGACTACCCATTGCTATGTTCTACAGTAAAAAACAACAACATTTTGTTTTTGCTGACCTAAAAGCTGAAAAAGGCATGATATTTCAGTTCTTCTTGCCTAATATATATGTAAATTGAAGTGTAGCTAAAGCTCATATTCAATGCAAGAACTGCAATTTCTTAGAGCAGTCTTTGCATTGTTAAGAGTGGATCCTTCTTAATGCATGTAGCTAAGGCTGTAATGCACAAGTTATTTTCAATCACAACAGAAAAGACAACATACGAGCTTTACTGACTGTCCAAAGATTGTGAATTATAGTTTCAGAGATTCCATTGTTCTGCTCAGAAGTTTATGAAGTCAATGTTTTAAGCAAAGGGTATTTCCTAAGACCTTAATTTTGACAACTAAGGTGTTGGAGTCAAAATAAAATAGTCACTACATTTCATCATTTTAAAGAATTGAATTATTTTAAAAATTCATAGCCTGCAATCACATACTTTCCTGTATAATCTACCTTTGATATTTATTGAGTGCCAGTCACTCACTACCAAGATGTGAAAAATGCCATGTATGTTGTTTATGTAGCACCAACAAGCTGTTATTACCTTGTTGTCTATAAAGCACCTAACTTATTATGAAGTAAAAATGACATAGCATCCAAATAAAATTTAAGACTATGATAGCTGTGCCCTGTAAAGAGAATTAGCATATATTTTTATATTTAAAATCACCGACAGATTTAGAACAGTTTAAAAACATCTGCTCTCAACCAATGCATATAATGTACAAAGGGTATTTTTCACATAGGACCTCCTTTTGAAAAGTGTTTGCACACCATTATGTAGTGGAGCTGTGCTTCTTGAAAAATAGTACAGAAGGGAACAGAGGGCAGGGCCAGTAAGGGGTGGCGACATTGTCGTTAGGACCATAATTATGCAGATTCAGCACCCAAAGGCTGAATTCATAGGAAGTGTAGCCTCTAGGAATTAAAGTAGCTGCTGCAGGCAGGATGAAGGGTTTCCCCAGAGGCAGGACTGGATTGTATACTCTCAATACTGCACAAAACCAGATTTTCTCAACAAGAGTGTCAGTGTGTGTGTGTGAGAGAGAGAGAGAGAGAGAGACTGTATGTCTGAAAATTGAGCATAAGTGTCATGATATTTTTATTTTTCATTTTCAAAAATGTACATGCAATTGAGAGACTTATCAGGTACTAAAATTGCCTATTCAAAGAGCCAGCTGTGAATCTACTTGGAAACTTCAAGCAGAAGTGCCAGACTTGTGAATGTGTGCAAAGGTGGTAAATGCACATGCATACCTGCCAACAGTCTCATTGTCACTTTTTAACTCTGAACTCTAAAGAGAAAACATACATTGAGTTCTGTTAAATAAAAGTTCTTCTTAGATGGACTTTCAAGAAGGTAATCTCTTTTTTGTGTAAGTAAGAATGAGGGGTGAAATTCAGATCTGGCCATAGCTAAATGGAGCTCAAGAAAATAGTCTTTTGAGATGGAACTATGTGCTGGTGGAGCCTCAGCAGCCATGAAGTCCTTCCACACTCACTACTCCAGCCCATTACAGGGTACCTTATAGCTACTGAATGTGTAACTGTCTATCACAGCTATATAATTGTGGAGCCCATGGCTACAATCTTGGCCCTCCTCCTTTCACTCTGTCTTTACAAAGCCCAACCCTGCTATGAACATTAGGTACTCAGCTCCCCTTGCCTGCCTGCCCTCCTCCAACAAGCCAGCAGCGATTATAGGGCCTTCCAAGGACCTTCTATACAAGGTGAAGTTCACCCTCTATGACAGTTCTGCAGTTACACACTGTCAGCATCAAGAAATCGCACCTAGGGTGGATATCACTTAATAGCAACACTTTGTCAGGAACCAGTCCTATCCCTTCCAATATGGGCAATGGCATGCCATTTACTGAGAACTCTTTTTTGGAAGAAAGGCACTGGCTGGAGGCAGGTTTGTGGGGCTGCAGCTAGGGAAGAAAACACTAGAAGGTGTGAAGCCCCACAAAAATCTCCCTGTTCCTGGAGAGTGCACAGGAAGTAATGGGCTGGAGCACCTACATCCCTGCTCAGTGGGGGAGCCCCTGTCAGAGTCCCAGCACTGCTGACCGGGAGGGGAGGCTTTGGGCAGGGTAACAGCAGGAAGGGGGGTTGCAGCTCAGATGCCAGAGCTTTCCACAAGTAGTAGGGGCTTTGGGGGCCATGGAGCTGCATGGTAGTTCTCCCTGCTGCTGCTCTGCCCAGTCCCCTCTCAGCTCCACTAGTGCAGTTCTGCAGGTGCCACTGCCTTCATTCTCTGCTGCAGGCCCTGTCCCTGTGGAAAGCTCCAGGGTGCCACTGCCTTCATTCTCTGCTGAAGGCTCCCTTCCTGTGGAAAGCTCCAGGATCCTGGCTGTAGCACCCCTCCCCATTGCTGCCCTCTCCACAGATAAAAACGGTTTTCACAGCTGCAGCCTGATATGTCCCAGCATTTCCTTCCCTGGCTGCAGCCCCATAAACCTATCTTCCATGTACTGGCAACTGCCGAATAATGGCAGATTTTAGCCATCAACCAAGGGGTAGCTAATAAGCAGAACCTACAGCATATCATTTGTCACCTGGGGAAAAAAATTTTAATCCTCCCTTTGTTTAAAAAATAGAACTTGAAGGTCTTGATCACAGGTTGACATTTATATTCAGAAAGAAATAACCAACTGTAACCAACCAGGGATTATTGTTCAACCATATGAATGCTTTGCTTATGATTTTATAGATTTTTTTCATTATTTCAACTATGAAAGATCTCATGACCAGCTTGTGAATTTATCATTTTTATTCCTGTAGTTCAAGGGGCCTTATTTATCATTCCTTGTTGCTTATGCATAATACATAGTCACATGAAACTGACTAACATGATGAAAAGGACTAGGAAAATTTATGTATGTTTGCCCCCAAAAAACAATGTCCTTTCCCCAAGTAGTGAGATTAACTGACCCTGTAATGCATTTTCAGTCTTTGGGCACAGAATTCAGACCCCTTTATCCCCGGCTCAGTGACACTGCTGAAGAGCTTGCCAGGTGTGGAAGCTTAGTCCTGTTAAATCAAATGCATTCTTATGACAAAACTATAAATTACTTTCAACATGCATATGCCCACTGCATAGCATGAAAACTTTGATTCACTTAGCTAACAAAAAGGGTTAGGTTAACATAGGTTAGATATGTGGCCCATACCTGAAGAAAAATTATGGGAAAAAACAGAAATAATTGTTCTGTTTTTCAGCATGGTTAAACCCATAGACTCTACAATGAGATTGTGTCAGCAGGGAGCAGCTAGGCTGTGGAAAATTTAACCTTATATAACTGAAATTGAAATAACTATGCACATAGACTGATAACTAATTTACTGAAGCAAACACCATCCAACCACAAACAGCATCAGAAGAGCCTAGCAGGCCAGTTTGGAAGAGTTTTATGAAGGGATGCATGGATTATGGGGCACATGCAGGACCGGCGCTAGGGGTTTGAATGCCCTAGGCGCACAGCCATTTCACCACCCCGCGCGCTGGTCCCCCGGGTCCGCAGTCCTGCCTGTGGACAGTCGGCTGCTCCTGCGGCTCTGGTGGAGCTGCCACATTCGTGCCTGTGGGAGGTCCACCGCAGCTGCACAAGCAGCCGACCATCCGCAGGCACGACTGCGGCAGCTCCACCGGAGCCGTGGACCAGCAGACCCTCCGCAGGCACCACTGTTGCAGGTCCACCGGAGCCGCCTGCCCCACCCCCAGCAAAATGCCGGCCCCTAATAATGCTGGCGCACTAGGCGATTGCCTAAGCAGCTAAATGCAAGCGCCGGCCCTGGGTGCATGCCTTCAGATTGTTTTAAAAACCCAAAATTCTATTACTGCTCTTAGGGAGTGGGGCCTGAGTGCAGAAAGAGAAGACAAGTTATTTGTCATTTTCAGCTGGGATCTACCCAAACATAGGCACTAACTCTGTGGGTGCTCTAGGGCTGGAAAAAGAAGTCAGCAGGTGCTTAGTATCTGTAGGGATCGGTCCTGGCTGGCAAACCACCAGAAACCGCCCCCTGCAAAACCCCCTTTTGCCTTTGCCACAGAATGCTGATTTGTCTCAGAATGCTGACTCCATATTATCACAAGATTAGGAAAATACCGCACGCTCTGCCCACATGCAATGGGTGAGGGGAAAAGGGGAAGAGAGAGTCCTCCACCAATGCGAAACAAGTAAACAAGGCTGTAAGCTATGCATGATGCTGTAACTGAAAGAATAAAAAGGTTGCCACGCCTCACGGCGGGGCGCTCTCCTGAACACACAAGCTGTCTGCGTCTGGTTCCTTCCCGCATCTGGTGACCCCGACGTGATTCCAGCCCTCCGTACCCACCGGCCGGTCGAGCCGTGGTGCACCTCAGTGCGTCTTTGCGCACTCCCTCGTGAGTATGGGGGGGGACTTGTCCGTGCAACAGAAGGCTCATGTGAAAGAGCTGGTTAAGTTACTCAAGGTAACTGGTCGCATAACAGCATCACAGCAACATGTGGAGGATTTGCTCCATGTTATAGAGGTTAAGTGCCCTTGGTACCCCGAGAAAGGATCTCTCGAGGTTTCTGACTGGCAAAATGTGGGCGAACGGCTCCTAAGGGAGCCACGAGCGCCCATCCAACACATCTTGCTGTGGCAACATTGTGCAGAGGCAATCGGGCGTTTGTGAAAGGAGGCGCCCCCGCTTGCCTCTCCCACCCCTACCCCACCTCCCTCATATGTCACGGAGGTTGAAACCCCAAGTCCTGCACCCAGGGCGACAGCCCCTAGTCTAGCCCCCTCTGAGTCCTTGCTGTCGTCGCCCCCTCCCTTTTGCCCCCTCCAGTTCCAAGCGCGGTACAGGCTGCTTTCGGCCCCAGCTGGCTGTGAAGGAAAAATATAGACAGAGGCGAAGCAAAGGAAATACAAGTTACAGAACTGAAATTACATTTGCAAAGCTTAACTGTCCAGTAAGATCCAACAGTGTGCCTTTGTGACCCTGGAGTCGGAAGCCACAGGCAGCCGACATGGACTGGAATCTCTGAAAAAGACGCCGCAGGAGATTCCAGGGTGTAAAAGAACAGCCCTCTCAAGAGCAGAAGCATGTTGGAAATTCTGGACAAGCTGTATACAGGATAATCTCCCTTCCACCTCTCCCCCTCCTCTGAACATTACACACAGAAGTGGCCAGTTTGGACGTACCTGTGTAAGTATGAAAGAAGCTTCGGGCTTGGGGCATTAATATTTTCCTGAGTGATGTGGGAGCGTTCCCAACACTCTCCATTGTTGTTTTATTATTTTATTAATGAAGCTTCAAAATTCAGTTATATGGTGTATTTTCTTTATCTTCCCCCAGCAATCCTGTAGTGTCAGCCTGATCACCTGACACGAGGGATAGATTGGTAACAGAAATTTGTCACAGCTTGGTGAGCAATTTAGAAGGGGGGAGCACTGCAGAATTTACACCATCTATTTGTTTTACCCTTGTTATTTTGTGTTTGCCTTGCTTGGTACTGTTGGTGCTATATGTTAAGAATTGCATAAGTAAAAGTATGCCTTAATAGGATAAGGAAATGCTATTTGGTTCTGGTTCTGTTCTGTTTAACCGGTTACTGTTGTTTTTCTGCTCTGTATACATTTGGGCGTTAGGAGTGTGGGCGGAACTGAACCTCTCGTTCGTAATTCCTTGGAGTGGAAGCCAAGAGTGCGAGGAAGCTCTGAGGTTGAATTGAGATCCTTCTGTCCCGTCCCCTGTAGCGGACAGTGTATAGAAGTGGGAAAGTCTGACTTAGACTGTAATTCCCTCTGCGCTCTGTGTAATTTCTTTTTTCTGTTTAAGTGTCAGCAGACAGATGGGTGGGTCTCTAGGTAAACTCTCTAAAGGGGTTTGGATTTTTGTTCAGGTGGCAAGCCTCATGAAGGAGGACTCGGGTAGTCTTGTGAGTAAGAAGGTTTAAGAAAAAAGACCAGGAGGGGTGGGGGCTAGTTAAAAAGCCCACCCTCCTAGCTAAACTAGTAGTGGAACAAGTTGGTGCCCATGGAAGGGACGGTTCAGCAAGAAAAGCAGGATCGGGCCCAGGCAGGCAGGCAACAGAGAGAGAAATTGAAAAGCAGGTTGAAAAACTTTACGGGTGTAGTGGAAGAAAAAAGTCAGTAAGTGTAAGCATGGGGATTTCAAATACCCAGGACTTACTTGGCATGGTGATTTAAGTTGATAAAAGTGGCTGTTGGGAGACAAGCAAGTGATTTAAGGGAGAGTGAGAAGTTAACTCTGTAGTTGCTGGAGGAAACAGCAGTTGAACTTTGTAAATATGCTAAAGAAAAGGGCTCTTGGTGTCTGCGAAATGTTTGTAAATAAATTTAGGCAAAAAAATTATTGAATTGCTATTATTTGGTTTGGCTATGAATAATTTAGTTAAATTAGCTGAAGAATGTATACAGTGTTATGTAATTGAAAACCTAGGCTGCTTATGAAACAAATATAAGAAAATATGGGGTAATTCCTCTGTTCTTGCCTGAAGTCAACAAGGGTATTTGTATATTTCAAGCGATGATTGTCTACCCAGAAGGGGTGGGTAGACCTCTGTTTTTTGTCTTTCAGATAATCAAAAAAAAACTAATGCCAGCTGAACAGCATTCAACGTATCATGCATTTACTGGCACAACAGGAATTATGTTTTGTGTTCTATGTCCTGTCTTGTGGTGTTTGTCTCGTGGCCAAAATTGTTGTGTTTAATATTTTCATAGGATAGTCTAGTTAAAATTAAATAAAAGGGTTAAATGCAGATACTTGTTTTATTCCCCTTTAAAATACAAGGTGTTTGGATAAATCAAAAAAATGTAATACACTAAAGTCTAATGCATTTGCTTAAGTAAGAAACAGAAATTGTTGTTATAATTTGCATGCCAACGGTCTTTGAAAGCAAAGACATGAAAAGTTAACCCACTCCCCATATTGTACATGGGATCTTTCTGGCTGCCTCAAATTTCTAGCCAGAGGGCTGGGGATGGTGGAAAGCCATTGGACTAGAGGTTGAATTCAATGAACTCCTCAAAGTGGGTGTGCTTGTTCTAGCTCGTTGCTCCAAAGTTCTGTAATAAGGTTATTTTAGTAAAAAAGTATGTGTGACATATATTAAATAATAACACTAATGTACTGTATAATGGCAATGTTTACGTGTTCGTTGCTGGGAAAAGGTGTATAAGTAAAAAGTAAAAGTTTCCTTTGCAGGTTAAAGGAAGCCAAAAAGGGAAAACAAAAAAAAAAAAAGAACAGAATGAGTTAACTAAAAAGAAAAAAGAAGCTAGGAGACTGTAGATAAGACACTGTCTCCATTCAAGGACACTGCTCACAGCTAAAACTTGGCTGATAACCAAGGAAAGGGGGGTGGGGCTTGAATGTGCCCAAGCAGCTATGAGATTTGCAAAACACTGCCAGGCACTAATGAAATGTGTTAAGTTTCTTTTCTCACAGGTAAAGAAGCGCTACCCAAAGACCGAATCAGCCCTTGCCTTCCCGGATGCCCTTCAATTAGCCCTGGCAGGCTTTGTGGGCTCCCTGTCCTATCATATTGAGAAAGATCCTCGCCTGCATGCCATTTGTCACATTCCCACTGTATTTTGTAATTTTTGCCAGCAAACCCCCATAATTAATGCACTTACAGTTTTTACTGATGGCAGCCCCACCCGCGGTGTGGTTTCCTGGCGTTCTAACGCACAATGGCATTCAAAATTTACTACTCCCCAAACCAGCCCTCAGCAAGCAAAACTTGCTGCTCTCTGCTTAGCTTTTTCTCACTTCCCCAATATTCCACTTAATGTTATTACAGACAGTCTTTATGTTGCAAATGTTGGCACTGCTATAGCCGGCAGTTATGTTACTCCACTCATGGAGCGGTCACTCCTTGCCCTTTTCCTTACCCTCCAGCAATTGTTACGTGCCCGGACCCATCCCTTCTTCATTGCACATATTCGTAGCCACCTTCCCCTCCCCGGAATGTTATCTGAAGGCAACGCTTATGCTGATGCACAAGTGCGCATTTCCTGGGTTCACTCCCCTACCTCCAGCCACGCCTTTCATCATCAAAATGCTAAAGCGCTTGCGCACCAATTCTCCATCCCATTGGACGAAGCTAAGGCTGTTGTCCAACAATGCCCGCAGTGTTCCTCCCTTCATTCCTACCCTCCCACTGGCGTTAACCCCCGCGGCCTCGGTGCCAATCAACTTTGGCAAATGGATGTTACACGTTTTCCCCCTTTTTCCCCTTGGAATTTTCTTCATGTTACTGTTGACACTTACTCAGGTTACCTTTGGGCCACACCCCATAAAGGAGAACGTGTTCGACACGTTATCAATCACTTTGTTCGTTGCTTTTCTGTTATGGGCATCCCAGCCAAGCTCAAAACAGATAATGGGCCTGCATACTGCTCTCAACAATTTGCTGCATTTTGCTCCCGTTGGGGCGTTGTGCACACCTTTGGCATCCCCTACAACTCACAGGGCCAGGCCATTGTGGAGCGTGCCAACCGCACCTTAAAAACAGCTCTCCTCCAACAAAAAACAAAAGAGGGAATTCCGCCCACCTTGCCAGACAAGGAGGAGTGGTTAGCACACGTCTTATATACAATCAATCATTTAAATCTAGCACACGTCTTATATACAATCAATCATTTAAATCTTGTTTTTGATGGTACCCATTATGTTTCCCGCTTACAAAAACATTTTAGGTGCAAGGAGGAACTCCCCGCCCCAAAAGTGACGTATCGGCAGCTCCCCGGCACTACGTGGAGTGCCCCAGTTCCTTTGATAACCTGGGGGCGGGGATACGCGGCCGTCAGCACACCACAAGGACCGGTGTGGGTTCCAGCTCGTTACATACGTCCGTGGAAGGAGGACCCCACTTGCAACCCACAGCATGGCGTGGCACCAGAGCCTTAGCGATCCCATTCCTGATTTTAACCCGTTAATAACTACAACAGTGACTTTGTCTCAAGAGCGATACCGCGGTCCTCCCAATGCTCCAGTGACATGGGGGCAGATGAAGTCTCTCTCCCAACAGGCTGACCACCTGCTAAAGCAACAAGATAAGGAGAAGTCCCCGGAGAATTTTTTACTTGCCCTTATTGCTTGCCTAAATGCTAAATTTTGTGTGATGTTATGTATAATGCCTTGGCCACCTCCTTGGTTGACATACCTGGCTTAATAATTAGTAATAGTAAAAATTTTAATTGGTTAGCTTGCTTAGCGGTTAAAGCTCTTAATGCCACGTCTATTGCAGTGGCATTGCTTAATGAGGAACAAATGCAGTTACGTCATGGATTTTTGCAAAATAGAGCTGCTATTGATTATCTTTTGCTTCTGCATTATTATGGTTGTGAAAAAGTTAATAATATGTGTTGCTTTAATATTTCTGATCATTTTTATGCTATTGACAATCAATTAGCCATTATTAAGAATCTTACTGCTCAGATTCAAATTGACAGTGACCCCTTTTCATCCTGGTGGAACTGGCTATCTAGCTGGCTGCCGGGATGGGGTTGGCTACATCAGCTAATAACCTACGGAGGACTCTGCCTCTTATTCCTCGTGCTCACCTGCTGTGGCATTCAGTGCATTCCCTCCTTAATTTCATTGTGCACCCAAGGGTGCCCATGGTCCAAACAAAAGCCTGCCTTTTCCTTTTAAAAACAAAAGGTGGAGATGTAGGGATCGGTCCTGGCTGGCAAACCACCAGAAACCGCCCCCTGCAAAACCCCCTTTTGCCTTTGCCACAGAATGCTGATTTGTCTCAGAATGCTGACTCCATATTATCACAAGATTAGGAAAATACCGCACGCTCTGCCCACATGCAATGGGTGAGGGGAAAAGGGGAAGAGAGAGTCCTCCACCAATGCGAAACAAGTAAACAAGGCTGTAAGCTATGCATGATGCTGTAACTGAAAGAATAAAAAGGTTGCCACGCCTCACGGCGGGGCGCTCTCCTGAACACACAAGCTGTCTGCGTCTGGTTCCTTCCCGCAAGTATCCACCAGCATTCAAGCTCTGCTCCTTCCCCTTCATGCCTCCTTCCCCCCAGCAGTTTCACTGATCTCTCCTCCCCCTCCCTCCCAGTGCCTCCTGCAGATCAGCTGTTCTGCAGCATGCAGGAGGCACTGGGAGGGAGGAGGAGGAGGAGTGGGGATGGGCCACACTCAGGGGAGAGAGTGGAAAGAGGCAGGGAAGAGACAGGGCAGGAAGAAGCAGGGCAGGGGTGGGGCCTCGGGAAATAGTGGAGTGGGGGCAGGGCCTGGGGCCACAGGAGGTGGGGTTGAGCACCCCTGAGATAGAGAGGAAGTCAGAGCCTATGTACTGAAATATTGATGACCAAGCATTATTGAGCTTGATCCTCTTGTTTTATCTAACTGTATTGTTAGTCCTGTGTGGACATCCAAGCTGCACCGGAGTGTTTTCTCTTGGGTGTCATGGCTTGAGACAGAAGGACAGTAGTGCTCTCTCCCATGATTTTTGGGAGATGAAGTTGACTCTAGGGATAAATACTAGATTCACTCCAAAAGCCCTTTGTCAGCATGAAAATACTATATGGACAGAGCTTCTAAAACCAATGTTTGTCTGTCCACTGGGATTTTATTTATGTAATGTGTGTGTATATGCAGGAATACTTGAGAGAAACTCCTAAATTTTTCCTCTGGTAAATGATGTTTCCAAGAGCTATTTTACTTTGGGAAAAATCAATTTTAAAAAAAAGTAATTTCAATGTTAAAATATCAATGCTTATTTTAACTTTTTCTATTTAAATTCACTGTTGTAAGAAAGCATGTGGAAGAGTCAGACAACAGGGTGGATCAGACAATAGTTCTCTAATGACAGTAGACAGATTCAAGAAGTAAAAGCTTTATAAGTGTTAACTCACAAATTGTCAACATCACTGGTTAAAATATATTAAGTAAGTATCCATAAATCAAACTCACTCAAGCTGCAGTTTTCTTACTTTGCCTATCTACAAATTTTGATTTTCAAGGATGGAAATATTTTATTTGTTTTCTGTGTGTCCAGTGAAATTAACTTTTACCAACACTTACATATAAAATTCCAGTCCTATTTATGTGTCTTTTTTCCAGGAATACAGCCAATTTTACCTGCATTGGTGGCCAGAATCCTGCCTGAAAAATGCAAAATATGTGTCAAGGGTAATCTGAAAATAAATACTGCTAGGGATAACTACCGAAGGGTTGCTCTCAGCCTGACATTTTTTACCTTTTCAGGAAGGAAACTCATCAGCAATCATACCAATGCCAGGATCACTGATGTGGATCAATGTCACGGAGGCCCCTAGCATTGCTGAAGCTTCCTTGTAGCTCCTTAGAGATTATTTCATCTCTGTCAATTAGTTTATGGATATGAATTCACAAACTTTGAATTACAAATCCAAACCCCTTACCAGGGCAACGTTTAGGGATATAAGGACTTGATCTTGAGGGAAAATCTCTCATTTTGTTACTTGTGGGTGGGATTTTCAAAAGTGTCTAAATGATTTAAGGACATAAGTATCACTGATTTACAGTCTATTGAAAATTCTTCCCTATATCATATTTATTCTATTTAATAAAAGGTTCATTCAGGTTAAGGTTGACTGCTTCAATGGCTCTCCTTAGTCTCTGTTGTCTGAGGGAACAATCTTTCCTTCCAACAATTCTGCTGAGGACAGGAAGAGACTTCTCTTGCCTGTTCTTCTTGTAATTTAGACAATGCTTTGAATCTAAATCCTAGAACACTCTTGGTCAGAATCTTAATGATAAATCTGACTCGCCCTAAAAATGGCCAGTCTCCCTTTCATACTGTGTTTTTTCATGCTGTGCAACAGCTAAAGCTATATCTATGTGAAAAATAAATCTCCCTGACACCAAACAGCCCAAGAAACCCATGTTTTCACAGTTTTGAAATCCTACAGTTTTCCCTAACAGAAAATATTTGTTTTCTGCACATTAATCCTTGCCATATTAAAACTGGTTGTTCCACAAATCCACAGCAAACATATAAAGAAAAGGCCATTCCAGATCAGCTTGTGTATTATTATTTGTTGGTCTAATAGCATGATATTTTTTATCTACCCAGACCACACACAGCTGTCACCGGAAGACAAGCCAATTGATTCCTCTTGGCATTTTTGTGAAGTTCAAATTTAAGAGGCATATAATGCTGATATTTCATTTGCAAGAGGACTATGCTGCATTGGATCTGTGCATAGCGTCAAAAAGCATAGGTGCAGTTTTAGAATCTGATTCGGGAAGCTTGAGTCTCTCTCCCCTCACTCAAGTTTTCAATTCACTCATTCTGTGTTATTCAGGTATCTCACATCTCTGAGATGGAATACATACCACTATCTTCCTTTGAGTTAAGAGTATATGTAAATTAAGCTCCAGTTTAGAAGATGCAAATAGAAATTTTAACTACAAAAATATTTTCCTTTGATACTTCATGAAAGAGGCTCCAATGGACTGGCCAAGGAGCAGCGCAGCAATTGGCTTAATTTGAATTATTTATAAATTACCTCTTTCATCCCTGCACAGATTAATTTCCCTCTTTAAAATTTTAAGTATGCCTAAAAAAAGACAAATGGCACCTGGAGTTCTATTTTACCTCAAGATCCATTCAGACATAGAATGCAGCTACCAGGAAAATAAAATAACTCTTAAATTTTTCTTTTTAAATTCCCCTGTTTCTTAGATCCCCAGATTAGAGAGAACACAAACCAATTCAATTACACTACAAACTATGATGTTGAGCCCCATTGTCTGCAATGGTGTAACTCATGTACCTTAAAATGAGCTGGATGTGGCCCTTAACTAAAAAAATCAAAGATCACAACCACAAGCCAGCTCTGGACATGTCTTTACCACCCTCAAAATCAATTATTTCATTCAGAAGAACATCCAGCAGAGAGCTGGAGCATAGGAACAGATATACACAATAGCCTGAAAGTCTCAATTGGGGCTGGGGATTTGAATTTTCCTTTTGCTTATTCTGGTTTTTAGAAGTAAAAGACAAATGCATGAAAATAAGATGTGCTGGCAAACTGCCAAAGCACTGTACCAGCTGCACTGCCAGGTGGGACATTATGTTGTTTGACAGAAAAACTGTCACTCAGATGCCTAACACTATTGTTTGCTTGCAGCAGGAGATGTGATTTTTGAAGTGTTAGTGGGTAAGTTTACAGCAATTAATCCTTATGTCAGGCAAGGCTTTAGTTGCAAGCCTTGTTAGTAGCTGCTAAAAATACTTACCTGAGTACCACAAAAAAGAAAAAGAAAAAGACTCCCTTGGATTTCTGAAAGGTGATGCTTGGTAATGCACTTTTCTGCTCCATTACTAAAATTCTCTGTCTGGCAAAAGCCAACTAATTCTTGAGATCCATACTGAGACATGCATAAAATATATGTCTATGAAGGAGTATTAAACAGATGTGCATAATAATCTAGTTATCCTGAAAATAGTGACTGTTCTGTTCATATATTTACCTGAGATGCAGCACATCCATAGAATAGAATTTACTTCACAAAATTGAAAATGGGCTTTTGCTTAATCATTTACCACTTTGCTAACTGAGCCAGCACCCATATTAGTCTCAGTAGACATAGTTTAGACACATACATGTTTGTGAAAAAGAGTGCTTCTTTATAGGGTTATTTGATGAGGCAGATCTTTAACTGGCTTCTTCGTTTTAATGGGTCCCACAGAAGAGAACGAGAAAACATAAAATTAGTCACTTTGTTTTTGTCTCTGGCAAGGTTTCTGATTTCAGTTCATTACTAATAAAAACAATCTGCCAATTTACTTTTTCTTGTTCTGTTAGAAATTCTGGTATGCTGTTTTCAAGGCAAAGCCTAATTTTTAAGAGGTTTTTTTGCTACAATTGAGTGGCCCTTTGCGGTTTTTATTATTAATTATTATTATTATTATTATTATTAAATAAAGCAACATGGTTAAAGGTCAGAATCTCACACTATAGGACTTTGTTTCTCATCACCTGGATGTCTCTTCCTCATTTACAGGATTTTGCTGCCTCCAAACAATATTGATTCATTCCCTGGAAAGGATTACTACAATGTTTTAATGTATAAGGTTTCATATATTAAAAGAAAAAATGGAATCTAGCACTAATACTATAGAGGTAGATAGATGAGACAAAAAGGATATATAGATAGTACTTAAGATGGGTATGCAAGTCTTTGTCTACTAAAACTTCATCATTTGTAGTTCAGTTTTCAGGTTTAAAAAAAGAAACCACAGTGGAATCTTATTGGTATTCAAAAGGAAATCATTACTGATAGAATGTTCCAGAAACTGTAGTAGATACAGGCCAAGAGAGTAAATTAAAAAAACACTATGGTAACATTCTTCACATTTTACAAGCCAAGGAACATGATCAAGTTGCTAAGCTGACATAATATGAAACTAGACATCGGGTTCTGTTTTGGCTATACGTTATTATAAGCCTGATACTTCAATGAAACCGAGCAGCTCTTAAACTCTAGCAACTGGAACGGGGAAGACAGAACAAATTACACACACAGTTTAGTCCCAGAAGATTTCTAGTTTTAAGGAGAGCCTATGAAGATTTCCAGAATTAGAAGGAATTCCTCTGAAGCAGTTTAATGGATATTTTCATGACAGTTCTTCCAAGAGTTTCTTCCACTGATTTTCCCTTGGACAGATGCGGTGCTTTAAAATTCCATCAGCCTTCTTCCCTTGCAATAGTTGATATATGAATGGCTTCCCAAATCACCTCTTACAATGAGGAAGATGGTGGCACACTAACAGCTAGGACAGGATATTATGCAGTGGGATATAAAGAGAACTTTAAAACCAAGAAGATCTGGATGCTAAAGTGCAAATACAAGACATATCATAGAGTGACATACTTTATATAAAGGAAAGGGTAGTACTTTTTTTTTTCCATTTAAATGGATCTTATCTGTTGCTGAAGACTAGTGAACTTGACCTGCATGATGTCAATAACAGTGAGATTATTTTTTTCCACATAGTACATTTTTGTTAGCAATTATTTGAAATATTACTGTCTTAGATAGTCACAAAGTTGCACAGTGAAGGCTGCAAAGTTTCCTTATTACTCCTTGAAAAGAGGCCGCCCCAACCACCTGCTTGCTGGGCTGGTGCATGGAGCCAGCCCTGGATCCACCCAAGACAGGCAACAGCCAGAGAGCTGGAAACCTGAGAATTGGTACCCTTTCTGGGCAACTGAGGGGAATTAAGACACACCTTTTTTTGTGGGGGAGGGATAGCTCAGTGGTTTGAGCATTGGCCTGCTAAAGCCAGGGTTCTGAGTTCAATCCTTGATGGGGCCACTTAGGGATCCGAGGCAAAATCAGCATTTGGTCTTGCTAGTGAAGGCAGGGGGCTGGACTCAATTACCCTTTGGGGTCCCTTCCAGATCTAGGAGATAGGATATCTCCATTATTTAAAGAAAAAAAAAAAACACTTTTTCTATAATTGTTGTTAGATGTGAGAATAACCAGTAGGGAGATATCTGTGGGTCTTGACCTATTGAATTTTACTGTTATTACTTTTTGGTTCAGCACCCAAAGCTCTAGATATACACACACACACACACTATTCAAGTTCTGTAGCTTTTCATTACTGATACTACTTTTGTGAAAGAAAGAAACCTCTCTAAATGCATTTCCTTTGCAGACTGTAGCCTATAGAATGGTTTGGGTTAAGAAATAAGGGGAAGGCAGGTTTGAGGCCTAAGTTAACCTAAGCATAGGAGTATGAAAAATTGAAGTTGTTAGTGTGAGACAAAGTGTTATGGGAAAGTAATAATTATAAAGGATGTTACCCAGGGTCACATTACCATTACATTTGGATATAACTTGTTTTAGCAAGGTTTTTAAATGGCTTTTTTGTGAATTGTGAATGCTTTATTAAAATATTATCTATATTGACAGTATGAAAAGGGTATTGGTGCAGATGTTAATTTAAATAATGTGTAATGTAGAGAGCCTATAAGGGAAATATAATAATTATAGCAAAGGAGTTTAATGTTAATTAGCATTATAATGGAGTATAAAAGTAGTTTTGCTAAATTGTAGAGCGCTCCTACCCTTAAGTTTCAGGATTATAAGTCTGTACTTCATGCTGTTATCAGTGGACTTATCGCCCATACATCATTTCATATATAAGTGCGAGTATAATTTTCCATTTGTATAAGTAGTAATTGCATGCCTGCGTGCTTAACTAATCATTTTCCCTTTTAATAATGTTTGGTTGTATCATTTAGTGTGTAACCTGGAGGTCCTCTATTAAATAGATTTTTCGTAATGGACCTGGAGGCTCAAACCTGAAAACTAAGTTGATTTTTACTGCATCCTCATCTTTAACATAATATTATTTTAAAACATTTCAAGATAAATGTGACAGAAGGATACATGATTCATAGTTTAGGAGGGTGCCTTGTAAATCCCGGAACCATTCAGACGCATTAACTCGTTGTGATTACGCTCATCCACTAACCATCATTCTACGTAAGGTTACAGAAGACTTACCACTCCAACTATTCTCAAAATATAAAGAGGGAGAGAAGGAAGATGGTACAATGTGGATGCTTTCTATCTTCTGACACCTCACAGTACATCTGATGAGGCCAGGCCACAGAAATCAAACGTGAATTAAGCAACTTGTTTTCACTTATGTAAGGCCAAATCCTTAAGAGAAATCAGCCTAGCTATTCACATCATTAAAGAAGACCAAAGGGATGATTAAGCTATCTGTGAATACAGTTTCTGTTTACAAAATATTTCCAAACCCGTTACTAGCAAAGAACTCTATTTACTAGCAAGTAAATTTAGCTCTTTCTTCATGGATTGTTCACTTTAAGAGATTAAGCCGACAATTACAATGCCCAGTTGGAGGCTTGAGGAATGTATAAATCAGAGTGACATAACACACTCCAAAATAAGCATCTGATCTGATCCTAGAATCAAAGGAGAAGTGTAGATTTGTGTCATTAAGTGAACTGCATATCACTGCCTTGAAAATCTTATATACAGACACATGATTGAAGCAAGCCATAGAAACAGCTACACCCGAATTCTCCAAGAACACTGGAATTCCTTCTTGTTCATAACACAGTTTGTGTGTGTATTTATATAATCTGTGAATACAGATTAAGCTATATGATACACACACACATATAAAATACACACATTTATAAAAAATGTAAATATAAAAACCTCACTCACACAAATACTATCAAAATACGGGTCATCTATGACTTGCACTTCTCCCCAAATGCAAAAAGCAACTAGGATGATTTAAAAAAGTTTAAGTAGTTACAAATATTTCATTCTATATTTTTGTAGCTTAACATCAAGATCTACCACAAAGAAGAAGAAAATTATGGATGATGGTCAGATACAAATGGAATTCAGACACCTCCTGGAGCAATAATTTGGTGATTAACACCACCTTATGCCTTTGTGAATGAGTGTAAAGGGTAGAGGAGCAAAAATGCATGGATTTTGATTTCCCATTGGTTGCTATAATTGCAATGAAAAAGGGCAACCTTTAGAGAGAAATGGTGAAAAAGAAAGAAAGATAGATACAATCTTTGTGGTAAATACTAGATTAAAATCCCACAGCCACATTTACAACACTGGTTGCAAACTTGTGGGTACTACTTCTTAAAAATGATTAAAAGGAAGGTGAATGAAAACAGATGCCCCTTCCATGAGAACAGGAATGAACGTAGAGAAAGACAAGCTACATTTCACCAAGATTAGC